>NC_138978.1:169683869-170331447 GCF_964341445.2 Mesoplodon mirus | reverse complement strand
GTGAGTACAACTGTACTGATTTGAAATTGTTGACATATTTCCTTCTCTTTGGTAAATAGCTGTTGCCCTGAGCCCTTGAGGGTCCCGCCCTGGTCCTGGGCTCAGTCCTCCCTAATATTTTAAAATATTTTGAATATTACCTTGCTGAGTCTAGTGCTTTTAATGCTTTTAGCTAATGATTGAGTTCTATTAAAAAAATTTCGTTGAGTTTACAGGTGGAAGTCAAGGTGGGTGGAGTATTAAGAGGACAAATTTGCCAGTCCCATGGGATAAATAGCTAGTTTCTAATGGGTATTGATTTCAAAGGAGCAGGGTAGAAATATGGCAGTAAGTTCCCTGCACCTTGACACGGATGATGATCATCACCACTCGTCATCCTTGTTCCAAAGGGAAAGGCGAGTGGAGAAACGAGAAAGAGGAAAGTGATGGGCGCAGAGTAGCATTGAACACATTTGTGACTGAACAAATAATTGAATACAAGACTGCATGACAAGTAGAAGTACCATCTCAGGATACTTGTTTTTATGAGGGTTAAACAAGGTAATCAATGCAACAAATGTGAAGCACTTGTTTTTATGAGGGTTAAACAAGGTAATCAATGCAACAAATGTGAAGCACTTGTTTTTATGAGGGTTAAACAAGATAATCAATGCAACAAATGTGAAGCACTTGCTCTATGTCAGGTTTGGGCTAAAATACAAAGTTGGGTCCAAACAAAGACTGTTAATTAAGAGGAGAAAGTAAGGTTGAGAAATGAGAAAGTGTATGCAGCAAGGAATTGATGGGCCAGAGAAAGGTCTGGTATTTTAAAGGATATGAAAGATAATGAGCAGAGAATAAAATCAGCAACAGGTTTCAGGCATTAAAAAAAACAAATTCACATAATGCTGGTATTAGCAGAACAACCCAGCTCTATGAGATAATTCTCTCACTATACTCCATCTTACTAAACTTACACTACTGAGCTCAACTTGGGCCCCATATTTAGGATAGACATTGGAACGTGTAAATGCTCCAAGGGAGAGTGGCCAATGAGCAGGGTCAGCTCGATGTGCATGTGACAAGTGCGCTCACACTGGGCGCTTTTAGAAGGGCACTGCACTTGGTTAAAAGCCCTGTCAACTGTCTTGAAATTCTAGTAATCTTATCTTTGAACTTCTGTTTTGTAAGTGAAGTCCGATGGGGCCAAGGAGATAGGTGCGTGCTCACATCCCCGAGCCTTGCCGGGCATCCACAGTCAGCATCTGTGGCCACTACCTGGCAGCTGTGATGCACTTACCTTATACTTGCTTTGAGTCTCGCCGAACTCCCATGAATCATGGGCCCCCTAGATCCTGTGCCGTGTTCCATATCAACAGCATCAGGGGTGCCAGCAGCCACAAGAGGCCACACTTTCCATCAAAACCAGACCTTGCTTCCAACGCAGAAAGAAGGTAATGGCATTCAAAGAAACAGGAACGACCTAGGAACCCTATCTTATCCTTTCTTTCTTGGGTAACTTCGCCGTACGAGCCAAGTGCTTATGCTGAAAACGATGATCTAGAAGAGAAGGGAAACACAGGGCAACTCGTAGCTCCTTTTTCTTTCTTACTCATCATCAGGTAGAGAGTGTTGGTAGAATGTGCACATATCAAGAAGTGAAACAAAACGTTTTATGCAGCATTTTCACTGTTCTGATAAAAATGAAACCTATGCATTGATGAGTTACAAAATACAAAATGTAATTTCAGTGATTCTGCACACAAGATAAAACCTCTTATCATTTGCATTTAAAACTGGCATTGCATAAATGGTAGGATTCGTTCTGACAGTTAAAATTTAATTTTTTCTTTCCCTAGAATGGTAATTACCCCTACTGCGCTTTTTAAAAATTATTTTTTTTAATTGTGGTAAAACACACAACGTAAAATTTACTGTCTTAACCATTTTTAAGTGCACGCTTCAGGGGCATTGAGTACTTTCACGTTGTGAACACCCACCACCATCCATCTCCAGAACCCTTTTTGTCTCACAAAACTGAAATTCTCTACCCACTGAACAATAACTCCCCATTGTTCCCTCCTTCTAGCCCCTGGCAACCACCATTCTACTTTCTGGCTGTATGAATTTTGCTACTATAGGCAATTCATATAAACAGAATCATACAATATCTGTTCTTTTGTGACTGGCATATTTCACTTAACAACGTCCCCAAGGTTCAGCCATATTATAGCATATGACAAGATTTCCTTCCTTTTTAAGGCTGAATAGCTTTAATGGCTGAATGCCATTGTATGTACATACCACGTAATCTTTATCCACTCATCGGTTAACGGACACGTGGGTTGCTTCCACCTCTTGACTATGGTGAATAATGTTGCTATGAACATGGGTGTACACAGACCAGTTCAAGTTCCTGCTTTCAGTTCTTTTGGGTACATTCCAAGAAGTAGAATTGCTAGATCATATGCTAATTCTGTTTTTAATTTTTTGAGGAAATGCCATAATATTTTCCATGGTTGCTGTACCAATTTACATTCCCAACAACAGTGCACAGTGTTTCCTTGCCAATACTTGTTATTTTCTCTTTTTTGATAGTAGCCATACTAATAGGAGTAGGCTGGTGTCTCATTGGGGTTTTGGTTTTCATTTCCCTAATGGTTATTGACATTGACCCTGTTATGTTTTATAACTAATAAAAAATATATATATATATATTTTAAAACTAAATTTATTTATTTATTTATTTTTGGCTGTGTTGGGTCTTTGTTGCTGTGCTTTCTCTAGTTGTGCTTTCTCTAACTGGGGCTACTCTTTGTTGCGGTGTGCGGGCTTCTCCTTGTGGTGGTTTCTCTCGTTGTGGAGCACGGGGTCTAGGCACGCAGGCTTCAGTAGTTGTGGCACGCAGCCTCAGTAGTTGTGGCTCTCGGGCTCTAGAGCGCAGGCTCAGTAGTTGTGGCACACAGGCTTAGTTGCTCCGGGACATGTGGGATCTTCCTGGACCAGGGATTGAACCCGTGTCCCCTGCATTGGCAGGCGGATTCTTAACCACTGCACCACCAGGGAAGCCCGAGCTGGGTAGAAACTTAATCTGAGTTTATGAAATCTCTTTGCAAGGAGATGTTGATCACCTGTTGCCCATCACTCTTGACTGTGGAAATAGGGAAAAAAGACTTAGTGAAAGTTTCAGAGATTTATTCATAAAGGAAAACCGCCTAGCGCAAGGTGATGCAGCTTGATGTCAAGGATCCAGTGGTTGGTTTCACGCTGGATTTCAGCTTTGGCTCTGTCACGCATCCCCTGTGCAAGTGCTGGGTTAATTGTTAAATCTCTCTCTGTGCCTTGATCGGCCAGGCAGGGCAGTAGGGGCAGATCCTGAGATGGGCCAGCGTTGTGTTGTATGGCACTTGCCTTGTCTGAGGCGCTTGCATAGCTTTCAAGCAAGCAAGAGTGAAGGAAGAAAGGGAGCTTTATCTGTCACCAAGGGGGATTGGGCCATTTCTGCAGGCCCAGAAAGTTTGGGGATCTGAGGATTCAAGTTTCTCAAGTGCATCCAGGCAAGTATTCCCATCCCAAGTCTCTAGGTCCTATTCCTTCTCTACCAGGACACTTCTTTGGTACAGACCTGCCTAGGCTAAGGAGTCATCCTTCTCTGAAGTTCTGCCAACTCCTGTGGTTAAGTCCTGGGCCTGGTCTCCAGCTCTCTGTTCTTTAGGCTCAGGAAATGAAGGTCTCTTTAAATACTTCCAAGGAGACTCTGATTCTCACATTTTGCTTTAAATTAATGATTGATTGCCCTGCACCTGTCGTTTTCCTTTTCAAAGCCATGGAGGGTTTTTGGCAGTAGGCACCCTATTCCAAAGTCCTTATGAATACTGCGTTCCTCTCAAATGCCAGAGGTATCGCATGAATTTATGCACCCCTCCACCTGTATCACCCCCTCTCCACCAGAGGGGACATTTTAGCAATTGCACTGCTACTGAATGTCAGGAACTATCAGTACCCACCTACCACCAGTGATGAGATCCACATTGCCTTCCAATCGGTGGGTGATCCAATTCCAGAATTCATCCTTAGAACTTGTTTTCTAGGACCACTCCTGGCACCAACCATTTCAATTGGGTCCCTTAGAAACAGTTGGGCCCAGGGATTCAGGCCCATTTGTTTTGCTGAGGGAGTGCTTTTCAGGAGAAAATCTGCACCATGATAAGGGATGCAGGATAAGGAAAGCTAAGGATGTAGTTCTGGGTAAAGTCTAGTCTCCACTGAGCCAAGAGGTTGTGTGTGTGTGTGTGTGTGTGTGTGTGTGTGTGTGTGTGTGTGTGTGTGTGTGTGTGTGTGTGTGTGTGTGTGTGTGTGTGTGTGTGTGTGTGTGTGTGTGTGTGTGTGTGTGTGTGTGTGTGTGTGTGTGTGTGTGTGGCTCTGAGGCATATATCACAACATAAAGTTTCTCACCTTCAGACACAGAGTTAGCCTTCTGAACCCCAGTATGAGTCAGTCATTGGCTCCAGGGTACCCTTAGGGATAGGGCATAACCTCCAGGTGAGGCAGTGCCCAGTGGCTGAGGGCAGTTCTCCCAGAGAAGGGGGCAACTGTGAGCCATTAGCAGCTACCCTTTACAATAGCTGAGGAATGGGATCTGGGCATCAGATGTACTTTCCACCCTACTTTTGGATGGTGACCGGTATGGACTATATCACTAGGACTCCTTGTCATCTGCTTTCTAGTCGGGTTAAAAAAAAACTGGGAGCCCTAGCACTGGATCACACAGGAAATGGAATGAGGTCAAGGTATTTATGCACTTGGCTTCCTCCCTGTAAGATCATCTTAGGCTGGCTACCTCCCTTGACCAAGTCAAACAGCCCTGTCCATGTGACTTTTTTCTTCCAGGTTCCTTCCAGGTAAACCCTCCCTTCCCTCATCCCTTCAAACCTGGGTGTTACCCTACCCCTTCTAGTTCCTTTAAGTCCCATCCATATTTTGTCAACAATCTCTTTATTAAACATTCCTTGAATTATTTTAAGTGTGTTGTGACCTGTGGCGACTAATGCAGTATGCCACCATGGCAGCAATTGATGGGATCAGAAGGATAAAAAGTTTACTTTTTACTCAAGTACACAGAGCATCTATCCAAGGTTTTTGAGTAGAAGAGTGAAATAATCTGATTTTTTTTGAACTTTCAATTTTCTCTTAGTTGCCTGTACCATGTAGGTTTTCCAGTAATTCTTTTCAAGAAAAGAGACAAGAATGTTATATGTTCTGAGCCCTCATATTTCTGACTATGCATGTGTGTTTGTGGTTTTCATGCGTAACTGATAACTGGCTGGGTATTAAAATTCTTGAGTCAACAGTTCTAGCCTCCCAGCTGTGTAGATGCCTTTCTAGGATTCTAGAATTTAGTGTAAGAGAAGACAGAGATGAGCTTTATTTTTGCTTCCTTGTAGGTATCCCATTTTTCCTGCCTCAATACTTACAGGATTTTCTCCTTAAACTTATGGTTATACACTCTGCCACAGGGTATCTTAATGTGTCTTTTCTTATATTTGACAAAACCTGTATGTCCTATAGGACTTTTTAAAAGTTTTTTTGATTGATTGATTTGATGATGGCTTCTGGTCCACTCTTTTTTTTTTTTTTTTTTTTTTTTTTTTTTTTTTTTTTTTTTTTCGGTATGCGGGCCTCTCACTGTTGTGGCCTCTCCCGTTGCGGAGCACAGGCTCCGGATGCGCAGGCCCAGCGGCCATGGCTCACGGGCCCAGCCGCTCCGCGGCATATGGGATCCTCCCAGACCGGGGCACGAACCCGTATCCCCTGCATCGGCAGGCGGACTCTCAACCACTGCGCCACCAGGGAGGCCCTGGTCCACTCTTTTTAGATTTCTTACACAGGAATATTATGTAATTATTAGTAATCTTATTCTTTTTTCCTCTCCATTTACATTTTTAGTCTTTTTCCTCTGTGTTCTATGCCAGCTTTTTTGGCCTCTCTTCCATTCCTCTGATTTTCTTCAGTCAATTCTGCTCCTTACTGCTTCAGTGAAGGGTTTGATAACTGCATTGGAATTTGTTTCCTGGCACTCCTTGCTTATCTAACTTGCTCCCCTTTTAGCTGATCTGTCTGTATAACTCCTTAACTGTTTTATCTGTGACTTTCTGAATTATGGAGACCATGATGCCGAGGTACTCTAAAAATTTAGTTCTTATAGTACACCATTTTAAAAATTATAGTTGTCTTTTGCTTCAGGATAATTGACTCATTCATTCATCTATTGTAGTGAGTACCTTGGGATACATCAGAACAAAAGAGACAAAAATCTCTCTTCTCGTGAAGCTTACATTTGGATTAAAAGAGAAAGACAATAAACAAAAGGCATAATTAATTAGATATCTACAGAATGTTAGAAAGGCTAAATGTTCTGGGAAAATAGAGATGGTAAGAGGATTGGATAGTGCACTCGGGGACACTTCATTGAGAAGATGAAATTTGATCAAAGACTTGAAAGATGCCTGGGAAGTGTTCATGCAGCCCTCTGAGGAAGAGCTTTTCAGATAGGCACACAGCAAGTGCAAGACCCTTAAGACAGGAGCATGCCTGGTGTGTCTGAGGAATAGTGAGGAGGCCAGTTAGGCTGCAGCACGGTGAATAAAGGAAAGAAGACAGGCAAAGAGGTCAGAAAGGTAACCTGGGGATACATCCGGAGAGTTTTTGGGTTTTACCCTAAAGGGTTTTGGCTCTTACCCTAAAGAAGATAGAAAGTCTTTGGACAGCTTTGAGCAAAGGCATGATCTGATTACATTTTGAAAGAATCTTTTCCACCATTCTATTGAGAACAAGTTAAGGGGAGAAAAGGAAAAGTAGAATATGGAGAACAGTTAGAAAACCATTGCAGTATTCCAGGTGAGAGGCGACGGTAGCTAAGGACCAGATGGTCACAGTGGAGGTAATAGAACGGTCAGATTTCAGATATATTTTATAGGTAGAACCAGAAGGATTTTCTGACAAATTAAAATGTGAGTTGTGAAAGAAATTAAGGAGTCAATATAACTCCATGATTTGGGGGCTAAGCAATTGGAGGGATTCAGTTGTCATCAACTGAGATGTGAGAAAATGCTTGTGGAGTAAGTCTGGGGGAGCAGTTTGGAATTTTGTTTTAGATGTGCTAAATTTGAAATGAAGAATCATGAAAATGTCACATCGAATATTTATTTACTTTTCATTGAAATATAGTTGATTTACAACATACTAGTTTCAGGTGTGCAACATAGTGATTCAAAATTTTTATAGGTTACATTCCATTAAAAGTTATTTTAAAATATTGGCTATATTCCTTGTGCTGTACAATATCCTGGTACCTTATTTTATACATGGTAGTTTGTACCTCTTAATCTCCTACCCTGTCTGTCCTTCCCCCATTCCCTCTCCCCACTGGTAACCACTAGTTTGTCTTTATATCTGTGAGTCTGTCTTCCTTTTTTGTTACATTCACTAGTTTGTTGTATTTTTTAGATTCCACATATAAGAATATCATACAGTATTTGTCTTTCTCTGTCTGGTTTATTTCACTTAGCATAATGCTGTCCAGGTCCATCTATGTTGTTGCAAATGGGAAAATTTCTTTTTATGGCTGAGTAGTATTCCATTGTATATACATCACATCATCTTTATTCATTCATCTGTTGATGGATACTTAGGTTGTTTTCACATCTTAGTTATTGTAAATAATGCTGCTATGAACATTGGGGTGCATGTATCTTTTCAAATTAGTATTTTTCTTTTCTTTGGATATATACCCAGGAGCAGAATTACTGGATAACATGGTAGTTCTATTTTTAGTTTTTTGAGAAACCTCCATACTGTTTTCCATAGTGACTGTACCAATTTACATTCTAACCAGCAGTGTACGAGGGTTCCATTTTCTCCACATCCTCTCCAACATTTGTTATTTGTGGTCATTTTGATAGCCATTCTGACAGGTGTGAGGTGATAGCTCATTTGGTTTTGATTTGCATTTCTTTGATTAGCGATGTTGAGCATCTTTTCATGTGCCTGTTGGCCATCTGTATGTCTTCTTTGGAAAAATGTCTTTTCAGGTCTTCTACTCATTTTGTAATCAGATTGTTTGCTTTTTGACATTGAGTTATATGAGCTGTATATATATATATATATATATATATATATATATATAATTTATTTTTCATGGAAAGGCATTTTATTTTAAATATAGCAGTGTGTGCATGTCAATCCCAAACTCCCTCCCAATCTATTCCTCCCCCCACCCACCCTTCCCCCCTGGTAACCATAAGGTTGTTCTCTAAGTCTGTGAGTCTGTTTCTGTTTCATAAATAAGTTCATTTGTATCATTTTTTTTAGGTTCTGCATATAAGCAATATCATATGATATTTGTTTTGCTCTGTCTGACTTACTTCACTTAGTATGATAATCTCCAGGTCCATCCATGTTGCTGCAAATGACATTTCATTCTTTTTAATGGCTGAGTAATATTCCATTGTATAGATGTACCAAATCTTCTTTATCCATTCATCTGTTGATGGATGTTTAGGTTGCTTCCATGTCTTGGCTATTGTAAACAGTGCTGCAATGAACATTGGGGTGAATGTATCCTTTTGAACCATGTTTTTCTCTGGATATATGCCCGAGAGTGGGATTGCTGGATCATATGGTAGCTCTATTTTTAGTTTTTTAAGGAACCTCCATACTGTTCTCCATAGTGGCTGTACCAATTTACATTCCCACCAACAGTGTAGCAGGGTTCCCTTTTCTCCACACCCTCTCCAGCATTTATTGTTTGCAGATTTTTTGATGATGATCATTCTGACTGGTGTGAGGTGGTATCTCATTGTACTTCTAATTTGCATTTTTCTAATAGTTAGTTAGCAATGTTGAGCATCTTTTCATGTGCCTCTTGGCCATCTGTATGTCTTCTTTGGAGAAATGTCTCTTTAGGTCTTCTGCCAATTTTTTGGTTTTTTATTGAGCTGAATAAGCTGTTTGTAAATTTTGGAGACTACTCCCTTGTCAGTTGCATCATTTGCAAATATTTTCACCCATTCTGTGGGTTGTCTTTTGTTTTGTTTATGGTTTCCTTTGCTGTGCAAAAGCTTTGAGTTTAATTAGGTCCCATTTGTTTATTTTTGGGAGATGATCAAAAAAGATATTACTGCGTTTATGTCAAAGAGTATTCTGCCTATGTTTTCCTCTAAGAGTTTTATATTATCTGGTCTTACATTTAGGCCTTTAATCCATTTTGAGTTTATTTTTGTGTATGGTGTTAAAGAATGTTCTGATTTCATTATTTTACATGTAGCTGTCCAGTTTTCCCAGCCACTTATCAAAGTCCTTCCTCCATTTTATAGTCTTGCCTCCTTTGTCATAGATTAATTGGCCATAGGTGCGTGGGTTTATTTCTGGGCTTTCTATCCTGTACCATTGATCTATATTTCTGTTTCTGTGACAGTACTGTACTGTTTTGATGACTGTAGCTTTGTAGTATAGTCTAAAGTCAGGGTGCCTGATTCCTCCATGCTTTCTCAAGATTTTTCTTTCTCAAGATTTCTTTGGCTCTTCAGGGTCTTTTGTGTCAAAACTTTTTTGTTACAGTTCTGTGAAAAATGCCATTGGTAATTTGATAGCGATTGCACTCAATCTGTAGATTGCCTTGGGAATATGGTCATTTTAACCATATTAATTCTTCCAATCCATGAACACAATACATCTTCCCAACTATCTGTGTCATCTTCATTTTCTTTCATCATTGTCTTATAGTTTTCCAAGGAGGTTTTTACCTCCTTAGATTTATTCCTAGGTATGTTACTCTTTTTGATGTGATGGTAAATGGAATTGTTTCTTAATTTCTTTCTAATAGTTTTTGTTAGTGTATAGAGATGCGACAGATTTTTGTGTTTATTTTGTATCCTTCAACTTTATTGAATTTATTGAGCTCTAGTAGTTTTTTGTGGCATCTTTAGGATTTCCTATGTATGGGGTCATGTCATCTGCAAACAGTGACAATTTTACTTCTTCCTTTCCCATTTGTATTCCTTTTATTTCTTCTCTGACTGCTGTGGCTAGGATTTCCAATACTATGTTGAATAAAAGTGGCAAGAGTGGGCATCCTTGTCTTGTTCCTGATCTTAGAAGAAGTGCTTTCAGCTTTTCATAATTGAGTATAATGTCTGCTCTGGGCTTATCATATATGACCTTTATTATGTTGAGGTATATTCCCTCTGTCCCACTTGTTGAGAGTATAAAAACTCTTTATAATTTATGTTTATGATAAAACATAAATGGATGTTGAATTTTGTAAAAAGCTTTTTTTGCATCTTTTGAAATGATCACATGGTTTTTCTTCTTCAGTTTGTTAATGTGGTTTATCACATTGATTTTGTGAATATTAAAAAATCCTTCAGATATAGAGAACAAATGTATGGATAACAGGGGGGAAAGGCGGGGGGGTGGGATGAATTGGCAGATTGGGATTGACATATATACATAATTGATACTATGTATAAAATAGATAACTAATGAGAACCTACTGTATAGCACAGGGAACTCTACTCAATGCTCTGTGTTGACCTAAATGGGAAGGAAATCCAAAAAAGAGGGGATGTATATATACGTATTGCTGATTCACTTTGTTTAGAAACTAACACAATACTGTAAAGCAACTATACTCCAATAAAAAAATTTTTTTAAAAAGAAAAAAATTGGCCCATGGGGAAAAAAAATTAAAAATAAATAAATAAATGAAATAAAAAATCCTTGCATCCCTGGGATAAATCCCACTTGATCATGGTTATGATCCTTTTAATATATTGTTGAATTTGGTTTGCTAATATTTGGTTGAGGATTCCTGCATCTATGTTCATGAGTGATATTGGCCTGAAATTGTGTGTGTGTGTGATATCTTTGTGTGGTTTTGGTATCAGGGTGATTCTGGCCTCAAAGAATGAGTTCAGAAGTGTTCCTTCCTCTGCAATTTTTTAAATAGTTTGAGAAGGATAGGTGTTAACTCTTTTCTAAATGTTTGGTAGAATTCAGCTGTGAAGCTGTCTGGGCCTGGACTTTTGCTTGTTGGGAGTTTTAAAATTACTGATTCAATTTCATTACTGGTAATTGGTCTGTTCATATTTTCTATTTCTTCCTGGTTCAGTCTTGGGAGATTGTACCTTTCTAAGAATTTGTCCATTTCTTCTAGGTTGTCCATTTTACTGGCATATAACTGTTTGTAGTAATCTCTTATGATCCTTTTGTATTTCTGAAATATATGTTGTAACTTCTCCTTTTTCACTTCCAATTTTATTGATTTGGGCCCTCCCTCTTTTTTTCTTGATGAGTCTGGCTAAAGGTTTATCAATTTTATCTTTTCAAAGAACCAACTCTTAGTTTCATTGATCTTTTCTATTGCTTTTTAAAATTTCTATTTCATTTATTTATGCTCTGCTCTGTATGATTTCTTTCCTTCTACCAACTTTGGGTTTTGTTCTTCTTTTTCTAGTTTGTTTAGTTGTAAGGTTAGGTTTTTTACTTGAGGATTTTCTTGTTTCCTGAGGTATGCTTATATCACTATAAAATTCCCTCTTAGAACTGCTTTTGCTGTGTCCCATAGGTTTTGAATCACTGTGTTGTTCTGTTTATCTCCAGGTATTTTTAAATTTTCTTCAGTGATCCATTGGCTGTTTAGTAGAATATTGTTTAGCTTCCATGTGTTTGTGCTTTTTGTAGTTTTTATCTTGTAGTTGATTTCCAGTTTCATTGTGTTGTGATTGGTAAAGATGCTTGATATGATTTCAATTTTTAAAATTTACTAAGACTTGTTTTGTGGCCTAAGATGTACTTTATCCTGGAGAATGTTCCATGTGCATTGAAAAGAATGTGTATTTTGCTGCTTTTGGATGCAGTATTCTCTCTATATATCTATTAAGTTCATTTAGTCTAATGTGTCATTTAAGACCAGTGTTTTCTTATTTTTCTGTCTAGATGATCTGTTCATTGATGTAAGTGGTGTGTTAAAGTCCCCTGCCGTTACTGTGTTTTACTGTCAATTTCCCCCTTTATGTCTGTTAATATTTGCTTTATGTATTTAGGTGCTCCTATGTTGAATGCATATATATTTACAATTGTTACATCTTCTTCTTGGATTGACCTTTGGTCATTATGTACTGTCCTTTGTACTCTTGTTACAGTGTTTGTTTTAAAGCCTGTTTTGTTTGCTATAAGTACTGCTTCCTCAGCTTTCTTTTGATTTCCACTTGCATGGAATACCATTTTCCATCCCCTCACTTTCAGTCTGTGTCTTTAGATCAGAAATGAGTCTCTTGTAGGCAGCATATATATGGGTCTTGGTTTTTTTTTTTTCATCCATTTAGCCACTCTGTCTTTTGATTGGAGCATTTAGTCCCTTTCCATTTACAATAATTATTGATAGGTATGTACTTATTGCCATTTTGTTAATTGTTTTGGGGTTGTTTTTCTAGTTATTTTTGTTCCTTTTGTTCTCTTCCCTTTTGATTTGATGACTATTTTTAGGGTTTATGTTTGGATTCCTTCTTCTTTCTTGCATGTGTATGTAGTATAGATTTTTGGTGTGTCATTACCATGAGGTTTATATATAGTAACCTACATATATGTGAATATTTTAAGTTGTTGAGATCTTAATTTCAAATGCATTTTAACAACCCTGCATTTTTATCCCCCTCCCCACCACGATTACTCTTTTTGACACCATATTTTACATCTTTTTGTTTTGTGTATCCCTTAACTACTCATTGCAGCCATAGATGATTTTACTAATTTTGTCTTTAACTTTCCTACTTAGCTTTGCACATGGTTGATTCACTACCTTTACTGTATATTTGCTTTTACCAAAGAGTTTTCTCCTTCTGTAATTTTCAGGTTTATAACTGTGGCCTTTTTTTGCTCAGAGAAGTCCCTTTAACATTTCTCATAAAGCTGAGCTCTTCTAGATTTTGTCTGTAAAACCTTTGCTCTCTTTATCAAATCCAAATGAAAGCCTTGATGGGTAGAGTATTCTTAGTTGTAGGTTTTTCCCTTTCATCCCTTTAAATATATCGTGCCACTCCCTTCTGGCCTGCAGAGTTTCTGGTGAAAAGCCAGCTGATGGCCTAATAGGAGTTCCCTTGTATGTGACTTGTTGCTTTTCCCTTACTGCTTAATATTTTCTCTTTATATTTAATTTTGCCATTTTAATTACAATGTGTCCTGGCATGATTCTCTTTGGGTTGATCCTTCTGGGACTCTGTGCTTCCTATACTTGGATGTCTGTTTCCTTTCCCAGGTTAGGGAAGTTTTCAGCTATTATGTCTTCAAATATGTTCTCTGCCCCTTTCTCTCCCTTCTCCTCTGGGATCCTTTTAATGCAAATGTTAGTACACTTGATGCTGTCTCAGAGGTCTCTTAACTTATTCTCATTTCTTTTTATTCTTTTTTTTCCTTTGTTAAGCTTCAGTGGTTTCCACTACTCTATCTTCCAGCTCACTGATCCGTTTCTCTATATCATCATCTAATCTGTTGATTCTGTCTAGTGTGTCTTTTACTTTGGATATTGTATTCTTCAGCTTTGCTTGGTTCTTCTTTATATCTTCTAAATCTCTGTTAAACTTCTTACTGTCTTCATCCATTCTTCTCCCAAGTTCTTTGATCGTCTTTCCAATCAATAGCTTGAACCCTTTATCAGGTAGATTGCCTTTAAACTTCACTTAGTGCTTCTTCTGGGGTTTTATCCTCTTCCTTAGTTTGGAACACGTTCCTCTACTGCCTCATTTTGCCTAATTTGCTGTTATTTCTATGAGTTTGTATCACCTTGGGTACGTGGGCTTTTGTAGACAACGTCCTGTGTATTCCAGCAGCACACTCCCCTCTGGTCACCAGAGCTGTATGCTCTGGAGGTGCCCCCCTCTGTGGGCTGCATGGATCCTTCTATTGTGGCGGGCTGACTACTGTGGGTGGTCTGGTAGGCATGGCTGGCTCCCAGTCCAGTAGGTTGCAGGCCCTACCTTGTGCAGAGGGTGCAGCTACTGGTTGGGCCAGGTCACATGGTGGCTGGCTGTGGAACCCTGGGTGGTGGGCAGGGCTAGTGCTGGCCTGCTGGTGGACAGAGCTGGGTTCTGAAGTAGGTAGTTGCAGGGCCAGGGTTCCTGGATCTAGTGTCATCCTGCTGGTGGTTGGGGCTGGTTCCTGACATGGCTAGGTGTGGGTTCTGGTGTGTCTCAAAGCTGGTACTGGCCCACTGGTGAGTGGGGCTGGATCCTGGGGCAGCTGGCTGAGGGGTCCAATGTGTCTTGGAGCTGGTATTGGCCTGATGGTGGGTGGGGCTGCAGCCTGGGGAATCCTCAGACTGGTGCTGGCCTGCTGGTGTGCAGGCTGGGTCCTGTCATGGCAGGCTGCAGGGCTGCGGTCATCCTGGGGCTGGTGTTCACCTGCTGGTCGGAAGGGCTAGGGCCCAGGGTGTCTGGGTAGCTGGTTCCTGCCCACTGATGTGTGATGGTGTTCCTGTGGCTAGTGACAGCTCACTGGTGGGCAGAACCAGGTCCCAGGGTCTCTGGCTGCGGGACCTTGGAAGTCCCGGTGGTACTGCCAATGCACTGTGTGGAGGGCTGGATCCTGGACCCTCTGGTGGACAGGGCTGTGTCCTAGACAGGCTGTGGCCTCAGGGGTTCTTAAGGTTGTCTCCTGCTGGTAGGTGGGGCTGTGTCCCCACCTGGCTAGTTGCTTGGCCTGAGGTGTCCCAGTACTGGTGCCAACAGGCTGGTGGGTAAGGCCAGGTCCCAGTGCTAATAAGCTAGAGGAAAGATACCAAAATGGTGCTTGCCAGCACCAGTGTCCACATGGTAGAACAAGCTGCCAAAAGTGGCTGCCACCAGCATCTCTGTCCCCAGGGTGAGCTCCAGTTACCTCCTGTCTCTCCCAGAGGCTGTCCAAGAACAGCAGGTAGGTCTGACCCAGGCTCCTTTCAAAGTACTTCTTCTGCCCTGGATCCCAGAGCATGTGAGATTTTTGTATGTGCTCTTTAAGAGTGGAGCCTCTGTTTCCCACAGCCCTCTGGTTCTCCCAAATGAAAGCCCTACTGGCCTTCGAAGCCAAGAATCTAGAGGCTCATCTTCCTAGTGTAGGATGCCCGGGCTGGGGAGCCAATATGGGGCTCAGACCCATTACTTCTTGGGGAGAACCTCTACAATTGTAACTATCCTCTCATTTGTGGGTCTCCTACCCAGGGGCGTGGGTCTTAACCATACTGCAACTCTACCTCTCCTACCCACCACATTGTGGTTCCTTCTTTATATCTTTAGTTGTAGATGATCTTTTCTGCTAGATCAATAGTTACTCTGTAAATAGTTGTGATTTTGGTGTGCCCATAAGTGGAGGTGAGCTCAGGGTCTTCCTACTCTGCCATCTTGGCCAAGGTCCTCTAGAATATTGAATAAAGTCCATATTCAGAAGTCAAGCAGGAGACATAAACTTGGGATTTGTCAGCACATAAATGTTATTTCAAATTATAAGATTACCAATGGGGATGTGTGTGGGGATGTGTGATTCAGACCAAGACCTGAACCCCGGAGCAGTCCAGTGTTGAGCTGGGGAGAAAAGGAGCAACCAATGAGGTAAGAACAAACCAAGCCCAGGAAGTGTGTATTAAGGAGAAAAGAACAATCAGCTACATCAAATGCTGCTGATGTGCAGGGGAGAGGGCTGAGACTGGAACCCTGGCATTAGCAAAGCAGAGGTCATTGGTGATCCTGACAAGAGTTTAAGTTTGGAGTGTGTAGGCAAAAGTTTTACTGAAGCATTTAAGAGAATGAGTGAAAAAGAGCTAGAAACCATAAGCATAGACACATTTTTCAAGGACTGTTGCTATAAAAAGCAAAGATATGAGGTGGAGGCTGACAGGGGAAGTGGGGAGGAAAGGTGGTTGGTGTTTTGTTTTTGTTTTTTTAAGAAGGAAGAAACAACAGTGGTTTTGTATGTTACAGGGGATGACCCAGGAGGATGTGCTCATAGGCTCCACGCACAACTTTTCACACATCCTTGGACGAGATCCAGTCCTTTTACTCAATACACAGGGTGAGTGCACTGCCCCAGGCCCTGCTCAGTTATACATTTGACTACGAGTCAAAACTCTTCTTATACCTGCAGCTGAAAAGCAGGGTGTTGTGCTCCACAGACGTTTCTAGCATTCAGTAGTTGTTCACAAAGTGTGACTCTGTTGAATTCAGGTAGGATCTGACCTTCCTGCCTGGTTCTCTCACAAATGACTGGTTGAATTATATTAAATACCATCATTCTCAGAATGCACATACCCGGCTCCTTCCCATCTCCATTCCTGACTACAGCCCTCTATTTATAGAGACTGTATACCTCTGGGTACAATGATGCCCCCAGTATCATCCCCTTCCCACACCTTTTTGGAGAATTAAAGAGACAAAATTTAGTTTATGGGTGGAGGAAGGTTGAAGAGAATGAACACTACTCTAGTTGCCTCTAAAAGCAGCATATGCAGCTGAGAGGTAGGTGCTGGGTTTTCTGACTGGAACACAAAGCGTTAAGAGAAATTCGTCCCCCTTCCTCTCTTTCAAATAGACATCACTGAGGTAAAGCATGAGTATTCCAGCAATTGTTTTTTCTGCTGTTGAGACTCAGTAATTTTACACTGAGACATTCTTCCTAGATTCTCTTAATAGGTTGGGCATTGGGCATGGTTTTTGGTGATGGAACACCTTTTATTTCTTATTTTTCCTCCATGTACTTTATTGGAAAACTGGGATGGATTAAATCAGGGTGATTAGCCAGATGGTATTTCAAATAAATTATGCTTTAAAGTTAAGGCAACAGGTAACACATATTGAATGAGCTAAGAAAGTGCTTACTTTTGTTTTCTATGAAATAGTTTATTTTACTGTTTACTATGGAGGGGCTATAAATACATATATGATAGGAACACCAAGGAGTAAATTTTGCAACACTGGTAAAAATGGTTATGAAGATTTGAGAGTCTAGAGAACAGGGTACATAAAAAGGAATGAAACGTGGATGGACCTAGAGGCTGTCATACAGAGTGAAGTAAGTCAGAGAAAAACAAATACCGTGTATTAATGCATATGTGGAACCTAGAAAAATGGTACAGATGAACTGGTTTGCAAGGCAAACACAGAGACACAGATGTAGAGAACAAACGTATGGACACCAAGGGGGGAGAGTGGGGGGTGGGTGGGTGGTGGTGGGACAAATTGGGAGATTGGGATTGACATATATATGCTAATATGTATAAAATGGATAACTAATAAGAACCTGCTGCATAAAAATAAATTCAAATTAAAAAAATAGAGAACAGGGTGCACATCTTTTTCATTGCTCATCTCCCACCATACCTCTTAAAACATCAAAGGCACTTATCAAAATGATTAAATAAAGGAGTGTGGAATTTAAAACAATGACACATACCACAGGCATAAAATCAAGGGCTTGAGTTTTCTAAGAGTTTGATATCTGACATTTTACTGACTAAAGTCTGACTTATGCAATGTACTTTGTAGCCTTCAAATATTTAACAGATGATTTGATTTCAAGACCTTTTCAAATGAAAAGAACCTAATGAAATACTGTAAAATCAGAATTTTTCTTTACCCAGTTATTAGAAAAGAGCACTCCTGTCTCCTGGTAAAGGCAAAAGACCCACTATTATGTCAACCGTGCCATCTCTGCAGTGAGGACTGTGGACACCAACACTCACTTCATGAGCAAACACACCAGTGTCTCTGTGGTTTTCCTAGGCACACTCACCTGGCCAGGAGCACAGCACTATGCTGGGCTGGTCATGCTTTCCTTTCAATTCCTACTGACCTGTTCCAAGCAGCTCCTTAAATAAAACGGGAGCAGGAATAAAAGTTTGTGTCTCCCCATCCCTTATTCTACTTGATTTCCAGAAAAAGTCAGAGTAAGACAAACTTATACAGAAGGCTCAAGCCCCACAACAGTCAAAGAAATGCTTCCACTTTGTCTACAACATGGAACAAACAGTGGATGGACTGAGAAGCAGGGCGCCTTCCAGCTCTTTCTGACTCAGTGTCTTTACATGGCAGCAACTTCCTACAGAAACATCAGCACTACGCTGCATTCTGAAACAAATGTATAAATGCTTTTGGACTGATCTATGCATGCTCTTACTCCCCACTCAGGGAAAAATAAAATTGACTCCAATCACATTTCCATGTGAAAACACAACCTTAGACTAATATGAGTTGGTTTTCCTAGACTTAGGAATACTGACTCAATACAGATAGACATCTTCTGAAGGCATTCATTCTCAACATGAAAAAACAATTTCTTGTGTATTTTCTAATTGTAGTATATACACATTTAGATGTAGATAGTGTGGGCAACAATGCTGACAGGCCATTAAGCATGTTTAAGATTGTTCTGATGAGAAATTTCCATTTTTTTCTTCTCAGTTTGTACACGTATAATCATTTCCAGGATACTCAAATGCTACACAGAATTGAAAGATGCCCAATTTTGCTATTAAAAAAATGAAGTTATAATTTTCTAGTGCAGAGTGACTGCAGAGGAAGACTATCATAAGCAATCTACAGGAGCGCTAACAGAAGGTATTTCTGTATTTGATGTGTACTAAGTACCCTTCCTCCATTTTAGATAACGTTCCATTTTCAACATTGAACTTTTCTTTAGTCAAGAAATCCCCAAGTTTATAAAACCGGAGGGCAATTTCCAGTGAGCTTTATCAGGATAGAGGGGCCAAAAAACTACAGGTATTACTGGGTTATAATCAGTAGGAGGGACTGATTAATCAGCATTATCATGAAACTGCTGCAGGGCAATAGGTTTCAGTAATTAAACATAAATCACGAGGGTATGTTGCAGGCATTATAAAAATAGTGACCTGATTTCACTGGGTATCAACTAGTATTTACAAAGCTAGCTGAATTTTTCTGTTGCTCTGCATTGCTGTTAAAATAATGAGAGTTCTGACGGTGGGGAAACTTCATTTTTCAAGTGCAGGATGATCCGAGCTGAATAAGAAAAAGAATGATTAAGGGAGAGGAGGAAGGTAGGCCTGGCATCAATTTGAACAAATTTTTCTTTTTCTGAAGGCTCATGTCTCCAAGGTTATGATAATAAAGTCATAAACATGCCAGCCACTTTAAGGGTCTCAGGATTAATGAAGACCAAGAACGATGAAATGATAAACGGTGAGCCAAGCCACCACTAGTGCAAGGCTCTAACAGAGTAACCTAGCCGCCACCAGTATTCTCAGCAGCAGTATATTTAAATACAAAGAGAACTACGCATACATGGTATTGTCATATAAATATTTCCTTTATTGTTCATGGTTAAAAATTTTATTTTCTTTCTTTATTTAAAAGCATACTTTATTAAAGAAACACTGGAAATGTGGATTCTTCTTGAGAAATAATCTTCCTCTTCACTGATCGATATGAAGAAACCAGATTCCTATACCAACTAATGGAAAGTTAACCACTGGTGAGTCTAGTTCCAATCCCAAATCAAGGACACACACGTTAGTACTGATTCTGTCCACTCACTTAAAACACTCCCATTCCTGAACTAGATTAGCTACTGAAATTCTAAAAATGCTCATTTTCCTGGGTATCCTCTTTTGTCAAAGGGTTTAGTATTTATTATGTTATTTACAGTAATTGACATTTATGAAAAGTGGAGAGACCAGAGAAAACACTCCATAGTATGTAAGACCTTTATCTCTTTTTAAATGTTCTTAGTAGACTATAATACTAAGCAATTATATTTAGATCTTCATGACTTGAAGGTGTCTTGAATATCTCTTAATCTGCTTTCTCCCTTAGAATTTCTTTCCATTCTAAAGAGAACATTTTTGCATCTTAGTATTAATCCTGTAGAATTAAAAAAAAAAAACAAAGAAAGATTCTATGTTTCATACATTTTGAATTAAAATTACCAAAGCAATAAACCCTATAAGGATCATTTTTTTTCTTATTTAAATACTGGTACTTTCTATTAACCCTATTTCAAATTTAGAGTTATATATACACATTGTGAAGATGTCCGTGTACATAAGTTTCTGCAGAACCTCCAATTTCATTATAAAACTTCTTCCTCACACACGTTAGAGAACTATGTATGTTCACTTTCACATGTTTAAACAACCCAAGAAGGGTGGCATATTTTAAAGTTAACAACACTTTTTATCATTATAAAAACAGACTGAGATTAATGGTGACCCTTGCATTTGGTTACTCTGACTGATTAGCTAGGCTCCTGACTTTTTATATTCATTATTGTTGGCTAATTTGACACTGGATTGTATGTATCACATGCATTTTCCAGGAGATAAAGAGGGAATACAAAACCCACAAATTCTGAGCACATGATTTTGCTACTTTTAGCACTTCTGGTAAAAGGGCTAGTTGAAGTTAAACAGGAAAGCTATTAACAAAGAGAAAAGTAGGGGACAAGTTACGTGTGGATTTCATTTACTCACATTTGGACTGGTCCTCCTTATTGGAGGCTAACTGAAAACAGATCAGACCATGACTTCTAGCTTTATGTTGGTCACTTTCAAATACTCCAATGACACTCTCCAATAATTTTATTATCTCCAGTTTTATGACGCCATACTATGCTTTTCACACTGTTTAAATTTCCCATTTCCATAATCCAAATGCCAAAAAATTACTACACATTCCCTTATACAGTCAAAAATAGGTTTACCAGAATGTTGTTAGTTATAGCTGAAGGCAGCAACATTTACAACATTTAGCTTTTGTTACACCCATAAACATGTGAAAATTGCTTGCAAAGCAATTGTAATATGAGAAGAATCTTGCAAACATCAATGGAATGGTTACACACGTCTTTCAGCATAATGATTTGGTACTCTACAGAGGCTCCCTGACCACCAGCCTGACCCCCACCTTGATGCAACAAATGCAAGTCCTTATGCCATTAAAATAACAGTATGAAATATCATTATCAGTGTTTAACTATATATACAAATAATGAACTGGCAAGTATCTAGTTTCAAATTAGACCCTTGGAATATGGCAAAATCAAGGCTGGTTATCTTTGCCATAAACATAATTTTTTTTTTTTTTTTTTTGCGGTACGTGGGCCTCTCACCGTTGTGGCCTCTCCCATTGCAGAGCACGGGCTCCGGACGTGCAGGCTCAGCAGCCATGGCTCACGGGCCCAGCCGCTCCGCGGCATGTGGGATCCTCCCGGACCTGGGCACAAACCCGCGTCCCCTGCATCAGCAGGCGGACTCTCAACCACTGCGCCACCAGGGAAGCCCCGCCTTAAACGTAATTATTAAAAGCACACTTTGTTGGAAGGGAAGAAGATAATGGGACATTCTCAGTGCTCCAATTTGAAGTGATACTTGCCTCTTAATTTCTTGAAAAAGAAACTTTGAAAGTTATATACATGGGTTTCATTTAAATTATGCAGCAATCTTTTATTATTATTGTCCCAGATTTTGTTTAATGAAGATCTGTCATCAAATCAAGTATGGTATTTCACAACTATAAGAACTGCAAGAGAAAAAAATGAAAAAGAAACATCAAAATCAGATTCAAAATCAGATTCATCAGATTAGCATTTTGATCAGATTAATACATAACCATAGCATAAAGCAGCTAAAATACTTAAATATTTAATAACGGGAAAATATTTACAATATATTTATTAGAAAGTATACATATGATCTTAGTTTTTGAAAAATATGTTTATATATTAATAGGAAAAGACTTAAAGTATATACAATAGTTATATTAATAGTAGCTATCTCTGTGTGGTAAGAGAACAGTTGGATTTTATTTTCTTCTTTATGTTATTCATGGGTTGATTCTTGGTACTGGCAGTAGTTATGTTCTATAAAGTCACCAAAAACACTGAATGAGTAAACACTGAACCACTGCTCTGAGGGGAAACACAGGCTTAAATCCCTGCCACCCTCTGGCTACATTTTTGACAACCAATCCATACATAACCTTGTTTTACATGTTTCTGTGTGAAGACACCTTATCTACTATATACTGTTGGCTTATTAACACTGAACTCCTGGCCAACAGTGCTGTCACTCACGCCTGAACAAAGCTCATCTAACACGTGTATTTCCTCCACAAGACACATCACAGCCTTGCTGCGCTCAGCAACACTAGCCAGCACTGCAGCACCAGTATACTCAGGGGCCTTTTTAAACAGCAAAAGCATCAACAAGACACACAAAAATGTGAGAAACTGCGCACTAACATTCGCTTCTCTGACTGCATCTGCCAATGACTCCGAAAGCATTGGGGTAACTGATCAATGTTAGCTAGTAGGTGAATTCACAAACACAGAATCCACAAATGATGAGGACTGACTTTTTCTTTAGAACAAAATCTTTTTTTCTGTTTAAAAAGAGTATCACCATGGAATTTTTCAAATGGTTATTCTGAGATACTTTCCAAATCTTTATAAAATCCCTGTAAACATAGATAAAGAAGCTTTGGAGAAAAGGAGATATTAAAAATGATCTGACCAGAGAAAGACAAATATATGATATCACTTATATGTGGAATCTAAAAAGTAATACATATGAATCTATATACAAAACAGAAACAGACTCATAGTCATAGAAAACAAACTTCTGGTTATCAAAGAGGAAAGGGGAGGGGGGAGGGATAGATTAGGAATATGGGATTAACAGATACAAGCTACTATACATAAAATAGATAAGCAACAAGGACCTACTATATAGCACAGGGAACTGTATTCAATATCTTGTAATAACCTATAATGGAAAATAATCTGAAATAATATATAACTGAATCACTTTGCTGTATACCTGAAACTAACACAACAATATAAATCAACTACACTAAAAATTTTTTTTGAATGATCTGACTTTAAAAAGAATATTAAGGGGAGAAAAAAGGAAGGGCAAGAGTTATGTTTCCATGACTGAAATGAAGCTCAAATCCAAAACAAATTATCATCTGGAGAATTTATCTGGATTTTCCTTCAAACACAGTATTACGAAATGCAAGCTGCCATACCTAAAAGTTAAAAATAAATAGAAAATGAGTGTTATGGTCCTGATCATAATAGTAGCTATATCTGGCCTCAAACAAATCACTTAGCCCTGCCTTTGCAGGGGTAGGGGTGGAGGGTAGGACAGAGGTTCTCTTTGAGAATCTGATGAAAGATATACTCTCACCATAAAACTGTACATATGCATATTCACATAAAATTTTACGTACAATTTATGTGCATTTTCAGAGAGCTACAGATTCTAGGTTAAGAACTCCTTACTGACCTACTTGAGAATGGACTTGAGGATATGGGGAGGGGGAAGGGTAAGCTGTGACAAAGCAAAAGAGAGGCATGGACATATATACACTACCAAACGTAAGGTAGATAGATAGTGGGAAGCAGCCACAGAGCACAGGGAGATCAGCTCGGTGCTTTGTGACCGCCTGGAGGGGTGGGATGGGGAGGGTGGGAGGGAGGGAGAGGCATGAGGGAAGGGATGTGGGAACAGATGTATATGTATGACTGATTCACTTTGTTATAAAGCAGAAACTAATAAAAAAAATTTAAAAATAAAAAAAAATTTAAAAAAAGAACTCCTTACTGGAGTCAGAAGTCATTACTCAATCCTGACATTAGTCATACTAGGTCAACTGAATATAAATTAAAAAGGAAATTTAAATGAACTTCAAAACAAATGACACCCCCCCAAATTAATAATCCAGTAAATACTTACTGATAATCACTAACAAAACGATAACAGCAACCAAAGCCATGATGGCTTTTATCTACAACACACAAAAAGGCATAAGAAAGATTAATGTCTGACTTGTTAATAAAGACTATCTGTTGTGCTGTTTACCACATTACACTAACTCATCATTGGACAGGCTCATTCCTTGAAAGGTTTACAAATTTTTTCTCAGATGAACTTCTGACTATTTGCATCTTTTTGTAATAATCAGAGTTCCCCGAATTTGAGGGTTTTGGCTTGCCTAGATTTTATTGTTTAAGGCTGCAGAGTAAACAGTAATAATCAAAGCCTTTACGGGCCTGATCTTTTTTGTCCATGATTTCTCACACATTTCTAATCTAAGACCAGGAAAAGAACAATATTTTATCAACTCTGTTCAGACGTGTCAGGATATTATGAATAAGATTGGCATCCAATACAGATGGTTCAATATATATAGTATAAGGCAGCATCTGTTATAGCACTTATTCTCAAAGTATATTAGAATTCGGTTAGTTTTTGTTCCCCTTACTTTCTTCTTAGCATTTTTATCTTCATTTTGAGGAATATAATTTAGATTTTTTGTGAAGAACCTCATTTAATAAATAACTTGCCTAAGAGCATTCTGTGTGTCAGTTTCACAGTTGAGAGGAGAAACCTTAAGATTAGTCCTTAGCTAGTTAATATTTTAGGTCTACATCACCTCTCTCCATAAAACTGTCACATTCCTCATCTAATCCTAAAATGCATAGATTATAAATTGATTTGATTTTCCTGATGAATTCAAATGAGTCTTGTTTTCACCATTTTCATAGATAATTGATTAAAGATGGTTCATTCAGAAAAAAGATACTCAGTTATTATAAACACATACAACACTGATGAATATCACAAACAGTAACTAGAAGTAGCTAATGAAATGTTTCTAAAATAAAACAAATGGCTGCATTTTAGTGGCATTACATTCATGACAAGAACAAAGTGACCAAGAGAATATACATGGAAGCTTTCCAATTTGAATACCAGGTGCCTATTAAAATTATTAATTATGATAACCAAAAAATGTAGACAGTACTTTACACTGTAAAGTACTTTAGTGACCAAGTGATCCAGAGAATATATGGAAGCTTTGCATCTTTTTTTAAGCTGAAAACATTTCTAAAGTAATTTGGAATTTTACAATAGCTTTTCAACTTTACCAAAAATATATCTTAATTTGCCCTGTTAATTTGTGCTAGCCTTAACATTTAGAAGATTTAAACGGAAATATCAATACCAATTTTAAAACACCTAAATAAACGGAGTTTCTAACACTGGCCAGGAAACGTTTACAACCAAAAATGGCAGTAATGTATTCATGCACGTCCAAAGCTCTCTTCTTCCAAACAACATAGACAAAAATCTGCTTCTCATTAAACACATAAGAGCCTCAGAGCCCCATAAGATACTTAAGAGAGGTGTCACTGATTCTCTCTCCCCACCCATTGGATAATTCTGTTCACTTACTTATTTTTAAAGTCAGGTTTATGAAAACATACTTTACATACAATAAAATTCACCCTCTTAAAGTTCATTTTGACGCGTTTTGACATACATACAGTTGTCAACCATCACCTTCATAGTCGAACGTAAGACATTTTCATCACTCAGAAAGTTCCCTCATGCCCTGCTGTAGTCAATCTCCACCCTCCATCCTTAGCCACTGGCAACCTCTGATCTCTTTTCTGTCCCTATATCCCTTTCCTTAGCTCTTCCCAAATAATCATTATGAAGTTAATCCAGAAAATGGTAGTGATATAGAGACTATTTAAAAATATAAATTTAAAATAGAATTCAATTTTTCCCCTTAAAAGCATACTATTCCTTTGATGTGGACCCCGTAAAGTACAAAATCAAACTCTTTAGATATAGCTAAAAAAAAGCTAGGCAAAATGCACATTATCATTTTGTTAATGGCCACGTGAATGAGTCATGTGGGGAGAGGAGGTAGCTCACGGACCTTTTGTTCTTCCAAACTAGTCTGCAGGATAGAAAATTTCTATAGAAATAGAAAATTTATTCATTAAAGAAAAACAGAAAATTTAAATTCTACATAAGAGGAGCAATGAAACTTGTTTCTTTCCCTAAGTTCTATTTCTGAAAGTAAGAGGATTCAGCAGGTAAACAGACAGAAATAAGCAAATCCAAGTCAACTCTTGAAAGAAATCCTTAGCATATGTCAACATCGAGTTTTGAAAGTTACTGCTAAACTTGAAAATGAAAGACTAAAACCAATGTGGTATATCCAAGGTTTTCAACAAAGCCAAAAATGATACACAGTATCAGGAGGAAAAAGAAAAGATCTGCTCATATGACATGAAATTCGCTATAAAGTCTTAAGAGAAACATTTTTTCTGTTTGATATATAGTAGCCATACTTGATAAATAAATTCATTTCCATAAAATGTTTTTCAGGAATATATTAGCATATAATGATTCCCATTTTTTTCCTTGTTACAAATTTTTCTTTTATATCTTATTTCTCCTATCCAAGTACTAACCAGGTCTGACCCTGCTCAGCTTCTGAGATCAGGCAGGTTGAGGGTGGTATGGCATAAGACTGTATCTTATTTCTCTGGAATAATGAGTGACAGTGGGATTTTCTTTTTAGCCCCATTTGCCATATGGATTCTGACACATTAAACTGCTTTTATTTTTTTCTCCATCCAACAGAAAATTATATTTTTCTCTGGCTTGCTTTCTGTCTTTTAAATATCTCTATGTAATGCTATAGGTTGCTCCAAAAACGTACTAAAAATAAATTACAAGTTAATATTGCTTACAAGATAAATCTAGAGGAAGCTAAATTATTAATAAACTGTGGATTACTCTCTATGAAGAAATCCATGAAAACATCCTTTTAGGCACTGCTTGATTCCTTTAGTTACTTCTGACCCATAAGATATTAATTCAACAAATATTTACTGAGTTCCACCATGTCCCAGGTTCAGAAGATATAATAATAAGCAAGACAGTTGTAGTCCTGTTCCCCACAGAGCTTATCACCTAGAGGCCCTTTTTTCTTCATGTCTTTAAATACCACTGGATATGCTGACGGACCTATCCAATATCTTCCAATTTACTTACTTTGCATCCACGCCACCACATTTGCCTTCGAAGTTGTTTGGATCTGTTGCTAAAAGCAGTTGCATTATCCGATAAGCTTTCTATATCACATAGAGGATGGAGAGAAGGATTAATCGACATAACAGCATTCTTTTATCTAGTCACACAAAGACAAGAAAACACTAATTTCTACTTCTGCAAGTCTATTCCCTTTTAAGCATGAAAACATCTTTCCTTTCCTCTACCCACAAACTCTGGCATTCTGTATTCTAAAAAAAAAACCAAAAAGTAAAAAATGGCTGCAGGTCAGTTTGCTCAATCCACTTTTACAATAAGAGTAAGAGAAGTCTCCCCAGGGCCTCAATGCTTTCAAATAAACTTATGAATTCTGGTAGAAATACTCTTTAAAAATTCAAATACTTGGCACAACTATAGAAAAAAAAATTTACAACAGAGAAGGCTAGATTCTTAGAAGATATCAAAAGTGACTGATTTTGAAGCAAAACAATGTATTTTTAAAGTGTTTAAATAAGTTTTTTGGTTAAAAAAGTCTGTCAAGGATTAATCAGATATTCATTCAGCCATTCATCATCTAAAAAATATGTGAGTGCCTAATAAGTGCCATGGACTGTTATAAGAACAGAGACTAACATTTGTCAGTAAAGAAATGTTACTAAGTCATCAGAGAAAGCATAAGATAAAAATATTAGATATGTGTGAAATAAGTTTGAAAAGAAGTGATTAGACCTATCCTCCTTGAGATCAGGAGAAATACAAAGCACATCAACGTAACAGGACAAAAGAAAAAAATAATCTAACTCTTCAACAATGAATTTTTAATCTTTCTGTTCTCAACTGATCAATTAAAGAAATAATACAACAATAAGATGATTCAAAGCAAAGGGAGCTACATACAACTCAATAACAAAAAAGCAAACAACCCAATCGAAAACTGGGCAGAAGACTTAAATAGACATTTCTCCAAAGAAGACATACAGATGGCCAATAGGCACATGAAAAGACAGTCAACATCTCTAATGATTAGAGAAATGCAAATCAAAACTACAATGAGGTACCACCTTGTATCAGTCAGAATGGCCATCATTAAAAAGTCTACAAATGACAAATGCTTAAGAGGGTGTGGAGAAAAGGGAATCCTCCTACACTGTTGGTGGGAATGTAAATTGTGCAGCCACTGTGGAAAACAGTACGGAGGTTCCTCAAAAAACTAAAAATAGAGTTGCCATATGATCCTGCAATCCCACTTCCGGGCATATATCTGGAGGAAACTATAATTTAAAAAGATACATGCACCCCAATGTTCACTGCAGCACTATTTCCAATAGCCAAGACATAGAAACAACTTAAATGTTCATCAACAGATGAATGGATAAAGAAGATGTGGTACATATTATAATGGAATACTACTCTGCCAGAAAAAAAGAGTAAAATAATGCCATTTGCAGCAACATGGATGGACCTAGAGATTATTATACTATGTGAAGTCAGAAAGAGAAAGACAAATATCATAGATATCACTTACATT
This sequence comes from Mesoplodon mirus, assembly GCF_964341445.2. Lineage (NCBI taxonomy): Eukaryota > Metazoa > Chordata > Mammalia > Artiodactyla > Ziphiidae > Mesoplodon > Mesoplodon mirus. Next base: position 170,303,023 of record NC_138978.1, on the reverse strand, counting down.
TGGAATATAAAATATGACACAAATGAACGTATCTACGAAACAGAAACACAGACATAGGGAACAGACTTGTGGTTGCCAAGGGCAGGGGGTGGCGGGGTGGGGGAAAGGATGCATTGGGAGTTTGGGATTAGCAGATGCAAACTATTATACACAGAATGAATAAACAACAAGGTCCTACTGTATAGCACAGGGAATTATATTCAATATCCTGTGATAAACCATAATGGAAAAGAATATGAAACAGAATATATATATGTATAACTGAATCACTTTGCTGTACAGTAGAAATGAACACAACATTGTAAATCAACTATACTTGAATAAATTGTATATAAAAAAAACAAAGTAAAGGGAGCTAAAGTTAAAAACATTAAGACCATAAATGCCATTTTTCCTAAGTCAAGATTCCTAAACTTTGGCTAGAAAAATGGGAGAAGTAAACTATCAAAATACAGATTAATAACATCAAGAATTATATGAAGTATCTGTACCTGATTTGTCCTGTAGTTCATCTAGTCTCTCCCCTCTTTCTATTACCTTTGTAATATTTTCTTGCATGACATCAATGACTTCATCCACCTGATTCTGAACACTAGTTTAAAAGAAAAAGATTAAAAAATAATGCATTCTTTTGAGAATTTTACAGTTTTTGAGACTTTCATTAGACATGATAGAAAACAGCAAGTTCTCAGAATTATTCAACTCTAAAATGTTTAAGGCTTGTAGCAACAGTCCTTCCATTTGTGGGCTTGATTACTCAGGCAATTAAAAGAACATGATACAAATAAAGTAATATTTAACTTATAGTTTATTCTTAACCCTGTTTCTTCAAATTAAATATACTGTCAGAATGCTCAGTAACTACAGAATTTAGTCCAATAGCTTGACTCTAAATAATCCGTTTCATTTTCTTTTCAATAGGCCATTGAGGCATCACATAGACACAGCTATAAGCTACTTTTGCTATACATACAGTTCACACACTAAGGCTAACAAAAGAGTTTGCCCAGGTATGTTAGAAGCCTATGAAAAATATTCAGTTTCCAAAATGGAAAGGTACAGTATGCCCTAGGACACTAAGGCTCAGTGGGTATAACTCTTCACAGCTCATCAATTTCCTCTTAAACAGGGTTTAAAACAATGAGCAACACTTGGGAGGGTTTTGAAGCACCCACGAAGGAGCAAAGAGTAAACATTTTTGGTTGTTCTTCAAAATGAAAATATGATTTTCTTTATATCAGGTGATGAGAGCCTGTTCCAACCAAACTTCAGACTGTTCAATGAAGATTTTTTTTTAATAAATTTATTTATGGCTGCATTGGGTCTTTGTTGCTGCGCGTGGGCTTTCTCTAGCTGCGGCGAGCAGGGGCTACTCTTCGTTGTGGTGCGTGGGCTTCTCATTGCGGTGGCTTCTCTTGTTGCAGAGCATGGGCTCTAGGTGCATGGGCTCAGTAGTCGTGGCACACGGGCTCAGTAGTTGTGGCACACAGGCTTAGTTGCTCCAAGGCATGTGGGATCTTCCCGGACCAGGGCTCAAACCCGTGTCCCCTGCATTGGCAGGCAGATTCTTAACCACTGCGCCACCAGGGAAGTCCCATGTTCAAATGAAGATTTAAACTAAATTCAAAAATTTAATAATTGGACCTCAACTGCCTACTCTCACTCAGAAGTTACCCCCAGAGTACATAAACACAGAAATGATTAAGTGTCTAGTTTTCCTCTTTTGCTTCAATCATTTGACAAATGTCTAGTTTTCCCCTGTTGCTTCAATCATTTGACAAAATGTTACCTTAAATTAGTTTATGGAATAAGTCATGCCAGAGAAATATTTAAAATGAGAAATAAAATGAACTCACAGTTCTTATAACTCAAAAACTTTAAAATATAAAAACTGTTTAAAGTGGATTACTAGCAACTATAAGTAGATATATGTTTTAAATAAATAAGGATATGCAATTGTTCTTTCTAGTTGGGGAAGTGTATCAATTTATCAAATATCACCTAGGAAGCTTTTAAGAAAATTTCACAATACACATCTCCTCACTGCCCCCCTACTCTATAGTGAGTGGGGAGTAAGGCAGGACATGTGTAATTTTGAAAAAGAGTTCTATCCCTTCCCTGTCACGAAGCTGTATCTTCAAAAAGTTTGCTTTAAAAACAAAATGAAGGCCCATTTAGACACATACGGTTTCGGAAGAAGCATCCTCAGATTCAAGTAGAACTACTATGTTTGATGATAGTCACCCCTCCTCCCATGTTAAAAGCACCCACTGATTATCCACTCATAGACTTCAGGGTTCATCATAGCTCCCTAGAGTTCTGTGCCTCTCACACAGTATTCCACTAAACGGTATAAAACTGAAGCACAACTAAAGTGGGACATGGAGAATTCCCTTCTGCCCACACAGATCTGAAAGAGCCCCCACGTGTCTAAGAGGTCTTGTTGCAACTCCCAAGTAGACAGCTAAAGATGTAAAATCTTATACAAGAACAATGGCACAAATACTTAAGCAATTTATTCAATAAATAATTAAGAAGAGGGCTTCCCTGGTGGTGCAGTGGTTGAGAGTCCGCCTGCCGATGCAGGGGACATGGGTTCGTGCCCCGGTCCAGGAAGATCCCACATGCCGCAGAGCGGCTGGGCCCGTGAGCCATGGCCGCTGGGCCTGCGCGTCTGGAGCCTGTGCTCCACAACGGGAGGGGCCACAACACTGAGAGGCCCGCGTACCGCAAAAAAAAAATAATAATAATTAAGAAGAGCTTACTATGTACTGTTCTAGGCACTAGGAAAACAATACTGAACGAAGCAGACAATAATTCCGGCTCTCATGGAACGTATGCTTAAATGTGCAATGAATGCACTTCATTAACCTTCAGAGTTGTTTAACAGTCTGTGTCTAACCCATTACTCTATATTGTTTACAGCATTTAACACTAAGCGAAAGTATTTATTTATTTACATGCTTATTTCCTGTCGCTCCTCACTAGAAGGTAAGTTCAACAAATGCAGAGACCTTGCCTACTTTGTTCACTTTTGTAGCCCCAGTACCTGTAACATTGCTTGGGAAAGAGTATGCACTTAATACTTAACAGCTGAATAAGTGAACAGTTTGGGTATAAGTCCTGCAAAGCACATCCAGCTACTTGAGAAAGAGTTATAAGGCAGATATAAGAATGTAGAGGTCTCCATTTAACTATAATGGAAGCAGAGCTATTGTTTATCAAGGGCCAATCTTGAAATTCCTAGGTAGTTATTTTCCATCATATGCAAGAGATAATAGCCTAAAGTAAGGTGCAGCACGGTGGAAATGGACAGAATGTACGGCAGCACCTACACATAATCAGATTATAGCTATTGTGGATATTAATATACCTATACTACATGTGATTTTAAAACAAAACCAAAATAACTGAAGGAATCATTATGGTCCCAGCATCCCTATAAGCAAAAGACTCCATGGATAATACAGGCAGATTAATTGGAATAGAATTCATAAAATTACAGATTAAGTCTTACTAGATTATGATAAACCTAGGGGTATTACCTCAACAACATGACACACGTGTAATCTCTATGGCTAATGGAAACCACCCAACATTTTAATTTTTCCTGCCAAGTGATTAATAAATTATTGTTACTTTCTCCTTCACATATTACTAGCCACTGGTATAACCCTCTTAATCCAGCTACTGTATAACTCTCATTCAATCTTAAGATAACGGAAAATCTCATGACTGTGCTTCTATATTTCAAGATATTTTCATGCCCAGAACACAACTTTTATAGAAAAAAAAAGAAGAAAATCATCTATTTATTTACTTTAATATAAAGGATAATTTTTAAAAAAACAAGTGGAAAGGGACCTCCTGGTGGTCCAGTGGTTAAGACTCCGCGCTCCCAATGCACGGGGCCCAGGTTCGATCCCTGGTCGGGGAACTAGATCCCGCATGCCACAACTAAGAGCCCACATGCCACAACTAAGAGCCTGCATGCCACCACCAAAGATCCAGCAAGTTGCAACTAAAGATCCTGCATGCGACAATGAAGATCCCACGTGACGCAACTGAGACCTGGCACAGCCAAATAAATAAATAAATAATTTTTTTAAAAGTGAAAACGTATTTCCCCATGATTTTTTATATTTTCATAGCAGTTACAATACTTTGATTTCTATTTGTATTTTATGTTGGTCTTATCCTATTATACTGTAAATGCCTTAAAAACAGAGATTGTCCCACTCATCTGTTTCCCAGGTCATGTGAAATGTGCCTGGTAGAAAACAGGCATTCAACGAATATTTTCTGATCTGAATTAAGTATTTCATTTATTCAAAAATATATATTAAGGAGTTATTATTATGCTATGCATTGAGGATAGTGATGTGAACGTTTTGATCCTCAGCAAGATTACAGTCTAGTGGGGAACACTGGTAGCTAGGATTATATTACCATATGTCAAGTGCCATAATGGAAGGAAGCACATTGGTATCAGTCGTGCAGCCTAGATGAATCCAGCCTGGACCAGAGATGGCATCAAGATCCTGGTGCTGAGTTTTGAGAGGTTAAGAGTGAATTGGGCAGAGTAAAAAAGGTGATGGATGGTGGGAAAGTTCTAGGCTAAAGGAATAAGAGGAGGGGATATTTCAGCAACCAACCATTACCTGGATATGGGTGATGGAGTTGGGGGAAGAAAAGGGTAGAGAACTTCTAGATTTATAATTTGAGCAACTGAGTAGATGTAGATGATGGTCATTAACTGAAATAGAAAATTAGGGACTCAAAGAAAAAGCAAGTTTTTGAAGGAGGGGGTGGAGATTTATATCATTTCCTGTTAGAGTCATATAGTAGAAGAAAGGATACAAGAGAGAACATACCCAGGAAAATATCAAGACGTAGAGAAAAGACATTTTAACATTGTTTTAGTAATTTATTTATTTATTTTTGCTGTGTTGGGTCTTTGTTTCTGCGCGAGCGCTTTCTCTAGTTGTGGCAAGCGGGGGCCACTCTTCATCGCGGTGCGTGGGCCTCTTACTATTGCGGCCTCTCTTGTTGCGGAGCACAGGCTCCAGACACGCAGGCTCAGTAGTTGTGGCTCACGGGCCTAGTTGCTCCACGGCATGTGGAATCCTCCCAGACCAGGGCTCAAACCCGTGTCCCCTGCATTAGCAGGCAGATTCTCAACCACTGCACCACCAGGGAAGCCCTTAACATTGTTTTAAATCCTCCTTAGAGTCTGACAGCACTTGTGTTTCTGAGATGTCTTTATTCTAATTATCACCACTACAGGGAAGCCGCATGGTGTAGTGTAGAGAGGCCATGCTCTGGACACAGAGAGATCTGGGTTTGCAATTCAGCATTATCACTTACTATGTATGTGGCTTTGCAAGTCATTTTGCAAGCCTCTTTGAGCCTCATATTTTCTCACCTTTGAAATGAATATGATAATCTTTCCCTTATGAGAATTAGATGTGACAAGTGTGTTTTAAACACTTAGCACGGTTCCTAACACTTAGCATGTGTTTAATGTCAGTGTTCTTCCATTAAGGAAAAAAAAGCTCATGCTCTGCAACACACTCATCTGCTATTTTATAAAGAAAATATTTATTTTCACAGTTAACACCCCCATCTTGTGGCTTCTTAAGGTACTGTTGACAAAAAAAGTTTTAAATATATGCTGTATTTTTGCAAGTATATATATATATATATGTGTGTATATATATATACACACATATGCATATATACTATATGTAGTATATATGCTGTAGTTTTGCAATTATATATATATATACATATATATATGTATGTACATATATACATATATATATGTATATATATGTATCTGTTCATCATGGAACATTCCTTGGGGGAATTAAGTTAAACTTGTTGGACCAAGGCTATAGATAGGAGATTTCCTACCTGTGGCAGAGAATGTCTACAATTCACTGGAGTGGCATTTATAATGCTACTATTTATTTTAAAAGCAAAGGAAACATTCCAAAGAGAATCATAAATTTTTTTTTTTTTTTTTTTTTTTTTTTTTGCGGTATGCGGGCCTCTCACTGTTGTGGCCTCTCCCGTTGCGGAGCACAGGCTCCGGATGCGCAGGCCCAGCGGCCATGGCTCACGGGCCCAGCCGCTCCGCGGCATATGGGATCCTCCCAGACCGGGGCACGAACCCGTATCCCCTGCATCGGCAGGCGGACTCTCAACCACTGTGCCACCAGGGAGGCCCAAGAATCATAAATTTTTTATATAGGCATGTGACTATTTAAAATCTTTCCCAGGGCTTCCCTGGTGGCGCAGTGGTTGAGAGTCCGCCTGCCGATGCAGGGGACACGGGTTCGTGCCCCGGTCCGGGAAGATCCCACATGCTGCGGAGCGGCTGGGCCCGTGAGCCATGGCCCCTGAGCCTGCGCGTCCGGAGCCTGTGCTCCGCAATGGGAGAGGCCACAACAGTGAGAGGCCTGCGTACTGCAAAAATAAAAAATAAAAAAATAAAATCTTTCCCAAAAATCTTCCCTGAAAAGTGACACTGGAATACTAAAGAACCCATTAAAAGGACCTACTGTATCAGCACAGGGAACTATATTCAATATCTTGTAACAACCTATAGTGGAAAAGAATCTGAAAAAGAATATATATATATGTATAACTGAATCACTCTGCTGTACACCTGAAAATTAAACACTGTAAATCAACTTATACTTCAATTAAAAAAAAAAGTGACACTGGGCATTTTTGTGGGATTAATCTGTTATCAACATGTCAATCAAATGCAGACAAAGCAACAATGTTGCTGATCCACACATCAAAAAAACACCCTGTATGGAAACGTTACACATTAAGTGGTGACAACACACCTTAAAGAAACTCACCAGTGCTCCCAATTTTAGTTACTAAACAAATGCCAGGAATCTGTCCTTGGGCAAGTAGCGTGGCGGGTTGTGCTCCACCATTTGGGGCCACTTTGGGCACACGCCTGAGTCGTGCCCTGGTTCGGTAAACACTCATGGGGTTGTGCCAAGGGTTAATTTGTGTGTTTTGATGACTGACCACCTTCTGAGTACGTATGATAAGCCTTCAGCTCTAGAGTAAGAGCCATTACACTTCCTCAACAGTGCCTTACTCTTCTAAAATTCTGTGATCACCAACGTTATTATGGTAATTTAATATGCACATATACACATTCACGTGCATGTGTGCTTGGCACTTACTAACATAGACATATCCTGCAATGCCCACTCTGTATAACTGGCACTGGTTTTGGGGTCAGCTGGAAAGTCATACTCAAAAGACTCACTGGGCCACACTCAGTACCAGGCTCACTCTGCAGAAGGATGTCAGACAAGAAATGAAGCACATTGGCAGGGAAAAAACAGGTGTGTCATCAGTGGAGTCGTCTTCTCCTGTGGCAGCTGAGGTATATATGTGGGTGGACAGAGAAGTCACTCTGGCTCAGAGAAGGGCACTGGCTCTGCCACGGCATCCTCGCAACCTTGAATGCCTTGTGATCCTTCCAAAGATGAGGATGAGTGGCTTCTGAGGCCATCTCCCACTCACCTCCCCATCTCCCCTAGGAGACTGTCATGAGACAGTTTCTTATCACCTCCCAGGTTCTGATGACATATAAGGCTTTGTGCAGGATATACCCGCAGACTATAAAACCACTTAGCTGCAGGCTAGAATTGGCTCCTTTGTAATAGGGCATCTCACTATTCATACTGCAGCCCCCTGGACCCTTCTATTTTGGTATCATCATTTTTGGTGTTTAGGACAAGAACCCAGGGAGCTGGCACCTTCGGCTACTCTTCCTTTGACAATCTATGTAAGTAATAAACTGTCTGAATCTAAGTGGCTCATTGTATCTTTACTGGCTGAATCAGACACTTGAAGCAGCAGAGACTCTCTCTTCTGCTGGCCTTGAAGAAGCAAGCACTGTGGGTTGTACAGCTGCAAGGAAGTGCATCCTGTCAACAACTACCTGAGCTTAGTCAGGAGCTTCAGATGAGATCAAAGCCCTGGTGACACCTCAATTTCAGCCTTGTGAGACCCTGCAGAGGGCCCACCTAAGTAGTGACTGAACGCCTGAACCATGGAAAATGTGAGATGATGAATGTTTGCTGTTTTAGGCTGCTAGGTTTAGGGTAACTTGTTATACAGCAATAGAAAATGAAAACATCCCATTTAGTAGTCAAATCAGTTTGTTGGTACTGTATTACAGAGTCCATGAGCTAGGATCAGGCTCAGTGTGGACCTATTTCTTTACACCAACCACTACCTGACTAAAGCCCAAGTATCTAATCAATAACTTTTTTCTTTTTTAAACTGTGGTTTATTATTTATTTATTCATTCATTCATTCATTCATTCATTTATTTTTGTCACATCGTGCAGCATGCGGGATCTTAGTTCCCCTAAGAGGGATCGAACCCGTGCTTCCTGCAGTGGAAGCGTGGAGTCTTAGCCACTGGACCACCAGGAAAGTCCCTCATCAATAACTTGATATCCCATTACAGTACCCTTCCCACTATGTGCCATCTATATCCAGACTTAGGGTAGCAACTACCCCTCCTTAGATCCTGAACCTGGGCCATTCAGTTTATCTTTTATAGCTCGGTAAGTTTCCAGGCCTACTTCACTGCTCCATTCATTCCTTCTCCCTTCTTGCCAGGACTCATATGATTCTAATATTAGATACATTCACTACAGCATTATCCACCATCTACCATCAACAATATATACAGAAAAGCTCTAAACTGAAAATTAATGAGCCATAAAACTTAGATCAATAAATGGATTAGGATAAGTAATAGATATGAACAAATTCTGGAAGTATATAAACAAGATACTGTACTTCAGAAAACTAAATCTATTATATTACTTTTATTATCATGCTGAAAATGGGAATCAAGCTATAGATTTAAAACCAAAATAGACCTTGAGATTATGCTAAATAAATGAATTTGATATATAATAATTAAATTAAGAAAACCAACAACCAGGAATTGCGTCTCCTTAGCTATAATTAAGAGGTAACTTTGTGAAAATGAAAAGAATGACTGGGTTTTTACAACCTAGTAGTAATATTAGTCTACATCAAGGCTCAGCAAATTTTTCTGTAAAGGGCCAGCCAGATAATAGAGAGTTTAGATTTTGTGGGCCATAAGGTCTCTGTCACAACTACTCAAATCTGTCACTGTAGTTTGAAAGTAGCCAATAGATACTAGGAATGGCTGTGTTTCAATAAAACTTCACAAAATTAGGTGGCAGCCAGATTTGGGTCATATGCTGTAGTTTGCCAACCCCTGGTCCTTGTAGAAATATGATAATCATTTAAACAAATGAGTGTCTCACAAACTTACTGCTTAATTTTTTCATTTCTAGGTCCAAATCTTGGTCCAGATGGTCCCCTTCTGAAAACAAAACACCAAGTACATATTAATGAGAACATTAAAACAAACCCCAAAACAGAAAACACACACACTTGCTGAATTCTAAACATGGATCATTTATCATAAGGAACCACATATTACTGGTACTGATGGAACCTAATGATATTTAATCATGTCTGTACTTCATTGGTACTTAGTGCAGGCCATCACAGCTTAATTCTTCTGAATGTTATCACTTTTAATATAATTCTTAGTTATACACAGGTAGTTTTAATCATTAAACTCTGAAATACCATAACAACTAAAGTGCCAGTGACTATGAATAACTTTATGATCAATTATAGAACACTAGAAGTCCAACTACCTTGAATTTAGGCTCTAATGAAATGCTGATTTGGGGGGATGGATGTAGAGAAAAATCCATTCAAAACACTAAAATTTTTCAAGTATGTTTTTTGATTACTCATCTTAAAACTTAGCAACATAACTAAAGGGAAATTTAAGGGTCTACGAAAATATTAACATTTCTCAAATTATTATCTCTCCATAATAGTTGAGTGTTGTATCATTTAAACCAATCCATTTTAATACTCTGAAAATTAAAATTTTTGGATGTTTTAAGTAATTTTCCATATTCTGATGATAGAAAATAAGGTGTAAACCATAAAACTCAAAAAAGAATAGGTTCTGTACCAATTAAGCATTAATTTCCCATTTCCCCCTCCTCCCAGCCCTTGGCAACCACCATTCTACTTTGTGTCTCTATGAATTTGATTACTCTAGGTGCCTCAGATAAGAAGAATCATGTAAAATGTATCCTTTTGTGACCAGCTTCTTTCACTTAGCATAATTAATGTCTTCAAGGTTCATCCATGTTGTACCATGTGTCAGAATTTCCTTCCTTTTTAATACTGAGTACTATGCCATTGTATGTACATACCATATTTTGTTTACCCATCTTTCCACTGACGGACACTTGGGTTACTTCCACCTTTTGGCGATTATGAATAATCCTGCTATGAACAGGATTATTTTTCATAATAATCAACAGGTGTTAACTTTTTTTTTTTTTTTTTTTTTTTTTTTGCAGTACGCGGGCCTCTCACTGTTGTGGCCTCTCCCATTGCGGAGCACAGGCTCCGGACGCGCAGGCTCAGCGGCCATGGCTCACGGGCCCAGCTGCTCCGCAGCATGTGGGATCTTCCTGGACCGGGGCACGAACCCGTGTCCCCTGCATCGGCAGGCGGACTCTCAACCACTGCGCCACCAGGGAAGCCCGTGTTGATTAATTTTTTAAAAATTATTTCAGAAATTTTATTAGCTTTGTCTCCCTTTTAATACATAGACAGAACCACAGGGTGTGGTAGTGTGCCGGTTTTGTCGTCAGGCCCTTTGGAAGATGTACAGCATTATTTGGGAGTGAACCTCCAGTGTACAGTTAGCCTGAAAAGTTTGTTTCTCACTTACATTCGGGTGATCACTTGTTTAGCCAAAGCATCTGACCTTTTCAATACTGAGTCCTTTGTTGACAGGTAGCTGTTGCTCTAGTCTAAGGCTTCTCACTGTAATTGGCACTATGAGCAATTAGCTTTTTGACTCTGGAAACCTTGTTACCTGTAGGAAATTATCTTCCCACTTCATCTGACTTTGCTGCCAAAAATGATACTATTTCCTGTTATTGGATCTGATTTCCATCCTGCAGGCTCTTTTTGCCAATTGCTTCATGGCTGTCAATTACTTCTATAAAATGTTTTATACAATGTTTTTTATTTGGAAAAATAAAAGCCTCTATAAAAAACTCCACAACATTATAGCAAAGTGGGAGATAAATGTTTCCTCCCAGGCATACCCTTCTGGAGGTATGAGCCTCCAGAGAAAACTCTTGCAACAACATGTCATCCTTCCTGACTTTGCAAATAAAACTGAGGCCCTTTCTAATCAAAACTGCAAAGGACTGACCAGGTTAATTAATTCTGACAGAGCATCAAAGCAATCCAACGGGGAAAAGATCATCTTTCCATCAAATGGTGGTGGAACAGTTGGAGAGCCATATGCTCCCCGGCCCCCCCAAAATGATCCTTCACCCTTAACTCAACCATATATAAAAAAATTAACTTATAATAGATTATAGACCTAAATGTAAAAGTCAAAACAATAAAACTTTTGGAAGAAAACAAAGAAGAAAATCTTAGAACATTTAGGTTTGGCAAAGATTTCTTAAATAAACAAAAACAATGAAAGGAAAAATTTAATAAACTAATTTCATCAAAATCAAAACTCTGCTCTTCAAAAGATACAGTTATGAAAAGATTAAATTACAGACTGGGAGTAAGTATCTGTAAAACATATATCTGACAAAGAACTTGTATCTTGAATATATAAAAAACACACAACTTAATAAGACGACAAACTTAGAAATGGGCAAAAGATTTTTAACATGTACATCATCAAAGAAGATATAAGGGGCTTCCCTGGTGGTGCAGTGTTTAAGAATCCGCCTGCCAATGCAGGGGACATGGGTTCGTGCCCCGGTCCGGTTCGAGCCCTGGCCTGGGAAGATCCCACATGCCACGGAGCAACTAGGCCCTTGAGCCACAACTACTAAGCCTGTGCTCTAGAGCCCACAAGCCATAACTACTGAGCCCACGTGCCACAACTACTGGATCCTGTGCGCCTAGTCCCCATGCTCCACAACAAGAGAAGCCACTGAAATAACAAAGAGTAGCCCCTGCTCGCCGCAACTAGAGAATGCCTGCGCACAGCAATGAAGACCCAACACAGCCAAAAATAAATAAATTAAACAAACAAACAAATAAATAAAAAGAAGATATAAGGATGGCAAATACACACAAAAGAAGATGTTCAGTATAATTTGTAATTATGGAAATGCAAATTAAAACCGTAATGGTATACTACTATACACCCACAGGAGTGGCTAAAATTAAAAGACTGACCATATGCAGTGCTGATGAGGATCTGGAGCAACTAGAACCCCCATACAGTACTGGTAGGAATATAAAGTGGTACACAACTTTGGGAAACAGCTGTAAACATACACCAGCCATTCCACTCCTGTTTACCCAAGAGAAATGAAAGCATAAGTCTACACAAAACCTGTACATGAGTGTTTATAGCAGCTTTATTTGTAATAGCTAAAAACTAGAAACACCCCAAATATCCATCAATAAGTGAATGGGTGAATGAATTGCAGTATGTTCATATAATGGACCACTGCTCAGAAATAAAAAGAAACAAACTATTGATGCATGCAACAACATGGGTGAATCTCAAAATAATTATGCAAAGTGAATGAAGCCAGTAAAAAAAAGAGGCATACTGTATGACTCCACTTCCAAAAAAAAAATCTAGACAATACAAACTACAGTGATAGAAAGCAGATCAGTGGCTGCCTAGGACTGGGAGAGTGACAGATTACCAAGAGGTATGAGGAAACTTTTGAGGTGATGGCTATGTTCATTATTTGAATTTCATGATGATTTCACAGGTGTACAGTGAATATGTCAAAACTCTTATTGTACACTATATGTATTTTATTGTATGTCAGTTACACCTCAATAAAGCTGTAAAAAGAAAAACAAAAAACTTACAGAAAGAAGTCCTCTTCTTCATCTGAATCATCTTCCAAAAGATTTCTCTGTCAAAAAAAGAAAAAGACTTGAGTTTTTAGATTCCAAGGGGCTTACCAACTGTCAGGGGCAGGGTAATGAAACAAGTTCTATCCTGGTGAAATTTCTTAACTCCAAGCTTCCAGACACAGGCAAGAGTAATTACAGGTGCTTCACTGGAAGCTGAAAGATATGGAACCACACTGCAGACTTTCTAAGGAAATGCTTATAAGCCTGGAATCCTTTGACTGACCACAAGGTAGAGAGGTCACTGAAGCTGGCATGGGAGTGAGGGATGCAGGCCATCAGGGAGGGGCAAGTCCTTCCTCCTCCCCCTGCCTTCCAGTCTCTCTCTATCAGCAGAACCTAAGAAGAAGCTGGGGGCAAAGGAGAAATGTAGCTGCAGAGTCCAACTCTAGCATCAGAGAGAAGAGTATAGAAGGTAGGTTTGGAGCTGAGAGACAAGGGTTTATTAACTGGCACAGTCCACCTAACAGCCACTCGGCCTACGAATAGTCCTCTGCACATATTTGAACTTCCAAACAAAAACAACTTTATACTTTTACCTTATAAGATACAACTGTTTTTCTTAAAATAAGGAATGTCTCACCTGCTCCCCAAAAGGGGAAGATATAAAGTTCCAAAAGGAGGCTGAAGAAGAGCAAAAACCAGACCTTTTCAGCATGCAAGAACTCAAACAGTATACAACTTGTAGGCCAAGTAACGGCTCCCCATAGATGTCGACGTCCTAATCCCCGAAACCTGTGAATGTTTCCTTGAATGGTAAAAGGAACTTTGCAGAAGTTATTAAATCAAGGATCTTGAGGTGGGAAGATCAATATAGTGGGCCCAAAGTCATCACAAGAGTACTTAAAAAAGAGAGAGGCAGAAGAGTGTGTGTGTGTGTGTGTGTGAGAGAGAGAGAGGCAGACAGACAGACAGACAGAGGTTGGAAGATGTCACCCTGCTGGATTTAAAGATACAGGAAGGGGCATAAGCAAGGAGGTCAGGCAACCTCTAAAAGTTGGGAAAGGCAAGGAAAGAGCTTCCTCCCTATAGTCTCCAGAAGGAACATGGCCCTGCCAGTGCCTTGATTTTAGCCCAGCAAGATCCATTTTGGACTTCTGGTCACCAGAACTATAATAAATTTGTGTTGTTTTAAGTTTGTGGTAATTTGTTAAAGCAGCAACAGGAAGCAAATACAACACCCATGTACTTTTTCTGAAGAAACTACTCAAGGAATTACACCAGCTAAAAAGAAAATTAAATCAGAACAAAGATCTTAAGATGGAGATTGATATACCCAGTACATCTAATAAAATGTGTGGTCAAATCTAAATGGAAGGGGCTTCCCTGGTGGCGCAGTGGTTGAGAGTCCGCCTGCCGATGCAGGCGACACGGGCTCGTGCCCCGGTCCAGGAAGATCCCACATGCCGTGGAGCGGCTGGGCCCGTGAGCCATGGCCGCTGAGTCTGCGCGTCCGGAGCCTGTGCTCCGCAACGGGAGAGGCCACAACAGTGAGAGGCCTGAGTACCGCAAAAAAAAAAAAAAAACACACAAAAAAAAACTAAATAGAAGATGACTGTGAACTATAACTTACAGCTATTGAAAGAGAAAAATGCATAATATAAAGAAAAATTCTAAAAGAATCTAAAACTTTTCTCACAAAACCCAAAAGCAGGAAGTGGAGAGTAAAATGAGAAAGTTAAAAGCAAAGTAACATGCTCAACTTGGTGGGGAGAGGAGTGGAGAAGTGGGAAGAGGCCTAGAATGAAAAAGTAGTGTGGAGGGGCATAGTTTTTGGCATGTTGAGAGAGAACACAAATTTAAACATTATTGTTAACATATAAAGTTAATTAAAAAGAGAGAGGGAAAGAGAAAGAAAGGGAGGACATTTTTAACTGCCTAGTGGTCCTGGAGGCAGGGAAAAAGTGAGGAAAAATAATCAATCTAGCTACAGAAGTTAGGGAAAATAGGGAAAACATAAGAAATACAATGAATATCATTATCTCTATATATTATAATAAATAATACACAAAGAGTAAGAAAATGAAAAGAGGGTGTGTTCAATATTCATTTAACAACTATGTTTGAGCATCTTCTATGTACTAGGCACTGTTCTAAGTCCCAAGCATCAGCTTTGGACAAGACAGACAAGGTCTGAGCTCTTACAGAAAAACACCTGACGGTGATGAATGTTAGGCAGAGAATTAAAACAGTGATGGGATAAAAAGTGACAGGGTGACTAAATAAGATTAGGCTGTCAAGGAAAATCATTCTTAAAAGGTAAAATTTAGGCTGAGATCCAAACAATAAAAAAGAGCCAACCAAAGATCAGGGTGAAGAACACTCACTGCCAGCAGAGGGACTAGCGAGTGCAGGAAAGTCCAAATATATCAGTTACCTTAATAAGTGTGAACGGTGTGAATGCTCCTACTCAAAGTAAAAACTATACATGATTAGAGTTCAAAAAAACTGCAGCCAATATCTGTTTATAAGAAATTTACCTAAAATAAATGCCAAATAAAGGATGAAAGAAAAAAGAGAGATGAAAGAGATATCAAATTCTAACAAAAAGAATGTTAGAGTTAGCAAAAGTAATATAAAGAGATTATTTTAGGACAAGCATTAAACAATCAAATAAGATTTTACAATGACAAAATGCACAATCCACCAAGATTTAACAGCAACAAATGTTTATATGTAACAATATAGTTTCAAAATACATAAAGCAAAAGCTGCTCAAATTATAAGAAGAAATGGATACATTCAAAAATCATAGGAAAGCTTTAACATATCCTTCAAAGATGGAGAAACCAGGAAGACAAAAAAATAAATAATCTAGAACTGTGTACTCAGCAAATGTTATTTTCAAATATCCAAGAAATGAATAAGCAATAAAAGAATTTTAATAAATAGCCCAAACTAGAAATTACACAGGTCACATTCTCTGGGCATAATGAAATGGAAATTAAAACAAATAAAAGGAAATTTTAAAACACTCTTCTGTTAAAATGTTAAAAGGTAAATGTAAACTTAACAAACTAATTAGAAATGAATGACCCTGGGAACATTACAAAACAAAATCTGTAGAGTATGGTCACAGCAGTACCTAAAAGAAAATGTGACCTTAAATCCATTTATTTATGAAATTACAAAGACTGAAAATATATAAAATAAGTATTTAACTATTAAGATGAGTAAATTATTCCTAAGTCACAAACAACCCCAGAATCTCTAAAAAAAAAAAAATTCATGAATTTGATTACATAAAAATTTAAAACATAAAGAACATACAATATCATACACAAGGTTAAATGGCAAGTAACAGGCTGGGAAAGAAATCTGCAACATATTTGTAGACTAAAGGGTCTGGCATCTCTCTTTTATAAAGATCGCTGACAAACTAGTAAGAAAAAGACACATTATAGAAAAATCATCAAAGAAGAGAAACAGACAATTCCTAACAAAAAAAGAAACGGCCATGACCACATGAAAACATGTTCAAAGTCAATAATATTCAGGAAGATACATTACTTCCTTCAACAAATATTTCTAGCTAATAAGTAACAATCATTACATTTACAATACAGTTTATTTGCCTTAGAGGATGATGATACTAAAGTGTGTTTATTATAGTTGCCCAATGAGAAACACAATGAAAATGAACGTCTTTACACTTATTCACTGAACAAAAACACAAGAGCTAGGGATACATTATCAAAAAAGGGTAATGAGATACAATGAGATGTCATTTCACACCCACTAGGCAGATAATAACAAGTGTTGGTGAGGAGAAATTGGTGGTGAGGAGAAATGTGGAGAAATTAGAACTCTCATACACAGCTGGACGGGAATGTAAAAATTGTGCAGCCACTCTGGAAAACAGTTTGGCAATTCTTCAAAAGGTTGAACATAGAGTTACTATAATACCCAGTAATTCTACTCCTAGGTATTTACCCAAGAGAAATGAAAACATATGTAATTAAATGAAATGAAAATAAAAACTTGTATGTGAACATTCATAGCAGTGGTATTCATAATAGCCAAAAAGTATAAGTAATCCTAAATGTCTATCAACTGATGAATGAATAAAGAAAGTGTAGTATATTCATATAGTGGAATATTATTCAGCAATAAAAAAGAATGAAGTACTGATATATACTACAACATGGATGAACTTTGAAAACATTATGCTAAGAAGCCATTTACAAAAGACAACATAGTGTATGCTTCCATTTATATAAAATGTCCAGAATAGACAAATCTATAGATTTGTGGTTGCCTAGGGCTGAAGGGATGAGGAGAACGGGGGATGATTGCTAAAAAGTACAGAGTTTCTTCTTGGAATGATGAAAGTGTCCTAAAATTGATGGTGGTGATGGTTGCACAATTTGGTACTAAATACTAGTTACTAAAATCCACTGAACTGTACACTTTTAATGAGTGAATTGTATGGCATGTTAATTATATCTCAATAAAGCTGTTATCAAAAAAGTGTTATAGGGGGCTTCCCTGATGGCGCAGTGGTTGAGAGTCCACCTGCTGAGGCAGGGGACACAGGTTCGTGC
Source organism: Mesoplodon mirus (assembly GCF_964341445.2). Classification (NCBI taxonomy): domain Eukaryota; kingdom Metazoa; phylum Chordata; class Mammalia; order Artiodactyla; family Ziphiidae; genus Mesoplodon; species Mesoplodon mirus. Next base: position 170,285,435 of record NC_138978.1, on the reverse strand, counting down.
CCCGGACCAGGAAGATCCCACATGCCGCAGAGCGGCTAGGCCCGTGAGCCATGGCCGGGGAGCCTGCGCGTCCAGAGCCTGTGCCCCGCAATGGGAGAGGCCACAACAGTGAGAGGCCCACGTACCACAAAAAAAAAAAAAAAAAAAAAAAAAGTGTTATAGGAAAGAGGAACAAAATTTTTTAAAGTTTTATAAAAGTAATTTATAAATTCTTAGAACCAATCAGTTACCAAATTTCATGATCTGATAAACATTCAAAAGGAGGACTCTATTTAAACAGCCAATTTTTTTTTCAATTCTGCTATTTAATATCCTATTTTTACAATAAATTGCAGTAGTATTCAACCAACAATGTAAAAAGAAAGTGCCATAGTTATGGTCTTAGAAGTAGAACTGATTGAAACTGTATATTTTATATTTTTGAGTAAATAAAGCTTATTTTAAAAAGTTTACTAGCAGTTAGTCTATTGGTGGATTGTGTCCCCCTTCAAGCAAAACAAAAACAGACACTGAATAAAGAGTTAGAATAAAGGGATGACAAATGATTCCTGTACTGTATTTCAAGATACTCCTAAATCATAAGATGTTGGACAGAGGTTCTAAGGTTGTGCAAAAAAGGAGCATGTAAAATGAAGTCAAATAGACTATCTGCTGTTTAAGGGCAGAGACCATGCCCTCTAGTTTTTAGCACAATGCCTAGCACATAGTAGGCAGTCAATAAACATTTGTTGCATGAATCAGAAAAGAAAGGACTGGCAAGAAGATAGGAAGTGCGGGAGGGCTTTAGGTTGCTGGATGAAAAAGAATAGCTCTAATTCCTTCCCTCAATAAATACTTATTGATTACTTATTCTAAAAGTAGCCTATCTACAATATTCATATCAATGCTATCTTCCAAAATGCTGCATAATTTCTAGATTTATACAATCCTGCACAGAATGTTCTGAAATAAACTAAAAATTGAACATTATATAAAAGCTGCTCTGGACTCTGTGGCAACTGCAGGACCAGAATCCTTTATCTGCAATTCCAAAATCTAAAAAGTTCTGAAAACCAAGAGATTTTATAAGCTTTGGAGTCAAAACTCATTTGGAGGAAAATCTTACCTGAATTGATATTAGCTAATTTATATGCTTAATTAGAATAATCAGACATTCCACTGAGAAATATTAGTATGTTTGGAGGTGCTGCTCTAGACCCCCAAAAGGCTCTTGTATAATGTGCACTAACTAGCTTTGTAAAATCTGAAAAATTCTGAGGAACTCCAACCACATTTGGCTCCAGAGTACTAAATAAGATATTGTGTATTTGCACAAAATTCCCTTTGAAAGACTAGAAAGAAGCTGGGAACATAATTTGGTCAATAATGGAAATAGAATTTGGTTGAGTCCCAATCTAAGTAACATATATTTTTTAGTGTTTACTATGAAGAAAACAAATAGGATTCGAATATAGCCATAAATATTAGATTATTCTAAAACAAATTATTTACAAAGGAAAGAAAAGATATTTTGAATCTTTCTTTTTTAAAGATTAAGATTCTGAACTTACCCTTTCACTTTTCACAGAACCAGTGACATCATCATCATTTAGATGGCGCTTAAACTTGGGAGGCATCTTTTTTAATGAAGAAGTACTCTTCTACTTCTCAGCAGAAAAAGTCTTCACCACCTTAAGGAGAAAATAAATTTCCTCAGATTTGAGACTTTGGGGTATAAGCTAAAGCACTGAAAACAGCGTACAAGGCCCTATATGGTGGGGCCCCTCCACTTCTCCGACTTCAGCTGCTCCCTCTCACCTGCTCCACTCCGGTGACCCTGGCCTCCATGCTAGGCCTCAATACACAACAGTTAAAAAGAGAAAATGCAGGTAACTTTTAGAGAACACGTGGGGGAAATGAGCGAAAATATTTTTATAAAATCAAAGAGCAGAGGGGGAAAATTAGGAGGTTGTCCGCTTGCAAGTGAGACATCAAATGCTTAAAGATTTTAACTTGGAGTCAGAAGATGGCAGAACACTTCTAATTCTCTCACTTTTAGGGAGTTACTTAAACAATGATTCTGTTTCCTCATCTGTAAAATAGTGATTTCTAGGCTTCTGCATGGAGTTGGGATATATGCAAAAACATTCTGTCAATTACAACGTCCTGTTCTAATGCATAACACTAGGTGCTCCAAGAAAAGGGGTAAGTTTGGAAAGTACTGGGTTAAACAAAGACAGGTTTTTTGTTTTTGTTTTTCTGGTTTGCTACAGAAAGTCTCACAGTCTTTTATATACTAATTTGCATTATGATTTTCCAGGAAAATGCTTGAATATGCAACATATTCAAAATTTTCTTGAGAAAAAGCTGACATGCAAATACGAGTTTCCAGTATCTTGGACTAGAAGATGGATGAATAATAAGAATAGCTAAGGTGTACTGAATGTTTTACTATGTATCAGGCACTATGCTCAGAGATTTACACACATTTTCTTTTACTCTTTACAACACTCCTTTGAAGTAAGCACAAAGAAACTAAGAGAAAACTAAGGCTTGGTAAAAGATAAGTAACTAATAGTGTTAGTCACTCTACTGATTGAAATATCAGAAACATAGGCCTAAATTATTAATGGCTGTGCATGATCAATTTTAATATTTATCCAATTAGTTGTCTATCAGGTTATACAGTTCTGTTCTAGAAAGACCACTTCCCTGTAACAACCCAGCAGTCCTCTTTCCCTTTCCACAAGAAGAACCTCTAAGATTTTTAAGTATAATTAGACATTTGTTGGTTAAGATCACACACTTAAAAAAGAATAAACAAGCCCAGAGTCCAGTTTCATAAACAAAATAAAGTAAAATTTTAAGTTGACTTCCCATCAAAACAAATTGATATACTTTTCTTTGATAAGAAATAATTTTCCAAACCAGAAACTTAACCACTTGTAACAAAAACCAAATACTTGCTACCTAAGTAACAGCTCTAGAGTTCTTCATTCTACAATATTTCTGTCACGTACATCCGGCATCTGACCCATTTTATTCCTCATACTTTGATTTCAGAATAATTCATTCATGCAGAAATGTTACAGAATGCATGGAGAAACAGATGACAAAGGAAGCAACCGAAGAACTAGAGCTTTTAATTATACCTATATTTTATTTATATTTTAAACCCTACAAAGGGTCTGCTTCAATATCCAAAAGCAAATAACAGGCCGACTTACATAACATCTTTATGAAATATACAGTAAAGCTACAAGTTTAATGATGAGCAAACCCAAATTCAGGTCCCATAATCCAAGAATCAGCTTCATGAAGGCAAGAAATCACTGTCTGACAAACATAAAAGCCATCATCAGCAAAGCAGCAGGCAGATTAATTAACTGTGCTTGATGAAGCACAGGGTAAATGATGATATTTGCACCAAATGACTAGTAGAAATAAACAATGCTCAGAAATTAGATTTATACATATTCTACCTAAGAGTTCTCCTGTACAAAATACATATGAATTCAGGTGTTTGTGTCTAGGTATATATGTAAATAAGAGAGCCTTCATGATGTATTTCAACATCACCAATACATTTTTAAAATGTCACACCACCATATGCTTCTTATGCCATCATCATACGTTTACAATTTCATGTATGTATTTTTTGAAGAGGCAGTACTTTCTGTATTCAATGGCTTTACAAGTAATAAACTTCTAACCTGTTGTTTAGCAAATGTTGGCTTCTTTTTTGCTTTATGCAAACAACAAGCACACCAAACCCCCTAGTATTTCATTTCACAAAAAGCTTGAATCTGGGCAGAGGCTTCCCTTTTCCCAGCCTGCGTTCCCTTTCTGACTCCTCTTCCTCATCTCTCATCAGCAGTCTTGGTTGGTGCAGTTTCACGGAAATAAGTGACTTGGATGGACACAGCCTGGAGATGTTATTCACAAAACCTGTCAAAGTGTAATGATTCACCTCACCTTCCGGTCATTATAAACACAGCGGGGTTGGTGCTCTCTCTCCCAAGCTTTTTAATGGTGAAACAAATCCACCCCTCCAGCAAGCAGCTCCATTCACATACACCCCGCCCCACTCCCACCCCATCTGTCGCACCAGGCCACGTCCCCCGACATCTCCTAACTCTAGTCCTTTCTGCCCCAAGATCCCCACTAGCAGTCCGGGCTGCCTCCCACTCTTCTCCAATCTTCCCCAGCCCCGCCACTGTTCTCTTCCCATTTCCCCAGAGCACCCTACAATTCCCATTCTTCTCCCCCTTAACCGCTCCCCATCGCACACTCCTGTCCTGGTCGCCCTTCCTCAGGGAACCCCCGGTCCGACCCCAGCCTTTTCCCACTCTGGGCTCCCTCCACTGCCCCCGAGGCCGGTCCCCCTGCCCGACGCGGACGTTGGGGGCGGCGGGGCAGGCACTTCGTCTCTGTTTCCTTCCTCCGCACATAAGCCCTTCCCGTCGGGAACAGGCGGGCGGCCGTACCTGCGTCTCCCGGGGAGCTCCGGGCAGCTCTCCGGGGCGGGTAGCGCTGGGCGGGCGGAGGAAGGAGTAGGAAGCGGAGGAAGAAAGCTGGGAGGGGGAACACAGTAGGCGCGCAACCCGCGCCTGTCGCTCCGCCGCAACTGCGCCCCCGCTCATCGAGCCGATCGGCGCTCCGCAGCCTGGCGCCAGGCGAAGGGAGCGGGTCCAGGCCGCGGAGATCGTCGAGGGAGTCGATTCCCCCTTCCGCTCTCTACCTAGAGGCCCTAGCAGACGCGAAGTTTGGATCCCCGGAATGATTTTGTGCTTTAAGGGAGGAACAATAGCCGCGGGCTCCCGAGGTCCCAAGCCGAGGTCGGAAGTTCAGGGAAGGTGGAGGAAGCTCTGAGAAGTCACGCAGGGTGGGGAGCCTTAGGGCTTGCTCCTGGCTGGGGTTGATGAGGCCTTAATAACGTGGTGCTTTGTGCCTGGTCCATCCCCCGGGCTAAGGCAGCCTAACAGAAAAACGAGGATGGCTCGAGCCTGACGATCGGCTTCGGCTCGTCTTGGGCCTTTCCTGAAGTAAGGAGATGTGTGTGATCCCTTGTTTATAGCATCAGAGTTAGACTGATGAGAGGTCTTCAGGAGAGAGATCTTCAGGGTTACTAATCCAGTCTCTTTATTTTAGACATTAGGAATCTCTCGTCCAAAGAGATTTACTTGACGTTGCACAGCTAGTTGGACAGGTTTGGGACGAGGACTCAGTGTTCTTTCCCCTGTATGCTGTAGAGTTCTAACCTCAAATAACTGGGTCCAGACACCAGGCAGACACCAGAGCCTTCAGATTTCAGGTGGGAATTCACTCTTGCACGTCCATTCCACTGTTCTCTTGACGCCGCCTACCTCCCCTCCCCCCAAGTTAGTAGCGTATTTAAGCCTGCAGAGGCTGGGCATAGTAATCCAAAACAATTCAGTTTCGTTTTTGCTTTCTCTTGTTTGTCTTATTTATCCATTCCTCCCACACACGCCCCAGCTGGATTGTTTTATCATTTTTTTCCTATCAATTTTTTTGCTACACGTCATTTTTACTAAATATCTTTGGGTCCTTTGTTTAATACAGTGTTTTGATTTAGTGCATATGTAGGCCAAACAAACACTAATTGAAAGATACCTTGGCTAGGGCAATGACTCTCAGGTTAATTACGTAGAGTTGAACCACCTGAAAAGCTTTAGAAACGGAGGATGCCCCGCACTACTCTGAAATTCTGATTTAATTGGCCTGGGATATTGAGAAACAGTAAGCCATAGGTTGTCAATTGAAGCTTCTGAAAGCCTGATGTTAGACTCGCTCATCATCTGTGAGTCCACTACTCGGATCCAGGCTGACTTGGACTGAAATAGTCCACCTGGAAGGGAAGTTGCTTATAGGGTGTTTCTCTGCTTGGGCATGATGATGAGACTACCCATCCACAGATAACCCAGAAGTTTTTTGGTTTGCGTTTTCCTGTCCACAGTTGGCTTTATATCTGCATATCTGCTTGCTATGGGTGTTTCCCTGCATTGGTGCCTTAGCCAGTTAGAGCTTTAACCACTTACAGCCTCTGCCCTTCTTACAGAACAACTTAAGGCAATATGATTATTGAGCTGTACTGTCATGTCATTGCATAGCTTGTATGAATAAACCATTCTTTTTGGTTTTTTTAACCATAGTTCTTTAGTTCTGCCAAATATTTTGGTATAATTGGTTTGGGGAGGGCTAATGCAAGCCTCACCCTTTAATCACCTGAACAAAGTCTCTTTGACTATCCCCAACATTTCTGAAAGCTTAGAAAGTGTCCTTTTACAGTTAATATGAATCAGATATACCAGTTATCCTGAAAGAATGTAAATAGCACTGGACTTAAAGTCAGAATGGGGTTCCAGTCTCACCAATTTGAATTATTTGATTATCTCGTACCCTATTTTCTCTTTCTTTTTTTATTTTATTTATTTTTATTTTTATTTTTTTTTATTTTCTCTTTCTTAAGCTCCAATTATTCAGATGTTGGTCCTCTAATTTTCTTATTTCTCTTTCAATATTAGACCTTCACCCTTAGTGGGGCCTAATATCCTCCTCACCAGAGATCCTTTGTTCTTTCTTTTCAGAGATCCTTTCTTCGAGGACTAAATCTCTGGACTTCTGCTGGGATGCAGAAGGGAATGTAAGCATCTGATTGATTCTTAAATAGGCTTTCTATTATTCCTTCTGTTTTTAGCCCACACCATGCTCAGAGGTATCTGGTGTTTTCAGTTCCCTTATGTGGGGTTTAGCTGTGTGAATCAGGTTGCTTCATGACCTGCTTAGGATTCCTGTTTCTCAAGTTGGCTAAGATAATTGCCACTAATTCATATACTTGCCAGGTTTCAATATTTTGTTGTTATTATCTTCTCTCCCATGAGGCAGAAAAAAATACAAATCAGTTATAAGCCTGTGAACAATTGTTCAGCATCAGTCAAAATGTAAATCAAAATAAACAATGAAATATCATTTTTAATCTATCAGTGACTGGGAAGGAAGGAGTTCAGCAGATCTACAATCAGTTCTGTCCCTTTAGAGGGAAATACTCCTAGGAGAGCAAGCAAGCATGCAAATCTTAAAAGTATGGTAATAACAGACTTCCTGGCTACAAACTAATATTTACTAGCAGGAGAGTTTGTATCTATGGAATTCCTTTAGCAAGATGTCCTTGGGCTGGGATTGATTACAGAGACCAATTGTTGATCAGTTAATTTAAAAAGTCAGTTAAAGCAATAGGTCATAAAAATGGCAGATATACTTTAACTTTTTAACTTCTGACTCAAATGTGTAATTATACATTCACTCACTAATCTTTGAAGTAGGGCCAAGACCTTTTATCTGAGCATGAATCTGTTTGTTGGAGCACCTCATTGTCTTTATTATAAATTACTTTGTTTAAATTTTCTTTTTCTTCAAAGCAGAGCAAGAACTTAAAGACACATTTGAAGCAATTTGAGTGCCAAGTCAATCTAGATTTTGTACAATTTTTTTCCAAAGTTTTACAGATTTTTCTTACCCATATCTAGTTCTATAGTAATTTATTTGTTGTTCACCTTCATCAATTTAGTTTTCATGGAAACAACTTTTTATTGGTATTTCATTTGTTTGAATATTTAAATTCCATAAGTATAATAAGAGGCATAAATATTTTAGGTTACAAATACAAAGTGACTCTTGATAACCATACAGCTCAACTGTTTTGGTGAGGAAGTACACAGGTGTATCATATAGCTAACCTGTTAGCCTCTAAGCTGTGAGTGCTGAGGGCCTTGGTGTTATGTAAATATAGTTAGCTTGTTTTACTTTTGATTTTGAAAGGATCTCAAACTTACCAAAGAATAAATACAAAGAACTCTTGCAAACGCTTTATTCAGATTCACTGGTTAACATTTTCTGATGCCAGGCTCCACTCCTAATTGAATTTCATGGCTCACAGTGTGAATAATACTGAAAGAGTTCAGCCCAGTCTTCTCTCTCCTAGTAGATGAAGGAACAGAGGGCCAGAAAGTATACTCGACTTAACTCACGGGGGTTGTTAACATTTCACTTCATTTGCTTTATTCTCTCCCCACCTCTTTCCGCACCTAATTATTTAAAAGTTACATACATCATGCGTGCTTACCCCTAGATACTTCAGTGGCTTTTCCTAAGAACAAGAACATTATCTTCATAACTATGATTCAATTTTCAAATTCAGAAAATTTAACACTGATACAATACTATTTTCTAATAAAGCTTCCATACTCAAAGTTTGCCAGTAGTGCCCATTGTGTCCTTTGTGGCAACAGTGAGTACAGTTCACAGAGAGAATGTACAGTAATGAGTAACAGAGCAAGTGGGTTAAGTGGAGTCTGGTTTTTAAAGATAGACTCTACTGTAGTTTAATTTTTGTTAAAAAAAATATAATAAAATGGAATGTCCCCTATGCTTTCCTCATGGAATGTTAATTCTAACATTATAAGATGGACTCATAGAGATGCTTTGTTCCTCTCCTAACTTCTTGTTTATTGATGTGACATGTTACAAGCATTTTATCTTGGAGAAGTTGCCTCCCACAAAGATGGCAACAACAGAGACCTGTGTAGTAATATGCTGTAATTGTATTATAAATTTATTTGCTACTTCTCTGAAAGTTAAACATGGCTACCACTTATTAAATGCCCATTTTGTTAAACACTATGTTCAGTGATTAGCATATGTTATTTCAGCACAACAACCCTCTGATAACAAGTATTATTTTTTTCATTTTATCAATGTGGAAACCAAGGTTTTGAGATGAATTATGTAATTTGTCCAAGGTAAGAGTATGGTAAAATTGGGCACATTGGTAAATATTGCAGAGCTATAAGTTTAAATTAAGATGAGATAAATATTTTATTGAAATGGGTTGCATGCTTTGCCCTTAAAATAGAAATTAGACAATTTATTCTTAAAGCATGGTAAAGGTGGAATCTGTCAGGCTTAATGTCTTGTGATGATCTTATATGACTAAGGAGGCTTTAGTCTGTTGAAGGTCAAACACAACTTTAATTTCTTGCTGAAGACAGAAATATTAATCTTGGGTGTTATATCAAAGTGAATAAATTCGTCCATCAGCTATGTGACAAGTATTCTGTTAAAGTCTCGCGATATAAAGATGGTAAACAGTGTTTTCTGTCCTCCAAGAACCCACATTCTTACATAGAAACACAAGACTAAGCAACTATTGAAAACTGAGTAAAGTTCATTATAGATTCAAGTGAACAATGGAATATATACTTATATATACACACACATATATGGATATCTTAGCAAATAGTATTGCCTAAGGTGAACTGTAATATCAAAACTGAATTACTTGTAGGAGTTTAACAGTAAATGAAAACCACAAGTGGAATCAAGCAGACATGCTGATACACCTCAGGACAAGCAAGAGGAGGAATCCATTACTATTGCCAGGTACGAAGAGGCAAGAGAAGGGTCAACAGAACAAAGCAAGAGCCACAGTTGTAGGAGAGGGGCTATCTGGCAGGAGCCATGGTCCTAGATAGAGGAATCTTAGCCATTGCTAAGACAGCTCTGACCTATTCTCCTCCTACTTCTCTTGCCAACTAAGTGAACCCCATGGAAAGACAAAAGGAAGGTGATAAAGTCTTCCCCTTCCCTTAAATGCACTTTTCTTTGGGGAAAGTGTTTTAGCATTCCCAGAGCATGGGAATCCTCAGCTTCAACTATTATCTCTATGAAGAAGAATCCAAAGAGTGTATATAAGGAAAAAAAGCAGAATTTAGGAGAATGTCTGTGTTTAGGGGTGAGAGGATGAGGGGTGTTCAATAAGAAGTGGTCAGAGCAGTACACAGAAAAACAGTAGAGACAGGACAGTGTAAAAGAAGGAGGAGGAATGGTCATTAGCACCAAAAACTTCAGAGAAATTGGGGGTGGGGAGGGCGGGGGGAGGGGTGGGGGGAATGAAGGCTAGAAAAAGCCATCAGATTTGTTGGCTCGCAGACCACTACTGATCTTCAGGAAGTGTTTCAGTAACATTGTGGAAGTGGAAGCCATATTGTAAGAGTTGATTTTTAGGGGAAATGCAGATTATATATTCCTCTTTCAAGAAATTCAGTTGTAAAGAGAAGTTGCAACTCAAAGCAGCAATAGGGTTAAGGTACCATCAGAAATAACTATGTTATATTTAGGAATGGGGAATAAGGAGCCAGTGTGAGAATGAGATTGAAAATGCAAATCAAAAGAAGAAAAAACACCAACGGACATTGGAGTGATATCTCTGAATAGGTGGGGGATCAGGGTTGGAGAGTAGCAGAGGGTAGTTCTGGGCAAGCTGGAGAGAGAATACCTTCTTGGAGGCAAGGGGGAAAGAAGTGACTGATGATGAAGATATAGAGATTTTGAAATGGAAAAGAGAGAAGTTAAGGAAACTCATAGACTCAAAATGATCAGTGGGGGGCTTCCCTGGTGGTGCAGTGGTTGAGAATCTGCCTGCTAATGCAGGGGACACGGGTTCGAGCCCTGGTCTGGGAAGATCCCACATGCCGCGGAGCAACTAGGCCCATGAGCCATAACTACTGAGCCTGCGCGTCTGGAGCCTGTGCTCCGCAACAAGAGAGGCCGCGATAGTGAGAGGCCCGCGCACCGTGATGAAGAGTGGCCCCCACTTGCCACAACTAGAGAAAGCCCTCGCACAGAAATGAAGACCCAACACAGCCCTAAATAAATAAATTAATTTAAAAAAAAAAAGATCAGTGGGCTTCCCTGGTGGCGCAGTGGTTGAGAGTCCGCCTGCCGATGCAGGGGACACGGGTTCGTGCCCCCGTCCGGGAAGATCCCACATGCTGCGGAGCGGCTGGGCCCGTGAGCCATGGCTGCTGAGCCTGCGCGTCCGGAGCCTGTGCTCCGCAATGGGAGAGGCCACAGCAGTGAGAGGCCCATGTACCGCAAAAAAAGAAAAAAAAAAAAAGAAAAGAAAAAGAAAAAATCAGTAAAAGGCAAGCAAGGTCTTTTGTGAAGGGTCAAGAAAGCAGTGTTGGAGTTGGAAGCTTAAAAAAAATGGAGACGGTTTGGAATAGCTGCTTTAACAATGGTGAAATGGTGAACAAAAGGAAATTCTCAGCAGCTGTGAAGATCCAGGCTAGAATCGTGATTTTGACTACTTTTTTTTTTTCTTTTGCGGTACGCGGGCTTCTCACTGTTGTGGCCTCTCCCGTTGCGGAGCAACAGGCTCCAGATGCGCAGGCTCAGCAGCCATGGCTCACGGGCCCAGCCGCTCCGCAGCATGTGGGATCTTCCCGGACGGGGGCACGAACCCGTGTCCCCTGCATCGGCAGGCGGACTCTCAACCACTGCGCCACCAGGGAAGCCCTTGACTGCTCCTTTAAATCAAGGACTCTGTCTTAGATTCCTTCTTAATCCTCCGTGGTACCTTGCACAGAGCAAGCACACAATAAATATTTATTGATGATTCTAATTTTTAAAGTTTGCTTTTGAATGAGAAGAAAAGATAAGAGAAAAAAGAAAAGGGAAGTGAAAGCATGAGAGAATGTTTTATATGGCCAGTGCGTGGGAATCCTAGAAGCACTTTGCCTGCTTACTGACCTTCACAAAATCACTTACTTTCAATGGTACTGGTTTCATTTCCCAGGGAGCAAAAGAATGAGTAATCTCCGCCTCCTTCTTGTCTTCCAAGAATATCACAAGCCCTTAGTAAAATAATATTTACATATTCTTTTGTTCATGTTATAAACAAGATAATATACAATTTCTCCATTTTTAAAGATTTCCTGTTCTTTTCTCTGTACTGTTTTATTATTATTAAAAGTTGGCTAGCGAGAGTTTGGCCTATTGCCATTGATTTTCTTTTGGCATTTCAAGAAAACAGAAATGAGAAAAAAGTATGAAAAATGAAAATTTGTGACTTACAAAAGTAAAATGAAGAAAGGAAACAGAGGCAATTTGATTCCAAGTCTTATTAGTCAATATCACTGTCTTTAAGTATTTAAATAAATGTTTATGTTGGGATTCAATAGTCATTTCACCTTATCAATCTACCTGAAGTGCACTTTAATTTCATAATCTGGACTTCCCTGGTGGCACAGTGGTTAAGAATATGCCTGCCAATGCAGGGGACACGGGTTCAAGCTCTGGTCCGGGAAGATCCCACATGCCGCGGAGCAACTAAGCCCGCATGCCACAACTACTAAACCTGGGCTCTAGAGCCTGCGAGCCACAACTACTGAAGCCTGCGTGCCTAGAGGCCGTGCTCCACAACAAGAGGTCACCGCAATGCGAGGCATGTGCACTGCAACAAAGACTAGCCCCTGATCTCTGCAACTAGAGAAAGCCCGCGTGCAGCAATGAAGACCCAGTGCAGTGAAAAATAAATTAAAAAAAAAATTCATAATCTATTTCTAGGAGGCACTCTCTCTTTGTATTTTACCCATAAAGTGTAAACAAACAAAATGCTTTAATTTAAAAAAAAAATGTTAACTGGAAAACACCTTTTTAAGTCATCCATAGCTTGCTATATCATATTCAGTTTTTCCCTATGTTGTAGTAGATCACGTCTCTTTTAATAATTAATAATAGAACAGTTTTCCTTCCGGCTCTGGTTATGTTGTTGTTATTTTGAGTTTATTAAGCATCCAACTCTCCCCCACTTTAAAAGAAAAACAATTATTTAACCAGAAAACTTCATAGTATCTTTTCTGTGACTCTGAATTCATCATGTTAGCTTACATTACAATGAATGCCTCAATGTCAGGAAGGTCCAGGTCTGAAACATGGTATACGAGATTAACTGTGGGAAAACTAACTGGCCTCAAGCTCAATGACAATCATCCCTATGGAATAATTTTAAGAAAAGTTTTTGGCAATCACCGTGCTGCCTTTCTCCCTCAATCCTTTACAGATGAATAACAAGTTTTGTAACTATTTTCTAAAATGTCATGGTAGTAAATTTAATAATGGACCTGTGCTTAGAATTATTTTGAGAGAATTCTTGAGGAAGTTTTCATGACCAAAGAACTCATCATTATGTTTTGAAACCTGTTTATTGCAACACAGTTCTAAGAGTATACTCTTGAAGGAAAATGTGTTTACATTTTAAGTTTTTCTTTTTTTTAAATGTGTGTGCAAATCTTTTGAGTCTGCGCTAGATCTCAGGGTTCCGGCACTGACACAGGGCTGCAGAGATGCAACTGAGTCACATCCCGAACCAGTGTCAGCATCTATGTGCACAGACATATTTCCCTACCTGCTCTTGATTTCCAGGCTACTCTTTTTTTTTTTTTTTTGCGGTGCGCGGGCCTCTCACTGTTGTGGCCTCTCCCGTTGCGGAGCACAGGCTCCGCACGCGCAGGCTCAGCGGCCATGGCTCACGGGACCAGCCACTCCGCGGCATGTGGGATCTTCCCGGACCGGGGCACGAACCCATGTCCCCTAGCATCGGCAGGCAGACTCTCAACCACTAGCGCCACCAGGGAAGCCCCTCCAGGCTACTCTTGATTTCAGTTATTGTATTTTTTGGTTCCAGAATTTCCATTAAAAATAGATTCTAATTCCTTGCGGAAATTATCTTTTTATCATATTTTAAAAATATTTTAATCAAAGTCCTTGTCTGCTAATCTAATACCCGAATTACTGGTTTCTATTATCTATTTTTTTCTTGGATTTTGGTGATATGACTCTTATCTCTTCGTATACCTAATAGTTTTTGATATTCATTCAATATTGACTATTGAATATAAAATAACCAAGTATTAAAAATTAAGTAGAGGGAATTCCCTGGCCATCCAGCGGTTAGGACTGCTCTTTCACTGCTAAGGGTGTGGGTTCAATCCCTGATGGGAGAACTAAGATCCCACAAGCTGCACGGTGTAGCAAAAAAAAAAAAATTGAGTATAAAATATTGAGTATAATAAAGAACATCAATGTGATGTTATCCCTCTCCAAAGTGGAATCACTCTCATCTCTGCTGGATAGATAAAGATGCTAAGCAGAAAGCTTCTGAAAAACAGTGATTTTCTCATCCTAACCTCCCACCCCAAGTAGCTTCAGCATTCAGCAAAATTTTGTGGGGAAACCATCTGTGTCGCTCAGTTATTCACTCTTCCCTTCTTCCTGAAATCCTGGTGCTCCAAGATTTCATCTTTGTCTTTTCGGTCCTGTGAGAACCCAAAATGTAAGTGCTTTGTTTGTTTTGTCCCCCAACAATGACCCTTGACCCAGGCAAAGCCCCGATTCTCAGCATCTTGCCTTGTACCCAGAATCTATAAGCACCTCCAGCTGGCAAAGGAAAAAGCTCACCATTTTGCAGTTCCTCCTCTGGAATCTTGGTCCCTCTACTCTTGTTGCTCCAACAGCTCTTGGATTGCTTTATAGAGATGCTTTTGGTACTTATCTGGCTTTTCCATTTATTCCTAGAGGGAGAATTGGTGTGGCTCAATTTACTCCATCAGACCTGAAAGTAGAACTATATTCAAGCTACTCTTAAACTACTATAAAGAGATAAGCTCACTTGCCGTGACTACACAAGAAAATGGGAGGGAGGGGTTTCTGAAAGGGAGAGTTTCTTAAGTCCTCCCACATACAAGCGGGTAGTTAGAGTGCATTACTTATTATAGGCTCTGGCTGGGAGGTGAGCCAGAGTGAGAAGATCCTGGTTTCTTCAGGCAATGAAGGCACATTCAATCAGCATTGTTTATTCAGAAATACTTGGGTCAGCTCCCCTTTGGCCACATATTACAGAGTTGGTAGAAAGAAAAGTAGGGTCTCCTTTTACTTAATATTTCTCTTTATATATAGGCTGTATCTAAACCTTTTTATGCATGATATATACACATTTATCATTCCTATTTTCCTTTATTATGGCAGTGAATTATTTGTTTTTCATTTTTAATCTTTTTTTTTAAGCAAAGAAATGATCACATCCTCTGTTCACACTCATTTCAAAGCCTATAACACAATCCATAAAGTTGGTCTCAGAGTCACAGTCACACTTCACTGGCATAGCAAATCACAAGGGCTCCATTATCATAGTTCCCTGCTTTAGGTTCTTTGGTCACAAGTAGCATATGAGCAGTTATTTAGAAGGAATGAAATTATGTCATCAAAATACCTTGAATAGATACATTTCAAACTTTCTTCAGAAGATGAAAAAAAAGTGAAATAATAAATCTTTCCCTAACAACGTTCTTTAAAAATGTAGTCAAGTTTTCTCTATGGACTAAGCCGGCCTCTGTGATTTATTCTTTACGTAATTATAGATTTAAGGCAGCACCAAAAGCACAGGAAAAATTCTTGTGACCATGAAGCATCCTTCACGGCCCTCCTATTAAGTGACAGGCACTGTGCATACACATTATGTACCAAGAACCTTGACGATCTAGTGAAATCTAGGAACCTCTTATTAAAATAATATCTCTAAATGCATCAAAATACAGAATTACAAAGGAAGGAAATTTATAATGCTATAAAATATTTTAAAAGAAAATTTGTGATACACTAATATATATGCTTCTTTATTAACTCATTAAATAAAATCTAGCGTCAGGCCTAACATCTACCATGATTTTGAATTAGTAATGAGCATAAACAATATTTCAGGGTATCTATGGTTGTAGTGTGATATGAAAATCTTAGTGATTCCTATCACTAGAACTGCTGAGGGTTTTGGGGGGCTCCATTTATAGTTGAAGAAAATGCTAATATCTGTTAGAGATTACTGAAAATAAAGATGTAATTTCTTTCCCATCCAAGTTCACAGACCCTCTGAATTCTGTCCATGGTCTTCAAGGCTCCCCTGATTTAAATATTTCATCCTCTTTACCAAAGAGTGGGTGGCCCCAAGGATACTGCGAGGTTTCTTTCTTTTTTTTTTTTTAAGTTATTTATTTTTTAGCTGCTTTGGGTCTTTGTTGCTGTGCGCAGGCTTTCTCTAGTTGCAGTGAGCGGGGGCTACTCTTCGTTGTGGTGAGCGGGCTTCTCATTGCGGTGGCTTCTCTTGTTGCAGAGCATGGGCTCTAGGCGCACAGGCTTCAGTAGTTGTGGCTCGCGAGCTTATTTGCTCCACGGCATGTGGGATCTTCCCGGACCAGGGCTTGAACCCGTGTCCCCTGCATTGGCAGGGGGATTCTTAACCACTGCGCCACCAGGGAAGCCCTGGGAGGTTTCTGAGCAAAGAACAAATAACTGTTTCTTGCCTATATATCCAGGCATGGAAGTTTGCCCTTCCTGATTAGAATATTTTTGCTTATTAACATGCTCATAGCTCTGCCTTGCCCAAAGTCCTTGCACCATTTCTGAAAACCTTGGAGTTGGATTGAATTTTAAAAGTCATCTGGTACAATCAAAATGTCCTGCCCTAAAAATAAATGTTGAGTTCTTATTATGTATCATGTTCTGTGCCATATATGTTACTGCAACTGATTCTCACAGCAACCCCATGAGGCAGGTGTTATTAGTTCTAGTTTACATAGACTCATTTGTTCATTCAGAAAAAACTGTATTGAACATCTGTTGTTTCTCTGTTACTAAACTAGGTGTGTGATTTAAATACAGACACAGTTGCTGTCCTCAGACTATCATATAGCAGGAAAGAAAGGCAGAAATAAATTACATAATTACATAAGTGTTTTGTTAAAAGAACAAACAAATGGCTGAGAATGAGATTCAAGGGGAACCTATTTCAAAAGATAAGGTTGTCAAGGGAGATCTCTCTGAATAGGTAGCATTTAAGTTGAAACTAGACGTATGAGAGAAACCAGTCATGCAAAAAGCAAGAGAAAGAGTGTTCCAGGCCGAGAGAATAGCAGGAGCAAAGGTTGTTAGACAGGAAACTTTGGCTTTTTTTTTTTTAAGTTTTGGCTGCACCTCGCAACATGCAGGATCTTATTTCCCCAACCAGAGATCGAACCCACACCCCCTGTAGTGGAAGCGCGGAATCTTAACCACTGGACCACCAGGGAAGTCCCAAGTTTGGCATTTTTAAGAACAATTTTTAAATTGTGGTAGAAAATATATAACATAAAATTTATCATCCCAACCATTTTAAAGTGCGTAGTTCTGTAGTGTTAACTACATTCTCATTATTGTGCAACAGACCTCTAGAACTTTTTTGTGTTGTAAAACTCAAACTCCGTACCCATTGAACAACTCCCCTGTTTCCATTCTCCCAAACCTCTGGCAATGACAACTCGACTTTGTTTCTATGCATTTGACTACTTCAGATACCTTATATGAGTGGAATCATACAACATTTGTCTTTTTGTGACTGGCTTATTTCACATAGCACAATATCCTCAGGGTTCATCCATGTTGTAGCACATGTTAGAATTTCTTTTTTAAAAAGGCTAATATTCTATTGTGTATGTATACACCACATTTTCTTTATCCATTCATCCATCAATGGATATTTGGGTTTCTCCACCTTCTCACTATTGTGAATAGTGCTGCTATGAACATGAGTGTGCAAACCTTTTGGAGAGATTGCTTTCAATTCTTTTTTTTTTTTTAATTTATTTATTGTTTCTGGCTGCATTGGGTCTTCGTTGCTGTGCACAGGCTTTCCCCTGGTTGCGGCTAGTGGAGGCTACTCTTTGTTGCGGTGTGCGGGCTTCTCATTGCGGTGGCTTCTCTTGTTGCAGAGCACAGGCTCTAGGTGTGCGGGCTGCAGTAGTTGTGGCTCGCGGGCTCAGTAGTTGTGGCGCACGGGCTTAGTTGCTCCGCGGCATGTGGGATCTTCCCGGACCAGGGCTTGAACCCGTGTCCCCTGCATTGGCAGGCAGATTCTGAACCACTGCGCCACCAGGGAAGTCCTGCTTTCAGTTCTTTTGGATATATACCCAGAAGTGGAATAGCTGGATCATATGGTAATTCTACCTTTAATTTTTTTCAAGGAACCTCCATACTGTTCTCCATAGTGGCTGCACCAATTTACATTCCCACCAACAGTGTACAAGGGTTCCAAATTCTCCACATCCTCAGTAACACTTGGGACACACACTGCACAGATACATGAGGCAAAGTTCAGGGTGACCAGGGATCTAGACCAGGGCAAGGGTCTAGAGATACCAGGTCATGGAAGGGGCACATGCCTAATCTCAAGTCCTAACTTACCCAATGTGGAATATTCCCCCTCAAGACAGATCTCGAGGTGACTTGACTGCCTTGCAAGGGAAGGAGGGCTGGGCTGACTGGCTAGAGTATCATCCAATAAGAGACACCTGGGAGTCCTGGTTGCTAGAGAGGCTCAGAACCCACCAGGCACCAAGTCCAAATGGGGACTGACTGTCGCCAGTTTAAAGCTGCCACGTCATAACGATTTTCAGGGGTTGGGCTCCTTCCACACTGGAGGCTATGCAAGTAGTGGGGACTGGCCAGAGAGAGCACCACAGACCTGGAAGACCCTGCGGGCCCAACGCCAGTTGGCTGAGTGCGTATTGGGCATGCTTGGGCCACCCAGGTCAGGGTAGCCGTGTTACCATGGCTGTTAGCCTTGAGCTCTAACCCTCCCCCTTCCTTGAGGTAACTAAGCTATGGAGCAGTGGTATCCTTGTCTTACAGAAAACCACCAGAAGAGAAAAACAAGAGCCCACCAGAAGTGGTTAGAACCAGCTAGGCCCAAGATGGCAGAAAACCTGACTTGCAGAAGACCTTGAGCCTCATTATAATACATTAGCATGCTAAATAACACACCCATCAGCACCATGACAGTCGACAACTGCCAGAAGAGCCCATACAAGGACTGAAAAGGGGCGTTGTCCCAATTCCGAGCATACCCCACCCCTGTTCTCAGATAAGTCATGAATATTCCTCCCTCTCTTTACTGTATTCCCTTCCTTTTACCTTGATGCTCCTATATATGTGGTATCTCAACCCAAGCTGGGTTAAGAAGTTGATTTGTGAACTAGGTTCCCGCCTCTCCATTCTCTGGCCACTGAATAAAGTTGTGCTGTTTCAGTCACACCATAGGTTTTGTTATTGGCTGTGCAAATCTGAATGGAAAAAGAACCTTCGAGTCATGGGGCTTTGGCTGGGCCAGGGCCCAGGTGGAGCTCCATACGACCAGTTCAGTAACAGCCAGGAATCTGGAACAAGGCAGGTGTCAGGAGAGGCAGGTCACAGGAGTAGAACTATTGAGGGTACAAGTCATCTGCCTAATTCTAAGCCCTAACCTACACAAATATGCATATTCCCCAAGGTAGAGCTAGAGGAATCTGGTCTTGCCAGGGCGTGGTTGGCCGGGCTAGCCAGAGTATCTGCCAATAAGACACCCTTGGGAACTATGATTTCTGGAGAAGCCCAGGACCCTGTCAGGCAGCACATCCAAATGAGGACTGACTGTCACCAGTTTAAAGCTGCCACCTCAGAACGATTTTCAGGTGGTGGGCTCCCTTTACCCTGGGAGTTATGCATGTGGTTGAGAACTGGCCTGAGTTTTACAGGTCTGGAGGGCCCTGGCTGCCCAAGGGCAGCTGAAAGTGTACGTGCTGGGCATCATCGTTCAGCAAGATCAGCTTGGCCGGAACCTGGAACAGGGCAAGTGTCCGGAGAGGCCAGGATATTAACCTCTTATCAGACATATGACTTGCAAATACGCCCATCCCACAGGTTACCTTTTCATTCTGTTTATTGTTTCCTTTGATGCAGAGAAGTTTGATGTAGTCCCATGTGCATATATTTGCTTTTTTTTTCTTCTGGCTGTGTTGGGTCTTCGTTGCTGCGCGCAGGCTTTCTCTAGTTGCGGTGAGCGGGGGCTGCTCTTTGTTGCGGTGCACAGGCTTCTCATTGCGGTGGCCTCTCTTGTTGCAGAGCATGGGCTCTAGGTGCGCGGGCTTCAGTAGTTGTGGCACATGGGCTCAGTAGTTGTGGCTCGTGGGCTCTAGAGCACAGGCTCAGTAGTTGTGGTGCACGGGTTTAGTTGCTCCGCGGCATGTAGGATCTTCCCAGACCAGGGCTAGAACCCGTGTCTCCTGCATTGGCGGGCAGATTCTTAACCACTGCGCCACCAGGGAAGTCCTGTATTTGCTTTTGTTGCCTATGTTTGTGGTGTCATATCCAAGAAGTCATTGCCAAATCCAATGTCATGAAGCTTTCCTCCAACATTTTCCTCCAGGAGCTTTATAGTATTAGGTCTTAAAATGGATTAAAGATGTAAACTGTATTTTTGTATTGATAAATGGTAAGGATAGGGGTCCGACTTCATTCTTTTGCATATGGATATCCAGCTTTCCCAATACCAAGGAGTTTGGTATTTTTGAGGATGATGGAGTAGGCCAGTGTGTCTGGAGTTTGGTAAACAGAGAGAGTGGTAGAAGAGGAGATCGGAGATGTAGCCAGGGTCTGGGTCATGAAAGACTTTATAGAACATGGGAAGAGTCTAGATTTCATCCTCAAAGCATTGTGAATCCACTGGAGAGTAACATAAACAGATCTATACTTTAAAATTCTTACTTTATTTTATTTTTTGATTTATTTTTTTGGCTGCGTTGCACGGTGTGTGGGATCTTAGTTCCTTGACCAGAGATTGAACCTGCGCCCCTGCAGTGGAAGCACAGTCTTAACCACTGGACTGCCAGGGAAGTCTCTATACTTTGTTTGTTTGTTTGTTTGTTTGTTTTGTGGTACGTGGGCCTCTCACTGTTGTGGCCTCTCCCGTTGCGGAGCACAGGCTCCGGACACGCAGGCTCAGCGGCCATGGCTCACGGGACCAGCCACTCTGCGGCATGTGGGATCTTCCCGGACCGGAGCACGAACCCGTGTCCCCTGCATCGGCAGGCGGGCTCTCAACCACTGCGCCACCAGGGAAGCCCAAAGTCCCTATACTTTTAATGATCATTGTTTTCCTCAAAATGTTAAACATAGAGTTATCATATGATCCAGCAATTCCACTCCTAGATATATATCCTATATAATTGAAAACACACATTCATACAAAAACTTGTACATGAATGTTCATAGCAACATTATTCATAATAGCCAAAATGTGTCAACAACACAAATGTTCATCTATCAATGAATAGATATACCACATTTTGTTTATCCATACGATGAAATATTATTCAGCAAGTAAATGGAATGAAGTACTGTTACATGCTACAACATGGATGAACCTTGAAAACAAGTGAAAGAAGCCAGTCATAAAAGACCACATACTATGTGATTCCTTTTTAATGAAATCTCCAGAATAGGAAATCTATTGAAACAGTAGATTAATGATTGCAAGATGGTGGAAATATTTTGGAAGTAGATAGTGGTGATGGTTGCATTGCATTGTGAGTATACTAAAACACACTAAAGTATACATTTTTAAATGGTGAATTTTGTTATGTGAAATATGTCTTATTGGAAAAACAGCTACATATTTTTATAAATCACTGTGGCTGCTGTGCAGTAAATGGATTAAGGCTGGGCACGAGCAAAGGAGGCAAAGGAGGCCATTAGGTGAAGGATCAGAAGGCTAGAAGTTTGACAAAATTCACGTACTGAGAAACTGCTAGATCTTTCTGATTCCAAATCCCATGTTCTTAACCTCTGTACTACATAGTTTCCTATTAAATGACAGGGGTTTAAATTTAGCCAAGGCTTCCCTTTCCTGCCACCTCTCTCCAGAAGTGCGCACACCACATTTCCTGAGGACTTTTTTCTGTTGAGTTTTCAAACATCAGAACTGTTGCTCGGATGAAATTTCCACATACTGGCGGAAACTTTTTCCTTCCTTGTATCAGACCAATGAGCATAAAAGTACACTGTTCAAAGATGAAATGCATTAAGAACAGTAAAAAGTTTGGCACCATCATTTGCGATGCGTCTTAGGGGAAGACCTTCCTTGAATTCTCATGGCAAGAAAAGTGCTTTAGTTTTAGAGAAGGATTACATATAACTTTTTCGTTGGACTAAAGGGAATTTTGTTCTCCTAGTTTCTTTGAAGTTCTCTGGATCTGAATGTTAAAAAAAATACCTTAGGTGGAGCACTTAAGAACTTTTTATTTATTAAATGCTGTTTTAAAAATCCCTTTTTTTGGTGGTAGAAAAATATTTTGTTATGGACTGAGGACAGAGAGCATCCAATAAAATGGGATACATGAGTTGTTCATGGTAGATGTGCTGAGTACTAGAGTTTGGTAAAAAAAAAACCAACAACTTGTTTTCCAAGAGTTTTTTCTTTTCCTGCAAAATAACTGAAATTTAGAATAAAATTATGGAGAACATATTTTAATGGTTTAACCTTGTAATCTTTCCCAGTAGCCAGGCTGCAAAATACAAAGATGAGATCCAAAAGGAGGGCTTTGTGAGCCTCCCCCTGTAGGGGTCCAATGCACCAGGCACAGGCCATTGTCTCTGACATCATTCCCTCATCTTTCCTGGCTTTCTAGTTTTCCAAATGTTATTGCCAACTGGCCTTAAAGGTAAACAACTTGCCATGTATACTATGCCCTTTGCTTTCCCCCCATAAAAGTGGACATAAATGCTTTGTAGTCGGTGCATTTCAGAAAACGAGTACACTTACAGAGGTCTACAGTGATAGAGTAGGAAACTACCAAGCAAAGAAAATCCTGGGAATCAAGTATAATACCCAGAGGCAGGCATGGCTGAATTCACTCAGCCATGTATAACTTTTTAATTTATTTTTAAACAATTGGAGTTTTGCCTTAGTTATGTGTATGTGTGTGTGTGTGTGTGTGTGTGTCTCCATCCCATGAATTCAAAGTAATATATGAGAAAATTCTTGGCAAATTGCAAGTGATATACAAACTAAAAAAATACTATTATGATTATCCCAATCTTAGGAATCCAATGTCAGCTAAAGAATGACTTCAGGTCAACAAAGGTTGATGCCAGCTAATAAAATGGTACAACATTATCCTAGGATGTCATGTGTTTCTTGCATTGTTCCAAGACATAGGAGACCATTTATTTCTTAAGTTCTCAAAGGTGGAAAACAAACCCATTTGCAAAGGAGACTTCCAGTGTGAAATAGTTTCCAGCATTGTACAAGCCACTCCCTGTACACCAAGGAGAGATTCCCTTTAAACAGTTTTATATCCCACTCATGAAGCCTTTTCATGTCTTGGACTACGAACTCCAATTGGATACCACTGACAGAATTTGAGAAGGGTATGAGCCCCGGGATAGGCATGCAGGGTGAGGAGACTAGCTTTTAGCTCTGGCTCTGGGTTTTACTAGTGTGGTGACCTCTAAATTCCTCGTAGCAACAGTTCTACAAATGACACCCTGTTTCTTTCTATAGATGATTTTCCCAGTCATCCAGAGGCCCAGGTGGAAGTCATTGTGTGCCCCTCAATCTTTTATACCCTCTATACAATCAGTCAACAAATGCTTCAGTTCTTCCTAAGAACATCTCTCACATTATCAGTTCAACTGTAACAAACCTGGTTCTCCATTGGCTTCTTGTGGCCAAACAAGTTTAATCCAAATGCTTGGAATAGAAGAATTCTATTCTTCTCAAAACCTGACCTTCACTTTAGTTTCTAGCTTTATCTTCTGTTGCTCCCCTCCCACTGTAACTTTCTGCCCAACGATACACTCCCTCTCCTGTTTAGGCTGTGTATTCGTTTCCTGTTGCCACTGCAGCAAATTACCAAAAACTTATTAACTTAAACAATACAAATTTATTATCTTACAGTTCTGCAGGTCAGAAGCCTGACAGGATCAACTAAAATCAAGGTGTCCACAGGGCTGTGTTCCCTCACAGGCTCTAGAAAAGAATCCTTTCCCTTGACTTTTCCAGCCTCTAGAAGCACTTACCTTGGCTCGTGGCCCCCTCCCCCATCATCCAAGCCAGCAACTCTGAGCCAGTCCTTCTCTTGCTGCTCCCTCTCTGGTTCTCCCTTTTCTGCCTCCCTCTCCTACTTCTACCTATGTCATCCTGATACTACTGGAACAAGTTCAGGTGTGCAGTATTTACTGAAGTAGTCAGATTACAGAATCTTTTAAAATCTTTTTGTCCCTTCCTCAGGAAAGCCTTCTCTGGTCACCCCCCAAATCAGAAGATGTCTCAAAGATATCTGCTCTTGTGGACTCTTATATTTCTCCTTCACAGCACTTATCACAAACCCTCATTACAGATTCTTTTTTGTAATTGTTTGCTGTGTGCTTTCCATACCATTGTCTTGCTTACCACTCACTGCATTCTTAGCTTTCACCATAGTGATTGGCTCATACTAGTCCCTTTAAATGTTTGTTGATTGAATCAGTCCTTGAGGGGAGAGGGCAGAGGCTGTGTTGTTTTGCTTCTTTGGTATTGGGGAGCACTTCAAGCACAGTGTCCTCTGCTCTCAATAAGTGCTCTCTGAAAGAACACATGTCACATCCATTAGGAATGCTGCATGATGTCATAGCTGGAGCCACTCAGAGGCCCCTTCCAGCTCACCTTATCTTGGGTAGAGAGGAAATAATGTGAACTCAGCAAGTGGTACATGAAAATAGATTTTCTTTGAGGTTCTTGTAGAGGGCTTTTAGATTAACCTTTTAAAATTGTGGAGTTGGAACCATATCCATTTTGACTTATCTCTTAATTATACTTTAAAACAGTAATTCTCAAAGTGTGGTCCCTGGGCCAACGTTGTTGTTATCACCAGGGAACTTGTTAGAAATGCAAATCCTTGGGCTTCACTGTAGACCTGGTGAATCAGAAACTCTGGGGCTAGAGCTCAGCAATCTGTGTTTTTGTAAGTCTTCCAGGTGATTCTGATGCATGCCAAAGTTTGAGAACTACTGTTTTAAACCAAAGTTCAAGTCTAGTTTAATCTATTTAACTAGTAAGAGAGTCTGCTTGGCTATCTATGCCAGTGAGGTCTAAAATATCCCAGACTACAGAAGCTCAATTCCAAGCCTACCTGCCCTCCTTGAGACAGGATGACAAGAGTACAGCCATTTTGGAAAAGGACCAGGGAACCACCTTGGGCAAACAGGACTTGCAAGCTAAAGAACAAAGACCCAGAGGGCCTGTGTCACAAAGACAAAAACCAGGCTTGCAGGAATAAAAAATTAACTTTATCTCTGTTACACTAAGGAGTATACCTAGTTGCCACAAGACAAGAAGCTCAACTATAAATTTTAGCCATATCTATTCCTGTGCTTTCTTACAGAAAATTCTCATGCATTTCTTTCTCCTTGGAGAAGCACTCTCTATTCCTGATAGCCACCATGGAGCCACCTGTTGCTGATCAAAGAAGTTTGATTATTTCTGAAAATTATCAGTGATCATGAGACAAACCCTCCGTTTTGTTATACAGTAGGTCCCCTACATACGAACCTTCAAGTTGCGAACTTTCAAAGACGCAAACGTGCGTTCCATCAACGTCAGGCGTGAGTGAAATTGGAGCTTGCCCTCCGTCTCCTATTGCTGATGATCCTTCAGCTCCACCATCTCCCACCTCCTCTCCCTCCTCCAGTCAGTAACTCTTCTTGCCTGGTCACTCGATGCCAGCCCCTGTATGAGAGCGGTTGTACTGTACTACTGTACTTTTCAAGGTACTGTACTGTAAGATTAAAAATGTTTTCTTTATTTTTTGTTTGTTTTTTAATGTATCATTTGTGTGAAAAGTATTATAAACCTATTACAGTACAGTACTATATAGGTGATTGCATTAGTTGGGTACCTAGGCTAACTTTGTTGGACTTAAACGAACAAATTGGACTTAAGAACGCGTTCTCAGAATGGAACTCCTTCGTCTGGAGGAGACTTACTGTAAAATCAACTTACCCCTTCTATTCTGAGAGCTGGTGCTTTTTTTTTTTGTGCCATCCTTGTTATGTTCAAGCTATATCTTTATTTTTTTTTTTTATTTTTATTTTTTTTTTGCGGTACGCGGGCCTCTCACTGTTGTGGCCTCTCCCGTTGCGGAGCACAGGCTCCGGAGGCGCAGGCTCAGTGGCCATGGCTCACGGGCCCAGCCGCTCCACGGCATGTGGGATCTTCCTGGACCGGGGCACGAACCCGTGTCTCCTGCATCGGCAGGCGGACTCTCAACCACTGCGCCACCAGGGAAGCCCCAAGCTATCTCTTTAAATAAAAAGATTTGCTTGCCTAAGAGTCTTGTGGAGGCGATATTCATTTCTATGGTATTGCTGTCCAAGAATCTGGAAAGAGCCCAGTAACATCCTCAGTCTGTAAATTCCTCCTGCAATCTATAATGCTGTGAAAAGCCCAATGATGCACATATTTTAAAACAGTGCCATTCACAGGAACTTCCTTAGGGTATTTGGATAAGATGAGCATCTGAAAACATAGTACGTTCATTAAATACATAAAATAAGCTGTAGTAACTACTTTTAATGGTTTTTTGTTTTATTTATTTATTTATTTTGGGCTGCATTGGGTCTTCGTTGCTGCACGCGGGTTTTCTCTAGTTGCAGTGAGCCGGGGCTACTCTTCGCTGCGGTGCACGGGCTTCTCATTGCACTGGCTTTTCTCTTGCTGCCGAGCACAGGCTCTAGGCCCGCCGGCTTTAGTAGTTGCAGTATGCAGGCTCAGTAGTCGTGGTGCACAGGTTTAGCTGCTCCTCTGCATGTGGGATTTTCCCAGACCAGGGCTCGAACCTGTGTCTCCTGCACTGGCAGGCAGATTCTTAACCACTGCGCCACCAGGGAAGTCCCAAGTAACTACTTTTAGATGACATCCGAATGACAACCTGAGGCGGCCAATTACCAAAATGAGCCTTAAGTTTTTTTTTTTTTTTAATAGATTTTATTTATTTATTTATTTCGGCTGCGTTGGGTCTTCGTTGCTGCACACGGGCTTTCTCTACTTGTGGCGAGCCGGGGCTCCTCTTCGTTGCGGTGCGCGGGCTTCTCACTGCGGTGGCCTCTCCCGTTGCAGAGCACGGACTCTAGGCCTGTGGGTTTCAGTAGTTGTGGCACGTGGGCTCAGTAGTTGTGGCTCGCGGGCTCTAGAGTGCAGGCTCAGTATTTGTGGCGCACGGGCTGAGCCTTAAGTTTTGCACACTGTGCTTTGAGGGAAGGAGGAAGAGGGAGAGGACGCACTTCTGAATAACTGGTTGTTATTCTTTTCCCCTGAATTTCCATGTTGTTACATTATTAACAGTGAAACCCTGGGAATTCTCTGGTAGTCCAGTGGTTAGGACTAGGCGCTCTCACTGCTGGGGCCCCAGCTTCAATCCCTGTTTGGGAAACTAAGATCCTGAAAGCTGAGCACAGCCAAGTGCTACTTTCCTCCAAATTAAACCTGAATTGTACAAGTAAAGTGGTTAAAGTAAGGCGGGGGTGGGGCGGGAGATGCACAAGATAAGCTGGGTTGGGCAGCTTTCTTCTGCTGTGGACTGGCTCTACTCATCCCTTGCCTCACTTCCTTCTAATCTACAAGTTTTCCTTTTCCGAGGCCCCTCTCCTCCAGTGTGCCCACCGCCGTCAGCGCTCAGCCCTTATGTGGCTCGTGATCAGAATGGGAGCTCAGAGACGAAAGGAACAAACAGCCTGGGACCCGGGAGCTCTCTTCCAAGGCTGCTGAGAAAGCTCCCCCAGCTCGGTGCTCCGACGCAAGCCTGAGACCGGGACAGCCCAGCTCCCGCCCTGCCCCCGGCCCGTGGCCCCACCCCGCCCCGCTCCGGCTCACGTAAATAAAAGCGCGGCTCCTGCGACGAAGCCGCCGGCGTGAGGCGAGCGCGTTGCAGCCAATGACGTGCCAGGACGAAAATCACTGACCAATGAGCTGCTGAGATGGTGTGGACAGCCAGCCAATCGTGAAGCCTCGCACCCGGATATGATTGCCGGTTCTGAAACCGAGCTCTGAGGAAGGGTGAGGGCCTCTCCACATGGGTGTGGGGCTTTGGGATGGAACAGGGGGGTGAGCGTTTATTAGGTTCAGTGCCTTGCGTGTGCGGTGAGCGTGTAAGGATCACCCTTTTGGGTTTTGAGTGAGGGACAAGTCGATGTGGCTGTTTGTCCGTGGAAAGAACTCCCGCTGCGGTGTCCCAGAACCAGCGCGTGGGGAAACCCCTCGGATGGTACCGCACAGGGAGTAGGAGAGTCTTGAAGACGCAGCTCGAGCAGTGGGAATATGAATCTCTTACCTAAAAGCCCTAAGGAGTTTGGCTCCATTGACTATTGGGAGAAGTTCTTCCAGCAGCGGGGAAAGAAAGCTTTCGAGTGGTATGGAACCTACCTGGAACTGTGCGGGTTGCTGCACAAATATATCAAGCCCAGGGAAAAGGTAAGCGCGGCCGGGCAGCCCTGTGTATGCCCTGGAAGGTAGGAACTGATAACAGAAATCCTGCACTTGTTTAGACGGTGACAGGCGTGGGCGCCCTAAACGGGCCCATATTTTCAGGATTCTGTGCAACATTCTAGCTAAAAGGTAATTACAGAGTATCCTTTTAAAGGTTTTCAGGTAACAGAGCTTCCACCCCCAGATCATTCTTGAATTAATAACCTCACTGGAAGAATGAGTGAGGTTATTAAGAATAACCTCATTTCTTTAGTAGTGCAACCTAGACATCTCCTCCTAGTGAGGAAAGTGTGCTTTTCTATCACTGTGCATCCCCGTGGAGCTGGCAGCACCCGGGGCTTTACTGATAAATGAATCTGTTATCAAATAGTTGTTGTGGGCCCACTGACTTTCAGGCACTGTGTTCAGCCCTTAAGCCACACGAGCATTAAGATATAAATCCTGAGCACATTCCAGAAGTGAAAAGTGCCAAGTACAGTAATAGGAGGTTTGATAGAGGTGGAAGTAGGGAAGGAAGAAGGGTAGAAAACGAAGATTTGAGGAGGAAGCTTTAAGAGCCAAACCTTATGCTGGGTGCTGTGTGTGTGTGTGTTTGCTCAGTCATTGAGTTCTCATAATAAACCTTGAGGTGAGTGGTAATACACGAATTCTACAGATGAGGAAACTAAGGCTCTGAGAGCCAGTTTCTTGTCCAAGATCATACATGTAGTAAGTGGTCGTGTGGGGATTTAAACTTAGATCCACCTAGCTCCAAAGCTTATGCACTTGTCATTGTACGATGCTTTTCCAGAGATGGTGATATCAGGGCAGAATTTTGAAGGATCAATGGGAGATTCCTCCACAGAGAGGGAGGCAACAGCCTGTGTTTTAAGTTTGGCTTCAGAAAATAGCAGAATATCATGAGTTGGAGCCAAGGCATGAGTGGAACAGGATTATGCCAGACCTAGGTTTTCAACAGTAAAACAAATAGGAGATTTCAGTTATAACTACTGTATTTGGATTCTGTGACTTCCTATCAATTCCTGAATAATAAATTCTTGATTCAGAGAAAAGAACAACCATGATTAGTTTGTTCCTGCAATTGATTAATAAACTCTTGATTCAGAGAAAAGAACAACCCCGGTTAGTTTGTTTCTGCATAACTTGCACTGTTATAGCGGAATGTGGTTTGTTATGAGTGAGTTCTTCTAATCGGTGGTGTTTCAAGATGGAGCCTAGAATCCACTTTGTAATGGTGCTCTCTCATGGCATAGCATCTTCGCCCTCTGAAAACATACAGCAGCCAGGGTGAGACTTGATTCCTTGAAGTGTCTGAAGCTCATTCCCTTGCCTTGATCACCTCCATCTTGTTTTCTTTCCCCCTAGGTGCTGGTGATTGGGTGTGGTAACTCAGAGCTAAGCGAGCAGCTGTATGACGTGGGCTATCAGGATATAGTGAACATTGACATCAGTGAGGTCGTCATCAAGCAAATGAAGGAACGCAATGCCAGCCGACGGCCCCAGATGAGCTTCTTGAAGATGGACATGACACAGATGGAGTTTCCCGATGCCTCATTCCAGGTGGTGTTGGACAAGGGCACCCTGGACGCTGTCCTGACAGATGAGGAGGAGAAGACGCTGCAGCAGGTGGACAGGATGCTGGCTGAGGTTGGCCGTGTCCTGCAGGTGGGCGGTCGCTACCTCTGCATCTCCCTGGCTCAGGCTCACGTCCTGAAGAAAGCAGTGGGTCACTTCTCTCGGGAGGGGTGGATGGTGAGGGTGCACCAGGTGACCAACAGCCAAGACCAGCTGTTGGAAGCAGAGCCTCGGTTCTCCTTGCCTGTCTTTGCCTTCATCATGACCAAGTTCAGGCCGGTCCCTGGCTCTGCCCTTCAGATCTTTGAGCTGTGTGCTCAGGAGCAGGGCAAGCCTGTGCGGCTGGAGAGTGCCGAGCGGCTGGCTGAGGCGGTGCGGGAGCGGCAGCAGTATGCCTGGCTGTGCAGCCAGCTGTACCGCAAGGCCGGGCTGGGGAGTGTGTCTCTGGACTTGTGCAGTGGGGACACGGGGGAGCCACGCTACACCCTCCACGTGGTGGACAGCCCCACTGTGAAACCATCGCGGGACAGTCATTTTGCCATTTTCATCAGTGAGTTGGGATTGCTCCCTCTCTTCCCTGGAGGGGGCTGGCTTACAGGGGCTGGGGCTGGGGCTTTGGCGGATGGGTATGCCTTGGCTGGTTTTATCTTGCAGGGGGCGGTGCTTGAAGAGGTTAGACTGGCCAAGGCATGAGGAAGGGGGAGCTGCCTGCTTGGATTTGAGGTTTATTTCTTCTCATCTTCCATTGCAAAGGCTTGAAGTAATACAGATACATTTAGGCAGGTCACACATTTGTAGAGATGTTAGTCACTCACTTTGTAACAAGGAGTAGTGGAAGCAACGGGAGTCCCAGCCTTGTAGCCTGTAAGCTGTGTGACCTGGGGAAGTGTCTGTGCGTCTCTGCTGAATTTAGAGACAGTACAGAGTAGTAGCTAAAAAAGTGAGCTCTGGAACCAGACTATTTAGTTTCCAGTCCTGGCTCAGTCGCTTCCTGGTGGTATTGGACAAGTTAGTGTTCTTTCTGTGCCTCAGTTTCTTCATCTATAAAGTGAGACCTTAACTGTGTAATTGTGAGAAGTGTAAAAGCTCTTTGAATGGTGCCTGGCACATGGTAAGTTTTACAGATGTTAGTGTTATTATTGAAAGGGGTAAATGATACCAGATTCACCTTAGTAATGATCAAAAGAGGTAGTATGAGGAAATGCTTTCAAAAGTAGAATATTCTAGACAACGTGAGGTGGTGATACATCATGCTGGTAATTTGTTTCCTGACAGCAAATCCATTTTTCCAAGTACTTCCTTATCCTAACTGTGCACCTGCGAGAACTAAAAGCACAGCGGATACGAGCATGGAGTCTGGGGCTGGACTGCCTGGGGTTGAGCCCTAGCTTCGCAGTTACGAGCTGTGTGAACTTGGGCAAATAATGTAACTTCTGTGTCTTAATTTCCTCATTTATACAATGGGAATAATAATAATACTCCCTGCACCTTGGGCTATTATGAGGATTTGATTAGTTTCTGTGTGTGAACTGCTTGGAATAATGCCTGGCACGTAAGAAGTGTTAGCATTATTGCTATTTTTCTTGCACTAGGTACTTGCCTCCCTCCCCTTACATACACGCTCACACTTCTTTTCCATGCTGGGTCCTGCCATGGGTCAGATGGCAGCTTTGCTGTGGACATTGTTGACTGGGGATTGATAGCCCCTCAGTTGGTCACAGTTGGAAGGGTTGCTGGGCTTGGGTAGGGGCTGGCTCTCTGCCACATGGGGCATATTGGTTGTGGGCTTGAACTTTTCCCAGGACTCCCTGTCAACAAATGCCTCTTTCTAGTCCCCCAGGGTCGGGAGACCGAGTGGCTCTTTGGCATGGAGGAGGGCCGGAAGCAACTGGCAGCCAGTGCGGGCTTCAGGAGGCTGATCACAGTGGCCCTTCACCGAGGTCAGCAGTACGAAGGCATGGACAGCATCCAGGCCGAGCTGTCGGCCAGAGTCATGGAGCTGGCCCCGGCCGGGATGCCCGCCCAGCAGCAGGTAACAAAGCTTTGGTAGCAGCTTTCAGGGTCTCTGGAGAAGTCATATTAGTAGCCAGGAAGGCAGAGGGTATCTTGGCAGAAGCTAGGACTAGGGTCTGTGACCCTAGTCTGTTCCTGGAGGGCATGTCAGCAGCTAAGAGCTAAGTGAGCAGAAGTTATGTCCCAGGCAGTGAGTGGAAGGTGAGCGGTTGCCCTTATTGAGACCCCCAGTAGCATCTGTGCCTGTGGGGCCACTCGGATGGCATGAAGGAAGTGCTCTCCACCTTGCAGGCTCCAGCTCTGCACACTGCAGCTTACTCAGGCTGTATTTCTCCTAACTCACTTTGCTCAGGATTTCCTTGGCCATTTTGCTTCTTAGAACCATCATTATGTGAGGTAGAATGGGAAAGGGCCAAAACAGCTCAGCTTAATTTTCAGGATATTAACATTGCTGGTCTGATGTTCCACTGGGAAGGAAACGGAAGGTTTTTGCCAAAATGTTGATATGGTATTATCAGTTGTCGCCATCTGTCTTGTACTGTCCTGCTCACAAGACGGTAATTGATAGGTGACTTTATTGCAAGGGCTTTATAGAAAGGAGTTTATCCTTCTTGATAGATGGGAAAGACAAGGTACCTGGAAGCTTAATGCTGTAGTAACAGAACTAAAAAGAAGAACCCAGGCTCCTGGGTTCCCAGCCTGTGGTTCTGCCCACTAGGCTGGCTTGTGCTTATAGATGAATATGTATTTGATGCTTTCTGGAAGACTTTGGGGTTGGTGTCCCATCAGAGAGACCCAGATCCTGTGGGAGGCTCATTTGTGACTTTCTCTCAACAGTGCCTACACCTCGGCAAAGTCAGGAGTCCCTCATGATTATTAAATACTCTTGTAAGTCTTTAAAAAGAAATAAATGTGAAGATTGGGAAGGGAGTGGAAAAGTTTAGGGGAAAAATGTATTTTTTCCTCCTAATTTTTTCTTCTGTTTAGAAGAATGCAGAAAAAAGTTGAGAATAACTGGGGGAAGGGAGACACTTCGCCACATTTGGAGTGGTTGCTTTCCCCATGGATTTTAATATCTTTATCCCTATTCAGATTCCTTCTCTCATGATTCTAGTCCCTTCATGAGGCTTCCTTCTAGCTTTCATTGTCTTGGACTATTGAAAGTCCTTTTAAGGATTACTGTTGAGAAACTCATATTTTTCTTGTGGAGAACCAACTGCATTTCACGAATGGTTTGGGGAATCTTTAGTTGTTCAGTTGGTTTTCAAAAAGGTCAGTTAAACCTTTTGAGATCTAGTCAAACACCCCAGAAGAATACTTTAACAAAATGGCAAATCTTCGAAGTTGTTGCTGCTCAGAACCTTGGTGTGGGGATTCTTCACATACACACAAAGGGAAGGGATTATAATTTCTCGTATTTCTCAGTTGAGCTGGTGTTTTCACCACATCTCTGCTCTTCCTTCAGGTACCCTTCCTGTCTGTGGGCGGGGACATCGGGGTCCGGACTGTTCAGCACCAAGACTGCAGCCCTTTGAGTGGCGACTACGTCGTCGAGGACGTGCAGGGGGATGACAAGCGCTACTTTCGGCGGCTGATCTTCCTCAGCAACAGGAACGTGGTGCAGTCAGAAGCCAGGCTGCTGCAGGATGTGTCTCACAGAGGTGAGGCGGCATGGGCACAGGGGTGGGGCCCACGTGGACGTGGTATGGACAGTTTGGGGTGGTCAGAAAGACCTGGGAGCTTGGTGGAGCTGTAGGACAGACCCGGATCCCTGTGACCAGAGGCACATGGCTCTGTGGGTTGTCCTCTTATCATCTGGGCTCTTAGGGTGTGAGTGGCGATGAACAGAAGGGAGGTCGACGTTCTGTTATTGAGCAAAGCCTGACTCTGCAGTGATAAGGAACCGGGGTGGTGGTTTACCAGACAAATGTGATAATCACTTTAATGCCTGCAGTTCAAAGAGCACTTTTTTTACAAGTTGCTCCATATAGGTCTGTATATTAATTCAGTAGGCCTGCCCTCCTCCATGGGGCCACCTCCTAGCACCTGTTTTAGAGGGTTGTACAGTTGGTGGGTGCCCTAGAGGTCACCTAGTCTGGTAGAACTTTCTGCAGTGAAGGAAATGTTTAATACCCAGTTAGCTGCCCAGGGTGGCAGCCATGAACCATATGTGGCTACCGAGCACTGTGACTAAGGAACTGAATCTTTAACCTTTTTTAATTCTGATGAACTTACATTTAAATTTAAATGGCCACAAGTGGCGCATGGCTACAGGCTTCGACAGGGTAGATCTCTACCATGTTCTCTCTTTTTTTAAAAATTAATTTATTTATTTATTTATTTTTGGCTGCGTCGGGTCTTCATTGCTGTGCGTGGGCTTTCTCTAGCTGTGGCGAGCGGGGGCTACTCTTCGTTGTGGTGTCCAGGCTTCTCATTGCGGTGGCCTCTCTTGTTGCAGAGCATGGGCTCTAGGTGCGTGGGCTTCAGTAGTTGTGGCACACGGGCTCAGTAGTTGTGGCATGCAGGCTCTAGAGCACAGGTTCAGTAGTTGTGGCACATGGGCTTAGTTGCCCTGCGGCATGTGGGATCTTCCCGGACCAGGGATCAAACCCGTGTCCCCTGCATTGGCAGGCGGATTCTTAACCACTGCGCCACCAGGGAATCCCCCCACCATGTTCTCTTTTAAGTGGTCTCCCAGGTGCTGCTCAGAAACACCCACTAATGGGGAGAGCAATCGTTTGTTTATTTTCTTGGGGCATTATATGTTTGCATTATAAAAGTAATACTTACTCATTGTAATCAATCACAGATTACATGTATAGAGTAGAAAAATATTCCTCCCCACCGCTTCTCCAGTATAACTTCCCTTTAGAGGCACAGAGAGTCAGGCTTGGAATCTGAAATTGCCTCTTGTGATTGCCGGTCATTCCCTTTGCCTGATGATGCTGTCCTGTTGGCAAGGCCATCTGGAAGGAGGGTGAAAAGGGAGAATTCAGAACCTCATGAGGTCATGGGTTTGCCCACAGCTCAGGATCAGGTTATTCTCAGCAGGATGGTGTCCTCTTGAGGGGTGTCCCCTGGTCATGTGCACCCATATTTGTTGCGTTCCTGTGCTGTCATTGGGTCACTTGGGCTGCAGGTTGGTTCAGTTTCATCTCACTGAAAGCTCAGTAAAAGTGCTTCAAAGAACATTTTGCCCTCCAATTTGGGTTTTGGTTTTTTTCCCTACTGTTATCAAGCCTTCTTAGTATCACCTAATTCTTAGGGGAATGATTTCCCTCATGGAAGTATTGGTGAGCAAGAAGGAGAATGTGTTAAAAAGCAATTTAACATCTCTGAAAAGCACGCTGCCACTTACATTACAGTGCCCAATGGTGCAGCTGGTCCCCAGGAAAACCCCAGAGCCATCTGTTCACTCTTTCCTGGAGCAGTTGAGGGAGTAGGTAGGGGGAGCGTAGAGGGGCCAGCTGCTGCAGACAGGTAGTCCCAGGTTCAAATCCTGGCTGCATTGCCTACTGATTTGGGCCTAATTAATAACTCTTCAGATCTTCAGTGTTTCCATCTGCCAGGAATTGGAATAAGAGCATTGATATAGGGTTGTTTCAAAGCTACAAGAGTAAAAGTCCTAGTATAGTAATTGGCATAGAGGAGGTAGTTGGAAACTCAGTCCTTTTTCCCCTAAAAGAACTGACGACTAAACTTCTCACCTGTTAGTGGCTTTATATTTCCCAGAGGACAGGTACTAGTACCCCTCACTTGAGTTTTCCCAGTGTTCTGAGTTTTGGGGTGTTTCTTTGCCACTTCCCTTTTCTGACTCTGGTGTATGTTAAATGTTTAACAACCGTCTCTTTGGGGAAAAAAAGCCATGATATGCAGTTTGCCCATTTCTGTGGCATAAAAATGGCCACCATGGCCAGATTTCAAGCCACCAACATGTCAGCCAGTTCACAGAATTCCTGCATATTTCACAATTGGGTTCTCGAGTCTCATCAAACCAGTTGCAGCATACTGCTGCTGGTGTGCCTTACTTTCCAAGGAGTAGTGTACCACGCATATGACTTCATTCATCTCTGTCTGTGATCCAGCCCAGAAGAAACGGAAAAAGGACAGGAAGAAGCAGCGGCCTGCTGATACTCCAGAGGACCTCCCTGCAGCTCCGGGGCAGTCCATTGATAAGAGTTACCTGTGCTGTGAACACCATAAAGCCATGATTGCCGGCCTTGCCCTGCTGAGAAACCCGGAGCTTCTCCTAGGTGAGGGTGTCGCCACTGCCTTCCACAGGAGGGAACATGTAAGATTACAGAGGTAATCAGTGTCAGCTGCCATGCAGTTTAAGAACCATGATTATAGACCAACAGATGCACATATAGTCATGTCTTTCTTATTCCCAACCATCTTCTACATTCATGAACATCCAAATAACTTTTCCTTCAAACTCAAATTGTTTGAAACAGCTACATGTGCTGATACCTAATTTTTTTTTCCTCTATTCATTTATTTTAAAAATCAGTGTAGAATAAACTATACTCAGTTTAAAAAGTTAATGTATAAAATACATTCAATGAGATCTGTAAAGTATACAGATCTTAAGTTGTTCAGCTTGATGAATTTTGCACATGCATTTACCTATGTAACCAGATGGAATATTTAAAAATCACATCTCTGGAGAAATATACCTGTGCACTTTAGGAGAATTTCTGGCTTTTCAGTGATACATTATTTGAGTACTAGATGCAATTCTATCTTGAATTTCTACTTTTAAAAAAAAAAACCATAGGGGCTTCCCTGGTGGCGCAGTGGTTGAGAGTCCGCCTGCCGATGCAGGGGACACGGGTTCGTGCCCCGGTCCGGGAGGATCCCACATGCCGCGGAGCGGCTGGGCCCGTGAGCCATGGCTGCTGAGCCTGCACGTCCGGAGCCTGTGCTCCTCAACGGGAGAGGCCACGACAGTGAGAGGCCCGCGTACCGCAAAAAAAAAACAAACAAACAAAAAAAACCATAGTATGAGTAGTACAGTCATAGCCTTATCACTAATAATAGGTTTGGATCTGACCACAGTAGCAAAAATGTTCGTGATTCTGTCTACTCTTGTAACTGTCTTCACCCAAAGTCCCTAAGTATGTCTTACTGGAACATGCTGTACATTTGATCTATCTTAGTGTTGATGTATGTCCCTAGAGTCTCAGTTCTTCCATTTAATTCTCAGGGTCTGTCTCCTTTTGGTGATTCTTTCTTGTTTCTTACCTTCCTTTCATTCCCTGTGGTTGCTGTGGTTTTTCTGTGCTTGTGTGTAGGATTTGGGCCTTTGTTTTCCTGTGGTTTCTGGAACTTGGGTGGATTGCCCTCACTTGGTGGCTGTGTCTGAGAAGGCAGTGTGGCCTTTGAGTTGAAAGCTGAGCAGAGGGCATCACATCTACACTCCCTGTGATCATAAACAAGATGTCGGCCATTGTCCCTCCCGTTTCCTAGAGGGGTTTAATAATGCTTATGGTGGGAGTTATTGCTATAATGTCAGCTGAGTGCTTTGGGATCTTTAAGGGGCCATAATAATAATACACTGGTTCATCTTCTGGATCTAGTAAAGGAAGGATTGTGAGGCCAGGGTTGAATTTTCAGATGTTAAATTGACTCCCGAATTTCTAGAAAGAGGCAAGGGAGGCCAGGTCTCTAAATCTTGTTTCCCCTGGGCAGCACCAACGATCTGACTCCCTCTTTTGCCCTCCCCAGGTGTGGTACAAAACTTTACAGTGAGCAGGTGGTAAAACGATGCTTTTATTCTTTATTACAGAGACCCCACTGGGATTGTTGGTGGTAGGCTTGGGTGGGGGCAGCCTCCCCCTTTTTGTCCACGATCATTTCCCAAAGTCCTGCATCGATGCTGTGGAGATCGACCCCTCCATGTTGCAAGTGGCCACTCAGTGGTTTGGCTTCTCCCAGAGCGACCGTATGAAGGTCCACATCGCGGATGGCCTGGACTATATTACCAGCCTGGCAGAAGAGGAAGGTATGGCTACTGGAGAATTTGGAGGGGCGTTGAGGGAGGATTGATCCGAGGTTGTCAGGCCTGCAAGGGCCTCTAGAACTCATCTCTCAGAGGGCAGCATCGGCATCATCCCAGTCTTTCACCAGTTCGTTTGTTCATTCATTTGTTGACAGTTATTCAATAAATATAGAGTGTCAACCACATGCTCAGTACTCTTAGGGGTTGGGCTATGGCAGCAAGCAAAACAGACCGTTTCCTGCCCTAATGACGCTAACAAACGAGTGGGCTTCCCTTCTGAATCTCTTCTGACCCTGTAACCTTGCCACTTTCTCATCATCCCAAGAAACCCAGAATCTGTATCTGAGTGAGGAAAAGGGGAAGAAACATTGCGGGGGGAGTGTTGGGAAGTTGTTTTGTAAATCTTTCAGCTAGAGGTGAAGCCAGAACCAGAGCGAAACAGCATTCATGTAGATGAGTGGTTCTAAACCTCAGGGACAATGTCTGCAGGCACTTTTTTGTTGTAACCATTAGGTACGGGTGTTTCTGGCATCTAGTGGGTAGAGACCAAGGATGCTGCTCAACATCCTACAATGCACAGGACAGCCACTGATGATAAAGAATTATCTAGCCCAAATGTCAATAGTGCTGAGGTTAAACCATGATGCAGGTGTTAGTGGGAATTCCAGTAGCCCTGCTGCTACTGGAATTAAGGCTCCATTTTGCTATAATAATTTGTATCCCAGACTTGGACAAAAGGCATATTAATGTTTTACAATAGCTCCCCTGATCCTTCTGCAGCTTAATATGTAGGCTTCTGATGACTGATGCTTTGAAGAACATGAGCCCCTCTGGGAGAAGTCAGTTAGGTTGGTTCAGTCCTATGTGAACCTGGGGAGCCCAGGCCACACATCCTTCCTGGTCTGCTCATTCTATAATAGATGCTCTGGTTCTCGCTGGGTTAGAGTATCTTCCAGGAAGGGTGTGGCAAAACGGGATGCCTGGGGTAAGCGTTTTGGTGCTGGGATGGACAGATGCTGTCTTATGTAATTGCAAACTGAACTGAACTCTATCAGAGTTTCACAGGTTCACTCTCTGAGACTGGGACCAGTCTGGGGTCCCAGGGCTGGTACATGTGAAGCACTTAAAACAGTGCCAGGCACATGGTAGGTACTCAATCCATGATGTGCTGCTGCTGTTACTACCTCTAAGTCAGTTTTGAACAGCCCTGGCCTTCGTCTTAACAACAACCTTTTGGATTGTTGGAGGTCTCAGTGCCACAAATGTGGGCCTTGGTTGTCCTTGGACTTTGATGAGCCAACATGTTCTGCTCTTGAAGAAACCAAAGTCAGATCTGTGCTATGAACAGTGATGGACATGCTGTAGTCCTAAGTAAATAGATATTTATCGAATAATCATTAGCATTGTCTCGAAGTCTGCCCAAAACAAATCATTAGTATCGCAGGCCTACCCCTTGTAAAAACTAACATTATAGTAAGGAGTGGATCAGATTCATGGTCAGTTCTTTCTCACCCATTGAGCGAAATCAGTTCTTTCTTGAGCCAGTAATTGTTCAAGCAGCTAGAAAAGATATGCTAACTTTAATTTGGGAACATTTTCTCCTAGGAGGCAACATATGCTGTTTCCAGAGTTAAGTTAAAGTTATCATTTTCAGGTTCAGCCCTTAAAGGCAGAGGCAGCTGCTTTGTCTACATCAATGGTTCTCAACTCTTGACTATATTTCGAATCACCTGGGGAGCTTAAGAAAAGTACACCGGAGGCTTCCCATCTCCCCTCCCATCTGTTCCTCGCCACCCCAGGGTTTTAACTCTGTTGATTAGGAGTGGAGCCCAGGTTCTCTGAATCTTTAGAATTTTCCCATTTGACTCTAATGTTCTGTCAGGATTGAAAATCACTATATAGATGGACTCTTAACCAAGCAGTAATCCTGCTGGAGTGGACCCCAGTAATGTGTGTCTGTGGAAAGGGCTTTAAAATGTGGAGGAAGAAGGTGAGATGAAGGCTCCATCTTCGACGTGGAGTACTCACAGCAGAACGCTGATGACGTGCCTCCTCTGGACTGTGACATTAGTGCCCTTACAAGCAAACCACATCCTCCATGCCATCCTTCTGACTTAGCCACCTGTGCCCACCACAGGTCATGGAGGAGATGTGGTGGAGGAATGTAAATGGTGTTATTTTATCCAGCAGAGACAAAGACTCGTTTGCTTCTCGTTCCCAGCACGACCTCACTACGATGTCATAATGTTTGATGTGGACAGTAAGGACCCAACCCTGGGAATGAGTTGTCCACCCCCAGCGTTTGTGGCCCAACCTTTCCTGCAGAAGGTCAAAAGCATCTTGACTCCTGAAGGTATGAAGAACAGAAGGTTGGGGAGGGAGAAGGGATGGGCCCTTTAAGGAAATTTTGCTTTTTAATGAAAAATGCACATATCATAAGTGTGTACCTTGATAGGTTTCCCCAAATTGAACATATTTATTTACCAGCACCAAACACCGAACATTTCCAGTGCCCCAGAAGTCCACCTCTTACCTCCTTTCAGTAACCTGTCCTCTCAAGGATAGCCACTATCTTCACTTCTATCAGCACAGCTTAGTTTTGCCCATACGGAATGTTCTCTGTTTCCTTCACTCAGCATGACGTTTGTGAGATTCACGCATAGTGTTGTGTTGACACTGGGTGATACACAATTGATTTCTCCATTCTGCTTTTGGCATTTGGGTTGTTTCCTGTTTGGGGCTTTTATAAGAAGTGTTGCCATTAACGTTCTAGTAGATGCCTTTTGGGGAAATGTGTGTGCAGGTCTGTTGGGCATAGATGTAGGGCTATAATTGCTGGATCACAGATTATGCATATGTTCAGTTTTTGTAGACGCTGCCACACAAAGTAGTTGTAGCAATTCACATCCCCACCAGCATGGTGGCGCTAGGGACCATTTGAATTCTTCCCACATGCCCTGGACTGGGCAGTATGTGATTTCATGTTCATAGCAGCCTGTTTTCAGATGAGGAAACTGAGGTAGAGACTTGTCAAGGTGACACAAGATAAGAGCTAGGGCTCCAACCCTGATCCTTGTGACTTGAAAGCTGAAGCTCTTTATCCTTATGTTCACTGGCTCCCAGGTATTTTCATTTGGCTAAGGCACTGTGGTGAACAGAGTTGATTTAGAACCCTTAATTGTCACCAGTGAAGGCATGTGATATATGTGTCAAGAACATAATCTCTCTGTGGAATTGCTACATTCTTACCTGGGGGTATGTATTCTTTCTCAAAGCAATCCTTTGTGAAACTGAAGCATGGAGAATGGTAACATTTGTTAGCAGCACAAAAGAGCAAGAAATTACCTTGAAGTTTTCTCATGATTCACGCATCCCCCATGCTTTTCTCTTCCTGCCTTTGTACGCTGTGTGTTCTCTGCAAAGTCACTGCCGCTGTAGGTGTGTTCCTTGGTCCACCAGCCTCCCTGGGGCAGGAATGGCTGTATTCCTCAGAGCTGAACCTTGTCTCCAGCGTGTCCCCTGAACCACAGTCATTCTGACCCTTTCCTCCCCACCCTACAGGAGTCTTTGTCCTCAACCTCGTGTGCCGAGACCCAGGGCTGAAGGACTCAGTGCTGGTTGGGCTCAAGGCAGTGTTCCCCCTCCTGTATGTCCGGCGAATTGAGGGTGAAGTAAACGAGATCCTGTTCTGTCAGCCGCACCCTGAGCGGAAACTTGCCACGCCAGAGCTGCTGGAAATGGCCCAGGCCTTGGAGCAAACCCTGAGGAAGCCTGGAAAGGGCTGGGATGACACGTACGTCCTGTCAGACATGCTCAAAACTGTGAAGATTGTGTGATTGTCAGGACCAGGCAGTCCTCTCAGCTTCCTGCCAGACTGACCTTGGGCTCCTGGCCTACCAGAGATTGAAGAAATATAATGCACAATACTTTTTAAGCCTTGTATTTTTCTTAGTTTCATACTCCCCTGCATGCGACCTCCAGCTTGGTGAGGTTGCCTGAAGATCTGGGAAAATAAAAAAGTCCTTTCCATCCTGTCTTCTTCCGTACTGCTTGGGTTAATTGCCTTTGCTTCCTTTACTGTGTCCTTGAGTAGGAGTCCCTGCCGGAGCCCCCATCAGGTGTTATGCCTTAACGAGCATGCCCCAAGCTCCTTAGGACTGGAGACAATCAAATGTGATTGCTGGTTTGCTTTACTTTCTCCTTCTCTTGGTCCTAAAGGAACAATC
This sequence comes from Mesoplodon mirus, assembly GCF_964341445.2. NCBI lineage: Eukaryota > Metazoa > Chordata > Mammalia > Artiodactyla > Ziphiidae > Mesoplodon > Mesoplodon mirus. The sequence goes on along the minus strand of NC_138978.1, from coordinate 170,243,419 downwards.
TCAAGTGAGATAGCAGAACATTCTGTGCCAAAAGACTATAAATAGAGTAGGATCATTTAAGAGAACATCTACGCTGTCTCCCTACAGATGGAACAGCTGCTGACACGGTCCCAAGTTTTTTTTTAATATAAATTTATTTATTTATTTATTTTTGCCTGTGTTGGGTCTTCCTTGCGGCCAGCGGAGGCTACTCTTCGTTGCAGTGTGCGGGCTTCTCATTGCAGTGTCTTCTCCTGTTGCAGAGCACGGGCTCTAGGCATGCGGGCTTCAGTAGTTGTGGCCCGTGGGCTCAGTAGTTGTAGCTCGTGGGCTCTGGAGCATAGGCTCAGTAGCTGTGGCACACGGGCTTAGTTGCTCCGTGGCATGTGGGATCTTCCTGGACCAGGGCTCGAACCCATGTCCCCTGCCTTGGCAGATGGATTCTCAACCACTGTGCCACCAGGGAAGCCCAATGGTCCCAAGTTTTAAGAATCTGCTAACCCACTCCTCTGCTTAACAACTTTCCTTGTAGCCTAAGCCATCTGTTCTGTTCCAGTGGAGGGAGTGGATGTAACTGGCCCCATGACTGCATGTGTCAGAGACTTAGCAGGCTGAAGTCTCCAGTATTGGTTTACTCACATTTACTGAGTGGCAGCTACATGCCATACCCACTGTAAAGAGCTGTAGTGGAAGTAAAGATGTTTAAGAATTGCCCCAAACCAAGAATTAGTGATAAAAATTAACATGTTCCAGGAACTTTTCTAAGTAATTCAATACACTGTCTCATTTGATCTGAGATAAAGGATAATTAAACCAAAACTGCATCTAACCCCAAATCTCACTTGGCCAGAAGTATCAATCTTACCTATTGAAACTTATGCCAGCAGTTCAGAAATTGGCTGGAATTTCACCTCTCCTAATAGTAGTAAGCCAAGGCTGACTTAATGAGCAGCACCATGGAAAATCTACCACCCCAGCACCTCTCTCCACAGGCCCTTAAAATGAACTCTAACCTCTTGAGGTGAAGCATATTTCAAAACTAGGTTGTCATCCTTACAAAATTTGCAGCCCGTTGAGGAGAAGGCTGTGTGTGCAGAGTAATGATTTTAGATGGTATCCATTAGAAATACTCGGTCTTCTTCACGGTGGGGGGGCCTTCCCTGGAACTGTGTAAAGGGAAGGTTATCTCATAGCATTCCCTGCACCCCAAGGACCTCAGCTTGGGAATCCTCTATTGTTTTCTAATTTGTAAACTCATGCAGTGTTAGGATAGGTTATAGAGGCATAGGGTCTGAGTTGGAGGATCTAGTGCTGTGCAGACTTTGAAACAGCATACTTGGTGGTATAGCCAAGCTAGAGAGTTACAAGAATGCTGACAAGGTCTCAACTGTGTCTCTTATGAGGAGTAGTTGAAGGAATGAGGTTCACTGGAGAGAAGCCTTTGGATGTAGGAAGAGGCACTCAGGGGTGATGATAATTGTCTTAAAATTTTTGAAAGACTGGGTATGTAAGAAGAGTGAGGTTGGTTACACATGGTTCCAAAGGCTGAAGAAAGACCAATGGGCAGAAATTACAGTTGGGCAGCTTTCAGCTTAATTTCCTACAAAGAGGTTTGTGCTGATGGAGACCATCGTGTTTACCAGGACACATGGTGATTCAGGCTTTTGCTCAAACCCTAGTCTAACTCTGCTCGGTGTGCTCACTTGTGAGGAAAGGGTTTTGTGTGTACAAGGCAATGCCATTGGCCTGTATACCATCTTTCCTACTGGAGAACTAACTATTAGCTTTTTCTTTTTTGGGGGGGTAGGGGATTTCATTTTATTTCATATTTTTAAAAACTGAGGTGTAATTGACACAACATTATATTAGTTTCAGGTGTACAACACAGTGATTCAATTGTATATATTGTGAAATGATCACAGTATGCTATTCACTTTTGCATTGATGACAGGCAAATGGCTCTTCATGAGAATTTTGCCTGACTTTAGGCATATGAACCCTGGAGGATAGGGAAGCTTGTAAAGTCATATTCCTTCTAGACCAGGCAAGTAACAAGTGTGAAGTGAGCCAGGTGTGAAACATAAAGGCTAGGATAAAGCCTGCCGTAAACCAGAGAATATATGCCCCGTAGAAAAACAGCAGCTCTTCTTCCAGCGGAGAGTTGTTCTGCAGGAGTTGCTAGAATTTTTTAAAAGAAGCCAGAAATCCCAAGTGGATGTGTGTGTGTGTGAATATTAAAGTGTTAGCCAATCAGAACACCTGTTCAAGCCATATTCAACCAGTTGGCCCGTCAGCTTCCACTACAGGGGACAGCCTTCAGAACACCTGAGAATCTGGCATACACCCAGGCTCCAAATGAGTATAAAACAAGGAACAAGCTGATAGCTACCAATCTCAAAAGTCTGGAAAAGTTCCATCTTGTGTTATGACTTACATTTTCTGTAATGGCTACTCTTGAGTGGGGATTGTCCCACCACCTTTGGGATAGTGTACAATTTAACTTCCCAGGACTGTCAGAAAACTGAATGAAAATATATCACATGACCTACCCACCCCCACCACCAAGACACATTCTGCAACAATGTAGAACTGGTGAGACTGGTTATTGTTCCTCCCCCTCCCCCCTCACACCAGTTTTTCACTGTGTCTCCAATCTGCCTTCATGACTCAGCTCGCTAACTGGGCTGCTGCTTGAGTCCATCTTCTTACAGGTAGACCAGTAGTTCTCAGCTGCATGTCAGCGTCATCTGATATGATAGGCAAAATAATGGTCCCCAAAGATGTCCACATCCCAATCCCAGCAACCTGTGAATATGTTACATTACACGGCAGAGGGGAATTAAGGTAGCAGAAGGAGTTGAGGTTGCTAACCAGCTGACTCTGATATGGAGATTATTCTAGAGTATCCAGGTGGGCCCAACATAATCACGAGAGTCTTTAAATGTGGAAGAGAGCGCAGCAAAACAGCCAGTGTCAGAACGATGTGATGTGAGGAAGGCTCGACTGGCTTTGAAGATGGAAGGAACTCAGGCAGCCTCTGAAAGCTGTAAAGGTAAGAAAACCGTTTCTCCAGTAGAGCCTCCAGTAAGGAATGCAAATCAGCCAATAATTTTAGCCCAGTGAAATTTCTGACTTCTGCATTATAGACATATATAATCAGTTTGTGTTTTTTGAGCCACTAAGTTTGTGGTAAATTGTTACAGCAGCAATAGAAAACTAATATACAGGGGAAAGGTGTGTGATAAGAACTTTAAAAATCTCATTTGGCAACTTTCAAATATGCAGTACAGTATTATTAACTATGGTCACCATGTTGTACATTACATCCCCATGACCTGCTTTTTTTTTTTTTTTGGTTGTGTTGGGTCTTTGTTGCTGTGTGCAGGGTTTCTGTAGTTGCTGCGAGCGGGAGCTATGCTTCGTTGTGGTGCGCGGGCTTCTCATTGCGTTGACTTCTCTTATTATGGAGCATGGGCTCTAGGCATGCAGGCGTCAGTAGTTGTGGCATGGGGGTTTTGTTCCTGGGGTTAGTGCAGACCACACAAGACTGCCCCCCAACCCCGCTTCAGACACCAGTCTCCCCACTGCAAGTCCAGGTTGTTGCCCGTGCTTCTGACCAACTGGCTGTAAATCCAAGGTTCCCATGACCCTTTTCTCGGGTTTGATAATTTGTCAGAGTGGCTCACAGAACTCGGGAGAACAGTTTACTTAGGTTACCAGTTTTTTATAAAAGGATGCAACTCAGAACAGCCAGATAGAAGAAGTACATGGTAAGCTATGTGGGAAGGGGTGTGGAGCTTCCATGTCTTCTCTGGGCATGCCACCCTCCTTGTACCTCCATGTGTTCACCCACCCAAAAGCTCTCAAAACCCTGTGCTCATGGGAGCTTTATGGAGGCTTTATCATGTAGACATGATTGATTATTAACTCAATGTCCAGCCCTTTTCCCTTCCCCAGAGAATGGGGGTGGGTGGCGGGGATGAAAGCCCCTAGATTCTAATCATGGCTTTGCGAGCGACCCAGGTTCTTGGACTCTTTAATCAATAGAAATTGTTAAGAGGCCAGATGAGGAATTCAGGCAAGGCTTTATTGGGAGTAGTGCTGCAGCATGAGGGAGCGAGAACAAGTAACAGGTGCCCTTGCTCGCTCCCCGTGGTGGGGCGCTGGGGCAAGGCGTTCCCTTAAAGGGGGTGAGGTTGGGGTAGATCCGTGGGTGGGGCCGGAGGGGTGGCTTAGGTGGTCTGCCCTTCTCCTTGGTGGTGCTGTGTGCAGGCATCTATGTATAGTACCCTGCTTTTGCTCCTGGCACCTCAGAAGTGGCAGCTGGGTTTTGGTCTTTTTGTATCTTGTTAATAATTTGCCCCAACTGCTCATGCAGGCAGTTATTTTTAGTCCCTTATAGTTTCTTTGTAGTCTGTTGCTTGAGGAGATGTTTGTCCAGGTGCAAGCACTGCAGTTGAGGGTCCCAGGTCTCAGCCTGTCTCAGCTTGGTCTTTCTGATGGCCAGCTTTCATCCAACAGCCTACCAAGAGTGACCACTTAGAACAAAAGATGTTTTGCAGGAGTTTTAGGAGCACTATGTCAGGAACTGGGGTCAGAGACCTACACATACATAATTATTTTGCACACCTATGCGCTGGTGCACACGCCAGCCCCCTGCCCTTTGAGTGGACGGCAGCAGGGAGGGGAGGTCAGCTTGTGGTATGGGGTGATCTCCTCCGTGGAGCACCGTGGACACACTCGCGCCATAATTGGGCCCTGGTGTGCATCCTAAGGACTGCTCAGTGAAGGCCAAATACTTCAGCAGAGTAAATCACAGGTAATCCACTTTCCCTCTTGTGGGTTGCCTTGCCATTTCATTTCTACAAATTTGTCAATAAGTAATGGTCAATAAGAAGCAGAATTCTTTGTTTTTTTAAAAATATTCAACAGGCATATTTTTGAGAGTGTGTTATGTGCCAGACACACATATGTGCTTGTGTTGAGTATAGATGGAGGAAAGAGAGAGAATTCCTGCTGTTACAGGACTCACTGACAAATTGCAACACCTGGATGAGTTCTGGAACCACCGCCCCTCCCCCCATGTTAATTGTGAAGAATGCACAGAAGATGGCCAGATGTTTGCTAAGAGTCTTCTTAGATCCTGTTAGAACAGACAAAGGGTCAAGTCTCAATAAAAAATGGCTCCCTTAAAGTGACTGAAGGTGTGACGAACTGTTTTGTTTTTCTGGCTCAGGTCTGACCTGGTTCCTATGCTTCCCGGTAGATGGCACTAGAAAACGCATTTAAGTGCTGGGGTTTCTACAAAATTTCCTTGGGAGAGGCAGAAAGAACTCTTTCAATGACTTGTTTCACCTGAACCATACTTCCTGCTTTTTTCTCATGTCTGAGGACAGACTCCTTTTTTCTCTCTCTTTACCCAGTATCCTACCCCCTCTGCTCTTTCATCATCATTCTTTTGTCCTTCCCATGAATATAAAAAGAGTATGCTTTTTCTCCAATCAAGGACCTCTACAATGGTTTGCATCACATCCCTGACTTTAGAAACATTGGCTGGAAGAAGAGCAATGGGATAATTCTAATAGAGCTTAAAACTAGGAAGCGTATAAGAAAGAAAAATGTAAAAACATGCGTCTGGGCCTGAGTCAAATTTTCTGTCAGATGATTTTCTGTCATTTCTATCATAGTAAATTAGAAGATAAGAGAAAGGTTGGTAAAAGTAAAATTTGATTGAAATAATGGATTTTGATATTTTTTCATGTAAGCCTGCCTGTAGTGGGTTGAACAGTGGCTCCCAAAAAGAAATATCCAAGTCTTAACCCCTGGAACCTACACATGTGATCTTATTCAGAAAAGGGTCTTTGCAGTTGTAATTAAGAATCTCGAGATGAGATCATTCTGGATTGGGGCAGTTCTAAATCCTATGACAAAGCCTTAGAATAGATGGGGAAACAGACTGAGACAGGGGAGACACACAGGGTAGAAGGCCATGTGAGGACCGAGGCAGATTGGAGAGATGTAACCACAAGCCAGGGGATGCCAAGGGTCACTAACAGCCACCAAAAGCAAGGAAAGAGGCATGAAACCATTCTCCCGCAGCCTCCAGAAGGAACCAACAATGCCGACACCTTGATTGAGGACATCTGGCTCATAACTGAGAGGAAGAATTTCTGTAGTTTTAGCCACCTAGTTTGTGGTCATTTGTTTTGGCAGCCTCAGTAAATGAATACCACTGCCTGTCCATGCCACTCCACAGAACCAGAGGTTGTATGGTCTCTGGGCAACGTGCTACCTACAGGTGTGTTTAGTTTAGCCCTCACAGGACAGTTTATATAAAATCTGGATTTCTGGCTTCTTTGGAAAACTTAGAAGCTCTGGCAATGCCAGGCTCACATTCACACTTGGCTAGAACTGGTAAACATCTGTCCATTTTAGATCAATCATATTTTCTGCAGTTCCCACTGCTCCCTATCTGCCTCCTTCATGCATTTGTTACACACCTGGTCCTGTAGGCATTTGAGGTTGTAGATTCTATATATGCATCAGGATTGGTAGGTTAAAAGACCCAATCCTCTCCTTTAGATTAAGAGGAAAGAAGCCCCTGATTTTGCAGTCAGTAGTTGTGGAGGGTTTTTATAAAGCAGAACAGTGTAAGAGGTAGCTCTGAAATCTGGTTGCTTAATAAAACTACCTGGAGACCATTTTCCATATACAGATTCTGGACTGTATCCCAGACCAACTGCCTCAGAATCTTGGCTTTATGTGTGGGGTGATAGAGGAGGACAGGGGTAGAGACTAGGAATCCGCATTTTTAAAAGCTCCCAAGTGATTCTGATAATAAACAGGCCATAGAACAGCTGCTACAGGATATTATCTTCTAGGACTAAAAAATGGAGTGTGAATTTCTTATCCCACTGGAGATCTTTGAAGCATGTTGTTTTTAAAAAGTCTTTTCTCAATAAAATTGGAATGATTTGTAATATTTTGCAGAGCTAAGGGTCTGAATTTGTTAAATTCTTTGTATTTAAGTACCTACAAACGAAAAGTGGCCAAACAAGGTAGCTCCTTTTAATAAGAGCAGAGAAACAGACAGCTAATTAGTACTATAGTGATATATTTTATCCAGGCAATATATTCATGAAACCTTTTTTCTCTCTGTTTTGGTCATGAGTGGGAACAAGCTGAGAAGATGCTCCATAGGGCTTGTTGACCTGCTGATGGGGCCTGCAGAGTACCATTTTCCAGGGATAGGACTGGTTAGGTTGAGACGTAATCTACAATTCTGAAACAGATATTTCCAGCTTCTCTTTTTAACATAAGGCCCAGATCTCTACAAGTCTCCTGGGGTTGCTCGTAGACCAACTGAAGGAATGAATAAGGAAATACAAGCGTATTTAAAGGAAGTCGTTACCACAATTTTGATCAAGGAAGGTTACATTTGGCGCTTCTCCAAAGCATTGCATACAAATTCAACTCACAAATATCTTATTAAATGATTCTTTTATTCGATAAACATTGAGTGCCTACTATGTGCCAGGCACTGTTCTATTGCACTAGAAATACTGCAGTGAATAAAAGTAAAAATAAAAGTCCCTATTCTCATGAGCCTTACATTTGACGATGAAAACTAAAAAGAAAGCTTTGTTAATATGTGGCAGGTGCTTTTCATAGAAAGCATGTTTGCTATATGGATTATACTAATTTATTAATTTTAAAGGCACCTATGCCAACATGTCCTGCAGAGAACCCAAGCTGACCTTTCCCTGAATAATAGTTCACAGAAGCCACCAAGTGCAATTTTCAAGCTTAATTTCTCTCAGCAATGTTTTATAACTTTTAATCCACAATTATTGTACACCTTTGTTAGATACCTGTCTAAATACTTTATAATTTTAATGCTATTGTAAATTGATCCTGTGCAGAAATGGGGAGGATTCCTGTCTTTCTCCTGTTCTCAGCTGTATTTCTTCATCTTCTAAAACAATGCTGCTGGGGTCCAAGCCAGGCCTTTCAGGGGCTCGTCAGCTTCTGCTTGGAATGCCCTCAGGTGGCACCAACTTCGACCTCACAGACCTACTCTCCCCTCACAAGCAAAGCAATGTCTGCAGTCTTGAGCTCCACACCTTTATCAGACATACTCAGGTTCCTCAGTGTCCTCTTTATTGACATTATTCTGGGACCTATACTAGACTGGGGAGCCAGAAGTCACCATGCAGGCACACAAGAACAGGAATAGAAACTTTGACCTTTTCCTTAATATCTTCCTCCTTTCAGCGTATATCAAGCACTAGCCACGTACCAAACACTATGCTGGGGCATTAGGGTACAAAAATCAAGAACTTTACATTTTGATAAGCTACCAAATTGGGTTAGATTGCCAAAGATGATGGCCCTGGGATGTGAGGGTGGAGAGGAATGAAGGTAGGCTGGCCTTTCTCACTTCCTGGCTCTCTGGGGGCATTGCTGATACAGAGCTGCCAGCTTAGGAAGATTGAAAGCAAAGGTGACTGAGCAGTTTAGCCTTTCAGAAATTGTTTCTGCCCTTTTTCTGGTGAGAGAAGAGCTCCCCTAGCCAGGAATTAAGATCCTATTAGTTCATAGCTATAAAACATAGTTGTTAACATAAAGAGAACTAACATTTACTTATGACTTACTATGTGTGGGGTACCATACAAATATTGTATAATTTTTAAGAAGTAGCTTTATTGAGGTATGATTGACAAACAACAAACTGAACATGTGTAACTTATCATACACTGATAAGTTTTAAAATTTGTATATACCCATGAAACAATCAAGCCCTCACCCTCAAAAACTTCCTTCTGTCTCTTTGTAATCCCTTGGCCCTATTTCTTTTCTTTTTTTTTTTTTTTTTTTTTTTTGCGGTACGCGGGCCTCTCACTGTTGTGGCCTCTCCCGCTGCGCAGCTCGGGCTCCGGACGCGCAGGCTCAGCGGCCATGGCTCACGGGCCCAGCCGCTCCGCGGCATGTGGGATCTTCCCGGACCGGGGCACGAACCCGTGTCCCCTGCATCGGCAGGCGGACTCTCAACCACTGCGTCACCAGGGAAGCCCCTTTGGCCCTATTTCTTCCCACCCCAAGTCTTATCTTCAAGCAAAAAATGGTCTGTTTTCTGTCACTATAGATCAGCTTACATTTTCTAGAATTTTATATTATCAGAGTCATACAGTATGTACTCTTTTTTGTTTGACTTTCACTCAGCATACTTTGAGATTCATCATATTGTGTGTATCAATAGTTAATTCATTTTCATTACTGAAGGATATTCCATTGTTTGGATATACCACAAATTTTATCCATTCATCTGTTGATTTTTTTTTTTTTTTTTTTTTTTTTTTTTTGGCTGTTGCTGTGTGACTTGCGGGATCTTAGTTCCCCAACCAGGGATTGAACCCAGGCCCATGGCAGTGAAAACACAGAGTCCTAACCACTGGACTGCCAGAGAATTCCCTGTTGACGAATCTTTAAGTCATTTACAGTTTTGGTGATTAAAAATAAAGCTGCTATGTTCAAGTTTTTTAATGGCTGTGTACTTTCATTTCTCTTAGGTAAATTACCTAAGAGTGGAATGGCTGTGTCCTATGGTAGGTGTATATTTCACTTTTTAAGAAACTACTAAACTGTTTTCCAAACTGATTGTATCATCTTACATTTTTCCCAGCAGTGTATGAGAGCTCCAATTGCTCCATGTCTTTGCTAACACTTAAGTCTGGCCAGTCTTTTTAATTTCAGACATTGTAAAATGTGTGTAGTGGTAATAGCTAATGGTATTGAGCATCTTTTCATGTGTTTATTTGTCATGCATGTATCTTCTTTGGTGAAGTATCTTTTCAAATCTTTTGCCTGTTCAAAAAATTAAATAGTTTTCTTATTATTCAGTTTTGAGAGTTCTTTATATATTCTATACTTTGTGTTACTTGTCTTTTATCAGGTAAGAGATTTGCAAATATTCTTGTGCCTTATCTTTTCATTTTCTTAACAGTATCTTTTAAAAAGCAGACATTTTGATGGAGTCCAATTTATCAGTTCTTTTATGGATTGTGTTTATGATCCATATCTAAAAAATCTTTGGCAGCTAGCCCAAGGTCACAAAGATTGTTTTCCCCTTTTCTTCTAGAAGTTTTATAGTTTTTGATTCTATATGTAGGTCTAGAATTCGTTTCAAGTTAATTTGGTGTATGGTATGAAGTATAGATCAATTTGAAATATATATATATATATAAATATCCAATTACCAGCACCATTTGCTGAAAAGACTATGTTTTTCTCACTAAATTGCCTTTGCACTTTTGTCAAAATCAATTGTTCAAATGTGTGGGGGTCTATTTCTGGACTCTTCCATTAATCTGTCCACCTTTATTCCAATATTACTCAGTCTTGATGACTATAACTTTATAGTCTTTTTAAAATTATTTATTTATTTATTTATTTTTGGCTGTGTTGTGTCTTCCTTGCTGTGTATGCGCTTTCTCTAGATGCGGCGAGTGGGGGCTACTCCTTGTTGCGGTGCCACAGGCTTCTCATTGCAGTGACTTCTCTTATTATGGAGCACGGACTCTAGGCACATGGGCTTCAGTAGTTGTGGCACGTGGGCTCACTAGTTGTGGCTCGAGGGCTCTAGAGTGCAGGCTCAGTAGTTGAGGTACACGGGTTTAGTTGCTCCGTGGCATGTGGGATCTTCCCAGACCAGGGCTTGAACCCGTGTACCCTGCATTGGCAGGCAGATTCTTAACCACTGCGCCACCAGGGAAGCCTAGTGCTATTGTAAATAGTGTTTAAATTTTTCAATTTCAGATTGTTTGTTGCCAGCATATGGAAATACAAGGCCAATATACAAAAGTCAACGTATCCTGAAACTTTGCTAAACTCTTTTACTCTAGTATCAATAGCTTTTTTTTCCAGATTCCATAGGATTTTCTTCATAGACAGTCATGTCACCCTGAGTAAAGAGCTTTATTTCTTCCTTTCCAATTTTAAATTTTTATGTGTTTTTATTGCCTTATTGGACTGGCTAGAATCTCCAGTACAATACTGAACAGAAAAGGTGAGAGCAGACATCCTTACCTTGTTCATACTTAGGGGAAAGCATTCTGTCTTTCACCATTATGTGTGATGTTGGCTGTAAGTTTCTCATAGATACCCTTTATCAGGTTGAGGAATTTGCCTTCTACTCAAGTTTACTGAGATTTTTAAAAAAATCATAAATGGATGTTGGATTTTATCAAATACTTTTTCATGATTTTCCTTTTTGGTCTGTTAATATGGTGAATTATATTAGTTGATTTAAAAAAAAAAACCTTGCATTTCTGGGATAAAGCCCACTTGATTGTGATGGATTATCCTCTTAAAATATTGTTTGACTGGTTTTGCTAAAATTTTCTTAAGTATTTTTACATTGATGTTCATGAAAAATATGAGTTAATAATTTTCCTTTCTTGAAATGTCTTTGCTGGTTTTGGTTTCAGTGTAATGCTCATTTTGTAGAATGAATTAAGAAATACTCCCTCCTTTCTAATTATCTGGAAGCATTTGTGCAGAACTGGAGTTCATTCTTCTTTTAGTACACCTCACTGGTGAATTCGTCTGGGTCTGGAATTTCCTCTGTGGAAGGGTTTTTAACTACAAATTAATTCCATTTTTTGGATAGATATAGGGATATTCAGGCTTCAAAAGTTCTTGAGTGAGATTTTATAGTTTTTGTCTTTAAAGGAATTTCTCTCCCCTACTTTGGTGACTCCAATTACATATATCTTAGGATTCTTGAGATTGTTCTACAGCTCAATGATGCTCTATTTATTTTTTTCATTCTCTTTCTCTCTTTTATTTTTGATAATTTCTATTGTTAGGTCTTCAAATGTTTTTTTCTGCCATGTTTAATCTGCCGTTAATCCCATTCATTGTATTTTTCATCCCAGGTCTGTGGTTTTCATCTCTCGAAGTTTGATTTGGGTCTTTTTATGTCATACATATCTCAAATGTATTTAATGTTCCTCTAAGTTCTTAAATGTGTGAAATGCAGTTATAATAATTGTTTTAATGTCCTTGTCTACTAATTGTATCAGCTGTCTTTTTTCGTGGTTGATTTTGGTTGACTTTTTTCTCCTCATTATGGGTTGTGTTGCTCTGCTTCTCTGAGTGCTTGTTAATATTTGATTGGATGCTGCACATCGTGAATTTTATGTTTTTTGAGTGCTGGGTATATATGTATACTTATAAATATTCTTAAGCTTTGTTTCAGGACATAGTTAAGTTATGTGGGAACAATGTGATACTTTTGTCTTGCTTTTAAGCTTTGTTAATCAGAAACACAGAAGTGTTTAGTGTAAGGTTGATTTTTGCCTTACTTTGAGGCAAAATCCTTCTGAATACTCTACCTAATGCCCCAGAAATTATGAAGTTTTCTACTCAGGATGAAAGAACTATTCCAGATCCTGTGTGTACTCTGGGTATTATTTTCCCTAATCTTTACAGTCCTTTACTGAATACTTGAAGGGGACCCTCTGCCTTGCAAACTCTGGCCACTTGATCTCTCTGGAGTCTCATCTGTGTGTCTTCTGCTCAGAGTTGACCAGGCTTCATGTTGATTCCATGGCCTGGGAACTCTCTTATGGCAGTAAGCTGGCTCAGTCATAGGGCTCACATCACTTATTTACCATCAGTTTTGAGTAGGTGAGCCGGCCGGCAGGCGGGCCCCAGCTGTAGCTGGAGTATTCCTTGGCAGGGACTTTGTCTTTTATTGCCTGATGTCCTATGTCTTGAAAATAGTTGTTTTATATATTTTGTCTTGTATTTCAGTTGTTGAAAGTGGGAGGTAAAATTTGGTCCCTATTACTCCATTTTACCGGAAATGGAAATTACTTAATCCTAATAACTTCATTTTACAATGAGTATTTTTTTATCCCTATTTTTCATGCAAGAAAATTTTGGTTCAGAGAGATTTCATTCTAAGCTAATTAAAGGTAAACCAAGGGCTTAAATCCAGGTGTTTCTTTCCAAAGTCTGAGTTCTTTTCACTGTGTTAGGCTCATGATGTTGTCTGAATGGCAGTCAGGGCTTGGTTTTAGCTCAGTCTCTGAGTTCAATGATATACATGATCTTAGTTAAGTCAAGCAAATTTTCTATGTCAGAACTCAAGGGAACCTTTCCATTGCTTTGTTCCAAGGTTACTCTTTAGGCCCTGACTGACTTCTCTTCTTATAGGCCACATATTTTCAGCCTGGTTTTCTGTCCCTTTTAAAGCAATGACCCTATTTGTAAAGTTATTTTCCTTTAAAACTCCTTTCTCCCCCAGGGGCTTAGTGCAGAGTCTGGCACACAAAAAGGTCCTCAATTAATGCTTATTGAGTGAGTAAATAAATGGGTGTATGCATGATTGACTGAAGAAAAGGGTGTTGTCCCCTTCCTTGCTTTCTCCTAAAAACCACAGTAGGAGGGTCCCAGGCCCCTGCAATTCCTGGACACCAGTGGAATCACATTAACATTGGCAATTCCCAGCGTCTGGTTCCACTCGGTCAAGCAGGCCCTTTAGCTCTCTTGAAACTCTTCCCCCCGACCCAGTAACAGTATTTCTGAATTTTTAAGAGTTCATGAAGGAATAACTACCAAGTATTTTGAACTGTTGGAGAAAAAAGGCACTAACTATAGTTATGTAAACAGAAGGTGGTAATTTTTTTGTTCCATCAATTTAAATACCAAAGTCTGAAATTCTGATGGTACCGGTTTTGGGCTGTAAATGTCACCTGTCAGCAAGAAAGTCATGAAATTCATAAAAGGGCACTTTTCTTCCTAAGATCCCTCTGGCTTAAATAGCTCCTGCTGACCAGGTGATGGGATGAGTCAAGGCCCCTTTCTGGCACACTTGGCCATTACCAGGAGTGCTTGCCTCCTAGGAGGTCTTTTGCAGCCCAGTGGGCTATGGAAGAAAGAGGAGGGGCCAGAATAGAAAATTCTGCTCAACAGCCCCACACGTGTCTTTGTCCTTCAGGCATGGTGACATCCCCATTTATTGTTTGATTCCACAAAATGGTTAGTCTCAGACGCTGGCTTTTAGGACCCTTGGGAATCCAGTTAAATTTAACTGCTGTTTATGGAGCCTGTGCTGTGTGCCCAGCTCGGTGCTCTTATCGAAGTGATCTTTAGCTTTCTGTTTGGCAGATATCTCACTCCTTAATCCTTCACTCTGAAGAGAGAACACTGAGAAGTAACACCTTGGGACCTGGGAGGATCAGCTCTGCAAAGAGACTTGTAGCTCTGATAGATTAAGGGTCTCTGATAGTTATAGAAATGCCCAGAAAATTCTCTGCCCTTTCTGATCCCACCCCCCTACTTATTCCCATCCCCTGAAAGGCTTGAATATGCTACAGTGTTTGGAAATTAGTTCAGGTAAGTCCAATGAAATATATACTATGATAAAGGTGCTTCAATTTGTGCTTTAATTGCTTATTAAAATTCATACTTAAAAGTGGATATTTTATATATGTTAGTCATATCTACCTGTTTATTCATTTTGTCTTTATAAATACTTATTTGAGATAGGTGCTAGCACTTTCTCCATTTTCCTCAGATGTGGAAGCTGAAAAGGGTTAAGGTATTTACCAAACAAGTTAGAAACTGAAATTTAATTAAAATTTGATCGGCTGATTCTAGTTCCAATGCTCTTCTCGCTATACCCCTTCCTCTCAGAGGGACCTCTTTATGGGCCAATAACATTTGTTTTAAATCTTCAATTTACCTGTTAGTGCTTTTTCTTCTACCTATGCTGCTCACTACTAATTTTAGTGTTAGATAAACCTTATTTTAAATCCTGGATTTATCACTTAAAAGCTTTGTGACTTTGGGCAGACTACTTCTCTGACTCTCAGTTTCTTTAGGATAAAACCACCTGCCTTTCAGGGTGGTTGTTTTGATATTCTGAGAGATTATGTATATAAATGCCTGGCACACTAAATACACTGGGATTAACTATTACTAGCCATACAGTTCCCATTTCTTTCACAGTACATCCTCTCATTCCACTTGAAGCTTCATTCCATAAAATCTTCCCTTATTATTTCAGACCTCGTGAATCTATCTTTTCTGAGTTACTTCATTATTTACAGCCTCTATTCAATTTGGCAATTAATTATTGTTTTATATTCTTAATCTTCGTCCCTGACTAGTTTGGAAGCTTTGGGGAGCCATTGGACTAGGTCTGAGGTCTCTGTATATTCTATGGTATTGAATACATCCTAGGTGTGCAGTAAATACTTGATGAAGTGTGATGGCTTAGATTCTTTGGGGAGTAAGTCTTGTAGTCACAGTAGAAAGCAGAAGGCAGGGTATCCTAGTGCCACTGGCTTGTACTAATATGTCCAGCTCATACTGTTGTAGAGACTGAGAGGATAAAGGCAGCCTTCCTATGTCGAAGCATAACTGTTTGTAGCAAGACTGGTGATTTCGGTTATGTATTGCCTCTCCAGGTTGCCCGACCCATAGTGACCTATGCACTGAGTCAAGGTTGCAGTGAGACCAAACCACAAGTCTCAGAGCATAGACTTTGAGTCTTACACCCATTCTGACTACCTTCGGGTCCTTGAGCAAGTTTTATCAGCCCTCTGAATCTGTTTGCTCATTTTAAAAATGGGGATAATGGTCTTTGCAGGGCTGTTATAAAGATAAAATGAACTTTATTAATTGCAAGGATTTAGTAAATGGTAATGTGCTATAAAATCTTTTTAAAATTATTTTTTTTAAATTATTTTTATTAAGAATTATTTTATTAAGAAGGGTTTGGATCCTTGTTTTTACTATTTTAAAAAGGCAGAAGGGTAAAATGAAGTGAATAAAAAGAGAGCTAACTTGTTGTTGCCCAAATTGTGCTTATCTAGAGTCAAGGAAAAAAGGTGAGTGAGACAGTTTTGGGGAAGGGCATCTGAAGATACTAGCACGTTTATAAGCCAAGTGCAGAAAAGTGTCCTAATCAGAAAAAAGGCTTGCTTTTTCAGAGTCCTAGAATACTGAGGGAGCTAAGATGGTTTTGGGGATGTGGGATGGAAGAGCAAGAAACAGGTATGATCTTGAGGGTCAGAGCTAGAAAAAGAGCCCATGGAAGGAGTAGAACCTGTGCTAATTCAATGGTCCATGTGCCAATGATTAGCTATTTACCTAGCATATATACATCGGGCACTGTGGTAAGTATTTTCCAGGCCGTATCTCATTTAATCTTCACAACAACCTCTGGGTAGCCGATACTGCTATCCCTGCTTTACTGGTGAAGAAACAGAAGCTTAGAGTTAAATCATCACAAGATCAGCTCTTGTTCTGCCTGACTGCAGATCCTAACTCTCAACCAATACGTCCTACTCTCTTGAAACCTGTGAACTTACGTTCCCACTTAGTTTGTTTCCCTCCAAATATTTTACTTTGGAGTAAAAACTACTTCTGTATGTGAACACACCAGGGTATGTGGTATTGTGATCTGGGTTAGGAGGTTATTGCCCTGGAGAAGAGGAAGTGGAGAAAGACCACAATCCTAGCAACAGACAGACACACACACCTCATGTTTATTGATTCTCTGGTCATCACGGAAGCAAAAATTTACCAAAAGCAGTGATGGAAACCCAGATTAGCAGAGAGCAGGGGGAGGGTGGTAAATTTTGGATTGGGGACTGCCCTGCAAGAGCCCCATTTCTTCTCAGTAGTGTAGGTCAAGATCACAAGCTGTTCCCGAAAGCACATTCACCTCTTCCTGGAACAGTGCTTATTTCCAGAGCTCTGTAGGGCTTCTTATACATCCTGACCATCTCCTGAGATGTGACCCTAATAATTCATTCTTCATACTGCTTATTAACTGAACATGACAGCAGAGTTGAATACAATGGGCCTGGGAGAGAAATGATTTTTTTTTTTTTTTTTTTTTTTTTGCGGTACGCGGGCCTCTCACTGTCGTGGCTTCTCCCGTTGCGGAGCACAGGCTCCGGACGCGCAGGCTCAGCTGCCATGGCTCACGGACCCAGCCGCTCCGCGGCATGTGGGATCTTCCCGGACCGGGGCACGAACCCGTGTCCCCTGCATCGGCAGGCGGACTCTCAACCACTGCGCCACCAGGGAAGCCCAGAAATGATTTTTTAATAGCTAAAAGAATCATTTAATCTCAATATGAAAAATATTTCTCAATTTATTCCTCAAATCTTGTCTTGAGTCGCCTGTTTATGGCTATCAACTGTACCAGGTACAGAGATGAATAAGAAACAGCCCCTAAGTCTAATGTAAAAATGGAAATGTGATACATTGTGATTATTACTAGAATAGAAGTTCCAGCAATTAAAGCCTCCCTCAATTAGAATAGATTACAAAGCAAAGTCATGCGCTTTCCTGTTTCTGGAAGTTTCATGCAGAGGCTGGATAATCACCTGGTCATGACTGCATTCTTGCATAGGATGGGGACATGGACTACATGACCTGAAAATATTCTCTTCCTGGGGTGCTAAGACTATTATTTCACGCAGCAGCTACAATGTTGTGGTAGTTCTGGCATTAAGGCAGAAGCAGCATGGCAGATATTCCTGGTTGCCTCCCCCAAATTTATTCTCTTTCCTAACTAAGAGAAATCCAAGTTTGTCCCGATTATGCCCAGCTAGTTTGACACTAGGGGTGGCCTTGTTACATAGTTCTGACAGTGAGATGCAAGATCAAGTCATCAAGTGGGGCTTCTGAGAAACCTTTTTAAACGAGGCTGAGTCATCTGATAAGAGCTTTTTCAGCTTTTACATTTTGCCTTTTGTCCCCTCTCCAACTTTTATTTTCTGCTAGGAACATGGCTATGATGTCTAGAGGTGGAATAGCCATTTTGTGACAAAAACCACTTTGCTAAAGATAGCGAGACAGAAAAAGAAGAGAAACCTGTGTCTCTGGTGCCATCCTAGATACTCTTTACCATCCTCGATTCCACACACGGGAAATTTTTGTCACAGGAAAAAATAAACCACTATTTAGTTAACTCACTGTAATTGAATTTCTGTTAATTGCAGCCAAATACACTCTTAACTGATATATACAATATAGTGAAAGACATCTGGGTTCAAATTTCCTTTTCATCATTATTATCTATGAGACATTAGGCAAGTTACATGGATCTCATGAAATGTCAATCTTATTTTTAACTGACATGAATAATACATATCTTACAAGGCTTTTGGAAAGATTAAATGAGACAATATGAATTGAAGTTGTCCAGCACATTACCTGGTACACAGAAGGACCTCAATAGATGTTTCTTTGATTTTTGTAGTTGAATATCTCCCTAAATGTGGTCCTTGAGACCACTGAGAAAAGATGCTCATTTTATTGATGGGCAGAATCCATAGTAGGGATGTGCAAGATGATCCACTGATGTGTGAAAAGAAAATAATGGAAATTCTATTTAGATTTATTTGTATCTTTTTAACATTTCTATTTTGAGTGCATTTTATCTTATAAGTACAGAAACACATGATCTAACTTATAAATTAAAAAACTAAATGCTTGAAGTGCATAATAAAAAAAAAAGATTTGGAGACTACAGTAACATTATTTGGGTTGCTTGTTTAGAAAAGGAAAATTTCTGGGCCATTCATTACCATGAGGTGACTGCTTTCATGCGGTATGAACAAAAAGCATTGGGAGCACAGGGGGAAAGTATCTAGGTCTATTTGGGAGAGGCAAGGACAGCTTCCAGAAAAGGCATCACACGAGCCAAAGGATGAGGAATTTGCGGAGGAAGAAAAGTATGTTCTAGGCAGAAGATTTCAGCTGGGCAAAACTTGAGCAGGAGAGAGCTGGAGGGTTCTAGAAACTTAGAGTGCTTTGTTTTTTTCTGTATCAAAGTGGTGGGACGGTCAGGAGATGTGCCTGGGACCCAACTATGCCATGCAAATGTTTAGGTTTCATACTCTTAGCAATTGAGAGCCATGGAAGGATTTGAGGCAGAGAGACACCGTTAGATTTGTGTGTTAGATCACTCTAGGAGCAGAATGGAGAATAGATTTGAGGTGACATCAGCCTAGAGAGAAAAAGACCAGTGAGAAAGCCAGTGTTTTCTGACGAGTTATGAGATATGAGGGTCATCGAGGGAGCTGGTAATGGGAGTGGAGAGGAAGGGATGGATTTGAAAGATAATAAGAGGTTCACATCAATAAGACATGATATATCTTTGTGATATACTGGATATAAGCAGTGAGGGAGACATGTTTTTTGCTAAAGTAATTAGGTGAATGGAAGGGCCATATCCCCAAAATAGAATGTTGAAGGAGGAGGCATTCTGCTGCTTCTGCCACTAACTGTCTGAACTTGACAAGTTACTTGACCTTTTCAAGTCTCATTTCTCTTCATCCATAAAATGAAATTGTTATGACTATTAGATATAATGGTATGTAGGAGGTACTCCATCCATGAAGGCTAACAGTAACATCTTTCAGATGTTAAAATGCATAACATTTTATTTTCCCAAGTAATACATATGCTTTAGCATAGTAAAAAAAAAAAAATGCTTGCATGCATCTTCAGAAAGTCTTGAATTGTGTGTGTTTGTATAGTTGTATTCACTTATATTTGCATAAAGGAACAGAGAAAGGATATACAACAGACTTAAATACCTAAGGGATGGAGATGGGGGTATGGGATGGGGGGAGGGAGGGTGGGAAGATGAACATAGACATGGGAACAAGATTTCAAAATGTGCACACTTTCATATTGTCCTAATTTTGAAACATGACTATTTTAAAACATTAAATAAAAAAATTAGAATGATAAACAACAAGGTCTTAATTATAGCACAGGGAACTATATTCAATATCCCATGATAAACCATAATGGAAAAGAATATAAAAAAAGAATGTGTATATGTGTATAACTGAGTCACTTTGCTGTACAGTAGAGATTGACACAGCATTGTAAATCAACTATACTTCAATAAAAAAACCTGGGTGACTTAAATGGTGTGAATTTCAGGCTGTCCAGTGGGTTCCATCAAAAGTCCTGGGGCTCTTACACCTTTCTGCCTTTACAAAACCCACCTCTTTTCTGGAATTTTCCTCCTACCCTCCCCCCACCCCCAACTTCCCTTCTACCTTGGTTGACTTATTTTTTCCTTCCTTTCCTTACTTTCTGCTCCTCTTCCACCCTCCCCTCCTTCTTTCTTTCTAAAATATACACATACATCACCTATTCTGGCCTCTTAATCGCAATTATTAAGTAATAAGCAGAAATCCTTCAGCTATGGGGTTGACATAAACAAGGGCAAAAATTCACCTTTGCATAATACCAGAGCCAAAGGGAAACCAGAAGCCTTAAAAGAAATTCAGAAGCTGTTTCTCTAATTAGACTGTGAGCTCTTAGAAAGCAGACTCTTGTCTTTTCTACCTCTGTGACTCCAGTACCTTGCACAGTGGCTGGTACACAGTAGGTGCTCAGTAAATGAGTGCTAAACTCAATTGAAAGAAATCTAATAGGGCATGTCCTTCCTTTTCAAGAATTTTTGTCTAGAGGTGAAGAACTCTGAATTTTGAAAATTAAATGATGCAGTATACACAGAAGCAGGAAAATGGTTAAGAGTGCGAAACTGAGGGGCAGGTAGACCTGGGCTCAAATTCCTTTTTTACAAATAACTATGTGACCTTGACTAAATCACTTAACTTCTCTGAACCTGTTTTCATCTGTAAAACGTGTACTCCTGGGTATGCACACATGCACACCAGTTTCAGATGGTTTGTATGACAATTGAATGGGATAACCAAAGTAAAGGCCTTAGCACAATGCCTGGCACCTAGTAATTGCTCAGTGTTGTTTCATTGAACGTGTTATTGCTGAACATGATATCTAGTTACTATAACAAAATTTCTGCAAGGTCAGATCAATGGTACAGGTCTCAGACTTATGAAACCTGAAAGAGCCTCAACTAAGAGAGGAGCTGAGGAGGAGAGATTGGATTAGAAGCCTGTCAGCAGAGGGTACTTGCATCTTTAAATTGAGTTCCTTGATGAAGCTATACCTGGAAGACAAGAGAAACCAGGCTTGGAGTCATGGATTTTGTGCACGACAAAATGATTAGAACAAAGTGCAATGTTGGCTGGTGGCCTCATGCTTGTTATCTCAGAAGTGCAGATCTTATGCACCTCTATCTGATTCATTTTCAGCAATGTGCTTTTTTGCCACCAAAAGAGGGGTGGAAAGAGGAGGGATGACAGAAGGATACTGGAGGACTGATGGGAGAGAATATTTGAGGACAGAACGAAATAGACCAAGACTCCTGTGCTTTTTAACTCATTGATTGCCGGGAACCTGGCTGAGGCAGAGCATTGGTTTATTCAGATCTTATGCAGCTCAGCAGCCTGTTAACAACGTGTCTGAGTCACAGGAGGTCAAGTGACTGCAGATTCTCTGATGAGTCATTGTCTTGCTTCCACTAATGTCCTGGTGGCTGGGGCTGACTTGTTTACTGAGAGCAAGCTACAGCTGTCTGCAGGTACAGACTCACTTGTGCTCCAGACCTCACCAGAAGAGCCAACAGGCTTGATTCCAGAGCTTCTGCACTCCTGGAAGGTCCTGATGTGGAACAGGTGGTAGGGGCAACCCTATGTGATGTGATAATGCTCCTCCCTTTGATTTGATATTATAATGAGCAAGTGTTTAGATTGGGAACCCAAAGGACTGAGCAAGAGGTAGAAGGTGTGAATACCACGAATTACATCACTCAGGATCCTAGCAAGACAGATGACACATTCACACTGGGCAACTGAGGAGCACTTAATAGATAGACTATTTACAAGGTGTGGGCTGGGTTCAGGGAAATAACAAGGGATGGTGCAGGGTCTCTCGGAAAGCAAGAGTGGGGAGCCATTACTAGGCTGAAGAAGCAAGGAGAGGGAGTGGTTACTGGAGTTGGGAGGGAGGAAAAGTATGGAGAGGGTCACCTGAGAGGAGCTGTGGCCTTCATTTAAGGGTGACAGTCGACTTCTGGTCAACCAACAGGAAGGGAGCAAGAGGAATAAATACCCAACCTTACTCTCCTTCCACTCTCCCTTCTTAGATCCTTCCACTGGCCAACTCTAACTGGAAGCCAGTGAGCAAGGGGGCTATTGATATAGGTCACAGAGGTCAGCCTTCTGGGGAAGGGGGTGGGTGGAAAAGGGAGAGAGAGGATCTGGGGGGGCAAACAGAAAATATTTAGTACTACTTCCTGCCTAGACATGCTAGTTTCCTCTCTGGTTCTCAGTTTTGTTCATCAGTAAAATGGGGAAATCACTCTACCTACTGTGTTTTGAGAATGGAATGAAATAATGTGGGTAAAGTGTTTTGAAAAGCCCCAAAGGGTTTTGTGAATGTTGAGCATGAAGTTGCTGAGTAGCTGCTATGTTTCAAGGAAGAAAATGTCATAGTGACCAGAGTAAATTCCTTGCTTCCGAGTTGATTTACCAGCCCTTTTAAAAAAAATTTGTGTTTTATATTGGAGAATAGTTGATTAACAATGTTGTGTTAGTTTTAGTTGTACAGAAAAGTGATTCAGTTACACATATACATGTATGTACCCTTTTTCGAATTCTTTTCCCATTTAGGTTATTACAGAATATTGAGTAGAGTTCCCTGTGCTATAAGTAGGTCCTTGTTGGTTATCTATTTTAAATACAGCAGTGTGTACATGTCAGTCTCAAACTCCCAATCAACCCTCCCCTCCACCCTTCCCCCTGGTAACCATAAGTTCGTCTCTAAGTCTGTGAGTCTGTTTCCATTTTGTAAATAAGATCATTTGTATAATTTTTTTTGATTCCTCATATGTGATATCATGATATTTGTCTTTCTCTGACTGACTTACTTCACTTAGTATGATAATCTCCAGGCCCAACCAAGTTGCTGCAAATGGCATTGTTTCATTCTTTTTAATGGCACCAGCCCTTCTTGAGACCCTACGAAGTATATAGCCCACACCTGAGGCTGAACATGGGAAAGATGGGTGGGCTATAAAAAAAAAAAAAAAAAAGGTGATGACAGATACAAGGCATAGCCACTTCTCCCTCAAAAGCCTGTACTATAGTTAGAAAGATATGAAGGTGTGTTCATGTGTGTATATTCCTTTATCTACATATGAAATGTACAGAATAGAAAGATAGGATCTTATCTATGTCTATCATGTGAATACACACACATGCACAAAATAATGCAGTCACTTATGCAAAATGAAGCAATACAGTTAGGAATGATTAGAGCTGGTTAGGGACAGTCAGGAAGGTATTCAGAAGAATGGAGTTTGAGTTGGAAACTGGACCTTGAGGTGCCAGCCTTTGGCCTGTCCAGGTTGGTAAGTTATTATTCTCCTTCCATGTTTAGAAATAGACCTTTTCAAAAAGAGGAGGAAATATTTAAGTTCTTTCAACTTACATCTTTGTTTCTTCTTTTTAACTCCAATGTCAGGCATGGTATTCTGAAGGTCCTCAAGAAATGTTCGTTAACTGAATCAGTAAAAAAAGATCTGGCACTTGTGCTGTTTTATTAAGTGAGAGAAGAGAATGCATATGATAACAGGGTCTCTTTTCAGCACTGGTCTCTATGAGAATTCTTCCAAGGGTGTTTAAAAAAACCACTGCAGGCAAAAGAACCCACAGTGAGTGAGCTTAGCATATGCGTTTGATAAGTGATTTGCATATGATTAGTGTGTGCATAGATTGCAATCTTGGAAATTTCCAGACAGAAAATGACTGCTCTCTGGGAGATGTTTAGTTTATTAAGAGCCTGTGACATGCCAGACATGTTTCTCCTCTTCTTCAGTTCTGGGACTCAGTAGAAAGAGATGAGTAAGGGTGGTGATAGTCTCCTCAAATAGTTGTCAGGTTATTGTAAAGCTTAAAAACAGTGGTTAGCCCTCAAGCACTTGTCCCATAAATGTTTCTAGTCAAGGACTCAGGATGTAGCAATGCGACAGAGTGTTAAAGTAACATTATCCAAACTTCTTTGAGCAAATATCAGTGGAAATGATACTGGTGTGGGACTGCTCAGAAACACTGCTATGAACTCAGGAATCACTGGCTCTGAGCCCATGGGACACAACCCAGAGAACAGAGCCCTGGAGCCATGCCAAGGCTTCTTGAGCTTTGAGATGTGTCTGTAGCAGGTAGGAGCTCTTGAAACAGGCTGAATATTGTGGAATAAAAGCACAGCCTGCCCTTCCTATCATCTCCCTGAAGAAGCAAGAGGAGAACATCACCCACTCAGAAGCTTGAGGGCCACAGAGAATGTTTGTTTCAACCCCTGCTCTCCCCCAGGCTCAGGGCTGCGGGTGTGTGAGGCTGGTGTCAGGCTTCCGATAACCAAAGAACTCGTGCCACACCTCAACCTAAACACAAGACTGCCAAGCCCTGGTAAAGGACCACAAATGATGAGGTGTATATATGCCTAGGTGGGCCCTGGCTGTTGAATATTTTTTCCATTTATTTTTATTGAGGTAAAACACACATAAGATAGAATTAACCACTTTAAATTGTACAGTTCAGTGGCTTTTAGTACATTCACAATGCTGTGTAACCATCACCACAATCTAGTTTCAAGACATTTTCAACATCCTTAAAAAAGCACCCCATGCCCATTAAGCTGTCATTCCCCATTTCCCTCTTTGCCCAGTCCCTGAGCACTGCCAATCTGGGTTTGGTCTCTATGGAGTTATCTATTCTGGATATTTCATATAAAAGTAATCTATAATATGTGGCCTTTTATGTCTGGCTGCTTTTTCACTTAGCATAAAGTTTTTGAGGGTCATCCATGGTGTGGCATATATCAGTACCTCATTCATTTTTATGGCTAAATAATATTCCATTGTATGAGGATACCATATTGTGTTTATCCACTCATCAGCTGATGGAAATTTGGGTTGTTATCACCTTTTGGCTATTGTGAATAATGCTGCTATGAAATTCGTGTACCAGGTTTTTTTGAATACCTATTTTCAATTTTAGGGGGCTATATACCTAGCAGTAGAAATGCTTGCTGAGCAATATGATAATTCTGTGTTTAGCTTATTGAGGAAACAGCAAACTGTTTTCCATAGCAGCAGCACCATTTTATATTCCCACCAGCAATGTAGGAGGGTTCCAGTTTCTCCACATCTTCACTAACACTTATTTCCCATTTAAAGAAAGGGTTTTAGCCATCTTAGTGTGTGGTTTTGATTTGCATTTCCGTAGTGACTAATAATACTGGGCATCTTTTCATTCCCGGTTTCATTTAACTCAATGGAAATATTTTAAAGCTATAAGTTTCTGCACTTGAGGGGATGTGTAGTATAATTTAGATGGTAAATTCTCATGTGTAGATTTGTTTAGCTATCTTTGAGTCATGTGGAGTAGGCTACTATGGATGAGTTGCAAGGTCTTTCCAGATATGACCATTATCTTTAGCAGAGCTAGAGATTTCTTCATTTCCATTTCTCTGTAGTTTACTGCCTGTGTTTTAATAACTGGATCTTACCATTCCTCTGTGAGTCCTCAAATGCAACCTGCAATTGCACTGATTTTGAGTTGTTGTAACTGGTCTTGAGTATTCTGAGATTGGGACATATTTTTTTTTAAATTTTTATTTTATATTGGAGCATAGTTGATTAACAGTGTTGTGTTCGTTTCAGGTGTACAGAAAAGTGATTCAGTTACACATATACATGTATCTATTCTTTTTAAAATTTATTTCCCATTTAGGTTATTACAGAATATTGAGCAGAGTTCCCCATGCTATATAGTAGGTCCTGTTGGTTATCTATTTTAAATATAGTAGTGTGTACTTGTCAATCGAGACTGGCACATATTAAGAATATATAGCGAGATCACATTCCTCCTTATTATTTGGGTATTATTTATTCAACAGAAATGTTCTCTTCTTCCGAGTAGGATTGCAGATAAATACAGGATATCCTGTTTTGTTTTATAATTTACCTAAATCTGGCAACTCTACTTACTGGGCACTTAGCTGGACTACACTTCTCAGTCTTCCTTGCACTTGGGGGTGGCCATGGGACTGAGTTCTACCAGTGTAATGTTTGTAGAAGTGATGTGCCATTTCTAGGACCACCCCATAAAAACCTCCCATGTGCGTTCCTGTATGATTTTTCCTTTTTGTAATTGGCTAGAATGGAGAAAACTTCTAGGGTGACTTTGGAAACTGCATGTTGAATTTGGAGAGCTACTGTTAGACTGACTGCATAGAGGAAGACCACCCTATAACTTATTCACTTTTCTGCACTATGAGAGCAAAAAATAAATTTTTATTGTATTTGGACTATTATGCATTTTGGGATCTATTATATTTGTTATATGAACAGTTTACTTAAGCAATAAATATATGCAGGGGGTTAAGTAATTTTATTGGTGACTAAATTGCTAGAGAAAGAGAGAACTTAGTATGGAACAGCTAACTGAATAATATGGGAATTATTTATAACTTCCAAAAGCAGTGCTGTAAAAGTGTGCCAGTAGGCTCTTGCTATGTAATCATTAACTCTAGAACTTAGTGGCTTAAGAGAACAACAGTCACTTTATTCTCTCTCAGGTTCTGTGGGTCAGGAATTTGGGAAGGGCTCAGCTGATCAGGATATTATTTATACTGAAGTTTAATTCAATCGGTATTTAATGTGGAAACTCATCTTATGGAAACCATGATTTGTGCTGTGGAGGGAAGTCAGAAAAGTAGATGGCATGATTCTGACTATCAGGAAGCTTGCAATACTATCAGACTTGCCCACATGGATAGGTACAAAATAATATAGAACACCTAGTTAACGTGTTAAAATCATTCATTCAGCAAATTCTTGGGGGGCGGAGTCAAGATGGCATACTAGGAGGACTCGGAATTGGCGTCTCCTCAAAACTAGGGCACCTACCATGCACCAGTGTGAGACCACGGACATCTAAGAGGACGGGAGGAACCCCCAGTGACCGGGTAGGATGTGGGGCGTAGGGGGAGGAGAAGTGGAGGCGGGACAGGACTGGTGACTTTGAGGGGCAGCTGGGGGAGGGGAAGGGATCCCACTCCCGAAGGGGGAAATTGGGGAACCATTAGGAGGGCAGAGGATCAAAAGGGAGCATGGCCAGGTTTCCCCTGCCCACTTGGGCCCCAAGGAACCTGCTCAGATCCTGAGCTTTATCCTCTGCCCACCTAGGCCCCCTCCAGCCGCGCGGGTCCTGAGGGAGTGGGAGGGAGGGAAGGGGGAGCAAAAGTAAAGGTCGGACCTCCGGGACCCGGACCCCTGAGGGGTGGCTGGGGGAGGGGAGGAGTTCCTACACCCAGGGGGACCCACCCACAGTTAGGGGTCAAGCGGCGACAGGGGAGACCCTGGGGGAGACTGTTGGGGAGGGGTGCTAAGGAACGGAAGGGAACGCAGCCAGCGCTTTCCCTGTCCACCGGGGAGCCTGTTGGGCTCCAGGGCCTAATTCTCTTCCCTCGGAGCCTCCCGCAGAGCCCAAGCCCCGCCGCTAGACCCTCACTCAGGGCCCTACCTCCAAACTCTGGAACTCCGTACTCCAGAGGCCCTGCTTTGGACGTGCTGCCTCTGCCCCTCCTCGCAAGTCCTAAGTAGAGGCCCCGCCCCACACTTGAATGTCACCACCCCACCTGCCTAGATCCTGCCCCACCCTAAATCTGTCTCTGCTTAAGTTCCACCCCCGCCTAAACTCTGCCCCCATAACTAAGGCTTTTTTTCTTTTTTCCTCTTTTAGATTGGGGTTCTGTTTCACTTTGTTGATTCATTGTAGATTCTTTTATATTTTTATTTTTCCTAATCTTTTATTTTTTAAATTTAATTTAATTGTATTTTATTTTTGCTGTATGCGGGCCTCTCACTGCTGTGGCCTCTCCCGCTGCGGAGCACAGGCTCCAGACATGCAGGCTCAGCGGCCGTGGCTCACGGGCCCAGCTGCTCTGCAGCATGTGGGATCTTCCCGGATCGGGGTACGAACCTGTGTCCCTTGCATTGGCAGGCGGACCCTCAACCACTGTGCCACCAGGAAAGCCCTATTTTTAAATTTTTTATACAATTTTAAAGGTTACACTCCATTCAGTTATTACAAAATATTGGCTATATTCCCTGTGTTGTACAATACATACCCAGTAGTTTATGCCTCCCACTCTCCCACCTCCTATATTGTCCCTGTCCTCCTCCCCACTGGTAACCACTAGTTTGTTCTCTAGGTCTGTGAGTCTGCTTCTTTTTTGTTATATTCACTAGTTTGTTATGCTTTTAAGATTCCACATATAAGTTTACCATGTATTTTTCAATCTCAATATTAGGTTGGCAAATGCAGGTACTTTGTTTTCCCGGGTTCAATGTTTTCACACAGGGATCCAAGTATGGCCCCTTGAAGCACATCAGAGAGCATCTCTGGTAGTTCTTAGCTGTGTGGCATTAGCCAAGCCACCTAATCTCTCCAATTTCTGTTTCCTTGATGGAAGAGGGAATGGTGTTGCTATCTGACTGTTAGTTATTACTTCAAAGGTAGCTGTGTTGATCTAATGAAATAACTGATGTGAAAATGGTTTGAGGCTATAAAGCAGTAACAAAAGCTCTCAGTGTTATTCATCACCACTGTCTTTGGCAAAAGGTCCAGGAGGGAGGGGGTTCAGTTGGGTGTCAAGTGTATCATCATGGATGTACTTTTCTGAGATTTATACTTCTCCTGTAAAATAAAAGAGAGGAGACCTGGTGAAACAGGCAAAGCTGTCTTAGGGCACTCTCACTGTGGTGTGTGTATGAGGTCCTCCCCATTCTTGTCCCCTTGCCCCAGTCCCAGACCCCCGTTTCTAAGCTGGCACTGCTGTAATGTAATCTTTTCTAAGAGATAGTTGATAATGGCTTAAGGTAATTTTTTCTCTTTTCCAAGTGATGTTTTCCCATTAACATAATTCTCAGAGATCCCATAAGAATAACTCTACATTGGCAGAATTTTAGAGTCATTACAAGCTTCTTGGGGAAGGGGTTAGGTATATTTTTATTTTGGATTGTGGCTGACTATTACCTAAATTGTGCCCAGACTATCATACTTTGTATTACCATTTCATGTATTACCGTTACATAAATGCCAGAGGTTATTTATTTTTATTGCAGTATAATATTAAGTGTACAGTTCAATGAGTATTGACAAACATATACAAATACGTAACTACCACCACAGTCAAGACATAGTTTCCATGTGCCCTAGTCCCCCATTCCCATCATCAGCTCCAGACTGCCTTCTGTCAACACAGATTGTCTAGAATGTCATATAAAGGTATTCATATAAGATGTAATATTCTATGTTTGGCTTGTTGATTCCATAGATTATGGCCTATGCTTTAAGTAAACAAAATTCAGTACATGTAACTACTTTCCTACAACTGTGAATAGTCTGCAGTTTTGTGTACTGAATGAACTCTTGGCTAATGATAGTCCATGTGATCATGGTGGCCTGGGCATCTCACATTTTTACTGTTTAAATCAGACAGAAATATTTCCCATTTAATAATCTTAGTTATAACTAGTTAGTTATCCACTGCCATTGAGTGGCAAAATTTTGGGGATAGGGAAGCTTGAGGACTCTCCTGCTTCTATTTGCAAAGATCTTTTAACCTTACATTATGCAACACTTTTGTCTTTGATAAGCTGGTATGTATGTAAACCAATTATGGGTCAAGCA
The DNA here is from genome assembly GCF_964341445.2 of Mesoplodon mirus. Taxonomy (NCBI): domain Eukaryota; kingdom Metazoa; phylum Chordata; class Mammalia; order Artiodactyla; family Ziphiidae; genus Mesoplodon; species Mesoplodon mirus. The sequence continues at coordinate 170,213,762 of NC_138978.1, read as the reverse complement.
AATGGCATTTATTCAACTTTTAATTTTTTTTTAACTCTTCTTAAAAGTTTTAAAGTTTACTTTTGACTGTGTTGGGTCTTCACTGCTGCGTGTGGGCTTTCTCGAGTTGCGGTGAGCGGGGGCTACTCTTCCTCACGGTGCAGAGGCTTCTCACTGAGGTGGCTTCTCTTCTTGTGGAGCATGGGCTCTAGGCGCTTGGGCATCAGTAGTTGTGCCTCTTGGGCTCTAGAGCACAGGCTCAGTAGTTGTGGCGCACGGGCTTAGTTGCTCCTCGGCATCCTGGACCAGGGATCGAAGCCGTTTTCCCTGAATTGGCAGGTGGATTCTTAACCACTGGGCCACAAGGGAAGTCCCTATTCATCTTTTTAAATTGTAAGAGTAATACATGCTCATTGTAGAAAATTTGAGAAATAAAAGGAAAAGGACAGTAATTTTTTCCCCATACTTTCTCATAGGGAATAACATTAAATTTCTGGGTATATTTCTTCCCAGTTCTTTTTCTTAGACATGGCCTTTTATGTAGATATGGTAATACTTTATTTAAAAGTTTGTACCCTGCTCTTTAAATTTAATATTTCATTCTTAGCAATTCTTTGTGTCAATAAAAAGCCTTCATAAACATTTTAAATGGCCATTTATAGCTTACCAAATAGATATTATATTATAATTCTATATATATACACAGATGTGTGTGTGTATATATATATATATATATATATATACACACACATACAGAGAGAGATTTATAATTCAATAAATGAGAATTAAGAAGCACTAGAGGGGCTTCCCTGGTGGCGCAGTGGTTGAGAGTCCGCCTGCTGATGCAGGGGACATGGGTTCGTGCCCCGGTCTGGGAAAATCTCACGTGCCGCGGAGCGGCTAGTCCTGTGAGCCATGGCCGCTGAGTCTGCGCGTCCTGAGCCTGTGCTCCGCAACGGGAGAGGCCACAACAGTGAGAGGCCCGCCTACCGAAAAAAAAAAAAAACAAAAACACACTAGAGGGACCTTCACCTTTAAAAGGAGTCCTATGTGATTAACTTTAGTATATATGGATTATGTTTACAGGAGAACACAGTTATACCTACTTGATAGAAAGAAGCACAAACTGGCTGCTAGATCAGACTTAAGTGATATAGAGAGTTCTCCTTAACCCTTCTCTCTTAATACTTTACACTTGCCTACTGGTATTTGTGCTCTGCATGTGTGTAGATTTATCCATGCTTCCATGAGACTACTGGTGAGTTTCCATCTGCCGGATCTCACATTGACAGAAGTCATACGGAGTGGTGCTTCCAGAGTTATTTTGGTTCTTGATGACAGCTGATGAAAAATATGGACAATAAAACTGGGAGTTTTTGCCCTCTCACCACCAACCTCCCCCCCTACCCCAGACTAAAGGAGAGAAGCCCTGAGAGGCATAAGTGTCAACTATAATGGCTACAGTATTGAAAGTCTGTATATCTATATTGGATGTTCACAGGGCTTACAGAGTTCAAAAGATGCCCACAGACAAGATGATTTGCAGTAAGATCTAAAATCTATCCACGAGATAAACCTTTAGAGAAAGAACTGAAGGCCTTGAATAGGTCTTAAATAGTACATAGAGTAAGAATATTGTTTACGCAGTGATGCTCACAATGGACAACATGACAAATGCTTAAGTTTTTTTTAAAAGATTTTTTGATGCGGACCATTTAAAAAAATCTTTATTGAATTTGTTACAATACTGCTTCTGTTTTATGTTTTGGTTCTTTGGCCCCCAAGGCATGTGGGATCTTAGCTCCCTGACGGGGGATTGAACCCGCATCCCCTGCACTGGAAGGCAAAGTCTTAACCACTGGACCGCCACGAAAGTCCCATTGCTTAAGTTTTTATTCAGTTCTGCTTCATAAATATTTATTGACCACCAAGCTAGGCACTGTGAGAAATCTATGGAATATGACTTTGCAGTAATCTGACTGATTTAAAAAAAATGAATTCTTGAATTCATATATTCGAGTATGTGCTGTTCTTTGAGAGGTTAAACATTTTTCTAGGGATGTTTTTACCACTTCAAAATTTTCTAACTCCTCTCTTAGAGCTTTCCTTCAGGCCTGTAGCATATTAAAAAAAAACCCAACTATCTATCTATATAATATGTGTATACCTGTGTATATAGATATATATTCTTAAAATTAGCCAAAAGTTATTTGGTGCTAAGTTCTATGAATGAGGTAGGAGATCAATGTGGATAATATTCTGTTCATCTAAAATGATGTGACTGAGTTTGAACTTTGGGGTAAAGTTCATCAATTTCAAAGGAGTTCCACTGATATTGTATGAAATGTGGAGGTATTGCAGTAAGTTTGTCACTTCTCAAAATGATCCTGAAGGAAAATATTCATTTAAATATAAGAACTCTGAAGTGTTTATAAAAAGTTCTAATTTCTTAGCTAGAGAGCCACGCCTAAAAAAGACTATTAACCTTTGGAATCTTCTGCCTTGCTAGGAAGATGGAGTGGAAACAAATGTAATAGTTAGAGAGCAAGAGTTGGCATTACTTACTTGGTGTCGAAACAGGGCTGAGATGATCGTGTGATACAGTCAGGAAGCTGGGGTGCCTGACCAGGCTCCTCTTTTCAGCTTTTCACTCACTTTCAAAGGTGTAGGTTGTCTTTCTGTCAAAAATTTCCCCCTGCTTTTTGCTTTCAAGTTTTCCCTTGCTAGTTGTTTTATCCAAAGTAATTTATGAGCAAATGGTATCAAGTGTGTCTGTGTGTGTTTAATTTCTCTTGATTCCATATTACTGTAGGACTGATTCTGGAAATGGGAAGTAAAGAAGGAAAGCAATTAACAAGACTAGTTCAGGATGATTTCTTGAAGGAGGTGGGTGGGACTGATTTTTCCTAAGTTCTAGAGAATAGAGATGACAGGCATTGCTTCAGTGCACATGAAATTCAAATTTATCTAAGGATGATACATTCTCTATCTAATGCATGGTAGCACTGTCTCCTAGAGTGGAGTGCAAGATACTCGAGGCAAGGATGAGTGCTTCTGAATCTTTTATATTCCTCACAGCACATAGCCGAGTGCAGGACAGACTCATTAAGGCTCACCTCAAGAGTCACCTCTTCTCTGAAACTTCCATGACGTTCTCCAGGCAGTATTGTTACTCTCAGATTTCCATCTCGTGTTCCTTTAAACAAACCCTGTGTCTTAGCTTGGGCTGCCATAACAAAATAACATAGGCTGGGTGGCTTAAACAACAGAAATTTATTTTCTCAAAATTCTGGAGGTTGGAAGTCCAAGATTAAGGTGCTGACTGATTCAGTTCCTGGTGAAGATCCTCTTCCTGGCTTGTAGGTGGCTGTCTTCTCACTGTGTCCTCGCATGGCAGAAAGAGAAAGAGAGCAAGCTCTCTAGTGTCTCCTCTTAGAAGGACACTAATCCTATTGGATCAAGGCTCCACTCTTATGACCTTATTTAATTTTAATTACTTCTTTACTCCAAATACAGCTACAGTGGGGGTTAGGGCTTCAACATATAGATTTTGAGTAGACAATTCAGTCCATCGCACCCTTAGAACACTTATTACATTTTCTTGTAATAATTTATGTCTGTCTGCAATAGACTATGGTTGTCTTAGGTGCGAAGCACTGTGCTAGGCATTGAGAATCACAAAGATGGATCTTGCTCTCAAGGAGCTTGTCATTAGTTGTATTAGCTTTCTATGGCTGCTGTGACAAATTACCACAAACATAGTGGTTCAAAACAACACAAATTTATTATCTTACACTTCTGTTGATTAAAAGTCCAACACTAGTCTCACTGGGCTAAAACCAAGATGTTGGCAGGGCTGTGGTCATTTTGGAGGCTCTCAGGGATAAGGATTATCTGTTTCCTGCCTTTTCCAGCTTCTTGAGGCTGCCTGCATTCCTTGGCTTGTGGTCCCCTCTTTCTCCATCTTCAAAGCCAGCAGTCATGTCTCCCTCAGACATAGCTGGTAAAGGTTCTCTTTTCTTAAACTGGGCCCATCCAGATAATCCAGCAGAATCTCCCCCATTCAAAGCTATTTAATTTAATAACATCTGTAAAGTCCCATTTGCCATGTCAGGTAAGATGTTCATAGGTTTTAGGGATTAGAATGTGGACATAATTTGGGGGGGCATTATTCTGCCTACTATGTTAGTGGAAGAGAAAGATGTAAATTAGAGACTCAGTGCAATGTGTCAAGTGCAATGTGAAGATCTATTCAGGGTGCCTGTACATGGGAAGCATAGAAGAAGGTGGCTGTTCAACCAATCACAGTAAAAATGAGGCACTGACAGCAAAAAGGAGAAGGAGGAGATGGGTTCCAGGGAGGTAGAAAGGGCATGATTTGGGAACCAACTTGAGGTAGGGGATGAGGGAGAAAGAGAGAAAGGGAGTTAGAATGACTTCCAGATGCTGGACTGGGTGGTACTCTTTATAGCTGAGCCTCAGAAATTAACTAGAATGAGGACACAAGTACCTTAGGACTTCTCTCTGCTCCTCTCTTTCTGTATTTTTTAATTTTTCTCTCTCTGAAGACCAGCATCTTTTGCATCTCCTTCCTGTAGATGAAAACATTACTAACCATAGTTCCACAGTTCTCTCTTTCTCCCTCTGAATTCTGTAGTACTTGGAAAGGGCTCTGATTGATATAGCATGAGTCAGTGTTCCCCTGGTGCATCAGGCTGTGGCCACAGCACAGTTAGTTGCCCTAGTGCCATTTTATTGTCATGACTGCTCTGGCTTCAACCATATGGTAGATGGAGGAGTGATTCTTAGAAAAAGCAGACATTGTTGTCTGTTGGGCAGACATCCCACTTACCTTGGAGAAGATGATGTGTTCTGTCTTTCTCTTCTTCTTCTTTTTTTTTTTAAAGTTGAAGTATAATTTACAGTAAAATGCACAGATCTTAAGTGTTTAGTTTGATGAGTTTTGGTAAATGTATACTCACACTCAAATCAAGATATAGAACGTTTCCATCACCTCCACAAGTCTCTCATGCCTCTAGCAGTCAATCCCCACCCCTCAAAGGCAACCACTGCTGACTTCTGTCACTGTAGAATAGTTTTGCCTGTTCCAGAACTTCACATAAATGGAATCATACAATACATACTTTGGCTTCTTTCATTCAACATAATGCAACTGAGATTCAACTAAGTTGTCGCTGTATCAGAATCCACTCCTCTTTGTTGCTGAGAGTCTATCACTGAATGCATATATCACACTTGTTTATTCATTCACCTTTTGATGGACATTTGGGTTCTTGGTTTTTTGGTTATAATGGACATTTTAATACAAGTATTTCTATGGTTAGAGGGAAATTTATAGCATTAAGTGTTGAGACTAGAAAAGATGAGTTCAGATTTGAATAAATTAAGTCAGAAGTGAGGATAAATTAATTCAGGCAGTGAGGTCTAGGACCAACGGAAATATAGTCTAAGGCCCAGAAGAGAGAGGTGGGCTAGTTATTTAGATTCTGTAGTCCCTAGCCATTATGTGTAGTTAAAGCCATGGGAAGTCCTCAGGTAGACTAAAAGGTCCATGAATTAAATCCTGAGGAGTATCAGTATTTGAAAAGAGGATCCCTCTAAGGAGGCTAAGGGAAGCATGCATTTACCCTTTGTGTCGCCGTCACAAGGCACAGGACCCAACGTACAGTCTCAGTTCGCTAAACTTAAGAGAATGGGTGCAGAGTGCATGGTTATGGATAGAGCCTATAGAAGGAGATCAGAGGAGAAATGGCATGAGGGGTCGCAAAGGGCAGAATGAGCTTGGTAGATTGAAGAGGAGGAGTGGTGCGGGGTAAGCACGACGGACTCCACCTTTCCTTAGATGGGGCTGGGAGGACCAAGCCGTTAAAGTTGAACGATTAAGTAGGGTCAGACTACGCAGGGCCTGAAATGGATGTCAGATTGAAGAATTTAGACTCCAAAAGGCCGGCTACCCCAAGAAGAGCCAGGGTTCTGGAGTGGGGCGTGAGAACGAGAAATTTCCTTCTGGGAGGTGCACTCTGGAGGCGGTGCACTGGTGGAGGCAGCCGAGGTGCTGCCGCTGGCGACAGTGCCGACTTGTTACCGGTGGTAGGGCTTTCCACTGGACTTGGGCTTTGTAGCTCCTGAAAGGGAACAGTGCCGCCGGCTGCTGCTGATTTTATGCCATTCCCTGACCAAGTGCTGTAACCCTGCTCCTGAGCCTTGAAATCAGACGACAGAGGCGGTGGCATCTGGCCGCAGCTGGGAGGCAGTGCGTGCGCGCCGCGCCGGGATGTCTGACTGGGAATACTAGGGCAAAGCAGACGCCCAGCGCGCCGCGGGCGGGGCGGTCGCGGGCCAGGCCACGCCCCCGCTCGCCTGCGCAGGCGCGCTTTGGCGCCCTTGCTGTCAGGAGCGCACTAGAGGCCGGACGGTGGCGGGATCCGACGTCTGACTGGACCCGGCTGACTGAACTGAGCGCGGCAGCGGCGGCGAGGTCTGCGTGGCCCCGGCTCCCCGCAACGTCGCAGAGACTAGCAGGGTCTAGCGGGCAGCCGGCGGCGCAGGCACAATGGGGAACCGGGAGATGGAGGAGCTGATCCCTCTGGTGAACCGTCTGCAGGACGCCTTCTCCTCGCTGGGACAGAGCTGTCTGCTGGAGCTGCCTCAGATCGCCGTGGTGGGCGGCCAGAGCGCCGGCAAGAGCTCGGTGCTCGAGAACTTCGTGGGCAGGTGAGCGTGCAGGGCGCGGGGGTGGGGCGGTGGGGGTGGGGGCGACCCCACTTCTGGCCGTTCGAGAGGGCGAGGTTGGACCAGGGGCTGCGGCGGAACGGAGGGAAGAGCGGAGGTGTCTGTGAGGCGGGCGGGGTCGTCCCGGCTCCGGGCATCCTCTGTGCCTCCCCGCCTGGCGGTTCTCCTGTCTGCCTTTCATCCTGCTATACAAAGCTATTTCCTCCTGGTCCTCCGGTCTGGGAGTCGGGGGAGGGGGTCCGCCCCGGGATCGACTTCCCCCGCCCGATGTGCGCCAGCCCCGCGCAGCCTGGGTGCGTCGCGCGCCCGGGAGCTTCGCAGTCCCCCTCTCTGCTTTCCCAGCTCAATATCCTCCTCCTTTTCTAGTCAGCCTCCCGGAGGCTCTCGGTAAGGCTGTGGGGTTTATTTCTCCGCCCCTCCCCCCCTTGGAGATGCTTTCCTTCTCGCCCTGATTCTCGGCTCCTGTCAGCTGTCTACTGTTCGAGACAGTCGTCGCCTGCCCCTAGCAGGGGAGGCGGGGTGCGAGGAGAAAGAAATCGTTTGTTGTGGTGAGGCTTTAACCCGCGACGCTTCCCCACCATTCTCCTCTCTAGAAGTCGAAGAATAAAAGGTGGTGTGTTCGCGTGTGCACCTATTCACAAATCCAGGCATATGTCAGAGAAACCGAGGCACAGACTCTGAGGGGGGGGTGGACGTGGACTTGTGTTGTCCAGGTGCCATGTCATTCCTGCATCATCTCGGAAGGGACGAGCATCTTTCTCGCACTCTCTCTGCGCCCCCTCCCCCAGCATCATCTTCGGTTCCCTAAGCTTTTATTTGTCCTGCCAGCCTTCAAGTTAACACGCTGAATCTAAATTATAGTTACGGGTTTCGTAGTTACTCTTAATTCAGAAAAAGCTAAAGAATTAATTTTTAAATTGGGAATCAGCATTTTTTCCATTGAGCAATTCATGAGAGATTAAGTTACCTTAACGGCCTTGCCTGAGCAGTGTAGACATTTGCTAAGAAAAGCCCATTAGAAAGCATTATGAAAGCCGAAATCTGTTTCCTAGCAGTAAACCAGGTAGAAATGTACAACAGCCGAGAGAGTGGGCCAGAGAGGGTACAATACAGAGATTGTACTTTACTCTTTTTATTTGGGATTCAGAAAGTTCCTGTTTTTTGGGTTTTTTTTCTTCTTTTTTTGTTAGTGTTTGGTGATGTGTAAAATTTAGATATTCCCATATCTCCTTTGGGAATGCTAGTATCCATAAAGTGTATATTCTTTTCTCTCAGATGATGCTCTCTCTCAGGTGATACTCTTAGGGTTTTTGTTTTTTGTTTTTCTGTTGAACTAGAAAGCTAAGAAACCCAACTTAAAAAAAATTAAAGTTGCTGACAGTTGGTTGGTATCTTTGACTAAGTCACTTAATCACTTTGCTTGGTTTTATCATTAATTTGAGTGATGAGAAAAGTGATGGTAAAGCATTTTGCCTACGTCATCATAGGCTTATGGTGAAGTGATGGATGAATATGTGATTTAAAACATGTACACAGAACAGTCACATACTTAAGGGTTTTACTCTCTTAATGCCAATGAAATTCACTAAATTTAAAGTGGTATCTATAGGGAAGGTGAGGTTTGATGACAACGTACTTTTGGGTTTTCAAACTCCAGAGCATTTAACGGTATGCCTTACTTGTCATTTAGCTACTTTTGTTTTTTAAACAAATACTTAAAGATTAAAATTGTAAGTAATTCATATGCAGTGACCATATTTTATGCATCTTTCATATATTTAGTTGGATGAGTCTGTTTTATAAATTCTTTTGAACCTAATGTCAATTTTATGTATGTATCTTAATTCTGTTCTTCAGATTTTCAAATCCTGAATATATTCATTAATGCTGTAATAAAATTGTAAACATTTTTCCTCATTAGCTATCCTCTTTTCAAATGAGAATTTTAAAAAATTTGGAAGAGTAAAATATTGTAGCTTGAACATTTTTTATGATAGAATGAAAAACAGGGACGTCATTTACCAGAATACATTAGTAATTTATTATACTTTTTAAAGCTTTACCAATAATTACTTACTGTAAGAATGTCAAGTCAAAGAAAAGGATGGACATAAAGGGAAAAACTCATTTAGTAAATATAGCAATGCTTTATTATCTGTAGAGATGACACCTGCCAGCAGAGCTTATATATTACGAGAAAATTAATTAAAAAGGTCATTTGACTTTAATAAAGGTTTCGGTCATTGAATTATTGAGGAATCTAATTTCTGATTATAAACCAACCTTAGGGAAAAAGGAATTCTCTATTTTGTTAGGAGATTCATCCTAGGTGGAAAGAACTACTCGTATTCTACTATAACCTTTTATCTTTATTATCCAGAAATTTTCCAATAAAGATAAGGTTCTTTTCTTTAAGAATGAAACTTTCCTCTTTTACATGTAGCTGTTTTCATTTTAAGACTCTGACCTCTGTGCAGTTATTGAACGCAGTCGTAAAACAAGGGGTCATTACTTGTGTAAATTAAGCATTTGCTCATCATTTAAGCTGGTCTTCAAAATAATGATCATTTCTCCTTAATATTTAACATTCCATGTTTAGTGGCCTAAACATCTCTTCTCCTCTCAGTTTGTTTGTTTATATTGATTTTTTTGACACCACTGAGTGAATTTGGATGTGAATGTGTTACTTCATTTAACTGTAGCTCTAAAATCCAATTTTGGGGTGACAAGTTTGAGATTATTATGAATATAATGAATCATGAATGAACTACTTGTTTGTGATTTTTCTTGCTGAAGTGATGAATTTACATATTAATGTAATATAGTGTGAGTAACCAGATTGTTCTTTTGGGTGTTCAGATGAGATATAATGCTCTCAGTGAGAGGCAGCTTAAGGTCTAATGAATAGAAGCTGAGACTCATTGTCTGAATATAGGGGTTCACTAGCTGGCTTGGGGTCTGCCCATTGGTCTGGTTTGTGCACAGAAGAATTTATTCAACTACTTTTACACCCCCCCCCCTTTATTTTTTTTTCAGTGCAGTGAGATGTTGATGATGATAATGGTCAACATTTATGGAGTACTTGTTATGCATCAGGTACTATTCTAGGTGCTTTTACATGGGTAATTTCATTGAATCCTCATAAACCCCTGAAGAGGAGGGTACTCTTTTTTTTTTTTTTTTTTTTTTTTTTTTGCGGTACGTGGGCCTCTCACTGTTGTGGCATCTCCCGTTGCGGAGCCTGTGCTCCGGACGCGCAGGCTCAGGGGCCATGGCTCACGGGCCCAGCCGCTCTGCAGCATGTGGGATCTTCCTGGACCGGGGCACGAACCGTGTCCCCTGCATCGGCAGGCGGACTCTCAACCACTGCGCCACCAGGGAAGCCTGAGGAGGGTACTCTTAAGAGTTCTGTTTTATAGAGGAGGAAATTGAGATTTAGAGACTTTGAGTAACTTGCTGAAGGCAAATTTAACATAAAAACAGTGGAGCTAGGATTCAACTTGAGGTATCTGGGCTCTATACTTGTGCTCTAAAACCTCTGTGCTGTATTAAACCCCCTCCGTATTGAGATTTACCAGTTCCTCTGATAAATACTTTTAACTTCTTTCTTTGATCACACTTAAAATCACCACCTAAAATAATAAGAAACTGCTATGTTAATAATTTCAGTCATATTTATTTATGTATGTCTATCTTGCCTCATTTCACAGAGGATTTGAGGCAACCCCTTAGGCAGAAACAACATTAGTTAAAAGATAAGTTTTTTTCTTTACCTATATTTAGACATTCTTGAAGGGAGCTCTAGGATATAATTGAGTTATTTATTTAAGTATGTGTTGATAGGGAATATAACTTGTTTATAGAGGTGTTAAGTGAAAACTGTACTACTAGTTGCTAAGGTGTAAATGTTTTTTAATGACATACTTGTTAGAAACATTAGTTCTTCAATGCTTACTATATAGGCAGATGATTCACATTATTTTCTTCTAGCCTAAATGGTAAATAGACTTTCAATTTTGCACAGGTAGAATAGGTTTTTTGACTAATGGGGATCAAATAAAGGATAAAGTGACTATGTTGAGGGGAATACATTTCAATGTGGAAATGTCATATAAGGTTTATTTATTTAGTTGTGAGGTTTCTAGAGATGGGTATGTTGATTATCAAATTAGAGTTGTTTCACAGGAGAACCTTAAAAGTGAGCCATTTGATGCTGTTGTTGAATGGACGTGACCAGATAATTTTTCAAAAATCCAAAGTCATTTATATGTCTTAGATAGATACTAATTTTTTTTTAAAAGAATAACCACTTCTGTAGGCTTTTATTTATTTATTTATTTGTTTGTTTGTTTATTTAGGCTGTGTTGGGTCTTCGTTTCTGTGCGAGCGCTTTCTCTAGTTGCGGCGAGCCGGGGCCACTCTTCATCGCGGTGCGCGGGCCTCTCACTATCGCGGCCTCTCTTGTTGCGGAGCACAGGCTCCAGATGCGCAGGCTCAGTAGCTGTGGCTCACGGGCCTAGTTGCTCGGTGGCATGTGGGATCTTCCCAGACCAGGGCTCGAACCTGTGTTCCCTGCATTAGCAGGCGGATTCTTAACCACTACGCTACCAGGGAAGCCCCTGATAGATACTAATTTATTCTTAAATCCTTTGATTTCAAGAGAGTCTTAAAAATTGGGGAGGTAAGAGTTCTCTAATTGCAAATAAGATTAGGCACAGAGCATGCATATTAGTAAACTTCTTAATTCAGAAATAGGTTTGTATTGAGGGAAAAGACTTTTAAAAATATCAAAGCATCTGAATTAGTGACTATTTTTCAACAAATGGCTTCCAAGTATTAAAGTTATTAGATAAATGGGTGCTAACAATTAAAATGTGATCACTGTTGAAAATCATACTTCATGGTTCTCAAGGGTCTATTTAACTGAAGTGTCAGAAACATAAACTTTGTTTCATCCAACAATGAATTGCTAAAACCTGAAATTACAAAGGTATTTTTGCTGAATTCACACTATGTAATATACTTTTAGGTTATCATAAATTCAGTTGGTAGGATTTAATTATAACAATCAACTTAATTATCAATAATTCGTTAGAAGCAATATACCTAGGTGAACTGGACTTCATAGGATATCTCTGTTTTGAAATTTACTTATGATTAATAGATATCAAAAAAATGCACTCCATTACTCCTTTAAGAATGAAGTTGGGCAGGCGTCATCCAAAACTTTGGAGGAATGGAAACTTAGTAGTTAGCTGTTCTAGAAGGTAGGCTATTGGTTTCTCTACCAATGGGACATACATTTAGTATATTAGTGTTTGTCTTAGGTAGTAAGTACTTGGTGCTAGGGCTAATAAGTACAGTTAAATTATGCTGTTTTACTTATTATGATTAATTTTGAGGACTGCAAGAAGCTAAAAGAAATAGATGTTTTTTTTCCTCTTCCACCAGAGCCAAGTCAAGAGAACTCTTGAGTTAATGTACTGTATAGAACAATTCATTTTCTGTATGGCCAAAGTTTTGCCTGTCTCTAAGTCTGCTTTGCTTTTTCTCACAGTCAGCATTCATTTAAAAATTCTAAAGGATTATGTTGTAGTAAACACATTTTTATAAAGTGGACGGAAGAAGGAGGCCAATATTTGCTTCGCCTTACTTGGTTGCAGGCATGGATTCTGTTATACACATTCCGTGCCTTCTGTAGCTTGTTTTCACATCCCCATGTTAATAAGGGAGGAAACTCAGGGTTAGAGAGACAAATAATTTGTACAAGGTCACATGGCTAGCAAGTGCCAAGCTGGGATTTAGCCTTGGATATGACTCCTATTGATACTCTTGAGAAATGTGGGCAAGGAAAGTCAATGAGCATATATTACTGCGTTCTAAGTATACTGGGTAAGAATGTAGAAGGAAGTATAAATGTATAGGAGCTGATATATATATATATATATATATATATATATATAAAGAGAACTGACAGCATAAGCTATGAGACCACAACTTTCAAAGAGTTTGTAAAATGAAGGCAGTTGGGTATAATGCAAACTAAATGGGACAAAATAATTTATACTATGTCACTTTATTTTTGTGAAAAAGAAAACAACTCTGAAAAGCTACAATTCTGAAAATGAATTTGTGATATAGTGGAAAGCAGACAGTATTTGAGATTTCGGTGTCATTTGGCAGTCGGTATCATTTTAGCTCAAGGCTGCATGTACTGAAGTATCGATGTCAAAGCAGGGAGTTGGTGATCTGTGTCTCAGTGTCTGACTTGACAACAAGGCATTGAATTTAGACTGTCACTTAATCACAAAGAACACTATGTTGGAGAGGGCCTGAGAGAAGAGTAGCAGGAAAGAAAAGAGGTTGGAGAGATTAAAAATATAACTGGATGCATTGAGATAGGTGGGATAGATCAGACTCACTAAGGATCTTTAAGGCACTAATACTTAAGGAGATGGAATTCTATTCTTTAAGAATAAGGCATTTAGTTAAAGTAGTAGAGCAAGTGGAAGACAAAATGTCAGGGAAAATGTTCTAAAGGCAAACCTTAGAGTAGAATGTATTTAGAAAGAAAGGAAGGTAAAGGCAAAGGGAAGGTTGATACTAAATGATTTTTATTATTGAATTAAACACTGTTCCAGAAAATTAGAAGGTTTATTAATACCAGGTTGGCAATTTTGGTTTTTTTGGTCATAGCTGGCTTAGCTTTTTAAAAATCAGTAGTGAGGACTGGCTTTTCACTAGGTTCTGTAAAAAAAAAAAAAAAAAAAAAAAACAACTTTCTCCTAGTTTAATTTTCGTCACTTCTTGGAGCTACATTAGGATGCAGAGAAACAAGAAATTGGCCCAAGGTCAGAAATAGAATCACAGTTGAGTTTGGAACTTGGTGTTCAGAACTGGGAGCCCCATGGCAGTTCATCATTTTCCCTTTCTCCTCTTATTGTTTTAAAGTGCCTCCCTCTCATCCTCTCCACCTCCGTTTCCCATTCCCTTCCATTGGACCACTCTTTCCTCCTCCTTGATACTCCCCTCCATTACTTTTCTTGATGGTAGACCAGCAATGATTTTTTTTCCCCCCATACACAATAGGGTAAAGAGACAGGGAACAGGATTTTTCTCAGGCTTAGACCAGGTAATTTGTCTGAGATAATATATTCTAGAGTAAATTGTAAGTTTTAGGAAACAGATGGGCCCAGGAAAAGACTACATGAAATAGTGGATGTTTTCACACAATATTAATATTTTCACACCAGGTGGGCATATCTAGAAAGTTGTGCCTGGGTTGGTCACTGATTGACCTTGCTTAAACCGAGGAAAGCTTCTGAAAAGTTGTGTATGAATAAGTAATATAAATGGAAAGGTTACTATTTAAAGAAATGGGTGAGATTTTTTGTAAATTAAAAAATATATATGGGGCCTCCCTGGTGGCGCAGTGGTTAAGAATCCGCCTGCCAATGTAGGGGACACGGGTTTGAGCCCTGGTCCGGGAAGATCCCACATGCCACGGAGCAACTAAGCCCATGTGCCACAGCTACTGAGCCTGTGCTCTAGAGCCCGTGAGCCACAACTGCTGAGCCCATGTGCCACAACTACTGAAGCCCGCGTGCCTAGAGCCCATGCTCTGCAACAAGAGAAGCCACCACAATGAGAAGCCCATGCACTGCAACGAAGAGTAGCCCCTGCTTGCCGCAACTAGAGAAAGCCCACGTGCAGCAACGAAGACCCAACACAGCCAAAAATAAAAATAAATAAATAAATTTATAAAAAACAAAACAAGTGAGCATGCTTTAAAAGAAATAATAAATAAGATATATATTTGGGTAGCAAATCCTTACCTTTCAGTTTGCCTGTTTCATATTCTTTTTTTGTGTTTGTATTCTTTGGGTGAGGCCCATCAATGTCATAGAAATTATTTTAACAGTTTCAACAAGCATTAATGTTGCGTTAAATTCTTAATGTTAATAAGAAAGGCAAGATAATTGTTGAGGAAAAGGATGACTTATTTGGTCCATGAATTTTATGAATGATACAGATTGCTTTAGATTTTGTTTTTCTTCTAACATCCCTACTGAAGATTCTCTATTTTCAGGAGTTTAAAGTGTGTGTGTCTCAGTGCTTCTTTGTGACAGTGTCTTATTTTCATTTCCCGGAGCTTCAAGGTCATGATATCCCCAGGAATAACACATACACACCTATTAGAAGTTAGTAGGGCTTCTGAAGGACCTCATTGTCTATCATTTCCTTGGCTTGAAATTGAAAAGACTAATTCATTTAAATAAGTAATTTGATGGGTACCTAATCTTACTTAAGATATTTGTTTTCTTAGATCCTCAAAAAGCCAATATTTGAAAAGGAGTCATCATATTCTGGTGATAGAGTGCCGGCTTTGCTGGTAGGTGTGTCGGTCCCACCGCTGACTCTATACTGGATACACACATGGCTCCTCAGCAAGGCATTGAACTTCACTGAGACTTAATTTCCTCATTTGCATTATAGGGACAATAATACAGACTTCATTGTTTTATGTGCGTGTGAGTTCCAAGTAAGATGATGTAAAGCGTATGGCCCCATAATAAGCATTTAATAAATGATTGCTGCGATATTGTGATTTATAAGAAAAATATATATTTTGTCATTCACATGACATGTCATTCACATGATAATTCTCAAATATATTTGGTCTTCGTTCACAGTTCCTGACTCACAGCTCCCAAAACCCTTGGAATTTCCGAAGTGTTGAAGGTGATAAGGGTGTCTTTTGTTAGGTTAATGAGGTGACTTTTGGAAAGCACCCAAGGATGAGGGCCAGTTGCCAGTGGAACTAACCACGTGATTAGAGGGTTGGAACTTTGTTCAATCCCCCACCCCCAACCTCTAGGGAACGGAGTGGGGCTTCAAGTTGAATCAGTTGCCAGTGGCTAATGATTTAATCAAGCATAACTGTAATGAAGCCTTCATAAAAAAAACCCCAAAAGGACAGGGTTCAGAGAGCTTCTGGGTTGGCAAACACGTGGAGATTTGGGGAGAGTGGTGTACCTGTAGAAGGTTTGGAAGCTCCTCACCCTTTCCCCATACCTTGTCTTGTATGTCTCTTCCATATGGCTGTTCCTGATATATATATATATATCTTTTTATAATAAACCAGTAGTATAATAAGTAAAATGCTTCTCTGAGTTCTCTGAACCGCTCTAGCAAGTTGACTGAATAGAGGAGGTCATGGGAACATCCAACCTGTAGCTGGCGGGTTAGAAACACAGCTAACAACCTGGGCTTATGATTGGTGTCTGAAGTTGCAGGAGAGGGCAGTCTTGTGGAACTGAGCTGTCAACCTGTGAAATCTGATGCTTTCTCCAGGTAGATAGTGTCAGAATTGAGTTGAATTGTAGGATACCCAGCTGGTGTCCGGAGTACTGCTTATTGTCGGTGTGGAAAAAACCACCTCCCCATGTTGGAATTGCTACCAGAACCCATTTAATGGTTATTAGCTTTAGTCTTTTATCTGGAATGGACGTTTTCTAACTATTTTAAAAATAACAGTAAATTTAGGAGAGAGGATAGATAGTACTGTGTAATGTGCCTGGTCTATGATAATGCAATCAATAAATGATAGCTATTTAAGTTTTTTATCTAGACTGGGCATTTTCTGAAACAAAAGCAAATTTAGGAGAGAATAGATAGTAATGTATATTTGCAAATTCTCTTTTTTGTGCATGTGAGAAAAATCACAGCTGCATCAAAATACCAACTTTTAGATCAGACTAACTTAAAGTATATTTGGACCTTTTTAAAAGAAAACATTGTCCACAATTTGCATCAGCCCAGGGTATTTTTTTTTCTTTAAACAGATATATACAACATAAATCCCGTTTGTATACTCTTCCCTTCCAAGAGTTCCAAAGTACTTTTCATTTATTCTTTTATTAATCCTAACAGTATCCCTGAGAGCATAGTAAAGGCATGTTTTATTAACTTCAATTTAGAAATGTGGAAGATTGAACTAGAAAAAGTTAAGTAACATGCTAGGGTTTAAGTGACAAACACCAGAGATGATGAACATAGTAGAGTTAATAACATAGAGATAATAGAATTAAAATGAATTTTGCTGAAATTATTTTCATATGTTCTCCTAGAGAATGAATTTTAAGCAAAGTATTTGATTCTGTGATATGGAATAAACCATTCTTAGCATATCTTTATCTTTTGGAAATGTTAGGTGAAGTTGTAGGCAAAGATGGTGGTAGAAGTGGGAAAAACAACTGAGAGAGTCTGATTGGAGAAGCAGGACGACTTAGCAAGAATATGAGCTAAGGCCAAGGAACAGAAATGATCTACAGACAAGGGATCAGGAGGTAAGATAGAAAAATAATAGTGTCTGGTGCTATTAGACCTTAGAGAAGTATCAAAATTCTTGCAGTAGGTGTTGAACTAATACCCAGTGACTCTATTTTCAATGGAAAGTTTCATATCCTGACTTGATTGACATTTCCACAACTGTTAACCTCCAATTTTAGCTCTGAGCTAGTTAACTAATTCCATTTGGTATTACCTTATCTTTGTGTTGCTAGGTATGCCTCAGAAGCTTTGTGTAAGAATAGCTTTGGGTTATCCAGAGGAGGCTTAGAGCTTTGTGTGTATGTGTGTCTGTTTCTGTTACCTAGTTAATAAAATTGAGGTCCATTCTTTTCATATATTTAAAGGAGGAGAAAAGATTTGAAGAAAGAACACAGTGGAATCTTACTGCTGAGGGAGTTAGGAGTATTTGTGAGTTATCTAGTTTGAGGTGGATTTGATTTACACCCACGGTAGATGTTCCCTGGATGTTTGTTAAAGAAATACCGCAGATAAGCTGAGGCAACATGGCAGAAAGCAAGGAGAGCTAGGATTAGTCTGGTCTTTACTGTCACCCCACTGGTCTTCCGCAGCTCTCCCTGTCTGATTTAGAGCCCCTCTTCAGTGGTCCTCGTTCATACTTCACTGCACAGGGATCTTACTGTACAATTGGTTGCCTTGTCTATCTGTCCAAGTGTTTGCAGCTTCCATGAAGTCAGGAGCTGTGTTTCATTGGTCATTTTCCATAACACAATGCTGGCATATAGCAGGAGCTAAATGAATGAACTAACTACGTGATTCTATACATTTATCCAAGCTGAAGCATACGTTCTTCGTCAATAAATTGGTTGAGGATGGGGTGGATGTTGGACTGGATCCGAGGTTTTCAAACTGTGGGTGTGACCTACTAGTGGGATGTGATATCAATTTAGTGGGTTGCAACAGCCTTAAAAAAGTATCAGAGTACCTTCCAGGTAGTGATGATAAGCACTGTATGGTGAACCTTTTGCATTAGTTGTATATTTGTATATGTTTACCATGCAGCAATATAAAATGTATTTCTTACTATGGTTGTCCTCAAAATTGTTGAATGCCTCTGGACTAGATCAATGTTACCTCTAGTCATTTATTTAATTCTATGTTTCAATGGTAGGATGTATTATGGAAGGCAAAATTCACACTATACTATACTATTTCTCTAGGTGAGTTAAAATGAAGATAATTTTAATATTTTTATTTTGTTAAATTGACTGTCTTTTAATTGAAAAAGGAATATGTATATGTGATAAAAACTCAGACATTTCAAGAGTGCATATAGTAGAAATAGTAAAAATTGTCTTTCTCTCACTGAGGTTTCTTATTTATTAAGATGTTTCATTTAACCTGCATATCTGACAAATTATTTCTGAGTTTATATTTTCTTTATATTACATTTATTTGATTTTTGAGAGCAGAGAGAGTTTAATAAACTTGTTTGGTTGTAGGTAGATGATTAAACCAGTTGTGAAAGGATACGTTTGAAAATTCTAATAGCAGGTGGATTTGTTCACTCACTGAGTCATTTACAGTCATATTTTGAGAGTCCACTCCATGCCAGAAACTGTGTGAGGCTCTATGTATATAACAGCTCCTTCAAAGAACTTGGTAACCCAGAAGGGTACAGGATTGATATGCACCATGCTGTTGTTATCAGGGTAACCAGGCTAACAATTTTTATGCAAGGCATTTGTTAGAAAGTAGTTGGCTGGGTCAGGATGGTATCTCCAAATATCTGAGGAGCTGTTAACTGGAGATTGGCTCTGTATGTCCCTGGAAGACTGAATTAGAACAAAGGGGTGAAAGTTATAGGCAGGCAGATTTAAACTTAACATAAGGGAGACTGCTCAACAGAACGGTTAAGAAATGGAATGAATTGCCTGTGAAGCAGTAAGTATTCCATCACCAGAAGGATAGAGGCTGGGGATTAAAGACTCACTGGCTTCTTGGCATGGTGTAGAAGGAGGCAGGTGGAGCCTCTGAAGGTTCTTGACTTTGAAGATTCTTGCTATCGCATAGCAACAGTTAAGTGTTTGTGATTATTATTGGAAATGGAAGTTTAGATAGAATTTGGGTGTCTTTAGAGGTACAGAGTGGTCTGAATGGTTAAAGGAAAATATCACATCTCTTTGGAGAGTCCAGGAAAGATTTCATCAAAGAGGTAGGGTTTGAGATGAGCCAGGAAAGTATAAGAATTTGATAAGTTGAGATGGGGCCAAAAGTCACAGATTGCAGCCTTTTCTGACCTCTCGATGACTTAGGGATGGTTCCCTAAGTTTAGTTCCGTGCTGTTTAGCTCTTCAAGGTTTCTGACTGACTTATTGTAGTTTGTGGTCCCTGAGGCAGACTGCAAACTCCTTACTGGTATTCCCCATAGTATCTTGCACAATTCTGTTTATGTACTTAATTTTTATTGAATTTTCACTAAGAAAACTGTTGACCCGACTTAAGATGGGTTGGTATTGGGCATAAAGATCATGGCTTTTAGAAATACTTCTATTTGACACTTATGAGATAATATTGACTGTGTTTGAAATAATGCTCTTAGCTTGATAAACTAATATTTATAGCCCATGTACCTTAGTTTTTGAGTTATCCTTTCTCTCACCTGTACTTCTCTACTATTTTTACTTATTTAAAAATTTTTTTAATTATAGTTGATTTACAGTGTTGCATTAGTTTCAGGTGTACAGCATAGTGATTTTTTTTTAGGTTATATTCCATTATAGGTTATTATAAGATATTAGATGTAATTCCCTTCCATTTTTTTAATGATATAAATCTACTTATGATTCTTCTGTTTTAACATCTGCCCTCTTCAGCTGTGTTAGCTTAGCTCTTTCCTTCCCTCACTATCTTTCCAACTTTTACTATCTGAACTCTTGTTCTCTGAACCCAGGAACCAAGTAGATTTGAATTACAAGGGATAATTAATACGTGAAAGAATGGTCCATCTCAACATTTCCCAAAGCAAGTATATAGATATGTGTGTGTATGATTTACCTGAGGAACTTGTCAAAATATGGGTTCTTGGGCTCTACTCATGGAGACTGACTCAGTGGGTCTGGAGTTAAACCAGAGTAATCGGTGTTCTTCCAAAAGCTCTTCTGGTCCTTCTGATAAGCAGCCAGATTTGGGAGCTACTAATCACTACTTTCACAGTTCCTATTATTTCTGCAGCTGTGGATAAGGAATGAAATGTGTCTTCATTTCCCATCAGTACACTGAAACTGCCCTTGCCAAGGTCACTGATGATCTCCAAATAGCTTAATTTACTTTCTAAATATTTCTGAAGTTAATCACCTATGTATGCTTAATTCCTACTACCAGTGATGCTTAATTCCTACAACCATTGACTGAGTTCAAGTTATCATCATTCATCTTCTGGACTATAGCAATATACTTAATGCCTTTCCCACCTGTAACCCTTCAATCTAACTTCCACACAGTCATGGCATGATAGATATGAAATTAAAATTAAATGGTGTCACTATCTTGGTGAAAACTTTTCTCTTAATGCCAATAGCATAAAATTTAAGCTTCTTGGCATGGCATAAATGACCCTGAATGGCCCAGCTTCTCCAGGTTATCTGTTGTGCTTTGACTGAACTGTGATTCATGCCCTACACACATTTACCATGTGTTTCACATTTCTTTGCCTTTTTCATGTGGACCCCTTTATAAGAAGGGTATTATAATCTTGGAAGAACAAAAACAACAAAGTTGGAGGACCCACACTTTCCAATTCTAGAACTTACTACAAAACTGCAGTAATCAAAACAGTATAGTACTGGCATAAGGATAGACATAGACCAATGGAATAGAATTGAGAGTCTGGGAATAAACTATTACATTTATGGTCAATTGATTTCTGACAAGAATGCCAAGACAATTCAGTGCAGGGTGGGAAAAGTAGCCTTTTTAACAAATGGTGCTGGGGCAACAGGATACACACATGCAAAAGAATTTGGAACGCTATCTCAAACCATATACAAAAACTAACTAAAAATGTATTGAAGACCTAAATGCAAAAGCTAAAACAATAAAACTCTTAGAGTTTTAGAGCAATACACAAGTGCAAATCTTGATGACTTTAGATTTGGCAGTGGTTTCTTAGCTATGACACTGGAAGTACAAGTGACCAAAAAAAAAATAATAATAACTTGGACTTCATCACAATTAAAAACTATTGTGCTTTGAAGGACACTACTAAGAACATGAAAAGATAACCCAGAGAATGGGAGACTTTTTTTTTTTTTTTTTTTGCAAAGCATGTATCTGATAAAGGACTAGTATCCAGAATATATAAGGAACTCTTATAACTTAATGAAAAGACAAATAACCCAATTTTAAAATGGGCAAAGGATTTGAGTAGGTATTTCTCCAGTGAATATATACAAGTTACCAATAAGCACATGAAAAGATGCTCGGTGTCATTAGCTATTAGGGAAATGCAGATCAAAACAATGATGAGATATCACTTCACATGCACTAAGATGGGTATGATTAAAGAAAAAGATGAACAATAACAAGTTTCAATGAGGATATGGAGAAATTGGATTCCTCATACATTTCTGATGGGAGTGTAAAATTGTAAAGCCACTTTGGAAAACAATTTTTCAGTTTCTTAAAAAGTTAAATATAGTTATAATATCCAGTAATTCCACTCCTATGCATTACACCGACAAGAATGAAAACCTTAGTATACACAATAACCTGAACATAAATGTTTATAGCAACATTATTCATAATAGCCAAAAGGTAGAAATAGCCCAGATACACATCAGTTGATGAATGGATAAACAAAATGTGATATATCCATAAATGAAACTTTATTCAGACATAAAAAGGAATAGAGTACTGATACATGCTACAATGTGGATGAACCTTGAAAACATTATGCTAAGTGAAAGAAGCCAGACACAAAAGACCACATATCATATTCCATTTATATGAAATGTCCAGAATAGGCAAATCCATAGGGACAGAAAGCAGATTAGTGGTTGCCAGGAGCTAAGGCAGGGTATGGAAATGGAGAATGACTGCTAGTGGGTATGGGGTTTCTTTTGGGGGTGATGAAAATGTTCGGGGATTAGATAGCATTGATGGTGGTACAATATTGTGAATATGTTAAAAATGACTGAATTGTACACTTCCAAAGGGTGAATTTTATGGTACGTGAATTATATCTCAATTAAAAGAAAACCTTAGGAGAGGATATGTGAAAGAGGGGAAAAAGAAGAAAAGCAGAAGAAAGGCACCCTGCAAAGGGAGCCAAGGAGAGACCAAAGATGTAGCAGGTAAATCAAGAGGCTGTTTAGAACTGAGAGAAAAGAGCAGTTTTATTGGAGTGGTAGGAATCTCAACTTGCAGTGAGTTGAGAAGGGAATGGGAAGTAAGTGGGGACAGAGTGCATAGACAACTCTTCTGAGGAAAAACTGGAACAGGGTCTGGGAGGGTGCATTTTTTTGATGGGAGATATTAGAGCAGTGATCCCCAACATCTTTGGCAGCAGGGACCGGTTTCATGCAAGACAATTTTTCCATGCACCGGGGGCGTGGGGGGGGATGGTTCAGGCGGTAATGCTAGCAATGGGGAGCGGCAGATGAAGTTTCGCTCACTCACTGCTGCTCACCTCCTGCTGTGCGGTCCTGGTTGGGTACCCCTGTATTAGAGCATTTTTGTTTGCTAGTGGGAATGATCCAGGAGAAGACATAGATGATACAGGGAAGAAAGACAGGAGGGAGGGTCAGGAAAGCCTTGGGAAAATGCAGGGGGATGGAATCCAGGGGTTCTGTAATGGAAAGCCTTTTACAAGAGGAGGAGGGGCACCTCATCCATTGGAACTAAAGGATAAAGAAGTTGGGGCATAGAGTTGATAGGGGGAGGATAGGGAAGTTCCAATTTCATAAGATGACAGCATTAGCTGATGGTAGAGTGGGAAGGAGAGGGAGGAATAGAAAGAAGGGAAAACGTAGGCAAAGAATATCTGAGGGAATGGGAATGTGAGTTCAGTAGAGAACTATATTAAAAATGTATATGAAATTGTCCTTTTCATAAGTCAAAAACAAGTGGATTTTCTAAAATGCAAGTTTTGTCAAGTTACTCTACTGTTAAAATCTCTGTTACCCAGCTTTTTGGCATGATACACTGTTTCGCTCATGATCTGCCATCTGCCTCTGTCCATTCTCCTCTCCTGCTGCTCCTCCCCGTTCACCGTGGTGTTCAGTCCTGCTGAACTACTTAGAGTTCCTAGCAAAAGCATCAAGGCCTTTCATGTCTCCATAGCTTAACACATATTCCTATCTACCTGGAAAGCTCTTTGGGTTCCCTTTTGCCTGCCTAACTTGACTTACTTTTCAAGATACAGCTTTCATCTCTTCTTGGAAGCCTTCACTAAACTCACAGGTAGAAGATATTCACTAAATGTATGTTGAAGGACTGGAGATTCTTAGAGCTCTGTTGAACTGATGATGAACTCTTTGAATACAGAAGAATTATCCAGAAAAGCAGTGTTGTGTGCACAAAAAGCCAAGGGCTCTTAAAAGTTTTGTGGCTTTCTAAGTTTGCATTTGCAAAGTCTTCATTTTCAAAGTCTAAAAAGTCTAAATGTCTAGGACATAGGACATAGACTCCTCAATAAATGAGCTTTAAAAATAGTGCTTAAGCAAAGAGTTACATGTAGCAAAACATGCCCAAGAGATGGTCTCCATGCAAGGATCACAAGGACATTTGCTTTATTTAAAATGCTGCATTTTTTTGTCATAACATTTAAGACAGATTTTGAAAGACCTATAACTGAAAGCTGTTTTTCCAAAAGGTAATGTTTCTCCAGAATGACTTGTAGGTTCCCTGGTTTGGACCCATGAATGGGTGAATGGAGGAATACATTTGGCGTAGAAGGAAAATATGTATATTTGGACCTACCCTGCATATTTTCCGTTAAGGTCTCCAGCTGCTTGAGTATTAAGGAGTTGTGCCAGTGAGGAGGACAGGACCTGGTAACTGGTTGAAAGGAGCTAACAGAGCTTATGATAAGGCTTGCCAGGGGAGACGACAAACTCCCAGTTGTCCATAGAACAGACAGGACTTGTGGAAACATAGTGTTAAGTGGAGGCCCCTGAGCTTGGAAAAGGGACTTTTCTATTAGGCTGGAACCAAGAAAAGCACAAAGAGATCACAGCTAATATACATAATATACATGTACAAACACCTCCATTTGGAATGGGGTACAGCATTTATCGTTGAGTTGTCATTGTGTGGCTTGTTTATTCAATATCTTCTCTCTAAAAAATGGTATATAAATTGAATATTTGTAAATAGTGTTTCCTTAACACTTTGCATTACTATATTAGAGATGCTTTAATTTTTAAATTTTGCTTGCCAAAAGTTTCTAATTCTTGCTTGAAAAATTTTTCTCAGCATGTAGCTTGGATTTTTAGAGTGAGAATCTTTGTGAGGCTAAATTGTTTTATAATGAAATTGATCATTCCTTAATTTCCCTTTTAAAACACAGATGTTTGAAATCTAGCAAGTTTTCTTAATTGGAGAGAAACATTTCCTTAATTTATAAGAAGTTAGTTATCATCCATGCAAATAAAACCATTTTAAATTTAGATTTATTTATATCCTGTTTTTCCACAGAGGATTTGAGGTGGCTTCCTATATTCATTCATTTTTTTCAACAAATATTTATAGAGATATTGGACACATAAAATGAAACAATAAAGATTAGAAATGAAGAAGCAGGACAAAAAAAAAAAGTAACTACGGTAAGACCAAAGAATGGAGAATAGAAAATTTTCAAACATAAAAATTATCATAATAGTGGACTTGAACGCATGTAAGCAGCCTGGTAGTCAGGGGCAAAAGCGAAATATGATCACTTAGTTTTATTACCAGCAAGGAGGAAGAAACATTCATATTCACAGTTTCCTCTAGAGCTAAGGCAAGAACAATTTCTCATATTTTATAACAACCTGTAGTAGCTTCCTTCCTCTGGGATCTCATTCATTATCAGGGTTCAGCTTGGCAGGTGACTTTGGAACCTTGAGCCTGGATCCCATTCCCATATTGCGGATGCATGCTGAAATTTCAACTTAAATGCTCATACTTTCACTAATAGATTCATCCTCTTCCCCAGATAGCTCATTTCTTATGTGTATTAATGGACTTCTCTTCTCTTAATCAACAAGCCTTAAAACTTTCATATTTTCTTCAACTCTCCACCCCCCACACCAACTAAATGTGGGGTTTCTACTTCAGGGTGCCTTTGTACTCTCTCGGTGCTTTTCCACTTCTGTTGCTGTTGTCTCAGTTCCGAACTTATTTTCCTCTTGCCTGCTCTATTACAATAGCTTGTTTAATAGCCTCAGTTCTTCTAGTGTCAACCCCTGTCTAAATCATTGTAAATACTCTTGCCAGAGTTCTCTTAAAGCACAACTCTAATCATCATCAGCTCCTTTTTCCAACATAATAAAATCCTAACTCCTTGGCATGACATTTAAAGCTTTCCATGATCTGGTCACCAACTACTTTCCAGCATAATCTTCCATTCCTCACATACTGTAGGTACCATTCTCTGGAACATTCCTTGTGCAGATTTCTTTCCCTTGTGTCATTACCCATACTGTTTCCTCAATCTAGAATGCTTTTGCTCTTCCTATTCCTCCCATTTTAATTCAATTTATAAAAATTTTCCTGAGTCTTTGCCATAAACAAAGGATTGTGCTAGCTATTGTGGATTCAGAGATAGAATGCTTACCCTTTCCCTCAAAGATCTCACAATTGTGTTCAGAGGAATTAGTAAATTGAAGTTTACATACTGTTTCCTCTATGAAGCCTTTCTAATTTCCTAGCTTAAATTGATTTTACTTTCTTTCGTGTTTTTTTAAAGCCCTTACTTGCATTTTTTATTTTTCATTTTAAATTTTTTTCTACAGTTTTTAAAGATTACTTTCCATTTATAGTTATTACAAAATATTGGCTGTATTCCCTGTATTGTATAATAGATCCTTGAGCCTATCTTACACCCAATAGTTTGTTCCTCTCACTTCCCTACCCCTGTTGCCTGCCGTGCCCCCTCCTGCCCCTGCACTGGTAACCACTAATTTGTACCCTGTATCTCTCACTTATATATTTTAAATAGGCCTTATGGATATTCCAAATATTATTTTATATGCCCCATTATAAGCTTCTATGCATCACATTACCTGCATCCTTAGGTCCCTATGCATGCCATATTATAACTTTCACACAGTAAGTGTTCAATAACTATTTGCAGGACTGCATACATGGTCAATTGGCTGAGATGTTACATAGATCCTAAGAAGTAGGTATCATTGTCTGTCAAAACACTCACAATGTATTTTTGGGGTCTGGTTTGAAAAGTTGCTTTTAGATCTTATCTTAAAAGCTTTGGTGCCTGTAAGTTCTAATAAAGGCCAAACATTTAAAAAGTTTTCCGGTATGTGTGTAACCACACATGGAGCGCAGCCTTTGAAGTCAGCAGGAAATCTACACAGCATGTGGAGAAGAGCCTGAAATGGTTTGGGCAGGGATAGGAGTCAGACTTTCAGGGCAGGCCTCCCCCAAGGACAAGTGAGCTGAAGATCAGGCTTGGAACAGATTTGAAGCAAACCTGTATTCACATGAGAGGTGATGGCTTTTGAAATTTGATATAACTCTGATTAGTTTGCTGTGGAAATGGTTACTGGTTAAGTGATTGAAGAACACTCCTCTCCCTGCCCCTACCATGATTACTTTATTTCATTAAAAAAAAAACCCTATATTTTATTTTATTTTTTATTTTTAAATTTGTTTTGGCAGCACTGCGCACAGCATGTGAGATCTTAGTTCCCTGACCAGGGATGGAACCCGTGCCCACTTCAGTGCAAGCGAGGAGTCCTAACCACTGGACCGCCAGGGAATTACCCTAAAAAACCTATATTTTAATATGGCTGTTCATACTTTGAACCTAAAATATTTGGAATATAGAAGTCACATCTGTGCTAGGCTATAATAGGTCACATCCATGGTTCATCTAGTCCATGATTTTTCTGCTAACAGATAGTCAAGTAATATGCCATGGAGAGACACTGGGCACATGGTCTCACTTTCATATATTAATCTTAAACTGAGGTTAAATGCACCCAAAGTATTTTTCGTATACTTGTCATATTTTTTTCTTCATTTCCTTTGAATTTACTTTTATTTAAACCTAACTTCTGCTTGGAATAATGTATACTTCATATTTATAGTCCACTTTGGAAATTATTAACAGGCCGCAAATTTACATGCTTGAGTGTTGAAGGGAATTCTTATCATCACAGTATTTGGCATTTCTGGGTTCTACTTCAGTGGTACCTTTGATCATATATCGCATGTTTATATATTTACCATATTTCATCTATCAAAGATGCCACAATTTTAAGATGCACCATTATTTTATATAAGCTAAGAAAGAAAAAAAATCCACTGTCATTTAAATACATGCTTTCTGGTCATAAAGAACCTAGGGGCAAGATGGGAATAAAGACACAGACCTACTAGAGAATGGACTTGAGGATATGGGGAGGGGGAAGAGTAAGCTGTGACAAAGTGAGAGAGTGGCATGGACATATATACACTACCAAACATAAAATAGATAGCTAGTGAGAAGCAGCTGCATAGCACAGGGTGATCAGCTTGGTGGTGTGTGACCACCTAGAGGGGTGGGTTAGGGAGGATGGGAGGCAGGGAGACGCAAGAGGGAAGAGATATGGGAACATATGTATATGTATAACTGATTCACTTTGTTATAAAGCAGAAACTAACACACCACTGTAAAACAATTATACTCCAATAAAGATGTTAAAAAAATACATGCTTTCTTATGTTTTATCATTATTGGAAAAGCTCTCAGACTTTAGAAATAGATTTTTATCATATATCACTCTTGTGTATACATAAGTTGTAAGATGTTAATAAAATTAATTGGTTAATTATTCCCCAAACTTCTTCACACTGAGTCCAACTCATGAATTACTCTTCAGTGCATGACTGATGATTGTGTTTTTCCACCCAATATCATCCCTTATACTGTTAAGAGTGTTAGTGGTGAAGCGTTTCTTTAAAAAGTACTTCTTGATTGAATAAGAATAATGTTATTTCCTAAGAGACAGAATCTTTTAGAGCTGATCAGTTTTAGAATTCTTTGGTTCACTCTCTGGGACCCACCCTCCATGGTGAGAGTGTCAAGAGGTATCCTGATCACAGCTCCTGGCATGCCAGGCATCCATCTTCTCTCTGGTCTGCCCAGGCCAAGGGGCAGAAACTGAAACGCCCTGAAGAACTTGGTGCCAAGCCAAGTGATTTTTCCTGTTTTCAACCCTGACACGTAGTCTGCGCATTGCGTGAACGGGTGGAAAATTTTGAGCAAAAAATGGCTTCTTGCCAGATCTATTTGAAATACTCAAATCTACCTATTTAATGGCATCTTCATAGATACGCATAATTGAGTTAGAAATGTCACAACTTAGGCAATTTTTCAGGCAGAAAGAAGGGAGAATTAGCTCTCTTCTAAGTCAGTGCTTCTTGGCAACTCTGGCTTGCTTTATGAAGCAAGGAGTAGCCTCTGTCTATTGAAAAACATAATTTTTTGTTTTCTCTCTTTCATTGATAGAGCAATTGCCATATGAGAAGAAACAAAAGAAGCTTCTTTGTGTCCTTTATATAATTTATCAGACTACAGTTGCAGGGGCTAATTATTCTTGCATGTGCTTTTTTTAAGGATGTGTATTTGAACATCATATGTTTGGTCTTTTGGAGAAAACCATTTTGTGAATGAATGCTTTTGGGCACAAGCTATTGCTTACCCCTCTGAATTAAGGTATGTGAAAACACCTGGCACATAGCCCAGGTGCTATTTCCTTTGCACTCCCCCATCTGGTACTATCCTCCACATGCCCAAGGAACTGTCATCTGCTTACTCACTGCTTGGGCACGTAGGATCTTAGCAGAGTTCAAGTTTCCCAAGATCTACAGTGTGTGATTTTCACTCTTACTCGAGTTTGTTTCTTCAGAGGCATTTCCTCATAAGGGAAGCAGGTAGTTATATCTGTCATATGTAGTTAACTGTTGAATTGTGCTGCTTCATTCTAGAGTTCCTCTTCTCTAGTTTATACTAACCACGTTTTTCCTGTACCCATATCCACAAAGAAACTTAAGCTCTTGACCTGAAATTTTCTGGTTGTTTATTTTCTCTTTTTCCATTTACTTAATTATAAATGGATTCATGTCATGACTGATAATCATTAGTTCTCACTGAGATACGATGCTGGGTTATTATCACTAAAATATTTTACTGCTGTACCTTATTTTTATTGTTTGAGAAATTAAAACTAATGCTTATAGGTGATAAATGTTTCATGCTACCTCAAGAAGGAAATCAACTTATTACCAGTTACTTTCAGTTTAATTTAACTTTCAACTTGTTAAAGGTGGGAACTGATAACTTTTACATGGACTCCAGTTAATTTTTTTTTTTTTTTTGGTACGCTGGCCTCTCACTGTTGTGGCCTCTCCTGTTGCGGAGCACAGGCTCCGGACGCGCAGGCTCAGCGGCCATGGCTCACGGGCCCAGCCGCTCCGCGGCATGTGGGATCTTCCCGGACCAGGGCACAAACCCGTGTCCCCTGCATCGGCAGGCGGACTCTCAACCACTGCGCCACCAGGGAAGCCCTAGTTAATTTTTTTTAATTGAAATATAATTGATTTACAATGTTGTGTTAGTTTCTGATGTATAGCAAAGTGATTGTTATACATGTGTATATGTATTCTTTTCCATTATGGTTTATTACAGGATATTATAGTTCCCTGTGCTATATAGTAGGACCTTGTTGTTTATCTATTTTATATATAGTAGTTTTTATCTGCTAATTTAAGTTAATTTTTTAATATGGGAAGTTCTGACATGTCCTATAATTTTAGTTACAGCAGCTCATATCTGATATTCAGCTTCCTTCACTAACCATTTGGATCATAAGGCCGTAATTAGGCACCATTGGTGGGAGCTACTGGAAGTGCAGATGTAGTGCCTAGGAAGATATAAATATGCATTGAAGAACTAACCTTGCAGTCAGGGTTCTGATGGCTTGCTTTAGGACCTATTTAAATACTTTTACATTTGCTATTATTATGTTTTCCATTATTATGAAAATATTAATAATATCTGTTTGACATGAATTGCCCCTTGTATTCCTTACTGGTTTAAAGTAAAATTGGTGACATACATAATTTTTATGGACTCTTACTATATCCTCATTATTAAGAAGACATGACTGAAAATAAATATTAGGCGAGACCAGTTGAAAAATAATGTGTTTATATTTTCATTGTGAACTAGCTGATGATCAGGCAGTTTTTTACTCATTTGGGACTTGTAAACTTTTGAAGTCTCTCGTGCATTGTTTGCTGTTCTGCAGAAGGTTGGTGCTAGTTGCCTGAAATGAAAAGTGAAGAATTGATCTTCAGCAAGATGATTTCTGTTGAACACTTGCTATATGCCAGTTATTTTGCAGAACAGACTGTGCATCAAAAAGAGATATAGAATGGTTGCTGCACTCAAAATTATATGCTAAAAGTCAAAAGTTTGCACTGGATATTGTCATAAGTAGTGGGGCAGAGAGGGCTATTTGGGGTGGAGGGAGGTCAGGGAGAAACCAGTGCCCATTGTTTAGAAATGGAGTGATACAGTACACAATCATGTATGTGCTCACCACTTTGTGCTCAATGCCTAGAGTCACAAGAACAGACAGATACATTGCTGTTAGGGATCTTATTTTTACCAAATGCTGCACAATTTTTCATAAATTTCCAAAAAACAAAGTATCATACAATCTTCTCTCAATTTACATGCTAGTTTTATTCTGAGAAAATTCCATGTGTTACCTGAATTCTTGTTTATATGTAAAACAGAATTAGGCTCCAGCTCAGATAACTTCACCTACATGGATGTGTAGCAAAAGATTAGAAAATTATGCAGGATGCAGGGTAGTTGTTCAGTGTACAGAACTCTCCCCAAAATTCAGGGTGGTTAACATTCCTGGTTCTGCAGTCACTGTGAAACATCTTCATGAATTTCCAAATTGCACTCCCTTGACAACCAGTGCCCTAGTGTAATATCAGTGACTATGTAACTTATATGTCCTAATTTCCCTTTTTTGTTTAAATATTTGGTTGTTGTTGTTTTGCTTGTTTTTATCTGCCGAAGAGAACGTTTAAACTGTAATCCTCTAGTAAGTCAGAGGTCATGTATTGATTAAATGTTTTCTCCAGAAAGATAGATTCTATGGATTTTAGAAGTAGTAAATTCTTTATTCCATTCAATTTAGCCAACATTTGCTGAGCTAGGTACCATACAAGTCTGGGCTATGGCTTCTGCTCTCACATGGCTGGCTAATAGCCCATCAGGAAAGTCAGTGTGACAAGGAGTGTGTGGAGAATTTGAGAAATGATAAAGCCTTGTAGAGGATTGAGGGAAGGTCAGGGGAAATGACAGAGACTGTCACATTTGAGTTAGGTCTTAAGGAATAAGTGTAATTTTAATAGGATTTTAGGAGTGTACTACTTTGTAACAGAAAGTTGAATTTGACATGACCTTTCAAGTCATATTACTTATACAGACTTTGCAATGAATTACCAAATGCCAAGTATTTCTTGAGGTGATAAACTATCCCCCAGTTTCTACTTTTTTTTCCTTTTGCAGTTAATTTTTTTGTCGTTTGTCTTTACATCTTTGTATCTTGATCTTCCCAGCTTGTTTTTGAGGATAGAAACTGTGCCTTACACTTCAGTGGATCTCCCATAGTGCTGAGCACAGAGTAGCCACTCAGTGAATATTGGAACTTAGATTATTGTCAAAATAATTTATGTAGGAATGAAGGGATTATTCATAGTTGGGAAAATTTTCGGTTTATTTTCCTATTAGCATTTCCTAGGAAAAGTGAAGTCAAGATGTTAATAATTGGGACAGTAGGAGGACAGCCTAGCCTCCACCAATCTTGGCACGCTGAGCAGGCCCCAGGTGTACTCTGTCTCAGTTTGTAGAACCATGTTGTTTTTCTTCTAGTCTCTTTCTTTAGATAAGAGAAAATTTGGAAAACTAATATCTGCTCTGGAATTTGATAGAAATTACCACTCAGGAGGTCTCTTTATGAATATTCATGTCTCATTCAGGTCTAATTTGGACAAGATGTTCTTTCTCACTTTGGAGTCAGTTGACGAGTAAGAATTATAGATATATTTTTTAATAGTTTAGATAAATTTGATAATATTTGTAAAGCATGTTATAAACCGGAAAGTATTACAGAAATTCTGCTGCTGCTGTTATTAAGATTGAGGGAGGAATATAATCATAGCAAGGAGGAGCAAAATAGTTCTATAATTACTTTTAGGGTCTGAGTCTTGTGTTTGCCATAATTTGTGAGGACACGTGGTAAGCTTTGTTGACTCACGTTTTATTGTTGTACTTATTGGATGTATTTGGATATTTAAAGATATAATGGTATAGTCCTTTAAGGAATCAAGTTGAATCATACTTCAAGATGAAAAGATCTTGAATGAGCTTCACTTGCTGTGAAGTTACTTCATCTCTGTAGGTGAAACATTTTTCATCAGTAAAATGGTATGTATTTCCCCAGCCTGTTATGAGTTTCTTTAATGGGTATGAAGGGCACAGCTTGGTGCCTGGCCTGTGATAGGTTCTCCATTTCCATAAATGTTTGCTATAGAATATTACTATTATTAAAAGAGTTATTTAAAATCCCAAATTCAGGGGCTTCCCTGGTAGCGCAGTTGTTGAGAGTCTGCCTGCCGATGCAGGGGACGCGGGTTCGTGCCCCTGTCCTGGAGGATCCCACATGCCGCGGAGCGGCTGGGCCCGTGAGCCATGGCCGCTGAGCCTGCACATCTGGAGCCTGTGCTCCGCAATGGGAGAGGCCACAACAGTGAGAGGCCCGGGTACCACAAAAAATAAAAATAAAAAGATAAAAAAATAAAATCCCAAATTCAACAGATATTTGTTGAACAACTACTATGTGTCAGGCAGTATTTTTAAGAACTAGAGAACAAAGCCAATGAAGGAATCAAAGATTACTGTTCTCTAGGAACTCACATTCTAACTGCAGAGATGGGTAAGCAACTGGCATAATAAATAAGTAAATTATATGGTATGTTATGGATGGTTAGGAATATGGACCTAAGTAAAGGTAAAGCATGGCACGGGGGATCAGTACTGTTCAGGAGGAAGAGACGAAGGCTTGGAGATGACAGCATTAATTGTGTCTCCAGAGTCGAGAATTGGTATTGCAAATAGCAAAATAACTTAAGGTGGGAGAGATTGGTCCCAAGCAAAGAATAGGTAGTTTTGGGAGTGAGAAGCCAACATCTCTTAAAGAAGTATTCAGCCCCTTTGTTCTAAAGAGCAGCTGTTACTCTCTAGAAGCTGTGGAAATGCCTGATGTTGTTAACTATTAGGCTTAAAACCTGTGAAAAGTTACATACTTTTTCTTTCCCTTTCTCCAGAAAGTAAAAAAAAAAAAATTCTTTTATCTTTTCCTTCAATGACAATAAAATAAGCATTCCTAATAGTATTATTAAATCTTTCCTTTAGGAGCTGTTTCCTTTACTTCCTAAAGGATTTTGCTCTAATCCAAACCAGAGGCACGTTTATGTTAAACCTCTCATTATATGACATTATTACTGTGTTTTCAAAAGTAAGAATGTTTCTATTTTTCTCCTGAATGTCACTTGATTACAGGAAAGGGATGTGAGAGGGCCTCTTACCACAGCTAAAGTACATTATTTAGCACTTCATGGTAGACAGCTCTTTTTCTGGAACTCATTTGGAAACTTAATGTGATGTGAACTCAGTTTTTTCAATTCCTAATCAGATGTCAGTTTTTCTATTATATTTTAAAATTATATGTCACATCCATATACATATATACAAACATGTATTTTTCATATATCTAGATATTCAGGTATAAACTTAGATGCCATAAATATATTTGTATATATTGTGTATAGATATGTATATATACACATAAGCATATTTTAGTAATTAAGTTAATTTGATTAATCTCTTAATTGTTTGAAAGAATTGGGGAAACCATCAGTTTTTATAATTAAAATGTCCTTAAAATTAATTGTGGAATTTGTACAAGTCAAAATTAACGTTTCAGTGGTGTCTGTGATAGTTCTTACATTTCGATGTTGCAATGAGAAGGTATACAGTGGTATAATAGATAATATAGGATTTTCAAAGATAATTTGAGAACTCCATGCTTTTAGCATCAAAATATGATACTCAAATAGTTCAATACTTGTCAAATGCACATATATAATTAGTGAGCCTGGATGACTTGCTATTCTTGCATTTATTCAGCAATTTCTAGAGTTCATGATTGCTTTTTCTAAATTGTATGTACTAAAGCGACTAAAAAAACCAGTGTTATTCCATTGGAATAAGCATGCAATTGTACCTTTTCCTGCTTGGTTGAAGGACTAACAGTGTCTCTTTTTGAAGACAAGTTGGAACATAGGATGTAAAAATGACGCTTGTGTAAGTTATGGCTGGACTCTGAAGGAGTAAACCAAGTATTTACTGGCAGTATAGTGTTGTGTAGTGTTTAAGAGCATTGATCTGAGCCTGAACACTGGATTTAAATCCTGTCTTGCCACTTACTAGGTGGCCAATCTTGGTCAAGTTGCTTAACCTTTTGGGCTTTAGTGTCCTTATCTGTGAAATAAGAATAATAGTACCTACCTTCTAGGGTCATTTTGAAGATTAAATGAGTTGGTATTTGTAAAGCACTTAGGATATTTTGTTACATAAATATAAAAATAGATATCACAGTAAGTAAAAAAAAAGAGTTCATCTTTTAAAGAAATATACTTAAATTTTTACTGATAAAATGGTGTGGTATCTGGGATTTGCTTCAAAATAATCTGGTAGGAGAGTGGGACATGGGAGTGAGAGAGAAAAGGGATGAATCAAGGTTGTTTATGTGTTGATAATTGTTGAAGTGGAATTTAGGTATGTGGATTTATTACACTATTCTTTCTAATATAAGCTTGGAATTTCCCAAATAAAAAGTCAAAACAACAAAAAAGTGCAGTTTGCCCCTTTCCATTTTCTTTTTCTTTCTTTTCTTTCCTCCCTCCCTCCCTTCCTCTTTCTCTCTCTCCCCCTTTCCTTTTTTCTGGAAATATCATTTTTTTAACATCTTTATTGAGGTATAATTGCTTTACAATGGTGTGTTAGTTTCTGCTGTACAACAAAGTGAATCAGCTATACATATACATATGTCCCCATATCTCCTCCCTCTTGCGCCTCCCTCCCACCCTCCCTATCCCACACCTCTAAGTGGACACAAAGCACCGAGTTGATCTCCCTGTGTGATGCGACTGCTTCCCACTAGCTATCTACTTTATCATTGGTAGGGTATATATGTCCATGCCACTCTTTTCCTTTGTTCCAGCTTAACCTTCCCCCTCCCCGTGACCTCAAGTCCATTTTTTACGTCTGTGTCTTTATTCCTATCCTGCCCCTAGGTTCTTCAGAACCTTTTTTTTTTTTTAAGATTCCATATATGTGTGTTAGTGTATGGTATTTGTTTTTCTCTTTCTGACTTACTTCGCTCTCTATGACAGTCTCTAGGTCCATCCACCTCACTACAAATAACTCAATTTCGTTTCTTTTCATGGCTGAGTAATATTCCATTGTATATATGTGCCACATCTTCTTTATCCATTCATCTGTCGATGGGCATATAGGTTGCTTCCATGACCTGACTATTGTAAATAGTGCTGCAATGAGCATTAAGGTGCATGACTCTTTGAATTATGGTTTTCTCAGAGTATATGCCCAGTAGTGGGATTGCTGGGTCATACGGTAATTATATTTTTAGTTTTTTAAGGAACCTCCGTACTGTTCTCTATAATGGCTGAATCAATTTACATTCCCACCAACAGTGCAGAGGGTTCCCTTTTCTCCACACCCTCTCCAGCATTTATTGTTTCTAGATTTTTTGAGGATGGCCATTCTGACTGGTGTGAGGTGATACCTCATTGTAGTTTTGATTGCATTTCTCTAATGATTAGTGATGCTGAGCATACTTTCATGTGTTTGTTGGCTACCTGTATATCTTCTTTGGAGAAATGTCTATTTAGCTCTTCTGCCCATTTTTGGATTGGGTTGTTTGTTTTATTGATATTGAGCTGCATGAGCTGCTTGTATATTTTGGAGATTAATCCTTTGTCAGTTGCTTCATTGGCAAATATTTTCTCCCATTCTGAGGGTTGTCTTTTCGTCTTGTTTATGGTTTCCTTTGCTGTGCAAAAGCTTTGAAGTTTCATTAGATCCCATTTGTTTGTTTTTGTTTTTATTTCCATTTCTCTAGGAAGTGGGTCAAAAAGGATCTTGCTGTGATGTATGTCAGAGTGTTTTGCCTATGTTTTCCTCTAAGAATTTGATAATGTCTGGCCTTACGTTTAGGTCTTTAATCCATTTTGAGTTTATTTTTGTGTATGGTGTTAGGGAGTATTCTAATTTCATTCTTTTACATGTAGCTGTCCAGTTTTCCCAGTACCACTTATTGAAGAGGTTGTCTTTTCTCCATTGTATATTCTTGCCTCCTTTTTCAAAGATAAGGTGACCTTTTGTGCATGGGTTTATCTCTGGGCTTTCTGTCCTGTTCCATTGATCTATATTTCTGTTTTTGTGCCAGTACCATACTGTCTTGATTACTGCAGCTTTCTATATAGTCTGAAGTCATGGAGCCTGATTCCTCCAGCTCCGTATTTCTTTCTCAAGATTGCTTTGGCTATTCAGGGTCTTTTGTGTTTCCATACAAATTGTGAATTTTTTTTGTTCTAGTTCTGTGAAAAATGCCATTGGTAGTTTGATGGGGATTGCATTGAATCTGTAGATTACTTTGTGTAGTATAGTCATTTTCACTATGTTGATTCTTCCAATCCAAGAACATGGTATATCTCTCCATCTGTTTGTATCATCTTTAATTTCTTTCATCAGTGTCTTATAGTTTTCTGCATACAGGTCTTTTGTCTCCTTAGGTAGGTTTATTCCTAGGTATTTTATTCTATTTGCTGCAATGATAAATGGAAGTGTTTCCTTAATTTCTCTTTCAGAGTTTTCATCATTAGTGTATAGGAATGCAAGAGATTTCTGTGCATTAATATTGTATCCTGCTACTTTACCAAATTCATTGATTAGCTCTAGTAGTTTTCTGGTAGCATCTTTAGGATTCTCTATGTATATTATCATGTCATCTGCAAACAGTGATAGTTTTACTTCTTTTCCAATTTGGATTCTTTTTATTTCTTTTTCTTCTCTGATTGCTGTGGCTGAAACTTCCAAAACTATGTTGAATAACAGTAGTGAGAGTAGGGAGCCTTGTCTTGTTCCTGATCTTAGTGGAAATGGTTTCAGATTTTCACCATTGAGAACAATGTAGGCTGTGGGTTTGTCATATATGACCTTTATTATGTTGAGGTAG
Source organism: Mesoplodon mirus (assembly GCF_964341445.2). NCBI lineage: Eukaryota > Metazoa > Chordata > Mammalia > Artiodactyla > Ziphiidae > Mesoplodon > Mesoplodon mirus. Next base: position 170,176,107 of record NC_138978.1, on the reverse strand, counting down.
GTTCCCTCTATGCCTACTTTCTGGAGAGTTTTATCATATATGGGTGTTGAATTTTGTCAAAAGCTCTTTCTGCATCTATTGTGATGAAAATATAGTCTTTCTCCTTCAATTTGTTAATATGGATTATCACATTGATTTGCGTATATTGAAGAATCCTTGCTTTCCTGGGATAAATCCCACTTTATCATGGTGTATGATCCTTTTAATGTGCTGTTGGATTCTGTTTCCTAGTATTTTTTTGAGGATTTTTGCATCTATATTCATCACTGATATTGGCCTGTATTTTTCTTTATTTGTGACATCTTTGTCTGGTTTTGGTGTCAGGGTGATGGTGGCCTGGTAGAATGAGTTTGGGAGTGTTTCTCCCTCTGCTATATTTTGGAAGAGTTTGAGAAGGATAGGTGTTAGCTCTTCTCTAAATGTTTGATAGAATTCGCCTGTGAAGCCACCTGGTCCTGGGCTTTTGTTTGTTGGAGGATTTTTAATCACAGTTTCAATTTCAGTGCTTGTGATTGGTCTGTTTATATTTTCTGTTTCTTCCTGATTCAGTCTTGGAAGGTTGTGCTTTTCTAAGAATTTGTCTACTTCTTCCAGGTTGTCCGTTTTCGTGACATAGAGTTGCTTGTAGTAATCTCTCATGATCTTTTGTATTTCTGCAGTGTCAGTTGTTACTTCTCCTTTTTCATTTCTAATTCTGTTGATTTGAGTCTTCTCCCTTTTTTTCTTGATGAGTCTGGCTAATGGTTTATAATTTTATCTTCTCAAAGAACCAGGCTTTAGTTTCATTGATCTTTGCTCTTGTTCCCTTCATTTCTTTTTCGTTTATTTCTGATCTGATCTTTATGATTTCTTTCTTTCTGCTAACTTTGGGGGTTTTTTGTTCTTCTTTCTCTAATTGCTTTAGGTGTCAGGTTAGGTTGTTTATTTGAGATTTTTCTTGTTTCTTGAGGTAGGATTGTGTTACTATAAACTTCCCTTTTAGAACTGCTTTTGCTTCATCCCATAGGTTTTGGATTGTTGTGTTTTCATTGTCATTTTTTTCTAGGTAATTTTTGATTTCCTTTTAGATTTCTTCAGTGATCACTTGCTTATTTAGTAGTGTATTGTTTAGCCTCCATGTGTTTGTATTTTTTTTTACAGATTTTTTCCTGTAATTGATATCTAGTCTCATAGCGCAGCAGTCGGAAAAGATACTTGATATGATTTCAATTTCCTTAAATTTACCAATGCTTGATTTATGACCCAAGATATGATCTATTCTGGAGAATGTTCCTGGAGCACTTGAGAAGAAAGTGTATTCTATTGTTTTTGGATGGAATGTCCTTTAAATATCAATTAAGTCCATCTTGTTTAATGTGTCATTTAAAGCTTGTGTTTCCTTATTTATTTTCATTTTGGATGATCTATCCATTGGTGAAAGTGCAGTGTTAAAGTCCCCTACTATGATTGTTTTACTGTCTATTTCCCCTTTTATGGCTGTTAGCATTTGCCTTATGTATTGAGGTGCTCGTATGTTGGATGCATAAATAATTACAACTGTTATATCTTCTTCTTGGATTGATCCCTTGATGATTATGTAGTGTCCTTCTTTGTCTCTTGTAATCGTTTTTATTTTAAAGTCTATTGTGTCTGTTATGAGAATTGTTCCTCCAGCTTTCTTTTGATTTCCATTTGCATGGAATATCTTTTTCCAACCCCTCACTTTCAGTCTGTATGTGTCCCTAGGTCTGAAGTGGGTCTCTTGTAGACAGCATATATACAGGTCTTGTTTTTGTATCCATTCAGCCAATCTATGTCTTTTGCTTGGAGGTTTTAATCCATTTATATATAAGGTAATTATCAATATGTAGTTTCCTATGACCATTTTCTGAATTGTTTTGGCTTTGTTATTGTAGGTCTTTTTCTTCTCTTGTGTTTCCTGCCTAGAGAAGTTCCTTTAGCATTTGTTGTAAAGCTGGTTTGGTGGTGCTAAATTCTCTTAGCTTTTGCTTGTCTGTAAAGGTTTTAATTTCTCCATCAAACCTGAATGAGATCCTTGCTGGGTAGAGTAATCTTGGTTGTAGGTTTTTCCCTTTATTCACTTTAAATATGTCCTGCTGCTCCCTTCTGGCTTGTAGAGTTTCTGCTGAAAGGTCAGCTGTTAACCTTATGTTATTTGTATGTTATTTGTTGCTCCCTTGTATGTTATTTGTTGTTCTTCTCTTGCTGCTTTTAATATTTTTTTCTTTGTATTTAATTTTTGATAGTTTGATTAATATTTGTCTTGGCTTGTTTCTCCTTGGATTTATCTTATATGGGACTCTCTGTGCTTCCTGTTTTGGTTGACTATTTCCTTTCCCATATTAGGGAAGTTTTCAACTATAATCTCTTGAAATATCTTCTCAATCCCTTTCTTTTTCTCTTCTTCTACTGGGACCCCTATAGTTTGAATGTTGGTGCATTTCATGTTGTCCCAGAGGTCTCTGAGACTGTCCTCAATTCTTTTCATTCTTTATTGTTTATTTTCCTCTGTGGTAGTTATTTCCACTATTTTATCTTCTAGGTCTCTTATCCCTTTTTCTGCCTTAGTTATTCTGCTATTGATTCCTTCTAGAGAATTTTTAATTTCATTTATTGTGTGTTCATCATTGTTTATTTGCTCTTTAGTTCCTCTAGGTCCTTGTTAAACGTTTCTTGTATTTTCTCCATTCTATTTCCAAGATTTTGGATCATCTTTACTATCATTGCTCTGAATTCTTTTTCAGGAACACTGCCTATTTCCTCTTCATCTTTATTCTAGTGGGTTTTTACCTTGCTCCTTCATCTGCTGTGTATTTCTCTGTCTTCTCATTTTGCTTAACTTACTGTGTTTGAGGTCTCCTTTTTGCAGGCTGTATGTTCATAGTTCCCATTGTTTTTGGTGTTTGCCCCCAGTGGGTAAGGTTGGTTCGGTGGGTTGTGTAGGCTTCCTGGTGGAGGGGAGTGGTGCCTGTGTTCTGGTGGATGAGGTTGAATATTATCCTTCTGGTGGGCAGTACTGCATCTGGTGATGTGTTTTGGTGTGTCTGTGAACTTATGATTTTAGGCAGCTTCTCTGCTAATGGGTGGAGTTGTGTTCCTTTCTTGCTAGTTGTTTGCCATAGAGTGTCCAGCACTGTAGCTTGCTGGTCGTTGAGTGGAGCTGGATCTTAGGGTTGAGATGCAGATCTCTGGGAGAGCTTTTGCCGTTTGATATTACCTGGGTCACTGGTGGGCCAGGGTCCTGAACTCGGCTCTCCTACCTCTGAAACTCAGGCCTGACACCTGGCCAGAGGACCAAGACCCTGACAGCTACGTGGGTCAGAAGAAAAGGGAGAAAAAAGAAAGGAAGAAAGAGAGAGAGGGAGAGAGAGAGGGAGGGAGGGAGGGACGGAGGAAGGAAGAAAGAAAGAGAAAGAAAGAAAATAAATAATGTTATCAAAATAAAAAATATTATTAAAAATAAAAAAATTAAAAAGTAATAAAAAAAGAAAGAAGGGAGCAAACAAACCAAAACACAAATCCACAAATGATAACAAGTGCCAAAAACTATACCAAAAATACAAACTAAACAAACAAAACAAAACAAAAGCATGACAGACAGAATCCTAGGACAAATGGTAAAAGCAAAGCTATACAGACAAAATCACACGAAGAAACCTACACATACAGTCACAAAAAAGAGAAAAAGGAAAAAATTATATATCTATATATAAAAAAAAGGAAGAGAGCAACCAAATCAATAAACACATCTACCAGTCAGAATGAGCTCTAAATACTAAACTAAGATAAACATAAAACCAGAAACCAATTAGATGCAGAAAGCAAACCCCAAGTCTACAGTTGGTCCCAAAGTCCACTGCCTCAATTTTGGGATGATTCATTGTCTGTTCAGGTATTCCAGAGATGCAGGGTACATCAAGTTGATTGTGGAGATTTAATCTGCTGCTCCTAAGGCTGCTGGGAGAAATTTACCTTTCTCTTCTTTGTTCGAACAGCTCCTGGGGCTCACCTTTGGCTTCGGCCCGCCTCTGCATGTAAGTCACCTGAGGGTGTCTGTTCCCTGCCCAGACAGGACAGGGTTAACGGAGAAGCTGATTAGTGAGCTCTGGCTCACTCAGGCCAGGGGTAGGGAGGGCTATGGAATGTGGGGCGAATCTGTGGCGGCAGAGGCCAGCATGACGTTGCAATAGCCTGAGGTGCACCATGTGTTCTCCCGGAGAAGTTGTCCCTGGATCAGGGGACCCTGGCAGTGGCGGGCTGCACAGGCTCCTGGGAGGGGAGGTGTGGATAGTGACCTGTACTTGCACACAGGCTTCTTGGTGGCTGCAGCAGCAGCCTTAGTGTTTCATGCCCGTCTCTGGTGTCAGTGCTGATATCTGCGCTGATAGCCATGGCTCATGCCCATCTCTGTAGCTTGTTTAGGTGGTGCTCTGAATCCCCTCTCCTCACGCACCCGGAAACAATGGTCTCTTGCCATTTAGGCAGTTCCAGACTTCTTCCCGGACTCCCTCCTTGCTAGCTGTGGCGCACTAGCCCCCTTCAGGCTATGTTCACAGAGCCAACCCCAGTCCTCTCCCTGCGATCTGACCTCTGAAGCCTGAGCCTCAACTCCCAGCCCCCACCTGCCCTGGTGGGTGAGCAGACAAGCCTCTCAGGCTGGTGAGTGCTGGTTGGCACCGATCCTCTGTGCAGGATTCTCTCCACTTTGCCCTCTGCACCCCTGTTGCTGGGCTCTCCTCCATGGCTCCAAAGCTTCCCCCCCGTCTCCGCCAGTGACGGGTCTTCCTAGTGTGGGGAAACTTTTCCTCCTTCATAGTTCCCTCCCAGAAGTGCAGGTCTCATCCATATTCTTTTGTCTCTGTTCTTCCTTTTTTCTTTTGCCTTACCCAGGTATGTGGGTAGTTGCTTGATTTGGGGGAAGTCTGAGGTCTTCTGCCAGCGTTCAGTAGGTGTTCTGTAGGAGTTGTTCCACGTGTAGATGTATTTTTGATGTATTTGTGGGGAGGAACGTGATCTCCACGTCTTACTCCTCCTCCATCTTGAATGTCCCCTCTCTCCCGCTTTCTTTTTATTTCTTCCTTCCTTTCCTTCCCTCCCTCCCTCCCTTCCTTCCTTCCTTCCCTCCCTCCCTCCCTTTCTCCCTTCTTTCTTTCCTTCCTCCACCCCTCCCTGCCTCCCTATTCCGTATCACTCCTTGTCCAAATCTGGCATACTATTTCTGTCTTTTTTGGTGTAGTTCAAATGCCACCTAGTATGAAGCCCTCCTTGATAACCCCAGCCACATACCATCTCTTCTCTTCTTTCTAACATAGCCCCTGGGCCTTTCTTAGGCCCTCCTGTATGCTGTATGGCTCTGGGATTATTCCCATGTGTGACTTTTTTCTTCTAGCCTTAAACTCCATGGGGGCTAGAATAATCATTTAATTCCCATAGCAAACACCTGACACTTCACATCTTTGTAGAACAAATGGCCTTTGTTGACTGTAATTAAGAAGGAGTGTAAAAAACATTGTGTCACTCTTGTTACTAAAATACCTTGTTTCTGAATGAAAGATTATTATTAGGATTGTATAATGGTAGTTCTAAATAGAAATACTTGTGGCTTTATATTATTTTTGCTGTTTGGGGTATTTCCTTTTATCTTTTCCAGGATTTCATTTGGAAAGTTAATGTTTCAGGTTATTAGCTAAGTTACAGAAATAAATATTCATCTAATTCTAGAATATTGGGATTCTGAATATGTGTGATACTTGTTTTCCATTTTATAGTTATGGAAAGTAAGATTTTCATTTGTGGACTCACATTATTTTTTCTGCTTATAGACTTTAATGATTCAAAGGAGAGTCTAGTATGAAATTGGAAAAAGTTAATTTTGAAAACCTAAGTCACAGAACTTTGTTTTGCTTCTGGATAGGCCCTGGAATCATAGAAATAAAACAACCATAATTTTAGTCACCCAACTCTTGCCCATAACACAGGTAAGGTTTCCTTTAGGTGTATTCCTGAAACACCTTATGTAAAGTACAGTTTGCTAAATGGTATATTTTAACTTATATTTTAAACCCAAAGATTTTATGTCTATTAGACAGTTGTAACTAGGATCATTTTTATAAGGGAGAGACTATTTTAAAGCAAAGAATTATAATTAACCTTATAAACAAGTTTGCTTGTTTATAAGTTGAACTTACCCAAGGTGAAGATTCCATTCATCTTAGCCTTTTCTTTACAATAAATCTTTCTTGCTGAATATATTGCCAAGTAGTGAAATTGGGCTACCTTGAGCTTCACTTCAGTCTCCTTTCCATTTACATCCTCTATAGAGGTGCTAATCACCAGTGAAATAGTTAAAAGATGATGCTGACAGCAAAAAGAAGCACTAAAGGACACGGGCAGTCTATAAACTAAACAATCAAGTTTCTAAAAAAAAAAATGAAGTGAGGTTATATTGCCTAACAGCATTATTGCCTTGATTTTCTCACTTGCAGTGGAGATTAAAGAGTCTCTGAATTTGGTTTTCTCCACTCCCTGCTGCATTGCCACCCCAGTGGCATGTTCTCATTAACCCAGTTTCTTGACCTTTAGCTACTGCACTGAAGAATTCAAATTTGCAAGAATTGAATTGCCTCATTCATATCTGCAAGGTTCGAATCATGGTTAAGTTTTAGGCGGGGTGTCTGATGAACAGGCTGCAAGTGAGAGTGGGTGTCCTTTAGTGAGGATCTGCGCTTGCTAAGCTATATTGTTTCATTCACTCATTTTCTCATTTAGCTTTTCTGTAGCACTAAGGACAGTGATTCTCAGTGTAGTCATTGTGACACATCATGCTATCTCTGGCTGACTAATGAGGTTCTGAGACAATTTAAAAATAGATTTTTCACTTAAAAATATGCCACATGAAATTATTAAGAAGAATGAAGGAGTAGGTATCGAAGATAAGATGTCCAACAATTCCTGCCAAGAAGGATTACTAACCGTTTGCCGAAGCTTTAATGAATTTTTTCTTTTGCTTTTCATATAGATTAAACAAAAGAGTGTGGGAACTTTTCTCCCTCCTACTTTCTTGGGAATAGGGACCTTGTTCCCTATTCTGCTGAATCCTTCATTGTCAATTAATAAAATGCTTTGCACAAATTGAATAATCAGGAAATATTAATTTAAAATTCCTTTACTTTTTTTGGTAGTTGGGAAAAACTCAAATCTGTTGGCAAGTTGATAGGACTGTGGGAACTTATTTATGAAAAATGCTTGCAACTGAAGCGGACTTCTCTCCTATACTAAATGTGCTTCTGGTAAAAGGATCTGCTGAACCACCTGTTTCTCCCATGAACTGGAGAAGAGACTTGTGTTAAGTGACAGAGGTGCAAGTAAGCCCCATTTATTCCACTGCTTTTCTGCATAGGTGTGAACCCAGACTGGACAATTCATCATCCAGGGGAGAGCCAGGTGGCCATGGCTTTATTTCTTTTATATTTTTGCATGGAAAAGCATGTCATTAGTACTTCAGGGGAAGAAGAGTATTGCATTGATCCCTAGAAGTACTTGGTACTGTTGGGACCTTTCATCAAGCAGATTCTGTCTACCTCAGTGAGTGTATTTCTGACCTTTGAGGTCAAGTTCTTTTTTTTTTTTAATGGAAAAAACATTAATATGTGAAAAACAAGAAATAACCTGAGGAAATTATCCATCTGATCAGATCCTCTGTCATTCTGGGAAATTTTACTATTACAACCTTTACAGAAATTTGCTAAGATTTTAACATGGAGCCTCCTATATTTTCTGTCAGAGCGTTTCTAGTTGTACAATAAAGTAAATAGATTTCATGCTAATACATTTAATTTTATCTGTAACATTCTCATAATTCAATCTGCTGCCCCCAAATCAAAACTAATGTACTTTTGGCTTATCTACTAGTTTGAATCACCTGTATCATTCTGCCCATACTCAGTTGTTAACATGTATTCAGGGTCTAATGTATGAAAGGCACCGTTTTAGTTGTTCAAAGAAGCAAGGGTTGGAAGTAGTTAGAAAGTCCTTTCTTTACTACAGTTTTCAAACATCAGATCATAATGAGTTTGAATGAGAAATGACTTACTTGTTGAGTAGCTGTGTTTTTAAAATCTAGGGTTTTTTGTTGTTGTTGTTATGGCTCAGAAGAGAATGAAGAATTATATGATGTATGCAATTAGTGCTGTCCGCTTTAGATTACTTTGGATATTTGAAAGCATGAAAGCATTCAGACAGGTGAATGTTGCAGTTGCAGGTAATGGAAACCACTCTAGCTATATAAGCAAAAAAAAAAAAAAAAAAAAGGTATCTGCCAAGGGAATTGCTACCTTTAATAAGTTTAGGAAGCTGGGGACTCAGGAAGTCTCTATGCCAACTTCTGGTCTGACCACTTTAGTCACAACCAAGAGTCACGAAGCACCTGTTGTCTTCTGGGACATTCTACCTTAGCTGTGATTCACAATCAGATTGCTGCCTGAACTGTTAACTTCAAAGCTGTCTGCTGCCTGCTAGATCTATACCAGCAAAAAAAAACACCTTGAGTGCTGCTTCTCTCCCACTTAACTTGATTCTGAATTCAGGTCTTATGGAAGTGCATCTAATGGTGAAACCTAAATTGCATTGAGAATGCTAGTTACAAGGGATTCTGGAAAACAATGATTTTGGCATTCTAGCTTCTACGGTATAGGAAGGCAGAGGAGGAGACTGGAACAGAAGTTGAGCTAGCTGGTTGCTGTCTCTACCACAAATGCTCTTGTGTTATTCCCTGTGACTTCTACAAAATAATCTTAAATTTAGAATTTGACTGATTAAATAAGGGAAAAGATTTTCAGATATAGACCTTGTATTTTGTATTTAGGTCTTCATGTAGATTTTTAAATAGATTTTTTGTTTTTATAATCTAAGTCTTCAGAAGAGTATCTAGTAATCAGCAGTTACATGGTCAGATGTGTCAACTGTAATCATTCAAGTATCTATAGGTGTAGTTATAGTTTGTATTACATGTGTCTTCTCTTTAGAACTTGGCTATTTTTTGAAATTGAACTTTTCCCACTGGTGCTTATGCTAGTGCATTTAATTGAGATTATTTTTTGCCATAGAGAGCATTAAGTAGAGCAAATGGAGCATAAACAGTATTAGTTTACTACTTTAATTTTGTGATCATGATATCGAATATACATTAAGTATAGTGTAGAATATACTTAAGATAGAGCTCCTTCTTTCAGGAACTTAACATTTAAGGAAATGGACAATGTATAATGCTTTTTAACCTGAAAATTCTTCTTTCCAGTTTTGTCTTTTCACATAGAACTAAGCAGAGGGACTGAGGGGTGTGGTTTTCAGCTGTACTTGGGAATATTTACATGACTGGTAAATTTTCAGATGAGATAATAGGAGATTCCAGGCAGAGGGCCAGGCCGAGCCAGAAGTGGCACCATAGAGCCAGTCAGGGCCTGAAAGAGCTGGAGAGTCTGGATGAAGGCCATGGGTGAACTATTATTCTGTGTATGTCTTTGAAATGGCAGCATTCTCCATACAGTATAGATATGCAAATACCAGCACCCAGTGAACCCCACTTTGATGTGTTGCCAAGCTCCTTTGGCCTCTAGTGGGTGCTGAGTGGGAGAGATTCCAGCCTCAGTCAAAACATCTGTTAGGAGAACAACAGGATTAATTTCGGAATTTGTCATCTTTTACCTCAGTTTCTCCAAGGAGACAGTTTTGTTATTTGACCTGAATGTTACATAATGTTTTAGGAAACAAATCTTAGAATTTTCTATGAAACAATAAATTTGCAATACCAAGTGAATATTATTTCTCTTTAAATAGATTTTTTCCAGGTCTAGAATTATTATTTTTGACTTTATTTTGAAATAATTTCAAACATAGAAAAATTGCAAGAATAATATAAAAAAACTCCTGCATACCCTTCACCCAGATTAACCAATTTTTAATGTTTTGCACACACACACACGTGTGTGTGTGTGTGTGTATGTCTTTTCCTGTACCATTTGAGAGTTAGTGGAGATATCATGCACCTTTACTCCTAAACACTTAATGTGTATATTGCCTAAGAACAAGGACATTCTCTTATATAACCACGTGGATATATGTCCCTATTCAAAATTTACCAACTGTCCCAATAATATTCTTTAGATCAGCGGTCCCTAACCTTTTTGGCACCAGGGACCGGTTTCGTGGAAGACAATTTTTTCACAGACTGGGGCGGGGGATGGTTTTGGGATGATTCAAGTGCATTACATTTATTGTGCACTTTATTTCTATTATTATTACATTGTAATATATAATGAAATAATTCTACAGCTCACCATAATGCAGAATCAGTGGGAGCCCTGAGCTTGTTTTCCTGCAACTAGATGGTCCCATCTGGGGGTGATGGGAGACAGTGGCACCCGAGGTGTGTTGCTTATGTCCGGTCTACTCCGTCATCTCATTTTGGTGGCTGTCACTGCAGAAAACCCTGCTTCACAAAGATAGGATGTTGGAAATGGAAGCAGGCTTTTCAGTGCTTTTGTGGCAATCTCAGGATATCCTGCCTTGACTTTAATCCAGAACGTATGGAGATTTGAAGTTGTCTCAAACATACTTTGTTTTTTTTTTTTTTGCGGTACGCGGGCCTCTCACTGTTGTGGCCTCTCCCATTGCGGAGCACAGGCTCCGGACGTGCAGGCTCAGCAGCCATGGCTCACGGGCCCAGCCGCTCCGCGGCATGTGGGATCTTCCCAGACGGGGGCACGAACCCGTGTCCCCTGCATCGGCAGGTGGACTCTCAACCACTGCGCCACCAGGGAAGCCCTCAAACATACTTTTAAGGCCACCGTCATTTGCGATCTCAAGCAGTTGATCCTCTTCTAGCACGGACAAAGTCGATTCACCTGGCTTATTTACAAATGGGATTCAGATCCATTCCTTCCCAGTTCTGGGGTCTTTTGTAGTTGGGAAGTAATGCTCAAACTCTTTTGAAAGCTGTGATCATGCACCAGGTGGGAGAAAGAAGGCCCTGGCTCAGTCTCTTTCAAAATCTCTGCCAATGTTTGAAACATGTCAGAAATCCCAATGTTCCCTCATCACCCCCATAATTCCAGTTTGGCTTTGAATGCAGCCACTTTATCTGCCAACTTGAACACAGTCGTCGTTCTCCCCTGAAGTGACAGATTGAGTTCATTGAGAAGGTTGAATATATCACACAAGTAAGCAAGTTTTGTGACCCATTCTGTGTCACTGAAATATGCTGCCAGTGGTGACTGTTTTTCTAAAAGAAATCTCTGAAACGGCTCTTGTAACTCAAAAACTCTGGCCAGTGATCTATCTTTAGAAAGCCATCTCACTTCTGTGTATAAGAGAAGACGTGTGTGCTCTATGTCCATCTCCTCACAGAGCTGTGAGAACAGACTTGAGTTAAAGGGATGTACTTTAATGTGGTTGATAATTTTAATCACATTCTGCAAAACATTGTTAAGTTCAGGTGACATTTTTCAGCTAGCCAGCATTTCTTTATGGATGACACAGTGCATAGAAGCAACCTCTTTGACCCGAGTAGTGAAACCAGAAAGCCGTCCAGTCATGGCAGCCGCTCTGTCCATGCATATCCCGACGCAAAGTGACCAATTCAGTTTTCCTGATAAGTAATCATTCAAAGACTTGAATAGTTCTGCAGTTGTGGTATTGGTTGGCAGCAAAAGTGCACATAACATCCTCATGCGTATCCTGAAATTTATTGCACAGAAACAAGCATTGTTGCCTTGTTGTCAACATCAGTAGACTCGTCAACCTGGATTGTGTACCATGGTGACTCATTAATCCTCTCTAACAATTGTGCCTCAATATCCTCTGCTATTTCATCAATTCTTCTAGTTATGGTGCTAGCTGAAAGAGGAACACGTGTCACGTTTTGAACTGCAACCTCCTAAAAGTTCATGACAAATGTCCTCAGCAGCAGGCAGGGTCAACTCTTCACCAATAGTAAAGGGCTTCTTAGCTTTAGCAATGTGTTTAGCCACTAAGAATGATGCTCTCAGTGCAGACACATTTGATGAAGTGGTGGCCTTCAGTAATTGCTTCTTTTCTTTGTGTTCATATTGTTTTCTTTTGAAAAACTCCAAAGGCTTGTCTTTTAATGCAGGATGCTTGGTCTCCATGTGGTGAAGCAGTTTTGAAGGTTCATGGCTTCCTTGGATAGCCAGTCTCCACCTATTGTACAAAGTGGGCTTGTTGCAATGAACCTGTAATTGAAGTAGGACTCTTGGTATTCTCTTTTAAATGCAGCTTTCTTTTTGTTGGCAGTCTTAGAGTCTTCTGCTGTCTCATCATTGGGTCTTTCCCCCTTTTCAAAGAAGCTCTCCAGTGACGTTTGTTTTTTACTCATTTTGGCTAGGGTAGCTTGTGGGCTTACTAAAACAGTGACTGAGACAAGTGTGCAGTATGGGAGAGAGGCACAGACAGAGGGGGTAAATAAAATGGGTGAAAATATAAAATAAAATAAAATAATGGGCAGGGCACGTGCAGACTAAAATAAGGGTTGGACTCTGACTTAAAGCCTGCCACCAGATGCAGCTGTAGAATTGAAGTACATCAACTCACTTGCCACTATATAAAGCCTGCCACCAAATGCAGCTTAATTGTCACTTGCCTCTCACAGATAGGGTTTTGATATGAGTCTGCAGGCAATTGATTTATTATGGTCTCTGGGCAGTCAGACCTCTCTGCTAATGATAATCTGTATTTGCAGCCTCTCCCCAGCGCTAGCATCATCACCTCAGCTCCACCTCAGATCATCAGGCATTAGACTCTCATAAGGAGCACGCAACCTAGATCCCCCGCATGCGCAGTTCACAGTAGGGTTCGCGCTCCTATGAGAATCTAATGCTGCCGCTGATCTGACAGGAGGTGGAGCTCAGGGGTAATGCAAGTGATGGGGAGCAGCTGTAAATACAGATGAAGCTTCACTTGCTTACCTGCCACTCACCTCCTGCTGTGTGGCCTGGTTCCTAACAGGCCACGGACTGGGACCGGTCCATGGCCCGGGGGTTGGGAACCCTGCTTTAAAGCGTATTTCCCCTTGACCAAGCATCCAAGTCAAGATCACATACTGCATTTAGTTGTCATGTCTTTCTAATCTCCTTTAATCTGGAACATTTCCCTAGCCTTTCCTTTTCTTTCATGACACATATCGCTGAAGAGTATAAGCCAGTTGTCTTATAGACTAACCATTAATTTTGGCTTGTATGATTCAATTTTTAAAAAATAAATGACTTTATATTTTAATTTGAAAAACATAGAAATATATGAGAAAGAAAACATTCACCTATGATCCTACTATCCAAGGATACAGTTGACATTGGCATATTTCCTTTCTTCCCCTATGAATATATTTTTCTACGTTATTGAGATCATTCTGTATATGCGATTTTTGTAGCTGATTTTATGAGAATTTTCCACCTTATTAAATGCTCATTGAAAGCATAATTTTAGTAGCTTCCTTGTATTCCTTATTACAGATACACTAACATATATTTAAATATTCTTTTATTGTTGGACATTTAAATTGTTTCAGAAGCTCAGGGCATTCCCAGTCTGACTTTTGAGTAAGGTTTGCTTTCTCCCAATGTGCCAATGTACCTGTCTGTTCAGAGTGTTTGTCACACCATCTGCAGTGACAGTGTGTTGTCATTTTCTCAGTCTGCCTGCTGGGAGATCACAGGGAGTTGAATATAGCTGAGTCAAACAGATGTTCAACTTGGATGCATCTTCAAGGTCTTGTCTTATTCCAGTCCTGAAGAAGCTTCTTGGGCTCTGAGAGACAGAGAGAGCTTCTGGCTGAAAAAATACTCCACAGTTTTTCAGTGGCAACAGCAGCCCATGGATTCCAGTTTGGTTCTGGTGTTCCCTTTGGGGATTTGTATCAACGATGAAAGAAGCAGAGGTTGGCTGAGTCTGTCACCTCCTGAAACGTTTTTTTTTCTTCAGAATAAAGAATATGCATCATCTCTTCTGTGATTCTTCTCTTGACGCTCCTGTCCAGCCTTCCACACTGGACCCAGCAGGGTTAATCACCCTCACCTCTGAGTTATCCATGAATCTTGTCCTTAGGTCTGTTACTGTAGCCCTCATACCGTATTGTGTACAAGACTGGCTTCCCCACAAGGCTTTGAGTTTTTTTAACAGTTAGACTTTTCCCTGCAATGAACTACCCTAAAACTTAGTGGCTTAGAACAGCAGCCATTAATGTAGCTCATGATTCTGTGGAATCAGCAGTTTGGGCTGTGCTTAGCAGGGCTCAGCTGATTTTTGCTGGGATGGACTCTTATGGATGGCCACTGGTTCAGCTGGGGGCTGGCTGATTGATGACTGGAGCACCTCAGTTTGTCTCTTGGGGTTTCTCATTCTTAAACAAGCTACTTGGGCTTGTTGACTCATGGCCACAGGGTTCCCAAGAGCATTAAGAGGGCAAACCCTGAGGTGCAAGAACTTTTCAAATTTCTCCTTCTGGTACATTTGCTACTGTCCCATTTTCCAAAGCAAGTCATATGTCTGACCCCAGAGTGACTGTGGGAGGGTGCTATAAAAAGGTGTAGATATGTCAACAAATGGGGCCATTTCTGCAGTCAATCCACTACAAGTTCCTTGATGTCAGGGTTGAATTTACACATCTTTCTATGCTTAGCTTGTATCATGCGTTTGGCACAAGTTAGGTGCTTGGGAAATGTTGAACTGATCTGTATAGTTACCTGACTCCTTTAGTATCACCCCAAATTCTAGGGTACAGTGAGAGCATTAAGGCAATGCTCTGGGGTGCCAAGCTTTAGGAGACTCTGCTTCTGGCTATTGATCAGTTAGTTGATAAGGAAAGTCTAAGGAGAGAAGGTGGGTAAACACTTGGTATTTTTTTTTAAAAATCAGATTTTTAGTGGAATCCTAATAACCTTCTTTATCTCCTAGGCAAAACATGCATACTTTTATAGTTATCTTGTACCCTTATCTTTCTTAAAAGAGTGCCCTTGATGTTCATTTTAATCTGATTTTATTCTGTAAAACTATTAGGGAAAGAGCATACAGCTGTGTTTAGACTGTATGCTCTAGAGTCAAGGCCTCTGAAGAATTCCTGAAATTTCAAATAACTAGGAAGAGTACCTCCCTTAGTTATATGCAATGGGGACCTCTGTCATAGCCCTCAAACTTTAGAGGGTCTTACTCTATCTTTCCTCTGGCTTTATGGGGCTAGGAGTTGGAGGGGTCAAGGATGTGCCAGGGGGGCACATGCTCACCTAGAGGTTGTACTCTTCCTCCTTTATGTTCCAGGTAACTCAGACTCCAAAATTTTCTGCCTAAGTGGCCTTAAGTTGCTTTCAGGACCTGTGTGGGCCTCTTTGCTTTTCTCCTAAAGGCACACCACACCAATGTGTCCCCTTAGGTGCAAGAGATGTCCAAGGAGTAGCATTTGCACAGTGGGGGTTAGGGAGAAGATGGATCTTGGACTTCGGGTTGGGGTACCCATAACCTTGCTTTGGAGGATTCTGAGGGTGTGGGTTGGAACTGGGAGTATGGTGAGATGTTGACAGGCCCTAGGCTAGGGGCCACTTTGCCTTGGACTGCAAAGGTTGTGGGTTGTCTGATCGGGAATCTTGAAAGGATGTTTGTTGACAGTAGTGGAATATTCCAGGGGAGCAAGAGCTGGACTGGTCTCTTTGGTTCATTTGTTTTTTTGATTTAATTGAAGTATAGTTGATGTACAATATTATATATTAGCAGTGTACAATATAGTGATTCATAATTTTTAAAGGTTATATTCTATTTATAGTTATTATAAAATATTGACTATATTCCCTGTGTCATATAATATATCCTTATTACAACTTATTTTATACATAGTAGTTTGTACCTCTTAATCCCTTACCCCTATATAGCCCCTCCCCCTTCCCTCTCCCCACTGATAACCACTAGTTTGTTTTCTATATCCGTTATTTGGCTTTTAAAAAAAATATTCATTGGTTTGTTGTACTTTTTAGATTCCACATGTAAGTGATATCATACAGTATTTGCCTTTCTCTGACTTATTTCCTTTAGCATAATGTCCTCCTAGTCCATCCATGTTGCTGCAAATGGCAAAATTTCATTGTTTTTTATGGCTGAGTAGTATTCCACCTGTTCTTTATCCATTCATCCGTTGATGGACATTTAGGTTGCTTCCATATCTTGGCAATTGTAAATAGTGCTACTATGACATCAGGGTGCATGTATCTTTTCAAATTAGTGTTTTCTTCTTTTTTTTTTTTTCTTTAGGATGCATACCCAGGAGTGGAATTGCTGGGTCAAATCACAGTTCTATTTTTAGTTTATTAAGAAACCTCCATACTGTTTTCCGCAGTGGCTGCATAGACTGGTCTTTTTTGAATTCTGGGAGTTTTGCTAAAAATCAAATGACTTCTGGAATATAATGAGCTAAACACTGCTAAATAGCTGCTTAACCTACTACATTTTATGGCAGTAAGTGAATTTGTTTCTTCTTTTGTGAGATTATGAGCTGAAAGTTTGGTTCCTGTTAATATATGACAAAATTATGAGATTGTATTCTTTCTTTTAGGAAAACTGTCAAGTTGTTAAGCTTGATCAATAAAAAATCTTTTGAGGTCTAAGTGATTACTGTGTAAAGTAATCATTACATCATTATGGTATAATGATGCCTTTTTTTTGTCCTTCCCTCTCCCCTGCTCTTTTTTCTTTTTTTTTTTTCTTCAAAATCCCCATGGTCAGTCACTGCCTTCCTGGAAAATTACCTTTGCCTTTGTTATTTACCTTATGATTTTAGGAATTTAGAATGGTGTAGGAATCTTAACAGAAGAGTTGGAATCAAAGCTTATTGTTTTCTGGCTATGGCTTGAATTTGAAATAAGAAAGGGCAAACATAAAAGTTTTAGTCTTTAAAATGTGAGGATTAGGTTAAGTCATTAGTGGTGAACATATGTCTAGTAATTTCATTTACAAGGCATTTGATTAATGACTATACTATAAACATTTCTTCAGATTCACATAACTCTCTTAAAGCCAAATTATTTTTGCAAGTTAGCACACAGAGTTATCTTTTCTGGCTTAATGTTTGAACATTATACACTTTCTTACTAGAAAGTTATTTCCTATTGGTTATAGTAGAATTATATTTTAATGTGTTGTGATTGGATAGCAATGTATTATCATCAAATAAAAGGGCAAGAGAAGGTAGATTTATCAGACAGTTGAATTACTGGAGATGTAATTGCTGTGAGGGAAAACCCAGTTGTCTGTGGGTTGTAGACAGAGTGCTTCCTGTTTTCTGCTGGAGAACTAGAATTGATTAGATTCAGACCAGTAGACTTCTGCTGATATTCATAGAATCACAGAATTATAGAGATAGGATTTTAGAAATCATCTAATCCAATACCCTCATTTAAAAAATAAGGATATTGAGGTGAAAGTTCTCTTCTTCAAGGTCACACTGTAGTCAGAACCCAAGGACCATAACCCTGAGCTAGTGACCATTACTTCTAAATACAGAGATTGTCTGCTCTGTGTTCATATTAGGTATACATTCTGGAGGTGAAGTCTTTTTAAAAAATTGTTTATTATTTAAAAGATTTTCTATAATTGTCACAGATGCATGAACAATTAAGCCAGTTCTTAGCCTGTTTTTACAAGTTCTTTGGTTTGCCTTTATTATTGCCAGAGTTATTGTTATTGCAAAAGCATCCCATTCTTTTTTCTTTTTTTTTGTGGTACGCGGGCCTCTCACTGTTGTGGCCTCTCCCATTGTGGAGCACAGGCTCCGGACGCGCAGGCTCAGCGGCCATGGCTCACGGGCCCAGCCGCTCCGCAGCATGTGGGATCTTCCCGGACCGGGGCACGAACCCATGTCCCCTGCATTGGCAGGCGGACTCTCAACCACTGCGCCACCAGGGAAGCCCAAGCATCCCATTCTTTAAGGATCCTTTCCCAGTGATTTGTGAGACCCGTAAAAAATGGTAAACCTTACATTTTTTTGTTGTGTTTTATTTACTTTATTAAATAGGTAATTCTTTCACAAATCTCTGCTCTGTTTAAATATTTCTTTGATAATTTATAAATACATTTATGCAACCCACATATGTGTAAATGGGCATGCAACCATCAATATTAGAAAAGATTTGGGATTTATTTCATTCACTGTTAATTTATTATAACCAAATAGTTAAGTTATTTTAAAGCATCATCTGATATATAGTTTTCTTTTCATTGTCTGTTATTTCTCAATAGGAACATATGGAACCTTCAGGATATGTGTAAAACAATCCTTAAAATCTGATTGTATTTTGGAAGTCAAAAAGGATTTTGTTTCCGTTATGCTCTCTGTAACCTGTCTTGTTTTATTTTTTTCCCCAATCTCCCAGTTCATCCCACCACGCCCCCGCCCCCCACCCCGGGCACTTTCCCCCTTTGGTGTCCATACGTTTGTTCTCTACATCTGTGTCTCTTTTTCTGCCTTGCAAACCGGTTCATCTGTACCATTTTTTCTAGATTCCACATATATGCATTAATATACGATACTTGTTTTTCTCTTTCTGACTTACTTCGCTCTGTATGACAGTCTCTAGATTCATCCACGTCTATAAAAATGACCCAATTTTTTCTTTCCTATGGCTGAGTAATACTCCATTGTATATATATACCACATCTTCTTTATCCATTTGTCTATTGATGGGCATTTAGGTTGCTTCCATGACCTGGCTATTGTAAATAGTGCTGCAATGAATATTGGGGTGCATGTGTATTTTTGAATTATGGTTTTCTCAGGGTATATGCCCAGTAGTGGGATTGCTGGGTCATATGGTAATTCTACTTTTAGTTTTTTAAGGAACCTCCATACTGTTCTCCATAGTGGCTGTATCCATTTACCTTCCCACCAACAGTGCAAGAGGGTTCCCTTTCTCCACACCCTCTCCAGCATTTGTTGTTTGTAGATTTTCTGATGATGCCCATTCTAACTGGTGTGAGGTGATACCTCATTGTAGTTTTGATTTTCATTTCTCTAATAATAATTATGTTGAGCAGCTTTTTATGTGCCTTTTGGCCATCTGTATGTCTTCTTTGGAGAAATGTCTATTTGGGTCATCTGCCCATTTTTTGACTGGGTTGTTTGTTTTTTTTAAATATTGAGTTACATGAGCTGTTTATATATTTTGGAGATTAAGCCTTTGTCCATTGATTCATTTGCAAATATTTTCTCCTATTCTGAGGGCTACCTTTTCGTCTTGTTTATAGTTTCCTTTGCTGTGCAAAAGCTTTTAAGTTTCATTAGGTACTATTTGTTTATTTTTGTTTTTATTTCCATTACTCTATGAGGTGGGTCAAAAAAGATCTTGCTGTGATTTATGTCAAAGAGTGTTCTTCCTATGTTTCTTCTAAGAGTTTTATAGTGTCTGATCTTACATTTAGGTCTTTAATTTATTTTGAGTTTATTTTTGTGTATGGTGTTAGGTAGTGTTCTAATTTCATTCTTTTACATATAGCTGTCCAAGTTTCCCAGCACCACTTATTGAAGAGACTGTCTTTTCTCCATTGTATATCCTTGCCTCCTTTGTTGTAGATTAGTTGACCATAGGTGCATGGGTTTATCTTTGGGCTTTCTATCCTGTTCCATTGATCTATATTTCTGTTTTTGTGCCAGTACCATATTGTCTTGATTACTATAGCTTTGTAGTATAGTCTGAAGTCAGGGAACCTGATTCCTCTAGCTCCGTGTTTTCCCTCAAGATTGCTTTGGCTATTTGGGATCTTTTGTGTCTTCATACAAATTTTAAGATTTTTTGTTCTAGTTCTGTAAAGAAATGCCATTGGTAGTTTGATAGGGATTGCATTGAATCTGTAGATTGCTTTGGGTAGTATAGTCATTGTCACAATATGGATTTTTCCAATCCAAGAACATGGTATATCTCTCCATCTGTTTGTGTCATCTTTGATTTCTTTCATCAGTGTCTTACAGTCTGAGTACAGGGCTTTTACCTCTTTAAGTAGGTTTATTCCTAGGTATTTTATTCTTTTTGTTGCAGTAGTGAATGGGGTTGTTTCCTTAATTTCTCTTTCTGATCTTTTGTTGTTAGTATACAGGAATGCAAGAGATTTCTGTACATTAATTTTGTATCCTGCTACTTTACCAAATTCATTGATTAGCTCTAGTAGTTTTCTAGTGGCATCTTTAGGATTCTCTATGTATAGTATGTCGTCTGCAAACAGTGACAGTTTTACTTCTTTTCCGATTTGTATTCCTTTTATTTCTTTTTCTTCTCTGATTCCTATGGCTAAGACTTCCAAAACTATGTTGAATAAGAGTGGCTAGAGTGGACATCCTTGTCTTGTTCCTGATCTTAGAGGAAATGCTTTCAGTTTTTCACCATTGAGACTGATGTTTTCTGTGGGTTTCTCTTATATAGCCTTTATGATTTTGAGGTAGGTTCCCTCTTTGCCTACTTTCTGGAGAGTTTTTATCATAAATGGGTGTTGAAAGCTTTTTGTCGAAAGCTTTTTCTGCATCTGTTGAGATGGATCATATGGTTTTTATTCTTCTATTTGTTAATATGGTGTATCACATTGATTGATTTGCATATATTGAAGAATGCTTGCATTCCTGGGAAAAATTTCACTTGATCGTGGTGTATGATCCTTTTAATATGTTGTTGGATTCTGTTTGGTAGTATTTTGTTGAGGATTTTTGCATCTATATTCATCAGTGATATTGGTCTGTAATTTCCTTTTTTGTAGTGTCCCTGTCTGGTTTTGGTATCAGGGTGATGGTGGCCTCGTAGAATGAGTTTGGGAGTATTCCTTCCTCTGCAGTTTTTTGGAAGAGTTTGAGAAGGATGGATGTTAATTCTTCTCTAAATATTTGGTAGAATTCACCTGTGAAGCCATCTGGTCCTGGACTTTATTTGTTGGAAGATTTTTTTTTTTTTTAGTTTTTATTTACTTAATTATTTATTTTTGGCTGCGTTTGGTCTTCATTGCTGCGCGAGGGCTTTTCTCTAGTTGCAGTGAGCAGGGGCTACTGTTGGTTGTGGTGCGTGGGTCTCTCATTGCGGTGGCTTCTCTTGTTGTGGAGCACAGACTCTATGCTCATGGGCTTCAGTAGTTGTGGCATGCGGGCACAGTACTTGTGGCTCATGGGCTGTAGAGCACAGGTTCAGTAATTGTGGTGCGTGGACTTAGTTGCTCCATGGCATGTGGGATCTTCCTGTACCAGGGCTCAAACCCATGTCCCCTGCATTGGCAGGTGGATTCTTAACCACTGTGCCACCAGGGAAGCCCCTGTTGGAAGATTTTTAATCACAGTTTCAATTTCATTACTTATGATTAGTCTGTTCGTATTTTCTGTTTCATCTTGGTTCAGCCTTGGAAGGTTATACCTTTCTAAGAATTTGTCCATTTCTTCCAGGTTGTCCATTTTATTGGCATAGAGTTGCATGTAGTAGTCTCTTACGATGCTTTGTATTTCTGTGGTGTCTGTTGTAGATTTGAGTCCTCTCCCTCTTTTTCTTGATGAGTCTGTCTAAAGGTTTATCAATTTTGTTTACCTTTTCAAAGAACCAGCTTTTAGTTTTATTGATCTTTGCTATTGTTTTCTTTGTTTCTATTTCATTTATTTCTGCTCTGATCTTTATGAGTTTTTTCCTTCTACTAACTTTGGGTTTTGTTTGTTCTTTTTTCTCTAGTTGCTTTAGATGTAAGGTTAGATTGTTTGAGATGTTTCTTGTTTTCTGAGGTAGGATTGTATTGCTATAAACTTCCATCTTAGAACTACTTTTGCTGCATCCATAGGTTTTGGATCATCATGTTTTCATCGTCATTTGTCTCTAGGTGTCTTTCGATTTCCTCTTTGATTTCTTCAGTGATCTCTTGGTCATTTAGTAATGTATTGTTTATCTCCATGTGTTTGTGTTTTTTGCATTTTTTCCCCTGTAATTGATTTCTAATCTCATAGTGTTATGGTCGGAAAAGATGCTTGATATGATTTCAATATTCTTAAATATACCGAGACTTGATTTGTGACCAAGATGTGATCTATCCTGGAGAATGTTCTGTGTGCACTTGAGAAGAAAGTGTAATCTGCTGTTTTTGGATGGTATGTCCTATAAATATCAATTAAATCTATGTGGTCTATTGTGCCATTTAAAGCTTGTGTTTCCTTATTAATTTTCTGTCTGGATGATCTGTCCATTGGTTTAAGTGAGGTGTTAAAGTCCCCCACTATTATTTTGTTACTGGCGATTTCCTGTTTATAGCTGTTAGCAGTTGCTTTATATATTGAGGTGCTCCTATGTTGGGTGCATATATATTTATAATTGTTTTATCTTCTTGGATTGACCCCTTGATCATTCTGTAGTGTACTTCCTTGTCCCTTGTAAGATTTTTTATTTTAATGTCTATTTTATCTGATATGAGTATTGCTGCTTCAGCTTTCTTTTGATTTCCATTTGCATGGAATATCTTTTTCCATCCCCTCACTTTTAGTCTATGTGTGTCCCTAGGTCTGAAGTGGGTCTCTTGTAGACAGCTTATATATGGGTCTTGTTTTTGTATTCATTCAGCGAGACTTTGTCTTTTGTTTGGAGCATTTAATTTAGTCACATTTAAGGTAATTATCGATATGTATGTTCCTATTACCATTTTCTTAATTGTTTTGTGTTTGTTTTTGTAGGTCCTTTTCTTCTCTTGTGTTTCCCACTTAGAGAAGTTCCTTCAGCATTTGTTGTAGAGCTGGTTTGGTGCTACTGAGTTCTCTTAGCTTTTGCTTGTCTGTAAAGCTTTTGTTCTTTTATTTTATTAATTAATTAATTAATTTATCTTTTTTTTTTAACATCTTTATTGGAGTGTAATTGCTTTACAATCATGTGTTAGTTTCTGCTTTATAACAAAGTGAATCAGTTATACATATACATCTGTTCCCATATCTCTTCCCTCTTGCATCTCCCTCCCTCCCTCTCACCCTCCCTATTCCACCCCTCTAGGTGGTCACAAACCACCGAGCTGATCTCCCTGTGCTATGTGGCTGCTTCCCACTAGCTATCTATTTTACATTTGGTAGTATATATATGTCCATGCCACTCTCTCACTTTGTCACAGCTTACCCTTACCCCTCCCCATATCCTCAAGTCCATGCTCTAGTAGGTCTGTGTCTTTATTCCCTTCTTACTCCTAGGTACTTCATGACCTTTTTTTTTTTTCCCTTAGATTCCATATATATGTGTTAGCATATGGTATTTGTTTTTCTCTTTCTGACTTATTTCAGTCTGTTTGACAGACTCTAGGTCCATCCACCTCACTACAAATAACTCAATTTCGTTTCTTTTTATGGCTGAGTAGTATTCCATTGTATATATGTGCCACATCTTCTTTATCTGTTCATCTGTTGATGGACACTTAGGTTGCTTCCATGTCCTGGCTGTTGTAAATAGAGCTGCAGTGAACATTTTGGTACATGACTCTTTTTGAATTATGGTTTTCTCAGGGTATATGCCCAGTATTGGAATTGTTGGGTCATATGGTGGTTCTATTTGTAGTTTTTTAAGGAACCTTCACACTGTTCTCCATAGTGGCTGTATCAATTTACATTCCCACCAACAGTGCAGGAGGGTTCCCTTTTCTCCACACCCTCTCCAGCATTTATTGTTTGTAGATTTTTTGATGATGGCCATTCTGAGTAGTGTGAGGTGATACCTCATTGTAGTTTTAATTTGCATTTCTCTAATGATTAATGATGTTGAGCATTCATTCATGTGTTTGTTGGCAATCTGTACGTCTTCTTTGGAGAAATGTCTATTTAGGTCTTCTGCCTATTTTTGGATTGGGTTGTTTGTTTTTTTGTTATTGAGCTGCATGAGCTGCTTGTAAATTTTAGAGATTAATCCTTTGTCAGTTGCTTCATTGGCAAACATTTTCTCCCATTCTGAGGGTTGTCTTTTTGTCTTGTTTATGGTTTCCTTTGCTGTACAAAAGCTTTTAAGTTTCAGTAGGTCCCATTTGTTTATTTTTGTTTTTACTTCCATTTCTCTAGGAGGTGGTTCAAAAAGGATCTTGCTGTGATTTATGTCATAGAGCATTCTGCCTGTGTTTTCCTCTAAGAGTTTGATAGTGTCTGTCCTTACATTTAGGTCTTTAATCCATTTTGAGTTTATTTTTGTGTATGGTGTTAGGGAGTGTTCTAATTTCATACTTGTACATGTGCCTGTCCAGTTTTCCCAGCACCACTTATTTCTCCATCTAATCTGAATGAGATCCTTGCCCAGCAGAGTAATCTTGGTTGTAGGTTTTTCCGTTTTATCACTTTAAATATATCATGCCACTCAGAATTTCGCTGAGTAATCATCTGTTAATCTTATGGCAGTTCCCTTGTATGTTGTTTTTTTCCCCTTGTTGCTTTCTGTAATTTTTCTTTGTCTTTTTTTTTTTTTTTTTTTTTTCTCCGTACGCGGGCCTCTCACTGTTGTGGCCTCTCCCGTTGCGGAGCACAGGCTCCGGATGCGCAGGCTCAGCGGCCATGGCTCACGGGCCCAGCCGCTCCGCGGCATATGGGATCCTCCCAGACCGGGGCACGAACCCGTATCCCCTGCATCGGCAGGCGGACTCTCAACCACTGCGCCACCAGGGAGGCCCTTTCTTTGTCTTTAATTGTTGTCAGTTTGCTTACTATGTGTCTTGGTGTGTTTCTCCTTTGGTTTATCCTGCCTGGGACTCTCTGCCCTTTCTGGACTTGGGTGGCTATTTCCTTTCCCATGTTAGGCAAGTTTTTGACTATAATCTCTTCAAATATTTTCTTGGGTTCTTTCTCTCTTCTCCTTCAGGACCCCTATAATGCAAATGTTGGTGTGTTTAATTTTGTCTCAGAGGTCTCTTAAGCTGTCCTCATTTCTTTTCATTCTTTTCTTTTTATTCTGTTCCATGGTAGTGAATTCCACCATTCTGTCTTCCAGGTCACTTATCCATTCTTCTGCCTCAGTTATTCTGCTATTGATTCCTTCTAGTGTATTTTTCATTTCAGTTATTGTATTATTCATCTATTTTTTGTTCTTTTATTCTTCTAGGTGTTTGTTCTTTAATTCTTCTAGGTCTTTGTTAAACATTTCTTGCATCTTCTCGATCTTTTCCTCCCTTCTTTTTTTGAGGTCCTGGATCATCTTAATTACTATTATTCTGAATTCTTTTTCTGGAATGTTGCCTGTCTCCAGTTCATTTAGTTGTTTTTCTGGGGTTTTATTTTGTTCCTTCATCTGGTATCTAGTCCTCTGCCTTTTCATTTTGTCTATCTTTCTGTGAATGTCAACCTGTCTAGTATTTTAATACCCATATAGTCAGGAAGTTCTTGGTTACCTCCTATTTAAAGATTTTTCTTTTTTTCCTTAGGTTTTATTTTTTTCTTCTCCTATTTCTGTAGCTGGAAATCAATAGTTATTGTTATATATTAAGGATTTAGAGGAATTTTTGGTTCTCTTTATGATTAGAAAAATCATTTGTTCGTGAAGTGTGAAAAATTAGTAACATTATTATTATTATTTTTTTAAATTAATTTATTTTTTGCTGTGTTGGATCTTCGTTTCTGTGTGAGGGCTTTCCCTAGTTGTGGCAAGTGGGGGCCACTCTTCATCGCGCTGCGTGGGCCTCTCACTATTGCGGCCTCTCTTGTTGTGGAGCACAGGCTCCAGATGCGCAGCCTCAGTAGTTGTGGCTCACGGGCCTAGTTGCTCCGCGGCATGTGGGATCCTCCCAGGCCAGGGCTCGAACCTGTGTCCCCTGCATTAGCAGGCAGATTCTCAACCACTGCGCCACCAGGGAAGCCCAGTAACATTATATTTGCAATAGAGTTTTGAAGCCAGTTCCCAGGGCTCTACAGTGAAACGATAGTGGAGCTGGGAATAAAACCAAGGTCGTATGAAATTCATTTTTTTTTTTTTTTAGAGGAGAGGAAATAATGTCATTTCGCCAGAGAACAAACTCTGTAGCTAGTAGAAACAATGAAAAGAGTTCTTAATATAGTTTATAAAACTGGTATAGATGCAAGAAATAGTAGTGATGGGGAACTTCTAGTATCCTGATGTTGGATGGAAGTCTAATTCTGCTAAATGAAGAGCAAGGCATCATAATGGAAAGGACCTTGAAATAGGTTCCAATTTCCTTTTGCTTGGCTGAAGGACCTTGAGTAACTCATTTAACAGTTTCTGTCCTTGGAACGTTAAAACCTTTCTTTCCAAACTTCTAAGGTTATTATGAAGATCAAATATGATAAAGCTTTTGAAAGTATTAAAAACAGTACTACACAGATGTGAGTTAGCATAAAGCCAAAACATCTGATGTATTCTTCTCTTGTATTGCCAACAGTGTCATCTCTTTGCAGGTGGAAGAAGCAGTGGAGAGAATTGCCATTCTGTGTCTTTTAATGATTGATAAAGAATGTATTGGTGATATGGCCTTAAAAGGAATTCTGGGAAAGGTGACCTTATTAGACTTTATAATGTCAAGGCAAGACACTACTGGGTATAATTTTTTTAAAGTAGATTTTAAGAAATTTAGAGAAAAAGTAGATATTTTAGAAGGGACTGTGACTCATGAAGATGGTTCATAACAAAAAGTGAAATTCTAGTGATTTATTTGTAAATGATTTAAACAAGAGAGGAAGGTGTATGGGCAAGATGGTTTATCTTAACAAAGCCAGTGATATAGACAACTCTCTGAGCACACAGTGTATGGAAAATACAACAAATAGTAAGGGAGGAGAATGTAACTAAGGAAAAATACAAGCATAGAATTTATTTAAAATGAAATTGGTTACTTTCCTGTAGTAGAATTGGCTTTAAAATATGCATTTAACAGAACATTTCAAAGTTAAAACAATGGCTATTGGCTACTCCTTAACTCTCTGACTAGAAAAGAATTCATAAGAAGGTTTAGGCAGGATAGTGTCATTTAGGCTTAAACTGAGAATTAACTGAAGTTTATGAAAAGATTAGAGCAAACAAACAAAAATAGGCTAAAGACAGGAAAGTGGGCTCTTTGTTTTTTAAAGGTTAAAGCTCCTTCCAGATGATAGAGAAGGGGATAAGGCCACTTATTAGGGAGGCTGGAAAGCCTCCTTAAAGCTAGTCTTTACTGCAAATATATTAACAGAGACTGAGCATTTACCAGGGATAGTTGCAGAAGAAGGGGAAAGATTTGGGTTTAAATGTCTTTATTTCTAGCATTACTACTTAATGTGTTCAGTGTAGCTGCATGGATGTCTAGATGTGTTGTCATCATCATGATCTGAGTTTAAGCCTCATTTTGTGTTCTTCTAATTAGGATTAACCAGTCATTTGTAGTGCAGATTTGTAGTGATATTGAGTGCTGAGAACTAGGGTATGTGGAAAAATTGAGAAAAACTACAAGTGTACCAACCTCTATTATCCAAACCACCCCTAATTATTTACAGTAGGCTCAGTGAATCAAAGGATGCTCTTGGGTGCAATTCTTCAAAAACCTATTCTCAAACAGTGTGGGATCTACCAAGTTGAGGGCCAGAGAAAGAACATTAAGGGTACTTTGTAGCTTGCCTGGGGACCCCTAATCAAACCTCTCTTCCAAAGCTGATATGTAGTGCCTTAAAATGAGCTGTTTACTTGGCTGTGCTTTCTCGTTTACATTTTGTGTTCAAATTCTTTACAGCTCATGTCAAAGGAGAAGAATGGAGCCTGGGCAGCAACCCCTTTTGTGAGGACATATTTAAAACTTAGTTTGATATTGTACTGTAAGAAGGATGCTAAAAATAATGATCATAGTGGATCGTTTTCCAATTTTATTTTAAGATTTGACTTTTTAAAACTATCTTCAGTCTTAAACGGAAATACTTATTCTGTGAATTTATATATAAGTAGCATTTCTAGCCACGTAGAAAAAATGAGTAGTTTGTTCGTTTTCCTAGAAAACTAACAGATGCTTTCCTAGAGATAAAGTGTAATTAAATTTATTTATAGTTGAGTTGGTAACTTTCCTATAGTAAAATTGGTTTTACAATATGCATTTAACAGAACATATTTAAAAGTTAGAACAATGGCTACCAGA
The DNA here is from genome assembly GCF_964341445.2 of Mesoplodon mirus. NCBI lineage: Eukaryota > Metazoa > Chordata > Mammalia > Artiodactyla > Ziphiidae > Mesoplodon > Mesoplodon mirus. The sequence continues at coordinate 170,147,994 of NC_138978.1, read as the reverse complement.
TACTCCCTGAGCCTCTCGTATTAAAAATAATTCATATGAAGTTTTAGATGTCAGTTGAATTAACTTATAAGCAACGTCCAGTGGGGAAAGAAATCATTAAATTGGCCCTTTTTTCTTTTGATACTGCTCCTGCAAAATAAGTTTGAGAATTATAAAGGTGACATAGTTTATGCTAGGATAGTAATAATAACTTCTAATTCTGTATGTGTGTGTGTGGAGGGGAAGGGCGTGTATAACTCTATCTAGAAGGACATTTTTTTGGTCTTGATTTTTAGATACCAATCACATCATCAAAAAATAAAGTCATTAATCTTGAATTGAGGTAAAATAACAATGGATGTGGTTTCTAAGAGTCACTCCATGTGGTTATTGAGAAGTCTGATTTTAAAAATGTATTGGAAGCTTCCCTGGTGGCGCAGTGGTTAAGAATCCGCCTGCCAATTCAGGGGACATGGGTTCGAGCCCTGGTCCGGGAAGATCCCACATGCTGCGGAGCAACTAAGCCCATGCTCTACAGCTACTGAGCCTGCACTCTAGAGCCCTCATCAGCCACAACTACTGAGCTCACGTGCCACAACTACTGAAGCCCACACACCTAGAGCCCATGCTCTGCAACAAGAGAAGCCACTGCAATGAGAAGCCTGCGCACTGCAACGAAGAGTAGCCCCTACTTGATGCAACTAAAGAAAGCCCACGTGCAGCAATGAAAACCTAATGCAGCCCAAAATAATTAATTAATAAAACACCCAGTAATGCTTTAAAAAAATAAAATAAAAATGTATTTGTTTCTGAAACTTTTCCCATATAATTGACTTTATATGGTTTTTGCAACCAAATTGTGCTGAGATGGCCAACAGCCCACCCAAGAGAGGAAGAGCATCAAGGTGAAAATGCCCCAGTAGTCAAAACGTCAGATCTAAGAGTTTCCCATTTAGAAAGCTGGAAGTGGCTGATATCAATGGATGGTATTAAAGATGGGGCTGGAGGCATAAATTTGGTAATCACATTCAGTAAATATCTCATCTCTTCCCTAATTATTTTTAAATAAACTTTTAATTTTAGAATGGTTTTAGGTTTATAGAAATATTGCAGAGATAGTAAAGAGAATTCTCATATACCCCATACTCAGTTTCCCCTATGATTAAAATTTTACATTAGTATGGTATGTTATAATTAACAAACCAAGATTGATATAATTTTTATTATTTAAAGTCTGTATTCTATCCAGATTTCCTTGGTTTTTATCTCATGGTCTTTTCTATTCCAGGATCTCATGCAAGATAGCATTCTGCATTTAGTCATTGTGTCTGTTTAGGCTCTTCTTGACTTTCACAGTTTATCAGACTTTCCTTGTTTTTGATGATATTGACAATTTTGAGGAGTACTGATCAAGTATTTGGTAGAATGTCTCTTAGTTGGGATTTGTCTGATGTTTTTATCCTGGGGTTATGTGTTTTTGGGAGGAAGACTACAGAGGGAAATTGCCTTTTTCATCACATCATGTCAAGGGCACATACTATCAACATGACTTATTACTGTTGATGTTGACCATTATCACCTGAGATAGTGTTTCCCTTTCCATACTGTCCTCTTTGGAAAGAAGTCACTTTGTACAACCTACACTTAAGAAGTGGGAATTTTATTCCACTTCCCTGAGGGTGGATTCTTTACATAAATTACTAGGAATTCTCCTGCATGGCATATTGGTTTGTTCTCTGTTTATTTATTCACCCAACCATTTACTTATATCAGTTGGACTCATGGATATTTATTTTATACTTTGGGTTACAAGCCAATACTATCAATACTTTATTTTTTTGTTCACACTGTTCCCTTGGGAGCTCTTTCAGTTGGTTTCAATGTCCCCTTTACCCATCATTTGTTCCATCTTGTGTGTGTGTGTGTGTGTGTGTGTGTGTGTGTTCTGAGCACTTCCTTACTTTCTGTCGCTGTAAAATGCTCCAGGATCATCTTTTATATTTTACATGCTAGTCTCAGAATCAGCTATTTCTCCAAGGAACCCTGAAGAATGGTATTAGGAACTAAGATCTGATGTTAGTTGTGCTCATTGTTACTGGGATATAGTTGCTTCTAGGCCTTCTCAGCTGACAGAACAAGGAAATATATATGTGTATACTAACCCATGTATATACACATAAATATAAATATTTCTGTATGCGACCATCTGTACCTATGTTAAACTAAACATGAGTTCATACTCATGTCTTCACTGTAATCCATTACCATATGGATAATTTATCCTCTACCTCTTGCTTATTTGTAACTTCCCCATTCCAACAGTGAGAACTTTGGCTCCCACCTTTCATTTATTTACTTATTTTTTTTTTTTTTTTTTTTTTTTTTGCTGTACGCGGGCCTCTCACTGCTGTGGCCTCTCCCGTTGCGGAGCACAGGCTCCGGACACACAGGCTCCGCGGCCATGGCTCGCGGGCCCAGCCGCTCCACGGCATGTGGGATCTTCCGGGATCGGGGCACGAACCCGTGTCCCCTGCATCGGCAGGCGGACTCTCAACCACTGCGCCACCAGGGAAGCCCTATTTACTTATTTTAAGTTATCATGAATATATCCCATAATCTTAAATATATAGTTATATTTTACATACTTGGTAAACACTGTGACAAAACTCCTATAATTTTTCTGAAAAATGGCAATTTCCCTCTGTAGTCTTTCTCCCCAAAACACGTAACCCCATGATAAAAACATCAGACAAATCCCAATTGAGATATTCTACCAAATACTTGACCAGTACTCCTCAAAATTGTCAATATCATCCAAAACAAGGAAAGTCTGATAAACTGTCATAGTTATATTATACATGTGTAACAATATCAGAACTTTTAACTTGTACCCTCAGGGGTAACAGCTTTACCAGCCATAGTACAGTGGTTATATACAGTTCCTTTTGTCTTACGTCTAGCAGATTTCACTCATTTCCAAAGTTACTTAGGTAAGTACCCTACCCCATCAGTGAATAGTTCCATACAATTAGAACAATTTGTAAGAACAATTTGTAATACAGTTAGATTGTTTTGTCATACTCTTCATTCCATTTTGGAATCCTCTGATGTCTTTAATGATTTTTTTTAGTTGCCTACATTAAGGTTCACTTTTTGTGCTGTAAAGTTTTGTAAGTTTTTAAAAAATTTTAATTAATTAATTAATTTCTTGGCTGTGTTGGGTCTTCGTTGCCACGTACGGGCTTTCTCTAATTGCAGCGAGCAGGGGCTACTCTTCGTTGTGGTGTGTGGGCTTCTCATTGTGGTGGCTTCTCTTGTTGCGGAGCACAGGCTCTAGGTATGTGAGCTTCAGTAGTCGCAGCACGCGGGCTCAGTGGTTGTGGCTCGTGGGCTCTAGGGCACAGGCTCGGTAGTTGTGGCGCACGGGCTTAGCTGCTCTGCGGCATGTGGGATCTTCCCGGACCAGGGCTTGAACCCATGTCCCCTGCACTGGCAGGTGGATTCTCAACCACTGCGCCACCAGGGAAGCCCCAAAGTTTTGTAAGTTTTGACAGTACATAGTGTCATGTATTCACTACTGCAGTGTCATATACCCCAAATTATTTTTAATTGTTTAATATTTGATCATTTTTGACTAAAAAATTCCAGCAGTTTGGGGTGATTCAATCTAATATCACTTGAAATGTAAGCCAGTGATTATTTACAGTTACATGAAATAGCTGAAACTTTCAATTAAGTTTTAAGTTATCATAAAGATATACCATAATCTTAAACATATAGTTATATTTTACATACTGGGTAAACACTATGATAAAACTCCTGTAATTTGTCTGATAAAAGTTATGTTAAATGGTTACATTCCTTAATCCTCTCCAAATATTTGCATTTTCAAAGAAGAAATACATATTTGAATTACATACTAATTCAAATATATCCTAACAAGTGTTAGACTTTTAGGCAGTGTTAACAACTTGACTTAAAAACTTGTAGGCAGGGTAGGGAAATCTTACTCTCTAGTGCCAACCTCCTTTAATTATTAACATAATGTATTGCTTCTTACTTCATTTTTGAAATGTCCTAGAGTCGTAGATGTTTGGGACCATCTTAAAGTTATCCTCAAGCCACATCATCTGTGTGAAACAGAATTACATATCTTCATTCAACAAATATGTTTTTGAGTATCTTCTATATGTGTGATATTGTGTTAGGGGCAGCGTTCCAAATTGTAGATCAGCCACCTTCCAGGTGGCTAAAATGCTCTTGGAACCAGTGGCTTCCAGACTGCTAAATTTCAAGAGACAGTTAAAGAAAAATGGCATGGATGTAGAGTTGCCACCTTTTTATTTTGTGAAGCCTGGACATTAAAAATGAACAAACAAACAAACAAGACTTTGATCAGGCAGGATTTGTTTTGCCTCTTCTGAATGTCAAATTTAAATTTCATATTATGTTCCTTTCTCTAATTAATAAAAGCTTTTCACCCTAATCCACTTTTATTTGAAGGCTTTTTTCTTAAACAACTTCAGCTATTATCCTACTCTATAGATGTCAAGGGTAGACCTTCAATGAGAAGAACAGATGTCAGAAATTTGGCAGTTGTGAATAATCATGTCTATCTCTTGTCAATATTTTGATTTTAAGTAAGGGAAATGCTGTGGAGAACTGCTGCTTTGGTTGGAAACCTAGATTAGCACATGCTGTTCCATAGTGAATGCTTAATAATATCTGCCAACTGAATGAAATAATGAACCTTCTCAAATCGTCTCATTCATTATGTGGAGATACAGAATCTAGCATCTGACAAGAACTTCCTTTGCTGTAACAATCTGGCATTTTCTACATTTTATAGGTGAACATAATAAAAACAAAATATTTGCCCTAATTGGCCTATCTAATTGGTAGAAGTTATCTTAGTTTTCTGACTTTGTCTTAATCTCTTTATAATAAGAAATCATTTAAAAATTAGTACATTTCTCATTCTCATTTTCATTTTGAACCTAGTTTCACAAGTAAGCATTTCATTGGGCATGACGAGACAGCATTTTGTGGATTTAGTGATCCTACAAATCTTGTACCATCGCTCCCAAGACCTAATAAGGCTGAAATAAAAAAAATTGTTTTAAGTCCTTAGGATATAAATAAAAATTGAATATATTTATGAAGATATAGAGATTTATAAAACTTAATCAAGAGATGACCACTTCATTCTCTGAAACTAGTTTTTCTCTCTTAAAGAAATATGTTCATTGAAGAATATTTAGAAAACACAGATTACATGATAAGAAAACAAAAATCACCTACAGTCAGCTGAAAGTTAGCCATAATGTTTTGGCATAGATTTAGCTTATATTGTACTGTTATGTCATATGATTTAAAAAATGTAATTTATATGTTTTTATTTTATGTAGAAAATGAATTTCACGTTATTAACTATTCTGTTATACTATAATAATTAATAGTATTCCATTGTGTGATAGGTCCCCTCTTTTTGGATGTTTGTATTATTTCCAATCACAATTTCACTTTAATTCTTGTTAATCTGACAGGAGATTATGCTGTTGACTTTTTAGGAGAAAGGGATGAAGAGTTGTATTTGAAACTAAAATGAAGTTGTGGGACAGCAATGCCCTTAAGTGCTTGGAATCACTGCTATGGAATTTGGTCTGCTTGCTTCCCTAGCTGGGCTGCAGGCCTGCTGAGGCCTGTTTGCTGTTAGCCAGCTGAGAGGGCAGTGGCCTCAGTTGTGTCAGCAGGAACAGAGCGGGCTTCATCTCTGCTCTTTGTCTCAGATTTGGTGCTGGTGTGTTGTCCCTGCTGCTGCCATGTGATGGCTCGTAAGCAGCACTATACACAGGATCTGTAACTCCTTTTGAAAGCTCTATTGTGAGATGCTGCTGAGTTTTAATGCAGAGGAGGTTTTTGCTAGCGTGTTGCTTTTGGTTTCTTTCAAATGTGAATGTGCCTTCCTCTAAAGAATCCTAAGGAAAGCACCTAAAAGATGAATTAAATTATCCTTCCCTTCAAGCCTCCTATGGTAGAATGGTAATGTAATAGAAAAGTAAGTACTCATATTTCTTTCTCTATTTTGCATTGCAGTTAATCACTATGAGGGAAGTGAGAAATAAGAGAGTGGGGGTGGGAATCAGGGAAGGTTTCATAAATGAAATGATATTTGAATGGGGTGATGAAGAATGAGTACGGTTTTTGAGAGTAGAAACAGATGACAAGAAGCACAGAAATGTAGATAGTGGAAGTTACTCAGGTTTTTTTTTTTTTAATTCATTCATAAAACATTAATTCGGGGCCTATGATATACCAGGAATTATACTAAACGTTGGTTACACAAGGATGAATTAGATATGGTTTCTCTTTCTAGCAGTTGAAGTGTGGTTGGGAAGGTAGAAAATATATAAGCATATATAGTTGGCTCTATAATATAGGTTTCTACAAATAATATGGAGTTCAGTGTAGGGATATCATAGCCCAGCTTAGGCAAAGTAACGAAAAGTCTTGGAGGGCTGATACCTGAGCTGAGTTTTGAAGGACCTATAGGCAAGGGGGGAGGGTACTCCAGATAGAGGAAACTGCATGTGCAAAAGCAAGTATGCAAGAAAGAAGATGGAATCTACAGGATACTACAAGAAGTCCTGTGTACAGCAAAAGAAGATACTGCAAAGTGGAGGAGGATTGGCAATAAGTAATTTATGAGGGCTTGAGTTAAGACAGATGGGGAGAGGGACTTCCCTGGTGGTCCAGTGGTTAAGACTTTGCCTTTCAATGTAGGGGGTATGGGTTCGATCCCTCGTCGGGGAGCTAAGATCCCACATCCCTCGTGGCCAAAAAACCAAAACATAAAACAGAAGCAATATTGTAACAAATTCAATAAAGACTTTAAAAATGGTCCACATCAAAAAAAAAAAAAAAAAAAGACGGGGAGAAAATCAAGGATGACTTCCCAGTTTTTTACTTGGTTGATTGGTTGGTGGTGCCATTCACTGTTACAGGAGATAAACAAGGAGAAGTGGATTGGGACATCACTGTGCTTGGACTGGGACATGTTGAGTTTGGGGTACTTGTGATGTACAAGTAGAAGTCTGGAGCTCAGAAGAGAGATCGAGACTGCAGATACTTGACTGGGAACCATTAGTAGGGAGTGGATGAAACCACTGAGGGGGAGAACATGTAGAGTGAGAAGAGGGCTGATAAAAACCCAGAAAGGACTAGACAATGGAAGACACTGAGAAGGAGAAGAGGTTGGAGTAAAACCAGGAGGGAATGGAGTGAGGGAAATTTACTGAGAAAGCATCAGGAAAGGAGAAGTGAGAAGAGGAGAGGATGAGAGGAGAAGAAAAGAGAGGAGAGGAGAGAGAGGTCAGCAGTATCAAGTGTTCCTGAAAGAAGAAGGAAGATAAATTCTGTGAGTCCCATTGTTTTTAGAAATAAGAAGGTCATAGTGATATTGATGAAGGCAGCTTTAAGGGTGAAGTAGAAGACTGACTTGAATTTCAGTGTTTGAGGCACACATTAGAGGTCAAGGAGGCATGATTTTATTTTATTTATTTTTGGCTGCATTGGGTCCTTGTTGCTGTGTGTGGGCTTTCTCTAGTTGCAGTGAGCGGGGGCTACTCTTCTTTGAGGTGCACGTGCTTCTCATTGTGGTAGCTTCTCTTGTGGAGCACGGGCTCTAGGCACGCAGGCTTCAGGAGTTGTGGCACGCGGGCTCAGTAGTTGTGGTGCACAGGCTTAGTTGCTCTGTGGCATGTGGGATCTTCCCGGACCAGGGCTCAAACCCATGTCCCCTACATTGGCAGGCGGATTCTTAACCACTGGGCCACCAGGGAAGCCGGAGGCATGATTTTAGAATCCTCTTCTAAGAAGCTTGGTTGTAGACAGAGTGGTGAGGGGTAAGAGCAGGTGGGAGGGGATGAGTGAAGCAAGGACGGAGGGAGATGGTGGTATTAGTTTGCTTGTTTTTTCCCCGAAGATGGAAAACTGGAATATTTTTTATAAGAACCACGTGAGAGAGGAGGTTGAAAATGTAGGAGAGTCTGAGAGGATGTAAACTGCTGGAGAGAGGTCTCTGAGGAGGAAGGAGGGAAGGGGGTTATGAGTACAAATGCATAATTGTACGGAGATCTTTCAAAGATGTCTGAGTGACGTTAAAGGTACACATACTAGTACACAGACTTCATTCTAAGTGGGCCTTAACTCTGTCTCTGTTTGTAGTGTTAGCCTATTTCAAAGGCTTTACTATTTTATGTCCCCCCAACAAAGAAAGTATGAGATTAGCTATTTAGTCTTCCCTGTTATCCCGATATTCTTCCTCTCTCTAGTTTAACCTATGATCTAAACGATTTTTTCCCCTAATATCTACTGAGTGACCTCTGTAAAAAGTAAAGAATAAAATTTCTTGACATATTCCTCTCGACCTATTAGGGACATGCTCTTCTCAAGTGGTGGGGGTCCCTGGAGAGAGAACTTCATGGGTTATAAGGCAACTTCTTTGGGAGACGGTTCTTTTAGAAAAAGTACAGAACTGGAAATCATGTTCCAGCCCCAATTCTGTCATTAGTGAGCTCCTGTGATAGGGTATGAGTCCCTTGAACCCCTCTTTGTCTCTTTCCTCACTTGTAACAGGTGAGTACTAAGTGCCATTGTACTTACCTCCTGTACTGTTGAGAGAACTAATATATGTATATTATTAATGCTTTGAAATGTATAGAATGCAGTGCATATGAAAGATGATATTATCATAGTTGTACCTTATCTGGCCAGAATTCAGAAATCCAAAAATTCATTGGTCCCTAGCAATGACAGTTTATAACGACATTGTGCATTATGTGGTAGAAAGCATTTTCACATCCTTGGTTTTCCATGTAACCCTGAAAGAAGACAGCTGTAAAGGGACAAGAGGTGAATTAAATAGGCTCTGCGTAGCCATGGTGATGTAGAAGTGTTCCTCTAGATTACCCTCAGGTGAGCAATGCAGGCTGTTGCCCAGAGCCCACTCACTTCCACACAACTCTCAGGCTGGGCTTTCTGACATCTACACCCATTATGGAGTAGGAGTGGCAGACTAGGAGCTAGGAGGAAAGTAATGGTTAAGAGCAGGCACGGTTATGGCAGGGAGATGTGGTACCTATCGTAAAATACCTCTTAAGGGAACAGTAATAATAATAAAAGCTCACAATTTGTGCAGGATTAGCAGGCCTTTTAAAGATTTAATGTGGGCTTAGCTATGTTTTAGCATAATACAATTGTTGATGTTTAAAATGGGGACTTTATAAAGATATTTAAATACTTGATATACTGTATGCTAAGAATGCCAAGAAGAAAATATCAACTATATTTATAGTTTTTCATTAAAATAAAAATTTGACAGTTAAAGTGCCAGCTGGGGCCTTTCCCAAAGGGTCTCACTCTTGTATTTGTAGGATGCCCATGAGTTACTGCTTCTTATATAAATTGCTGAGAGATAGAGCTGGTATCTATCTCTCATGTAGATGGTAGATGGTGTACAAAACCTGATGATAGATGAAGGGAGCTTCATATTATCGGTTCAAGCTTATATTTCCATAGCACATTTTAAAAAACATTTTAAGTCTATAGTGCTCCATGGGATCATAAAAAGGTTAATCCATACTCAGGATTTTTCAAGAATAAAATAACCTTACCCCATACTATATTCTGACCCTGGAGAACACATTATCAGCTTTGGAATAGCAATTATTCAGCTTTCTAGTTCTGAGATATAGTGTTCTTTCATTTAATATCTTTAATTGAAATAGTAACCTATAATAGACATTACTAAACATCAAATATGAAAGTTTCATTATATTTCTTTTACCAGTTTAATGAGCATTTTAATTATCCTTTGAGAATTGCCAGTGATCGAAATCAGACTTCTGTAAAAGGAAAGTAAAAACATTTATTATTGAATTGTGGTAGCCCTGTTGACATTCAGGAAGGACAAGCCTTGAAACCTTCTAAGATCCAAAATTCCTGCCGTGAGAAATGTTTTTGTCTTTTATAACAAGAGTCTGAAATCTGGACAATGGCTTAAAATCAAAGTAATGACCTGGAATGCTGTTGATTCAGAAGAAATGTGTTCAGGAGTGATAATCTTTGTTAAAAAGGAGAGACTATTTTTTAAATTGATCAAAGACTTACATTTCTCATTATTTTACTAACAGTTGTTTCAGTGAACATTTGCTACTGTCTTCACATTGAAGTTGACTTGTTGAACATTCATTCGATAAGCTTGAGACAAAGTTGTTGTGTCAGAAGCAACATTTTGGTGATTGCCTTACCTGCTGGTAGTGACAGGTTGTTAGGTGTTTGTCAGGGATTGGACATATAAAAGTACCTTTAGTGGTTAAAGACTACTTGTATTTTTCTGTTCTCTGAGTGGAAATTTTCTACAGCAGTTACGTTAAGAAAAGCCTTTTTTAAAACATACTTTTGATTTTATTGAAAAAGTTTAAAAATCAGTAAATACAAAGACTTACAACAAATGCCAGTGTACTCATCACCCAAAATTAGTAAGTTATTAATATTTTGTCTTTACAGATATGAATGACATTACAAATATAATAGAAATAAATATTACATGTATGGTAATGTCTTCTTTGTTTCTTCAGCTCCAGAGCCCAGAACTAATCACCAACTTAAATTAGGTGTTTATCCTTCAAGGCTGTTTTTACACTTTTACTCCATATATGTGTTTGTAAACAAAATATAGAATTGTTTTGTATGCTTAAAAAATCTACATAAAAGCTATCATTCTGCACCTTTTTTTTCAACTGAACATTACTTTGTTGAAAGCTATCCATGTTGATTCTTACAAATCTTGTTTATTCATTTTAATTGCTGTGTATTCCACTGTATGAATAAACCACAACCTACTCTAAGAACAGGGTTGAACTGGGGTGAAAATGGGGTGATACCATAAGGAGAAGTTCTAATTGAGAGAAACAAGATAAGGAAATTATTATTGATGTCTTCTTTGTACTTGATGCTATCTTTCTGAATTTTATTTTTCTGGAGGTAACTTTTTTCATTTAAATTTATGCTCCAAGGTGGATGTTGACAATAATACTGGCTTAAATTTTTTTACTTTTCATGCTATAATTTTTAGAGAGCTTTCCCAAGCACTATCTGATTTATTAGTACATGACATGACTAATTGGAGGAAAGCAAGTATCCTATTGCTATTTTACTTGTTTAGTAACTCATTTAAGGCCCTAGAGCTAGTGTCAGGACAAAACACTTTCTTCCTTGTAACCCATTGTCCTTTTTTTTTTTAAATTTAATTTAATTAATTTATTTTTTATACAGCAGGTTCTTATTAGTTATTTAATACATATTAGTGTATATATGTCAATCTCAAGCTCCCAATTCATTCCACCACCTCCATTGTCCTTTATTTGTAGCACATTGTTAATGTGGGGATTGATGAGGAAGGTATTTTGGTTGGAGGTTTTAATTGAGCTTGGAATTTGAAAATTTAACTTGTAGACTTGTCACTTTTGGAAAAGCAGGCTTAAGTAACCTTAAATTAAAAAGATAATAGCTGGGCTTCCATGGTGGCACAGTGGTTGAGAGTCCGCCTGCCGATGCAGGGGACACGGGTTCGTGCCACGGTCCGGGAAGATCCCACATGCTGCGTAGCGGCTAGGCCCGTGAGCCATGGCCACTGAGCCTGTGCGTCCGGAGCCTTGCTCCGCAATGGGAGAGGCCACAACAGTGAGAGGCCCACGTACCCCGCCGCCCCCCCTCCAAAAAAAAGATAATAGCTAAAAATTCTACTTATGTCTTACACACTTTAAAATTTTGCTTAAAAACTATTTAAATGAAACTAAAAATAGAGCTACCATATGACCCAGCAGTTCCACTCCTGGGTATATAGCCAAAAAACCCCCAAAACCCCACCAATTCAAAAAGATATATGCACCCCAATGTTCATAGCAGCATTGTTTACAATTGCCAAGATATGGAAGCAACCTAAGTGTCCATCAACAGATGAACGGATAAAGAAGATGTGGTATATATATACAATGGAGTACTGCTCAGCCATAAAAAAGAGTGAAATAATGGCATTTGCAGCAACATGGATGGACTTGGAGGGTGTTAAGCTAAGTAAAGTAAGTCAGACAGAGAAAGACAAGTACTGTATGATATCACTTATATGTGGAATCTAAAAAAATACAACAAACTAGTGCATATAATAAAAAAGAAGCAGACTCACAGATATGGAGAACAAACTAGTGGTTATCAGTTGAGAGAGGGAAGAGGGAGGATTAAGTGGTACAAACTAGCATGTATAAGATAAGCTACAAGGATATATTGTACAGCATGGGAATTATAGCCAATATTTTATAATAACTAAATGGAGTGTAAACTTTAAAAACTGTGAATCACTATATTGTGCACCTGTAACTTATATAATATTGTACATCAACTATTCTCCAATAAAAAATTTAAAAAACAAACTATTTAAAATGGTCTATTAAGGGCAAAATCATCACAGAACTAGAATTCATTATCCACTAGATATGGGTTCATAGGCTCTACATTTATTATAACTAACTAGTGCTTAGTAGAGGAATAATTCTGGAGAATATTTTATTGACCAAGTTTAGAATCTGTCAGAGACACAGATTTGATTTACATTTATAGATAATGTGACTATATTTAAATGCTGGGGTTAAAGGATAATCCTTATATCTATTCTATAAGTTTTGTAACATATGTTGCACCTAGCTATACTTTAAGGGACAGATTGGTTTGTGATATGTCAAAAATATGGATTTATGTAATAGCTAAAATATATCCAGAATATATATGAGTGCAAAGTGTGGCAATTATACTAGGTGCCTGTGATCTAGTTGGAGAAGGATGACTTAATGTTACTTGTATATATGTTAATAGGGCAACTTATCAAGAATTCACTGTAGCATGGTAGAGAAACACAACTTCGTTGTTTGTTCTGCAGCCTTAAGAGAAGCATGCATTCTATCCTTAGGAATGGGAGACTATTTACTCCATTCCTAAAGATGGAATTCTTATTCCCAAGGAAGGTAAACATGCTCTTGGATTGTCCTAGAATTCATGGCGCAGGCTTTTAGGACCATCTTGTGTCTAAAGTCTTTGAAAGAACAACTGAATCCTATTATTGTTGAAAGAGATTGGGAAAGAAATGCTAGTTGTCTTTAGAAGATTGGCTGATCCTCTTCCAGGGAAGAAAGAAATTTCTAGGGAGTGGAAATCAGAGGTGGTCCATTTTTGTGGGCAGTTGAAGCTGGTACTCTAGTTGAAGCAGTTCCTTGGAGGTTCCAAAGTGGGTATGGTTATGTGGGTGCTAGGGAGGACTGAGCATTGAGACAGCTTTGACATCCATAGTGAAGGTCCTCATGCCTAACGTAGCATAGAGTAAGCAATGGATGCTACCAATGGAGCTAAGTCACCTTCAACAGGGCCATGAGGGTTTACAATGAGCATTTCCAGGAGGGGGTGTTCACCATGGGCCACTGACTACAGGCCTTGCCTTCATTTTTCTTCACTGCATCACCTTGTGGGTCTTTTGGCCTTGCTGCTCGGCTTGTGGAATTTTAGTTCCCCCACCAGGGATCGAACGTAGGCCCTGGCAGTGAAAGTGCTGAGTCCTAACCACTGGACTGCCAGGGAATTCCCAGCCTCACCTTTAGGGTCTGATACAACTTAAGGGGTGAGGGAAGAAAGAGCCTTTAAACATGTCAGATTTCTCACTGACATGGCTGAATCATGTCCTTGAAGTCTGAACTGATTTGAATATGAAAAAAAACAAAAAGAGGGACTTCCCTGGTGGCGCAGTGGTTAAGGATCTGCCTGGCAACGTAGGGGACATGGGTTCGAGCCCTGTTCCGGGAAGATCCCACATGCTGCAGAGCAACTAAGCCCGTGCGCCACAACTACTGAGCCTGTGCTCTAGAGCCCACGAGCCACAACTATTGAGCCCATGTGCTTACAGCCCGTGCTCCACACCAAGAGAAGCCACCACAATGAGAAGCCTGTGTACTACAACAAAGAGTAGCCCCCACTCGCCACAACTAGAGAAAGCCTGCGTGCAGCAAAAAAGACCCAATGCAGCCAAAAATAAATAAATTTATTAAAAACAAAAAGATATGATATTTCTTGCATCTCTAGTGTAGTGGAGCAGTTCATAGCTTTATATGCATATGAATGTGCACATGAATATATATATGCATCTGTTTCATACCTCCCTGGCATTTATGCATCCATCCTGAAATGTCGTCTTCCCTTGTTTCACCACCTGGAAAATGCTTACTCATCATTCAAAATTCATGTCAAATACCACTTCTCTTTGAATAAGTAGAGAGTAGGGAGTCTAAAAATAATTCTTGACTTCCTAATTTGCAGTATAGAAATAATGCCTGCCTTGATTAAATCACGGACTGGTTGTAAGATTTTTATTAAATGACATAGTAAAGAGACAGAAGGTATTAAAGACTGACGGAGCCATACAAAAGCATGGAGTAGAGGAATTCGGTGTGCATAGAGGCAGGGCTCTAGGGAGACCTGTCTTGATGGAGCTGAAGATTTATTTTTAATTTTTTTTAATCTCTGGGTGTATGTGGCTGGGAGGAGAATAACCAAAAAAATACTCAGTGTGAGACTGGATTTAGGGGAGGATCTTGAAAATCAGGAAGAGGACTTTTAATACAATGAGGTGGTTATCAGGAAACATTTTCTTAATAGATGAGGGAGTATTTCAAGTCAATTTAGCTTGGGAGTGTTACACAAAATTAATTTTATTGAAGGGTGAACAGCCTGGAGAGACAGGAAAATCAATGTGGATACAAGTAGATTGTGAGGGCAAAAATCATGAATAGGTTTAAAAGCACAACCTCAAGACTGAAAATATAATGGGCTGCTTTTGAAGTAGAGAGTTTTAAATTGTAGGAGGTGACTCACCTTCTAAATTTATTGGTAGAGTATGATTTCAAGGTGTGATGTTTTAATGAAGGATGGATGTACTAGACTGAATTCCGTGGGGGAAGGGACTGTTACTGGATTGTTCAATCTTTTCACAGTGCTGGCAACGTCATAGCTTTCAAAGATTAGCTGAAGAAATGAAGTAACTTGTCAAACATTAGTAAGATATTTTTAGCTGTAGTTCAGTTGTACTTTGTAAAAATAAATATTTTAATTTCTTCTTTAAGACAGTTTCTTTTTAAATAACCGTTCCCCATTTCAAAGACCAAGAAGCTGCTCTTTGTGTTCCACCATTAGGTCAGCCTTATGAAATGATGAACCTGAGTGTCAAGAAACTTTTGCACAGGGCTTCCCTCGTGGCGCAGTGGTTGAGAGTCCGCCTGTCGATGCAGGGGACACGGGTTTGTGCCCCGGTCTGGGAAGATCCCACGTGCCGCGGAGCGGCTGGGTCCGTGAGCCATGGCCGCTGAGCCTGCGCGTCCGGAGCCTGTGCTCCGCAACGGGAGAGGCCACAACAGTGAGAGGCCCGTGTACCGGAAAAAAAAAAAAAAAAAAAAAAAGAAACTTTTGCACAAAATCCAGGGTCTGACATGATTCTGAATCTACTATTTTGGTTTTTTAATAAAAATGCACTGTGATATTATGATTTATAAGAAATATATATTTGGTCGTTCAGATAACCAAAATATATTTCTCATATATATTTTGTCATCATCCACAGTTTCTGGTTCACAGCTTCCAAAACCCTAGGAATTTCCTAAGTGATGAGAGCCTTAAAGGTACCTTTTGTTGGATTAATGAGGTGACTTTTGGACCCCACCTAAGGATGGGGGCTGATTGCTAGGGAAACTGACCAAGTCATAGGGGATTGGAAACTTTAGTCCCACCCACCTGACCTCTGGGGAGGAGAGGGAGCAGGAGATTGGATCAATCACCAGTGGCGAAGTATTTAATCAGTCATGACTATATAATGAAGCCTCCACAAAACCCCAAAAGGACAGGGTTCAGAGAGCTTCCAGGTTGGTGAATACCGGGAGATTTGGGGAGAATAGTATACCTGGTGAGGGCATGGAAGCTCCATGCCCTTTCTCCATACCTTGCCCTATGCATCTCTTCCATTTGGCTGTTCCTGAGTTATATATTTTTATAACAAATCAGTAATCTAGTAAGTAAAATGTTTCTCTGAGTTCTGTGAGCCCCTGTAGCAAATTAATTGAACCCAAGGAGGAGGTTGCGGGAACCTCTGATTTATAGCCAGTTGGTCAGAAGTACAGGTAACAACTTGGACTTGTGACTGGTATCTGAAACCAATACCATGTTGCAATGTTAGAACCCCCAATCTCTAGCCCCATAAGTCAGAAGCACAGGTAATAACCTGGGCTTACAATTGGCATCTGAAGTGGTAGGGAGATGGGGGCAGTCTTATAGGACTGAACTCTTAACTTGTGGAATCTTATGTGATCTCTGGGTAGATGGTATCAGAATTCAGTTGAATTCTTGGGAACTCTGCTCATATCAGAATTGTCATTAGTGTGGGGAGCCCCTCACCCACCCCATACACATTGGAAATTGAGTTTCAGAACACCAAAAGATGCACTAATCTTTCATATTTTATGGATATCCACTTTATTTTGGAAACTTATTTTTATTAAAAATTCTTCCAGGAAATGTCCACCAGATGTGACTTCCTGGGCCTTCTGTATTTTAAATATGTCTCTAACAAGTAATAATAATAGGAAGAAAAAGAGCTCACGTTTATTGAAGTCTTGCTATGTGCTCTATGCATATTATTTAATCCTTTCAACAATGCTTTAGAGTATATAATTCTATTTTTATTTTATAGACCTCCACCCTGAGATTTAGAGAGCTGATAGCCAAGGTAATATAGACTTAATGAGCAGTAGAGCTGCTATTTGAACCCAAGTCTTTTTTGGAAACAAAGTTTGTCTGTGTCCCACCACATTGTGCTGCAAGGCAGAAATAATTCCAGGCAGGCTCTGTTTTTAAGCATACCCAGAATCTGACCACCTCTCACCACCTTCACTGTTACCATCCTGGTTCAATGCTCCATGATGTTTTGCTTCTTTTATTCTAACATTTTCTGTTTTCCATACTTCTCTCTATGGACTCTAGTTTATTCTTAATAGCTGAAGTGATCCTTTAAAATAAGTCAGATCAATAGTTCCTGATTTCACATTTCTCCCTCTGACCTAATTTCTGATTTCTTTCCTTTGCTAATTCCTTTCTAGCATGATCTGCACAGCTAATTCACTCCACCCCTTCAAGTCATTTTCTCATTGAGGCCTACCCTGACTGACTATTTAAAACTGCAACCCCAAAGGGACTTAATATACCATAATCTAGGATTTTCAAGCTCTTGATAAAGTTCTTAAAACTCAAAAATTCTTTGCTTCAATGTTAAACAATAACTTTTTTAATGTTGAGATACAGAATTGGAATATATGTAAAATACCGCAAACATACATAGTCTTAAGTGGAATAGTGAAGATGCACCTAGTGTTTTTCAAACATTGACTATATCTCTTTGTAAGACATACATTTTACATTGTGACCCAGTGGATGTTTATAAAATTGAAACAAAAGTATTGTGAAATACTTAACATTTCTACATGTGACATACTGGGATATTTTCTATTGAATTATATTCCTTTTCATTATAAAAAGTATGTTGGTTATGATTTATAAAATTGATTTCATCACCTACTTATTGGTCACATCCCATAGTGTAAAAAATATTGGCTTATTGCATCTCAAATCTCATTGACTCAGGAGATAAGATATGAATCTTGAGCACTGACTTCGTGAAAATATAAAATGTAGAGAGTGACAGCTGAAACTTCACTTTAGTTTTGAGTTATTGACATGTGACTATTAGTGAATATTTACAATATTCACATTAACAAAAGTAATAGATTTAGTTGCATAAATATGTAATTAAATGATTTAAAGTGCTTCTATTTTGTTAATATTGTGTACTAATGTTAGAACTCTTGTGCTACATGCTACTTTCCATCAAGTGAATCAAGAGATTTCGTTCTATCTTTTCTTCCCTCACTTCCAAATCTCAGTATTTTCATTTTCAGTTGATTGGCATTTATTTTTCTACCTATATTGATATTAAAAACTAACAATGAGGAAAAATATTCAATAATGAAAAAAATATTGATAATTTATGCTCCATAAAGTATTACAACAATAATTCATAAATACATAACCCTACATAGCCTATCACACAATAAATTTTTTAGCATCTTATTTCTGAGGATAGAAAACATTTAATAGATATTATCTCTGTAATATTTTCTGATATAGTATATTTTCTAAATTTAAAATTTCCTAATATCTTTATTAAAAGTAAGAAACCCATATTCCAAGCTGTCTTTAATCATTGTCATCTTACATGCAATGTTCCAGCCACAATAAATTTTTTAGCCAATCCGTTTCTTCCTTTCTTTCTTCCTCTCTTCTTGCCTGCCTTCCTTCCTCCCTTTTGTCCTTTCCTCTAATAGTTTTGAGTACCTGCTATGTGCCATGCATGGTAGTAGGGAGAAAATAAAAGATATAATCCTTTGCCTTCGTTGGATTTAAACTGGATATCCCCAGTTGTGGAAGTGAAAACAGGAAGCCTTAAGATTGCTTAGAAAGCCACTGATGGGATTAGATTCTGTGTATCCTGCTTTACTTCTAACATCAGAGACTGATAGAGCATTGGAAGTGGCAGAGGTGTTCGCAGACATTAGTTCAGCCCTCACATTTTAAAGATGTTCTAGAAAACTGAGTCTCTTATAGATTAAATGATGTGTTGAAGTCACAGCTGGAACCTAAGCTGGGTTTTTGACCAGTGCTCTTTTATACCACCTCCTCTCTCTTTTTTGTGATACCATCTACCCAGATCCCATGTTGTCATATACTTTTATATGTGGTTTGTGCTGTTAAAGATCCCTTTTCATAATGCACACACTGAACTATAGACTTTTACCATTATTGGTTTTGTTACTTGAAATTATAATTGGAACTATTAGAGATACATCTGTGGAAAGGCAGTGAAAGCAGGCCATTAAGTGCTAATAAATGCCTCTCCTTATAAGAATGGAAATCTTTTCTAAGTATTTGAGCTCTTTTCACTGGTGCTCTTAAGTGGCTAGAAATAAAACTTGCAACACGCTTGTGGAATACTCTAGATGCCAGGGGATTCATTTCATTCTGTATTTGAATTGAGCACATTGTAGTTGGAGAATGTTTGTGTTTAAGCTCTCATTCCATGTTTTGCATTAACCTTTATTATGGAAAACAGTAGAACAATACTGAGAGCTCTTAGAGAATAGTCTTTAGGTAGCTGATGACTTTCCAGGAAGCAGCTGAAAAGGTTGAAGTTATAGGTGTTTATTTTGATATATTTTCCTTTTCATATTACCCAAAACTTTTCAGTATGACAAACTGAATCTAGTTTACCCTAAATTCACATGCCTATGGCTAGCAAAAGATCATCAAAAATACTTGTTGCTATGGATGTGTGTGTGTGTGTGTATATATATATATATATATATATGTTCTGAAACAAATTTGGGTAATTAATTACTAAATAGATTTCAGGATAACTTACTACTGCTATTTTTGCTAAAAATAATGATAATGATGATGATGGTTATAATGATAGCAGCTAACATTTTTGACCACTTACTATGTGCTAGGTGTTACTATAAGTACTTCAGTCTTCCTGTCTATGATTTCAAAATGCAGAATCCTCTGAAAATTAAATATTTTTGTAATTCATTTGGCAACACTTATATTGACCTAAACTCATTTACCGGCAAACTTTACCTGACTGATGTGAGGTTATTCACAGTTTATCTTTTTTTTTTTTTTTGCTATACGCGGGCCTCTCACTGCTGTGGCCTCTCCCGTTGCGGAGCACAGGCTCCGGACGCGCAGGCTCAGCGGCCATGGCTCACGGGCCCAGCCGCTCCGCGGCATGTGGGATCCTCCCGGACCGGGGCACGAACCCGGACCGGGGCACGAACCCGTGTCCCCTGAATCGTCAGGCGGACTCTCAACCACTGCGCCACCAGGGAAGCCCCACAGTTTATCTTTATCTCTGTTAGTGTGAATATTCGTTTGTTTTGCTATAGATATACCAGTAGCAAATATGTGTTAGATATATTAGCCTGTTTGATTTCAGGTTGCTGCTTCAGATTTCATTACACAATGTAAGTTTCATGCATGATTTTACCATTCTCAAATCAAAAAAAATTAAAAAAAAATTTTAATTGAAGTATAGTTGAGTTACATTGTTATGTTAGTTTCTGGTATACAGTGAAGTGATTCAGTTATACATATATATATTCTTTTTCATATTTTCCATTATGGTTTATTACAGGATATTGAATATAGTTCCCTGGGCTATACAGTAGGACCTTGTTTTTTTAATCTATTTTGTATATAGTAGTTTGTATCTGCTAATCCCAAACTCCTACCACCCCCTTTCCCCTTTAGTAACCATAAATTTGTTTTCTGTGTCTGGGAGTCTTTCTCAAACCAGAAAAATATTGAGTTGCGTTATCATATTTGGCCAACAACAGGTAAAGGGTTGTATTATCTCCACCCCCACCCCAACTTACAGATGAGGAAACTGAGCCAGTTAGCAGTGGATTTTGAATTTAAACCCAGGCATTTTAGTGCTAGAATCTGTGCTCTTAACCACCATGCTATACAGCCTTAAAAATGAGTCTTTAAAAGCATTTCACAGGGCTTCCCTGGTGGCGCAGTGGTTGGGAGTCCGCTTGCCGATGCAGAGGACGCGGGTTCGTGCCCCGGTCCGGGAAGATCCCACATGCCGCGGAGTGGCTGGGCCCGTGAGCCATGGCCGCTGGGCCTGCGCGTCCGGAGCCTGTGCTCCGCAACGTGAGAGGCCCGCGTAACGCAAAAAAAAAAAAAAAAAAAAAAAAAAAAAAAAAAAAGCATTTCACAGACATAATTATTATATTATTTATCTAATAAAACTCCAGTAAAGATAAATTCAGATTTGAAAATAATTACTCCATTTATATCTCTCTGTTCTGCTTCCTATGTTAAATGCTATCTTAAACATTCATTTTTTTAGTAGATTCTGTCAGATTTGATTGTTTTATCTTCAACCTAATGGCCTGTTCTTCTTTGGACTTCTTAAATTTTCAAAAGCTTGTGTGCTCGTTTTTTAAAGCATGTTGGGGGACTTCCCTGGTGGCGCAGTGGTTAAGAGTCTGCCTGCAATGCAGGAGACATGGGTTCAAGCCCTAGTCCAGGAAGATCCCACATGCCACAGAGCAACTAAGCCCATGTGCCACAGCTACTGAGCCTGTGCTCTAGAGCCCGTGAGCCACAACTACTAAGCCCACGTGCCACAACTGCTGAAGTTTGTGCGCCTAGAGCCTGTGCTCCGCAACAAGAGAAGCCACCGCAATGAGAAACACGTGCACTGCAATGAAGAGTAGCCCCCACTCGCTTTCTCTGCAACTAGAGAAAGCCTGTGCGCAGCAACGAAGACCCAACGGAGCCAAAATTAATTAATTAATTAATTAAAAAATAAACTGGGTCTTACAAGAAAGAGGAAACATTGTTGCTGACGCAAGTGATACTTTGAGGTGCTTTACACTCTAAATAAATAAGGAAGCCACCGAGCAGTTTAGTATAGCAAATAATTTGGACAGTAAAAAAAAATGGTCACCTTAGTTACACACTCTCAGTTTACTGATTGTTGGTGGACATGTAGTTTACATATTATTCTTGACATATACAAATGAGCAATATGGTCTAATGGGTATACTCAGAGAAGTGTAGATAGAGAAAATAATTCTTAAGTTTATTCATTAATATGCCTTCTTTAGTCAGCAGAGTTTATTGAATAGTAAGAAGGAATTTATTGAACTCTGTTATGTGTTTCCACTGGCTACTCTTAGTACATTTCAGGACTTGGAGCTATTAAAAGTATTTTTCCTAAACTTTTATTGGGAATATAGTTTCAAAGGTAACTTCTAAGATAAGAAATAACTAAACATTTGTTATGTGTGTATTTTAAATATATATATTCATGTTTATATATATATAATCATCGATTAGATATTGAGTGCTTTTCCTTTTTCCTTAGTTCTTTGATCTTTAAAATTTTCGTAATCAATGATATAGGATCACAGGAAAAAGTCAGTTAAACAGACAAGAAAAAATACATTTCAGGTAAGAAAATAAAACAATAGACCACATACATGATACCTATATCTTTAATTATGAATGTGTATTTATTTTTTAAAGTCACCCCTTAAAATTTATCTTCCCAATAAATTCAATTTTCATTCCTAGAATGCTGACTTCATGTGTTTACCAAGTCACCACTGAGCACGCTCTTTGTGCCAGGTGCTATGCCAAACGCTGGCGTTATAGAAATGAGGTTCCTGTCATAGGGAGCTTGTCTAGGAGAGGGGATGTGACTGGGGTTCGTAGTACTTTGGAATAAAGAGGAGGAGCATCTAAATATACTGTCATATCAGGAAATACTTGCCATGCATAGGAAGCTCTGCCAAGGGAGATGGGTAAAGAAAGGTGCATTGGGTAAGGGCTTCTGTAGTAGAGGAGTCAACACAGGGGTCTGAAATTAGTGTGAAGTCACTTGAGAACCAGATGTTCTGGGAATAAAAGATTTGTGAGGGGGAATAATGTATGAAGCTTCTAGAGTGTTAGGGAGGAACTGGATTCAAGGATCCACTTAAAACTGTCTTTGACAATTGGAAATCCTTTTCCCATTGACAAAAACACTATACGGTGTGGCTGTGGCTCTCTGTTTTGTTTTAGTGGAGAAAATGACCTATACTTTGGGGCTATTTTTTTCTTCCAGTGTCTCAGAAAAAGTGAAAACAGAGAGTACAGTGTTGGCTAGGGAAGTTTCTACCCTTATTCACACTTTCCTTCCATCCCCCTGCCAAGGAACCTGTAATACACATTCAGGACCAAGGACAGTAATTGGGCCACATTTCTCCAAGTTATGCCTTAGCAGGGGAGGGGTTGAAGTGGGCTGCCTAGACCAGCCTTGCCTAGTCATTGGATAAGTGTTCTCTCGCCCTTGTTTCTCACTGAGTGTGGTCTTCCACACATGGGCCTTTCCTAGCCATTGTGGTGTCAAAATACAAAGGTCTGAGGTTCATGAATGGGATGCATGGAAAAAAGGACGCCTTTCAGTTTCTTTGATAGCCAGGCTTTAGGCCTGCCTCTTAACTTGGCCAAATGAAGGTTACATATGATCCAGCCCATGTTTTCAGGGTTGTGAAGGGAACGTATTGGGGTTTGAGGCAAAGGCTGTCTGACCTTGTCCTTTCCACACGTTTCTTAAAAACCCTGCAGGAAGGGGGTGACCAACAGAACTGAATGTTTAGCACCCTGGGTTCTCTTATTTTTCTTTGATCTGTAGTACATATTTTCAATGGGGGTGAGATTGCCCCTGAGGGGGCAAAAATTGATTCTTGGGGGTCAAAAAGAATCTTACTTTTTTTTTTTTTTTTTGCGGTACGCGGGCCTCTCACTGTTGTCGCCTCTCCCGTTGCGGAGCACAGGCTCCAGATGCGCAGGCTCAGCTGCCATGGCTCATGGGCCCAGCCGCTCCGCGGCATGTGGGATCTTCCCGGACCGGGGCACGAACCCATGTCCCCTGCATCGGCAGGCGGACTCTCAACCGCTGCGCCACCAGGGAAGCCCAATCTCACTCTTTTTATGTATAAAGCATAGATGTACATGCAGTACATATACTATAGTACAGCTGTGGTATTAAATTTAATGGAAGGAAATTAATGCGGAAAATGTCTAATAAGGCTTCTTATGTGCATAGTAGTAAAGAAGAAAGTTGAGAAACATGTCTAAACCATGCTGTCTCTCTTTTTCTTTCTCATTCTCTTTGTTAGGCAGTGCAAGGCTGGTTCAGTGACTCATAATGCCATCACTATTCTGGACTCTGTCTGTTTTTGCTCTGCCATTCTTAGTGCATAGCTTTCTTCTTCAAGGTTGCCTTGTGATGTAAGATGGTTGCTGCAGCTCTGCTATCATGTATAACTCAGAGGGAGAAGAAAGAGGAGGGTAGGACCAAAGGTACACATCAACTAAATTAGATCCTTTCAAAGGAACTATCTGTGATGTCACTCAGCAACCTCTAATTATATCTTACTGACTAAAATATAATTGTGTGGACACTCCATTTATAAGGGAGGCTGGGAAGTGTAGGTTTATTTATTTACCTATTTAAGTTGGGCACATTGCCATTCTCAACAAAATTGGGATTCTGTTAATAAGAAATAACGGGCAAATGGATATTGGGTAGGCAACTAACAGTCTCTTTAGTTGTCCCTTTGTCATTCATTTGTAGGGCAACTACCCAGGGTAAAGTATAATCTGTGATTTGAAATAGAATGACAGCTAAGTGCCTCTACTTGATGCTGGGACTCATTAATCTGGTGCTTTAAATTCTTGAACTGACTTTGTGAATAAGTAAATAAAATGGATTACATATGAAGGCATTAAATTTTTGAGAGCATTTCCTAGTGGGGAGAACACATGGTATTTGTAAACTGAGAACTGGCTTCTTCAGTTTACAGATCTCTGACTCAGAAACTTTTGCATTTTGAATATTGCAATGGGAACCATTAATTACTGGTTAATTATATTTAATGAAAACATTGCTTAGAAATTCTGAGTTTTGTGAATGAAAGGTAAATATTGAAATTTCTTAGATGTTAGTAAAAAAAATAAAAGCACTGTTTCTTGCGTTTGGATGTGCAACTATGTTTTTCAAACAAAATGATGGTGGTATTTATTGAATACCACAAATTATAGAGTAAATGATAGCCCCAAAATGTGATCTTTTACAAATCATTAAATGCTAATATTCTTACTGTGTGCCAAGAATTTAGGGGGAAAAGGAAACTGTGGTGGAAAATTTCCAATTAAATGTGTGGATTTTGGCATAATTACTTCCTTCAGAAGCAATTAAAGTGGCATTGTAATGGCTGGCAAAGCTGGAGATTAGGGCATGCAAACACAAAGCCATTTTAACAGCGCCATTGTGTTCAGTGTGTGGAATACGTGACCTCAGTCCTTCTTGGGGCAGGGAGTAAACAGTATTTGGCAGTGACCTATGTCTGTTTCTCTCTCCTGTTTCTCTCCCTCTTTTTCCTCTTTTCCTTTCTCTGTTTAAAATTGAGTTATCATTTTGAAAGACTGTGAGATAATAATCCTACAGGAACTGTTTTGGAACACATAAGATTACATTTTGAGGATAATTTTTAGAAGAGACTTCTCTGTTTTTAAGGAATGATTTTTAAAAGTATATTGGCCCTTGGATTTTTAAAAATATTGTTTCCTTCAAATTCTATTCTGTGTCTTCAGACATTCAATAATATTTGCCTCCCTGATGTTCTGTATTGTGTACTTTGGTGAATACTGTTAGAACTTAAACATTCATAATAAAAATATTAATTTCAATGACCTCAGGAAATTACTGGTAAATCAAAAGTTGTCTTGCCTGTTCTTTCTGTCCATGTAAAATGCCACTTAGTTGTCTGCCTGTTGAGAATCAGATATGGGAATGTTTTCCTTCCATGTTTTGAATATATGGGGCAATGAGAAAACATCCTGAAAGAGTAGGTGGAAAGTGTTAAAAATAATACCTGGGCACTGAAGGAGGCACTGGGAGGAACACAGGGATGAGGGAGCAGATGTGTAAATAGACCAGTATGACAAGTGTGTGTTGAGAGTTTAGGTAGAGGCATGTACAGGGGGATTTCAAAGAAGGTGTACAGGGGAATTTTCTCAGAGAATGTGATATGGAGCTGAGTATTGAAGATTAAGTAGGAGTTGACTAGATGAAGACGTGGGGAGAGAGCATCCCATGAGGAAAGCATGGAATATGCCAAGGAACGTGCCTGAGAGCACAGGTGAACACTGAAACTTCCACTAGGATGCACACTTGTTGTTGTTGTTGTTTACAGTTTGGATTTCATGCTAAAGACAGTGGGGAGTCATTTAATGATTTAGAGTTTGGGAATGTTGTGATGGGACTTATGTTCCTCTTGAGGTTGGATTGGAGGGTGCTCAAATTGGATGCAGGGAAATTAATTGGGAGATTATTGTGGTAGTCTGTATGAGAGTTGGAGGCACCTGGAACGGGGATTGAAATAGAGAAGAGAGGATGCATTTAAGCGATATTAAGGTAGAATCAGCAGGACTTGGTGGCCATTTTGGAGCATGAAGACAGAGGAAGATGGTGGATGGATGATTTCCATGTACTTGGTTTGGCTGACATGTATGGATGCTG
Organism: Mesoplodon mirus; assembly: GCF_964341445.2. Lineage (NCBI taxonomy): Eukaryota > Metazoa > Chordata > Mammalia > Artiodactyla > Ziphiidae > Mesoplodon > Mesoplodon mirus. Next base: position 170,121,674 of record NC_138978.1, on the reverse strand, counting down.
ATGATGTGGATTGTGATTGAGAATAAAGGAGGAGAAACATGTTGGATAGATGTTAATGAGTTGAATTGTAGAGACTGGTTTTGAGACATCTAAGTGGAGATGTCTAAGAGGCTAGTGTGACTTTGGGATACCTCTGACTTCTGGTATTTAACTTATTGCTCTGGGGACTCTTTCTCAATCTCTTCGTTAGTTCTACTTCTTTCAGGTGCTCATTAAGTATTGATATTTTCCAGACTCCATATTCATCACTCTTCTCCACTCTGTTCCTACTCATCTATTCTCTTGGCTTCAACAACCTGCTCCAATGAAGACTGACAAATTATTATCTCTACACAGGACCTTTATCCTAAGTTCCAGTTGCTCAGTCTAACTATGTACCTCTTGTCTTAATCTAGATATTCTCAGGTATCTAAAGGTCAACATATCCTCATCTTCTCCCATTTTTTTTTTTTTTTTTTACAGTGTAGCGTAGTCTAATACTCAAGAGCACAGATGCTAGAGTCACACTTTCTAGGTTTGAGTCTTAGATCTGTCACTAGCTTTGTGACTTTGAGAAAATTATGTAACCTTTCTGTGTCTCAGTGTTCCCATCGGTGAAATGAGAATAACAATAGTATCTACCTCATAGGGTTGTTATGAAGATCAAATGAGAATGATGCCTGGCACATGGTAGATACTATATATATATCAGCTATTACCAGATATTTCTGTATTTCCTATTCTGGTTAACGGCACCACTATTCAATCAGCTTCCCAAACCAGAAATATCCTGGTGGCTATTCACTCCTTCATATCATTTCATTCCACATCAAAGTGATCATTAAGTCCTGTCAGTTGTCCTTTCTCTTTGCTGTCTTCTCTCCATCTTCACTATCACTGCCTTGAATAACCTTTATCATCTTCTTCCTCAGTGACCTAGACTGCTTAGTGACTAGCCAGCCTTCTTGTCTTCTGTTTTCCCTTTTCAACATTCTCTGTAGAGTCCCCCAGTGAACTGTAAATCTGATCACTGAAAACTCTTCAGTGCTCCCCTGTTTTCATAGGAAGAAGAAAATACAAGTGAAGCCTCTAAGGTCTCCTCCTGCCTCCTTCTCCACCTCATTCTGACCTTTCTTTAATATTTACAGTTTCATAATATTCTGTGTTATGTAGATCTCCCATGTCTTTACACATTCCCTGTGGATCCCCTGTGGAATGCCTCCTTATCTCATGTCTTTCTGAAATTGTTTCTGGCTGGTCCCCCAAGCGGAATAGATTATTCCCTGCTTTGCATCGATACTTCAACTTGTGTGGAGCTTAACCATAGAGTCTGTCATGCTTACTGTAGTCATTTGCATTTCATTTCCCACTCTCCTCCCCAAGACTAAGATGATTTGGCTTTGAATGGATCAGCTACATGAATTAACTTATTGGAGGGTATGAGTTATATCTCTTGGCTTCAGTCAAGGGCAGATGTTAGACTTTTATTTACTGAACAGATCACCTGGTTAGTCATCATTACATCTATATTGAACAAAAGCATGTCCATTGTTTATTTTCTGCTAAGTGGGAAAATTCCTTTTAGCTTTGTTGATACAGCCATTGCTCTCTTTTTAGGCTTCCAAAGATCAATCATTTCCTAATTGAGCAATGATAATATTTCTTGATAACTAAGTTTCTGGAAGAGCCAATAAGAAATGTTATCAAGGTGGTTCTTAGACCATAGCATAGGAACTGTTCTCTCCTTTTTGTTCAGGAATCAGGAAACCATGAAAGAGCATTGACTTTTTGTCTGAAGACTAGCTGTTAAGACTGTGTAGATTAATGCTTTATTGAGGTGGGTTGAGAGAGAAGAAAGACATTTGAATCGTAGCTGCTATGTGGCATAGCGAGGGAAGCACTATTCCTGCCTTAAAATCTGTACAGTCCAATCATAGATAAGGCATTCAGGCTAAAGAAGGGAGTCAATTTAATACTGCTTAGTCTCCAGATTACTCTTCTTGCTCTACCTTGAAGGTCCATTTTTCAGGAAAATGGCACACAAATTTAAAGCCACAGTAATACTAAAGGCACAGTCTTTTTTTCTGCATTAATTTAGCAAAGTAATTTTTCTGTAAGATCTACCTACAGGAGAACCAACCACCTATTGCACAGAAAATAATAAAATTCAAATGGATGGTTGTACTTAATGGCTAATGAATTATTCACGATTGTTTGTATCAGTGCCTTGGCTCCCTGTTTTGTTGATGGAGGCAGGAATAAGGAACTGAGCTTTCCAAACCAGTGCAGCTGGTCAATATCAAGGGGACAGGTCAGGTGGGATCTGAGCCTCCTCACCTCCAAATTTCATTCATGAAATGTTAAAAATTGTCAAGGCTTCCTTTTTTTTTTTTTACACGAGAGGATGCTAAAATATCAGGGAAAACACCCTGTGGTTGTACTGTAGCAATAGTACTACTTTTTTTTTTGTGGTGCTTTGGTTTTTAAAAATTTCCAATGTGTTGCATTTCCTTTAATTCATAGGATTATCTCAATTTAGTAGAAAAAGAAACTGAGGTTTAGAGAATTTTGCCCATTCAGTGGCAGAACTGGGTTTCAATGAGAGGTTCTCTGTGTTTCATTTGAGGGCTCACCCCCTTAGCTCTCACAGCAGGGGTGTGCTGGGCATATGGTTTTCATGCTGCTGGGTCATCAGAATGACATGAATCTTCAGGGTTCCAGATTAGTCACTCAGTCTTCAGAAGAGAGAAATTTCTCTCTCATGCTTTGTGGCACTCAGATACTCCTGTGAAGTCAGAAGAGACTTCAAAATAGCAGGATTTGGTTACCAAATCTTTTGACTTTTGGTGAAAATGTATGTGTTGGAGGTAGGACTGGTGAGAGCCATGAAGGGGATACTTAAAAACGTTTATTACTCTTAAAGCAAAGTTCTGTTTGCTTAATAAAAATGTAGAGAAAAGTGTTAGCTATGTCTGTCGTCTTACTTTTAGCCAAACACATAATTATTTGTTATTTAAGATGTTTGATACCTTCTCTTTTGCTTTGATAATGTTCAAATGATTGTTACTAAATCTACATTATAAATATATGGTTACGAGCTTGAGTTGAAGCAGATCCCAGCACGAAGATATTAAGTAACTAAACCTGCTTTCTTCCTTCTTCCTTCTCTCCTTTATTTTCTACATCTTTTTCTTAAAGAAAATATTTTATTGATTTGTTAAATGCCATCATTTAGACATTTAAGACATGTATATTTATCTTTGGCATCTATACATCCTAAAACCTCATTCATGGCCCTAATAACTCAAACAGATGGCCTCCAGCTCTTTGCTCTGGAGTTTTGTTTCATTTTCCCTTTATCTATTTTAATTCTCAAATTAACTTTTCCTTTTTAGGTCTAGGCACAGAGTAGATGCTCTCCTTGTTTTTTTAAAAATGATTACTGAAAACATCCAAACTAACAAATATTCTAATATAGTTCCTGAAGAATATTAAGAGTATCTGATTACATGTATTTGGATGTTTTTAAAAGGAGGGTGTTTGTCTCTCTCATTTCTGAACTCTAGTGTCATTTATCTGCTCCCTTCTTAATGGTTTTCTTTGTGCATGTATGTCTTTATCTTCCCGTTAGATTTCATACTCCTGGTGTCTAACTAGTGCAGGCCCATGCCCACAGCATCTTTTAGCACTTCTTAGTTTTTCAGTGAATTTTTTGATAAGTAAATCATATTATTTATTCAGGTGGCATTTTTTAAGAGCAAAAACAAGTCTGTAATTTCACTATTCTCTATTTTAGCTACATATATTGACATTCCAAATGAAGCTTAGCCCTTGGAGTCAAGGAGTAAAGTCATTAACTTAGCTAAGAGGCTGTCAGAATTTACACTAGCACTTGCAAAATAAATTAGTTGTAAGTAGGGGAAATTTTGCTTCATTTTATCTCTGTAACTCTCTGTTTCAAAGTTATCAGTGGAGCTAAAGCCTTGGATTTTGCAGCATTCTCACTGACCATTACCAATTGTATAAGCTGTTGTTTACTGAAATCCCATCTGTGTTGAAGCTGTGTTCTGTCAGTTTTCCTACAAAACTCATAGTACATCCCATGCCATTATTACCCACTAAATCGTTAAGTAACATTTCCTAACTTGAGGCCGGTTGTTCTCAAACTGTAACAGGGAAGAGCTAAGTTGAACTCCATGTTTGATCTGTTTCTTTGACTTTAACCTTTGCTTTTTATTGTTTTTGTTATTATAATCATACATAATGGCCTCCCTCAGGTAACCTTGCCCCTCTGCCTGAATGTTAAACCAAAGTGCCTTTGTACATCCTGACCCTGTCCACCTGTGGATGGCTGCAAGAAAGAAGAAATTAACACATCCCCTCCCGGAGGCTGGCCATTCCAGGTGATATTTGCAAAACTTATGGCCATTTTACTTTACTTCCTCATCACCTCCCCCTCTCTGATTCTATAAAAGAAACTGGCATCCAGACCCAGATAAGACAGTTATTCAGAGACACTAGTCCGCCATCTTCTTTGTCTGCAGGATTTCTGAATAAAGTTGCTATTCCTTGCCTCAACACCTCATCTCCTATTCACTAGCCTGTTGTGCGGCATGCAGAGCGAGCTTGGACGCGATAAAAAAACCATGGTGAACATCAGAATCCCCTGGAGTTTGTTAAGAGTATAGATGCCACATCTTTCCCCGAACATTTTGAATCTGTAGGTTCAAAATGGATCCTGGGTGTCTGTGGTTATAACACTTTCTGGTGGTCCTGGAACCACTTTTTGGGAAACATTGCCATTGAGTCAGAAATTTATTTTGAATGGAATTCTGTGATTTTTAAAATGATGATGCTTCTAAAAGTTGTGAGTCATTCTAAATGTCTTTAAAAACAGTGTTATAGGTATGTTTATGAATTCTCTTTGACATTGCAGAATCAGTACTGATTTATGTGGTGTTATAGATGTAATTATAAAATACTTTCTTTGCAGTTTTATTGGTTTAGTGTGTGTATATATATATATATATATATATTTTTTTTTTTTTTTTTTTTTTTTTTTTTTTGCGGTATGCGGGCCTCTCACTGTTGTGGCCTCTCCCGTTGCGGAGCACAGGCTCCGGATGCGCAGGCCCAGCGGCCATGGCTCACGGGCCCAGCCGCTCCGCGGCATACGGGATCCTCCCGGACCGGGGCAGGAACCCGCATCCCCTGCATCGGCAGGTGGACTCTCAACCACTGCGCCACCAGGGAGGCCCGTTTAGTGTATATTAACATGCCATTTTAAACACAATATTTATTTGAAAAATCTCCTTTTTTATAAGCTCCTATCTATCGGAAATGAGAAAAAACAAAAATCAAATTGCAGTATTTTTTCTGCTGTTAATTTCTACATATGCAATATTTATCTCCACTTAATCCCACATTTTGTGTGTGACCTTTTATTGGAGAAAAAATTTAGGTATTTAGAAGATACAATCTAATGTGCCTTTTTAATGGTCAGTATTTCACGGTGTTAATATTGATCTTGAAGCTGGACGGAGTGATGAATTTTTTAATTACCAAAGAGTTTAAGGATTAACTTCCACAGTAAATATTTTTGTAAATCCTTGTTCTCTGAAAATAAAAATTAATTGACAATACACAGTAGTTTAATGCAAACTTTTATTAATTCCAGCTAAATGAATGAATTACATATTCCAGTGAGGTCATTATGATAATACACATGGGTTAATATTCAGTGTAAGGATCCTTCCCCACCCCCACCCCCTTTTTTATTTTGCAAATGTGTCTTTTATAAGGTGGGTCTAGCATTCTTTAGGTATGTGATGCATTGAAAGGTTGAGAATTAGAAAATTTCTGTGGAACTTGATTTGTAAATTTATAGGTGATCAGAATTCCTTAATATGCCTTAATCTATTCCTTCTTTTTTTTTTAGGGACTTTCTCCCTCGAGGGTCAGGCATTGTAACGAGAAGGCCTCTTGTGCTGCAGCTTGTTACTTCCAAAGCAGGTAATGAATGAGGATGTTTGCCACATGGGTGAGTGTATCCCATGGTACCTGTTGTCTCCATTCCTGGCTGTTGGGTTGTAGCAACAGAAACGTTTTGTGATCACTCTGCTACGGGTAGCTGCCTATATTTACCTCCAAAATGCCCTCTTCTTCATTGCTTTTTAAATTTATTACATTAAATGGAAAGTCTCATTTCTCATTGTAATATATTTATAATTTTACAGTGTGGCATAACCACTAATACCCCTTTGGTATACTTCCTTCCTTCCTGCGTGTGTGTGTGTGTGTGTGTCTGGGAATTTTTTAAAAGTAATTTAACATCCATCTAACACCTGTATGCATATTGTCGACTGAAAAAAAAAAAGTGCAACCTAAAAGCTGAGAGTTGTGTTTTATTTGGTGGGAATTTTTAGGATTTAAAGCCCGGGAGGCAGCATCTCAAGTAACCCTGAGAGACCTGCTCTCAGGAGGCAACGGGGGAGCTAGGATATTTGGAGTTTTGCAACAAAGGGCAGGTAGTAGGAACAAAAGATTACTGTTAATAAAAGAAAACTAGATATCTCAAGGAATTTATCACTTTTCTGAGACTGGGAAGATGCAAGAGTCTGGGCTCAGTGAAATCATTTCTTTGATATGCACCTCAGCTATCTGGGGTCAGTATCTTGTGTTTTCACATCCTGAGTTTCCTCAGGGCTCACCAGCTCACCTTCCTGTGGTGGCTGCAATCACTGATAACAGTGACACGCTTTGTTTACTGATATGGCGGGCAATATTCCATTTATCAATATGTGTATAGTGTATGTGTATCTATATCTATGTTTATATCCATATCTGGATCTATATCTAATGTGCTGTTCTTGGCCCTCTCCTTAACACCATGGTAATTTGATAGGCAAATGAGCTTTGTTTTCATTTTTGTTTCTCAATAACTGGTGATGTGGAATTTTTTGTGTGTGTTTATTTGGTATTTGTATTTCTTCTTTTGTGAATTGGCTGTTTTCTTTTATCTTTGCCTATTGCTTTTTGAGGATTTTACTACTTTTCCTAACAATTTCTTTGAATGCTTAAGACTGAAGCACTTGTAAGGTTCATACCTCATAATTTGCAAAAAACAAGGTCATGGAGGTTTACCCTTATGTTTTCTTATAATAATTTTACAGTTTTGATTTTACATTTAGACCTTTGATCCATTTTGAGTTAATTTTTATAAGTGGTACAAAGTAAGAGTTCAACTTCATTTTTTGCATGTGTATATCCAATTGTCCCAGCACCATTTTTAGAAAAGACTATTCTTTCTTCACTGTATGTTTTTTGGCACCTTTATTGAAAATCAATTGGCCATAGATATATGGGTTTATTTCTGGACTCCCAAGTCTATTCAATTGTTCTATATCTCTGTATTTGTGCCTGTACCATACTCTCTTAATTACCCTTGCTTTGTACTTAGTTTTGAAATTCAGAAGTATGAGTTTTTCTTCTTTGTTCGTCCTTTTCAAGGTTGTTTTGGCTATCCTGAGTCCTTTAAAATTCTATGTGAATTTGAGAATCAGCTTGTTTTATCCTAGGAATGCAAGATTGATTTAATATCTGAAAATCAAGTAATGTATCATATCAACAGAACGAAAACAAAAATCACAGGATTGTCTCAATAGACTTAGGATGAGCATTTAAGAAAATCCCATACTCCATCATGAAACACTCAGCAAACTAGGAATAGAAGGGCACTTCCTCAACTTAATAAAGGACATGTATGAAAAACTCACAGCTAACATCATACTTAATGGTGAAAGACAGAATGCTTTCCCTCTAATATTGGGAATAAGACAAGGATGTCCACTGTTGTCACTTCTATTCAGTGTTGTACTAGAGGTTCTAGCCAGCTCAGTTTGGGCAGTAGAAAAAAATAAAAGACATCCATATTGGAGAGGATAGAGTAAAATTATCTCTATTTGCAGATGACATGATCGAGTACATAAAAGTTCCTAAGGAAGTCACTAAACAACTATTAGAACTAATAAATGAGCTCCACAAGTTTACAGGATACCAGATAAAGATACAAAAATCAATTGTAATTTTATACACTTGCAATGTGCAATCAAAAACTTGCAGTAAGAAAACAATTCTATTTATAATAGCATCATAAAGAATATACTACTTAGGAATAAATTTAACAAGAGAGCAAAACTTATACTCTGAAAACTACAAACTATCATTTAGATAATTTGAAAAACATCCCATGTTCACTGATTGGAAGACTTAATGTAAGATGGCAATACTTCCCAAATTGATTGAGTCAATGCAATCCTTATCACAATTTAGCTCACTTTTTGGGTAGAAATTGTAGACATTTTAAACCATTTCTTAATGTAAAAAAATCGAAGTTTGATCCAAAGGAATGGACTTGAATGATGTCATTTGGAAAAAGTAAATTGCTTACAAATCTACAATGTATCAGATACTATTTGAAGCTCTGGAGATACAGCAGTGACTAGGACAAAGTCTCTGCCTTTCTGGTGATTTATAGTCTGGTTATATCGTTTTTAATATATAGAAGGTTTACTCTTTTTGGTTATAAAATCTATACATTTACATTTAACAAAAAGTAAATATTTAGCATCGTTTTTTCCTTTCCATACTTTTTAAATTTTTTAGCATTTAGTTCTGAAATTTATTTTCATGTATGAAGAAATAATTCTTTCCCCAGTCTCCTTTATCTTATATTCCACTCTTAGTGCAATCTATTTCTGAATATCTTTTTTATTTTAATGTGCCAACACTATAGTGTTGTGCCATGCGGCATATGGGATCTTAGTTCCCTGACTTGCACCTCCTGCAGTGGAAGCACAAAGTCTTAACCACTGGACTGCCAGGGAAGTCCCTACAGTGTTTTACTTTTAACAGGTTTATAATTTGCTTTAATATCTATCTATCAGGGCTATAGTCCTCCCCCCATTATCTATCTATTTATTTATAATTTTTATTATTTTTTTTAATTTGAAGAGTTTGAATAACAAAATTTTATTTGCCTAAAACTGATACAGGCTTCTTCTACCTTTTAGGCGTTCCCAGTTTGGGAGCTTTTTTTTTTTTAACATAATTATTGGAGTAAAATTGCTTTACAATGTTGTGTTAGTTTCTGCTATATAACAAAGTGGATCAGCTATATGTCTACACATATCCCCATATCTCCTCCCTCTTGCGTCTCCCTCCCACCTGCCCTATCCCACCCCTCTAGGTGGTCACAAGGCACAGAGGTGATCTCCCTGTGCTATGAGGCTGCTTCCCACTAGCTATCTATTTTACATTTGGTAGTGTATATATGTCCATGTCATTCTCTCATGTCGTCCCAGCTTACCCTTCCCTTTACCTGTGTCCTCAAGTCCATTCTCTACGTCTGTGTCTTTATTCCTGTCCTGCCCCGAGGTTGTTCAGAACCCCCCCCCCCTTTTTTTTGATTCCATATATAGGTGTTAGTATATGGTATTTGTTTTTCTCTTTCTGACTTACTTCACTCTGTATGACAGACTCTAGGTCCATCCACCTCACCACAAATAACTCAATTTTGTTTCTTTTTATAGCTGAGTAATATTCCATTGTATATATGTGCCACATCTTCTTTATCCATTCATCTGTCAATGGACACTTAGGTTGCTTCCATGTCCTGGTTATTCTAAGTAGAGCTGGAATGAACATTGTGGTACATGATTCTTCTTGAATTATGGTTTTCTCAGGGTATATGCCCAGTAGTGGGATTGCTGGGTCGTATGGTAGTTCTATTTTTAGTTTTTTAAGGAACCTCCGTACTGTTCTTCATAGTGGCTGTGTCAATTTACATTCCCCCCAACAGTGCAAGAGGGTTCCCTTTTCTCCACACCCTCTCCAGCATTTATTGTTTGTAGATTTTTGATGATGGCCATTCTGACCAGTGTGAGGTGATACCTCATTGTAGTTTTGATTTGCATTTCTCTAATGATTAGAGATGAGCATCCTTTTATGTGTTTGTTGGCAATCTGTATATCTTCTTTGGAAAAATGTCTATTTAGGTTTTCTGCCCATTTTTGGATTAGGTTGTTATTTTTTGATAATTGAGCTGCATGAGCTGCTTGTATATTTTGGAGATTAATCCTTTGTCAGTTGCTTCGTTTGAAAATATTCTCCCATTCTCAGGATTGTCTTTTGGTCTTGTTTATGGTTTCCTTTGCTGTGCAAAAGCTTTTAAGTTTCATTAGGTCCCATTTGTTTACTTTTGTTTTTATTTCAATTTCTCTAGGAGGTGGGTCAAAAAGGATCTTGCTGTGATGTATGTCATAGAGTGTTCTGCCTATGTTTTCCTCTAAGAGTTTGATAGTGTCTGGCCTTACATTTAGGTCTTTAATCCATTTTGAGTTTATTTTTGTGTATGGGGTTAGGGAGTGTTCTAATTTCATTCTTTTACATGTAGCTGTCCAGTTTTCCCAGCACCATTTAGTGAAGAGGCTGTCTTTTCTCCATTGTATATTCTTGCCTCCTTTATCAAAGATAAGGTGACCATATGTGCATGTGTTTATCTCTGGGCTTTCTACCCTGTTCCTCTGATCTATATTTTTGTTTTTGTGCCAGTACAATACTAACTTGATTACTGTAGCTTTGTAGTATAGTCTGAAGTCAGGGAGCCAAGATTGCTTTGGCTATTTGGGGTCTTTTGTGTTGCCATACAAATTGTGAAGTTTTTTGTTCTAGTTCTGTGAAAAACGCCATTGGTAGTTTGATAGGGATTGCATTGAATCTGTGGATTGCTCTGGGTAGTATAGTCATTTTCACAATGTTGATTTTTCCAATCCAAGAATATGGTATATCTCTCTATCTGTTTGTATCATCTTTAATTTCTTCAGTGTCTTATAGTTTTCTGCATACAGGACTTTTGTCTCCTTAGGTAGGTTTATTCCTAGGTATTATATTCTTTTTGTTTCAGTGGTAAATGGGAGTGTTTCCTTAATTTCTCTTTCAGATTTTTCATCGTTAGTGTATAGGAATGCAAGAGATTTTTGTGCATTAATTTTGTATCCTGCTACTTTACCAAATTCACTGATTAGCTCTAGCAGTTTTCTGGTAGCATCTTTAGGATGCTCTATGTGTAGTATCATGTCATCTGGAAACAGTGACAGTTTTACTTCTTCCTTTCTGATTTAGATTCCTTTTATTTCTTTTTCTTCTCTGATTGCTGATGCTAAAAGTTCCAAAACCATGTTGAGTAATAGTGGTGAGAGTGGGCAACCTTGTCTTCTTCCTGATCTTAGTGAAAATGGTATCAGTTTTTCACCATTGAGATCCATGTTGGCTGTGGGTTTGTCATATATGGCCTTTATTATGTTGAGGAAAGTTCCCTCTATGCCTACTTTCTGCAGGGTTTTTATCATAAATGGGTGTTGAATTTTGTCGAAAGCTTTCTCTGCATCTACTGAGATGATCATATGGTTTTCATCCTTCAATTTGTTAATATGGTGTATCACATTGATTGATTTGCATATGTTGAAGAATCTTTGCATTCCCAGGAGAAACCCCACTTGACATGGTGTATGATCCTTTTAATGTGCTGTTGGATTCTGTTTGCTAGTATTTTGTTGAGGATTTTTGCATCTCTGTTTTTCAGTGATATTGGCCTGTAGTTTTCTTTTTTTGTAACATCTTTGTCTTGTTGTGGTATCAGGGTGATGGTGGCCTTGTAGAATGAGTTTGGGAGTGATCCTCCCTCTGTTATATTTTGGAAGAGTTTGAGAAGGATAGGTGTTTGCTCTTCTCCAAATGTTTGATAGAATTCACCTATGAAGCCATCTGGTTCTGGGCTTTTGTTTGTTGGAAGATTTTAAATCACAGTTTTAATTTCAGTGCTTGTGATTGGTCTGTTTATATTTTCTATTTCTTCCTGGTTCAGTCTCGGAAGGTTGTGCTTTTCTAAGAATTTGTCCATTTCTTCCAGGTTGTCCATTTTATTGGCCTATAGTTGCTTATAGTGATCTCTCATGATCCTTTGTATTTCTGCAGTGTCAGTTGTTACTTCTTTTTCATTTCAAATTCTGTTAATTTGAGTCTTCTCCCTTTTTTTCTTGATGAGTCTGGCTAATGGTTTATCAATTTTGTTTATCTTCTCAAAGAACCAACCCTTAGTTTTATTGATATTTGCATTGATTCCTTCATTTCTTTTTCATTTATTTCTGATCTGATCTTTATGATTTCTTTCATTCTGCTAACTTTGGGTGTTTTTTTGTTCTTCTTTCTCTAATTGCTTTAGGTGTCAGGTTAGGTTGTTTATTTGAGATTTTTTTGTTTCTTGAGGTAGGATTGTATTACTATAAACTACCTCTTAGAACTGCTTTTGCTGCATCCCATAGGTTTTGGGTCATCGTGTTTTCACTGTCATTTGTTTCTAGGTATTTTTTTATTTCCTCTTTGATTTCTTCACTGATCTCTTGGTTATTTAGTAGCGTATTGTTTAGCTTTCATGTGTTTGTATTTTTTACAGATTTTTTCCTGTAATTGATATCTAGTCTCACAAAGTTGTGGTTGGAAAAGATACTTGATATGATTTCAATTTTCTTAAATTTACCATGGTGTGATTTGTGACCCAAGATATGGTCTATCCTGGAGAATGTTCCATGAGCACTTGAGAAGAATGTGTATTCTGTTGTTTTTGGATGGCATGTCCTATCAATGTCAATTGTCCATCTTGTTTAATGTCATTTAAAGCTTGTGTTTCCTTATTAATTTTCTCTTTGGATGATCTGTCCATTGGTGAAAGTGGGGTGTTACTGTTAATTTCCCCTTTTATGGCTGTTAGCATTTGCCTTATGTATTGAAGTTCTCCTATGTTGGGCGCATAAATATTTACAATTGTTATATCTTCTTCCTGGATTCATCCCTTGATCATTATATAGTGTCCTTTTTTGTCTCTTGAAATAGTCTTTATTTTAAAGTCTATTATGTCTGAGATGAGAATTGCTACTCCAGCTTTCTTTTGATTTCCATTTGCATGGGACATCTTTTTCTATCCGCTCACTTTCAGTCTGTATGTGTCCCTAGGTCTGAAGTGGGTCTCTTGTAGACAGCATATATATGAGTCTTGTTTTTGTATCCAGTCAGCCAGTCCATGTCATTTGGTTGGAGCCTTTAATCCAGTTACATTTAAGATAGTTATCAATATGTATGTACCTATTATCATTTTCTTAATTGTTTTGGGTTTGTTATTGTAGGTCTTTTCCTTCTCTTGTGTTTCCTGCCTAGAGAAGTTCCTTTAGCTGTTTTTGCAAAGCTGGTTTAGCTTTTGCTTGTCTGTAAAGGTTTTAATTTCTCTGTCGAATCTGAATGAGATCCTTGCTGGGTAGAGTAATCTTGATTGTAGGTTTTTCCCTTTCATCACTTTAAATATGTCCTGCCACTCCCTTCTGGCTTGCAGAGTTTCTGCTGAGAAAGCAGCTGTTATTCTCATGGGGATTCCCTTGTATGTTATTTGCTGCTTTTCCCTTGGTGCTTTTAATATTTTTCCTTTGTGTTTAATTTTTGATAGTTAGATTAATATGTATCTTGGCATGTAAATCTCCTTGGATTTATCCTGTATGGGACTCTCTGTGCTTCCTGGACTTGATTAACTATTTCCTTTCCCATATTAGGGGCGTTTTCAACTATCATCACTTCAGATATTTTCTCAGTACCTTTCTTTTTCTCTGCATCTTCTGGGACCCCTATAATACGAATGTTGGTGCGTTTAATGTTGTCCCAGACATCTCTGAGACTGTCCTCAATTCTTTTCATTCTCTTTTCTTTATTCTGCTCTGCAGAAGTTATTTCCACTATTTTATCTTCCAGGTCGCTTATCCATTCTTCTGCCTCAGTTATTCTGCTATTGATTCCTTCTAGAGAATTTTAAATTCCATTTACTGTGTTATTCATCATTGTTTGTTTGCTCTTTAGTTCTTCTAGGTCCTTGTTAAACGGTTCTTGTATTTTCTCTGTTCTATTTCCAAGATTTTGGGTCATCTTTAATATCATTATTTTGAATTCTTTTTCAGGTAGACTGCCTATTTCCTCTTCATTTGTTTTTTTGGTGGGTTTTTATCCCCTTGTGTATTTCTCTTCTCATTTTGCTTAACTTACTCTGTTTGGGGTCTCCTTTGCACAGGCGCATGTTCGTAGTTCCCATTGTTTTTGGTGTCTGCCCCCAGTGGGTAAGGTTGGTTCAGTGGGTTGTGTAGGCTTCCTGGTGGAGTGGACTTCTGTCCGTGTTCTGGTGGATCTTGTCTTTCTAGTGGGCCGGACCACCTCCAGTGGTGTGTTTTAGGGTGTCTGTGGACTTATTATGATTTTAGCCAGCCTCTCTGCTAATGGGTGGGTTTGTGTTCCTGTTTTTCTAGTTGTTTGGCATGGGGTGTCCAGCACTGGAGATTTCTGGTCATTGAGTGGAGCTGGGTCTTTGCGTTGAGATGGAGATCTCTGGGAGAGCTCTCTCCAATTGATATTATGTGGGGCTGGGAGGTCTCTGGTGGTCCAATGTCCTGAACTCGGCTCCCCCACCTCAGAGGCTCAGGCCGGAAACCCAGCTGGGGCACCAAAACCCTGTCAGCCACACAGCTTTTGGGAGGTATGAGGTCTTCTGCTAGCATTCAGTAGGTGTTCTTTAGGAGTTGTTCCACACGTTGACATATTTTTTATGTATTTTTCTGGAGGAAGGTGATCTCCATGTCTTACTTCTACTCCGTTTTGAAGGTCCTCTCAGGACTTTGTTTTTTGTGTTTTTTTTCCCCTGACTGCTTTGTGCACAGCAGATTGAGAGAACAAAGCTCCATTTATCATACACATATACACATAGGTCCAGTCCATTACAGTAATTGTCACAGGTGTGTGGTTCAGGAAAAGAATGAGTCCATCTTATAAATTATCTTCTCTTAGCATCTTCAGATAATAAGAAAAAAGTGACACGTTTCTCCTCAAGGTAAATCCACAATAAAAACAGGGTAACAGGAAAAAGCTCATGGAAGGCTCTTATGTGAAGGACTAAAATACCAGATCCTCAAATGTATACATGTATGGATGCACTGTTGATAGTTTTCTATTCCCATAATTTATTTTTATTTAGGGGTTCTTTTCTATTTGTGTCAAAGTTTAGAATAATTTTTTAAAGACAAAACCATTGCCACTAGAATTATTTTAACTTCAATAGATTCATTAGAGAATAATCAATATCTTTAAAATATTATTATTTTTTTCCAATACAGAGACCATGCTATATTCTTTCCTTTGCTCACATTTTCTTTTACTTTGGTAAAATTCTTGATGGTCTTTGTACACAGTCCATACATTTCTAGTTAGGGTGTTCATACATTTCTAGTTAGGGTGTTCATACTTATTTTTGTTCTTGTAGTTTGAATATGTTTTTTTTTTCCATTATATTTTCTGACTCCTAATTGCTGATCTATGTAAAAGCTGCTATTTTTAATTTTAATCTTAAATTAACCATCTTACTCTATGTTTGACAGATTAAAATATTTTTAATTGATTCTCTTGGGTATTTTAGTTATATAGCAATTTTATTTGCATTTCTTAATTTATTCAACGAATACTTATGCAAATATTGGGATGGCTGAGAGAAGAGACTTATTGACCAGAATATTAATAAGCTCTGTTGCAGTGGGGGCTTTTTGTTGAGTATTGACATGGGAAAGATGTTCTTACACATTGAGCTCCTTTGAGAAGGAACATCACATGCTTCTTCCTTATACTCTTTTGTCAACAGTCTCCCAGTCTTGTCCCTTCCAAGCCCCTGACCGTTCTTTCACTACCTCCCATTAATCAGTGAGGATCATACCTCATGCCCCTCCTCTCTCTTCATGTGAAGTGGACTAGAAATTCTCCCCTCAGGGAAAACTTAAAACTTAAAACTTACTATCCCGACAATCCTTCAGCAACCTCAAAATGGGGCTTTTGCATTTCAGTACTCTACTCTAATTGATGCCAGCTAATTGCCCCCCCTCCTTTTTTTTTTCTTACCCTAAAGGCACACTGTTCACAGGGATGTCTGGGGTATGACTATAGGCTTGGGTTGATGGATGGCTAACAAAATGGCAAAAAGGGGAGATATATGTCACTGTTCGTGCAATTTACTTGTGCCTTCATATCTTAACTGGGATAAGTTCCATAAATACTACTTTCTTTTGATAGATGCATTCATTCACCCAATGTTTATTGAGTGATTCCTGTGTACCAGGCAAATATCCCTGTCATCATGGAGCTTATATTCTTGTGGAGAAACCAACAGGAAGTGTAAAAAAATAAAGCAAAACAAACACACAGAAGGTTAGGGGATGAAGAAAGTGGACATTTAAGCCGTGATGATATTTGTGTAGGCATAGGGATGTTAGATGATTCTAAGGTGGGAGCTGCTTATTTGTTTGAAGTTTAACAGGGAGACCAGTAGGTCTGGAGGTGGAGTAGTGAGGAAGGGGAGTAGGAAATGGGGTAAAGAGAGACGATGTTGCTGAAACAGGGAAAAAGCTCATTGGGTTGGGTCTTGTGGGCTAGGGACCTCAAAAGGGAACGTGATAGGAGGATTAGAGCCTTAAAGTAGGTGTCACTGAATGTAAGAGAAGGAAATGATAGAGTGATTCAGAGATTGAAAAGTGGTAGGATAATTTCTTTACTCATGAAGAAGGTGAAGGGATACCTCTTTTGTTGTAACCAAATGGAAAGTGGAAAATATGGGGGAAACTGCAGATAGGTCTGTACTTGTAGTGGATTCCTTGTTTGATGACTTTATTTTCTCTAGGAGAAGTAGGAGACGAAGTATTTGCTGATAATGATTATCTTTTTATTTCCATTAGTATGTCTTTCATTTCTCTTTAATGCCCTATTACATTAATCAAGTCTTCCAGAACCATATTGTGTTCCTTTGATGAAAATGCCTCTTGTGTTAAATTATGCATATGCTATTTGCTATTTGTTTTTCCTGGTAAGGAACCATTTTATTCCTAATTTTTAAAAGATTTTAAAATCTAATAAATAAATAGGTATATAGTTTTATTGAATGCATTTTGGCATTTATTGAGATTATCTTTTAAAAAACTCAGATATGTTCACCCTTACCTTTATAGATTTCTTATTTAAGCGTCCTTGCATTCCCAAGATATACTTGATTATAGTACCTTATTCTTTTACTGTACTGTTAAAGAAATTTCACTAATTTATTTAGGTTATTTACATTTCTTTCTATACACATCTATCTTGTTGGTGTTATAGAGTTATCAAGTGAAAGCTATACTAGTCAGCATAAAATAAATTGAGCAACACTCTCTGTCTTTTGCCTTTCTTCTATTAGCTTTGGATACTCTTAAAAATGCATTTTGGTTTCTGTTTCCAATTAAGGAGGGCTGCTAGCCTGGCTTATTACAAAGGGTTATGCCTTCACCTCAGGAGTTCAGCAGCCATGGGTAGTAAGAGCCTGGGCAAGGTTAGACTTGAGGCTGTGGTTGCACTGGGTCCCGAGGCCTGGGTGTCATGCACATGGGGAATATTCAAAACATGTAGATTCTTAGTGTTCTAATGCAGAAATTTTACTGCCATAACTCTAGAAACTTTTATAAAAGGATTGCTACCCCAAGACAGTGACTATGGAGAAAACTATAATAATAATTTGCTGCCATTCTTTTGAGCATTAATTATGTATCAGCACTATGCATTTTGAAGATACTTTAAAAAAATTTATTATTATTATTATTATGTTTCTTTAATTTTTTAAATTTATGTTTGGCTGCATTGGGTCTTTATTGCTGCGTGCGGGCTTTCTCTAGTTGCGGTGAGCGGGTTTCTCATTGCAGTGGCTTCTCTTGTTGTGGAGCACAGGCTCTAGGTGCACAGGCTTCAGTAGTTGTGGCATGCAGGCTCAGTAGTTGTGGCTCGCGGGCTCTAGAGCACAGGCTCAGTAGTTGTAGTGCACGGGCTTAGTTGCTCCATGGCATGTGGGATCTTCCCGGACCAGGGCTTGAACCCATGTCACTTGCATTGGCAGGTGGATTCTTAACCACTGTGCCACTAGGGAAGTCCCTGAAGATACTTGTATTTAATCTTTACAAGAAAATTCTGAGATACATATCATGATTCCCATTTTAGAAAAAGAGCCCCAGCAAGGTTAATCTATTTGTCCAAGGCTACACTGTTGGTAGGAGTGGGGATTGTTATCAGTATCTTCCTGACACTGTTAATATTGCATTTTTAAAATAAGAAACTTGAACTGCTTGATTTATATTTTCAGGACACACTTTATATTTTTATAGGGTATTTTTTAATGTAAAGGAGCATAAATATATGAATAATAAATATAGAAATTGGTTAATTCACAATTATCTAATTTCCAACATAATGCCCATATAGTAATATTTAACTGTTTGTCTCCACCTGCTGTTTTATTAGTTGCTAAACCAAGTCAAAAATTAATTATAGGCGCTATGCCTTATTCTACATAATTTGTTTTAGGACATTTAGTACTTATCACAGAGGGCATTCCAAAAATTCACTCAGTGTTGTGAGAAAGGTGAGCAAAATCACCACCTCTGTTTTATTAACAGTTTTAAGTGATATCATGGTAGTTTGGTTTCAGAGAGAGGTATTTCTGTAGGTATAGCTTGGAAGGACAAGACTTGGACAAAGCGTTGATAAGGTGTTGGGTGAGGACTGCAGTGTCAAGAGCAAGGAAGTAGGGAGAAGGTCTTCATAACACAAGAAGACAGTTTTCAGTGCCTGGGGGTTTCTTCCAGTGCCATGCTGAAACTGGGTTATGCCAGCTCCCACCATCAGGCTGTGCACCTGTCTTCCCATCTCTGTAATCAGTGACATCATGGTGATAGCTTGAAGTTGGTCATGGTGGGAATATTTACAGTACAGAAATGGTCAAATGCTACAAATCAGGACTTTTTCCTCCCTATGGTGCCAGCTATTAAACATTTACCAGCATACCACTGGTTTCCTTCTTTTCAACACCTGATTTTTACTGTTTACTGGTTAAATGACATGTCAGACTGAGAAAGAAAGTGTGTCTGAGTGTAATACTTTGATGAACTACTGAGTAAAGTGAAAGTGTCACTACTTTAAGAAATGATCCATTTGGAGTTTGATATGCCCTCTGAAGGAGAAGTATTTTTTTAAGACATCAGAATCCAAGTCATTCTCTGTGTTAAAAGTTACTGTTAAGGACTTATACAAGTAAAGCCTGTAGGTCATGGTTAAGGACAAATGATTTTGTCTCCTGGAGAACTTTTCTGTTAAAATATTTCTCTAAATGCTGTTATATTCCCTCACTCTCCTTTATTTCAATGACAATAATATAAGAAAAGAAGGTATTAAAAATCAGAAATTACAAAATGGATACATTAAAGGTAATTGTTCAAGTTACTGAAGTATTCTTTTTTTTGTGGAAAATTTCCTTGGTACTTCTGTGTGTGTCAAGTATAATAATTCATCAAAATTTGATTTACCACCTTTGTATTGCATCTGCTGCACAATATAACATGTGTCCATGTTTTAAAAACTGCCCAAGGCTTGTAATTTATTAAAAACTTATTACTCTTCAGTATTTGGGGTTCTTGGTTAGAGTTGCTATAAATAAGCATTTTAATAAAGATGCTCAGTAACAGAAAATTTGTTTCCAAGGCACCACATAACTAACAGGATGAGGTGGAGACGTAAAGTTCAGTCAGCAGGTCTGAGAAGCAGCAGGAAGGCTTGAAGGTGGAGAATCACTGTGTTCTGAGTGATGGGCTGCACAATGGAGTCCATCTTCAGGTCAGCATGGAGAGTACTGTGAGTCCCGGTGGAACTGAGCCAAAGGGTGTTTGAGGAGACTGTTTCCTACTATAATAGCCAGGGAATAATTAATTTTAGAGAAAAATGTCAACTTTTCACAGGTGAGGTATTTTAAAGGAGTTCATACATTAGTTAGACTTTAAATCTTGATTTATGTACAGTGACCAGACCTTGTTTTCTAGTTTCATAAATTAGACTGACACATACTTAGTGGAAAAGTTCAAGTACTGTTTTGAATAACAACACTGAAAATATTTTAAAACTACCTCTCATTTTGTTTTGCATTTAAATATCTGTATTTAATTAAGGTTGATTATTTTAGCATAAGATAGTCTGTTTTTGCAGAGGATGAAATGTTTATTTTTTTTCATCATAACAAGCTAACCACATGGTGAAAACAAATGTGATTCTGAAAACATTCTTTCTTAACTACAGCTTTGACCTTGTTCTGCTCCAGTGCTGGTTCCCTGTTGCTTTCCATATAAAGTACAGGTTACCACAAAAAGTGCAGACTCATAGTTTAAAGTCCCTTGAATATAGTTACTCTTAAATTTTAGTGTGCACAAAATACCGTGAGGATTCCTGGGCATCACCCTCAGAGGTTTTGATTCAGTAGGTCTGGGGTAGGGCCCAGGGTTCTGCATTTTAAAGAACTACTGCAGAGTGCTTCTAAAGCTGTTGGTCTTTGAGTTACACTTTGAGAAACAATTATAACAATTTCATCTACTTATTTTCCTGTTGTTATCTTTTGTTTCTCCAAATACCTTTACTGCTTCCTTTTAATAGGATCTTTTTGTTGAGGAATTACCTACTGTTCTTTAAAAAGTTGTCTAAATATTTGGTTATGGAGTCTTTCTGTAGGTCTAAGCTCTGTGCTTTGAATATAACAGGCATTCATTCAATGCTGTATTGTATTCTCCTCCTGCTGCCTGGGCATCTAGCTCAAACACCAGCACATCTGGCCCTGGTATTTTAAGAACGAGTGTCTTCAAAGACTATCAGAGGTTGAGGTTCTAAGAACGCCAAGTTTTGTTGTTAACATAACTGACTTTCCTTCCAGGTGTAAATGTAGAAATGTAAGAACCATCCAGGAGAAATCTCCACTCATCCCTTGGAGCTGGGGTCCTCCTACTTGATTTCTGATAAGCCCAGGAATTCCCACTGACCCCATGGAATGTCACATAGTTATCAAGCACATAATCTTAATTCTGGAAAATGTAACTATCAAAAATAAATTAGAAATATTTGGTGGGGGAGTTGGACAGAGGGGGGACGTTAAGTTTTCCAAGAAGTTTGAGGATCACTGGCATAGAAGGGATCAAAGGGTTTCACCTTTCTGGAGGATGCTTTGGGTTATTATTCCATGAATATTGGACATAATATAATAAATGAGCTTCCAGAAGTCCTAGGTAGAAGAACATTCTTGTTAAATGGATAGAGATGTAGAGGCTATAAACATGTATTAGAGTAGGGCTGTGTTGAAATATTCCCAAATTTATAACCTATTTCATAGGCCAAATGGTTCTCTTTCAGGGTTCTTATAAACTTTATTTTTGAGGTGGAAATAAGGTAGTTAGTACTGTTTAGGACTTTCAACCAGACCTACTTTAAATCTGGTTTGGTTGTTCTTTCAATATTTGTGTAACTCAAGAAATCAAACTTGTCCTTATGTGTGGTTATTGGAATTCCACTGTGAATTACTGGTTATATTCAAAATTCTTTTCTTTTTTCGTTTTTCTTTGCCGACAACACTCTGAAACTGTTATTTTCTACTAATTTTCTCATTACCCTTTTTTTTCTCAGTTTAAATATTGGCTATATGTTTATTAATAGACTTAGGATTTCTAGTAGCTCAGTTATGTACCTTCCAATACAAAGTCGAGAAATTTTCACTCAACTCTCAAAATTTAGAGAAAAGTCAAAGAGCTATTCTAAGCAAACCTGACCCAAATTTTATTTCTTCACGGTTAGATGACTGCCCTTTAACAACACATGCATTTCCATTTAGGAAGAAAATAAGTAAATAAAAGGTATTACATATTTCTCCTCAAAGAAAATGAAGAAATAATACATTTCAATAGAATTACTACTCCTGATTGTGAGGCTAAGATGACTTTTTTTTTGTGGTTCTCGGGCCTCTCACTGTTGTGGCCTCTCCCGTTGCGGAGCACAGGCTCCGGACGCGCAGGCCCAGCGGCCATGGCTCATAGGCCCAGCCGCTCCGCGGCATGTGGGATCTTCCCAGACCAGGGCACAAACCCGTGTCCCCTGCATCGGCAGGCGGACTCTCAACCACTGCGCTATCAGGGAAGCCCCTAAGATGACTTTTGAGTTGGCAATAATTTGTTGTTTTTTAGGTCTCTATTCTATTTTAGAGAGAACGTTTTGAGGCTTTTATATGCCTTGAGTTTCCAAACCAAAAATTATAGTCCTCTAACCTTAGACTCTTTTGGTCCATTTAATATTTACTCTAGGCTTATGTCTGCTTAAAGTGTTTAGATAGAAGAGAGAGACATCAGGTTTCCTAATTTTGGGGCCTTTCTCTCTTTTTATTCCTCTCCTTGCTCCCATTTTTTAAAAAATGGGTTTTCTTGAAGTAATTGATATTGAAGAGGACCAAAAGGTAAACTGTAGAGTTGTTAACAGCTGTTTAAATCTGAGAGGAGGAGGTATGATTTTTATTTATTTATTTTTGCGGTTCTCAGGCCTCTCACTGTTGTGGCCTCTCCCCTTGCGGAGCACAGGCTCCGGACGCGCAGGCTCAGCGGCCATGGCTCACGGGCCCAGCCGCTCCGCGGCATGTGGGATCTTCCCAGACCGGGGCACGAACCCGTGTCCCCTGCATCAGCCGGCGGACTCTCAACCACTGCGCCACCAGGGAAGCCCCTGATTTTTTTTAATAGAAAGAAAACGAATAGACTTGTTTTACATCATGACCATGGCTATAGCCAACTAATAATTATTACTTATCCGTCCCTTCCCGCTCTCATTTTTTCCCTTTCGGGCTTCTAACGATAGTAATCTTAGATCAAGGATGTCCTCTGTATTTGCATTTGTTAGATGAGTCAAGTAGTTTAGAATGCATTTTCTCTGCCTCCTTCTCTGTGGGGCTTGTTTTACCCTTCCTGCTGCCACAGCCTGCATCCTCCTCTCTGTGTAACACTGACTTCAGTAGTCACTTGACCCTGCTACTGTTGAATGGTATGGTCTCCAACTGGAAGAGACTGGTTGTTCTGTTGTCTGAACAGCATAGGAACAGATCATAGTTGAGCTACTCTGCTGGTTTATAAGATGCTTTTGTACTAACTGAAGGTGTTTGTTTTGCAAAATGAACTAAATTCACATTAAGTACTTTTCAATTAATGTTGTTAGTTTAATTTTAACAATCTCCTGCAGGTCTGGTGGAATTTTTTTCTCTTTGTTTTCCCCAAAGTGTATTTGTTTTGTAAATTTTTATCTTCATGTTTTTGCAGTTATTCATTCATTCATGTGTTCATTAAACAGATTTTAATGGCCACAGTGTGCCACACAGAAGTTGCCAGTTTGTGTCCTGCACACGATGTTTCTTCAATTGTTTTCCTGTTATTCTTATCTTGATTACTGTTTAAAGGAACTGATTTTTAAATCTCTGTATAAGTAATACAGTAATACAGTGGATGGAATTGTCTTTCTCACTTTAGTTTTTTTTTTTTTTTGGCTGGGTTGCTGCATGGGCTTTCTCTAGTTGTGGCGAGTGGGAGCTACTCTTTGTTGTGGTGAGTGGGCTTCTCCTTGAGGTGGCTTCTCTTGCTGTGGAGCACGGGCTCTAGGTGCGTGGGCTTCAGTAGTTGTGGCGTGTGGGCTTCAGTAGTGGCTTGCAGGCTCTAGAGCACAGGCTCAGTAGTTGTGGTGCACGGGCTTAGTTGCTCCGCGGCATGTGGGATCTTCCCAGACCAGGGCTTGAACCCGTGTCCCCTGCATTGGCAAGCGGATTCTTAACCACTGTGCCACCAGGGAAGCCCTATTGAGTCTTCTTTTTCAAAAAGGATGATGCAAAATTGGAAAAAAAATCCAATTATTTGCATTTTTTGGTTCATAGGGTTTTATTTAGGTAAGAATTTATTAAATAGATAATATGCAGCAGAGATATATGGATGAAAGATAAACAGTTCAGAAATAGAAGAATTAACCATTAGAAAAAGTGTTAAAATTTGGTAAGGGGACAAATTCAAATGTTTCATAAAGGAGGATTTCAGAAAATGATTTTTTTCAACCCATACTTTATTATTAAAGTCAATTTCTTAAAGATCTTAGTAATTATGAGAGGCTATTTCAAAGGTTTAAAATTCATGGTATATATTTATTCAACAATGGAGGAGTACAGGGAGTAGACAGTAGAAGCAAAGAGAATGAACTGGTAGAAGTTGGATTGGTGGCCTAAGAGGTTTTTTTTTTTCATGTTTAAAAACTGCTAAAAAGTACATTTCTAAAATAATTTTCATTTTCATTTTGCTCTGAAACAAGGGGATAAGATTGGGAACAATGGGAGTTGGCAGTGTAATAGTCTGCTATTAAACTTTTCCAGTGTATTTTTCATTTGAGTTATTGTGTTTTTCATCTTTAGAAGCTCTTAAAAATATTGTCCATTTCTCTCTGCATCAACTTCATGGTTTCTTCACTCTTCTTGAACATATGGAATACCTCTTTGTAATTTGTTTCTGTTCCTCTTGATTGAATTTTATCCTGGTTATGCATCATATTTTCCTGCTTTGTTCATGCTTGGTAATCTTGACTAGATATTGGACATTGTGAATTTCATGTTGTGCTGGATATTGTTTTAGTAATTTTGGACTTTGTTCTCATGTGCAGTTAACAGGTATCCATTTGATCTTCTTGAGGCTTACTTTTAAAATTTGTTAGGATGGCTTCAGAGCAGCCTTTAGTGAAGGGCAAACTTGACCTCATTATTGACTCTATTTGAAGCCCAGATATTAGTAGGCATTTCCACTCTTGCTCATTGGAACACCAAGTACTCCATGCATTTTGTGAGCTCTGGATATCGTTCCTTCTACTCCTTTCTAGTGGTTCTTTCCTCCAGCCTAGGTACTGTCCTTACATGTGTTCACTGATTGGTACTTGGAGGACTCCTCTAAGGGTCTCTGGAACATTCTCTCTGTTTAGCCCCCTTCTCATCAGTATTTCACTGCACAAAATTCTAGCTGCCATGGCCTCCTTGAACTCTGAGTTTTGTCTTTTTATCTTAGTGAGACCATTGAAGTCTGTTTGGGTTCTTCCTCTCTGTGCTGTGGTCTCCAGGCAATACCCTGGAACAACTGAAGCATTCACCTTGTTGATTTCCCTTCTCTCAGGAAT
Source organism: Mesoplodon mirus (assembly GCF_964341445.2). Taxonomy (NCBI): domain Eukaryota; kingdom Metazoa; phylum Chordata; class Mammalia; order Artiodactyla; family Ziphiidae; genus Mesoplodon; species Mesoplodon mirus. Next base: position 170,096,510 of record NC_138978.1, on the reverse strand, counting down.
TACTGTCTTGATTGCCTGTTGTCCAATGTCTGAACATTGTTCTTTCATATATTTGATCATATTTTCTAATTGTTTAAGGTGGGAGAGTAAATCTGAATCCTGATACTCTATCATGGCTGGAAGAGGAGGTGAGATTCAGTTAACCATTAACCCTGCTTGTTAACACTGATCAACACTGAGATCACATTGGTTTTCACTGCTTATGAAAACATTGCCAGGGTTATTTTTGGGCATTGGTTTATGGCTCTGAGGTCATGAAGAAAATCTTACAATTATACCTCCCAGATAAAGAGTTTACCTCAAACTGTTTATTTCACCTGTCCTCTTTTTTTGTTGTTGTTGTAATATGTCTCCCAATTATGGAAGCTACCAAAGAAATACAGAATATCAAATGAGTGAGGCATTTTCTCCCAAGTTAAAAACACCAGTTTTGCTAGAATCTTGATGATGCCTCTGAGCTATTTATAAGGATGTATAATCCATATATTTTTAGGTAACAAAGGGAATTTTTACCGGGCTGCAAGGTAGATGTGTTAGCAAGGGCTTTGAATTGAGAAAGGACTTGGATTTATAGTTGCCATGTTTAGAACATCACCTTAAAATTTACCTCCATTAGACTCTGCAGATGGTTACCACTAATATTGCTGTGTTTGTCAGGGGAGAGGTCAATCTTAGTAGAATATCATCAGGACTATTTATTGGTACTTACTTTATCAGCTCTTGGCTGTTGAAAAGACGATCCCAAAGTTGGTCTCCTAAGGAATAATGGCATGACTAGTAGGGAAGCTAAATTAGTTCATGAGGCCTCTCCTTGCTCTAAGGATTACACATCTACCTAAAACAGGTGGCTTTGCTTCAATTACTCTAACTATAGTGGGAATTAAATGTTAGATGATACCAAGACTAAGAACCTCACAAGGGTAGTTGTTTAAACACATTACATAAATGTGTGGTGCACATCTATAATTTTAAGTTAAAATTAAATTATTTTAACTAAATACCTTTAGCTAACTAATCAAGAAAGAGATTATTAGAGAGATGAGCAAGCAAGTGAATAGCCCCTTACTTAAGGGCCATCTTGTGTAGGCTGTTGATACCTGGGGTTCCCACCCGTGTATTTCCACAGGCTTGAGGGAGATTAGGGGCACTATGCTAAACTAATGTTGATTGATAAGCATCCTTTCCATGCTGACTTGTTGGCTAGATAATAAGGTAATTGTGAACTTGTGACAAATGTGTGAGTAAATATGAATACTGTGCAGTTTGGTGAACTATCCATTACATGTCCATTTCAGTTGGTAGCAGTGGTGGGATTACCATGCAATGACATCTATCGAAGTGAGACAAGAGGAACAGGGAGTAGATACCTGTTACTCTGATGGTGGCATAGTGGTAGACAGGTGGGGTTTGTAGTTCTTGGGGTGTGTGGATCAGGGGGCTGCATTTGGATTGAGGCTTCATTTCTTCCCTTTATGCCTCCAGCCTTATTCTCAGCTCAAGAGTTGTAGTTGGTAGGACTTTTGTGTGTGTGTCTGCTATACTGTCCTTAGGTTAATATCCTATGGCAAGATTTGTGTATGTGTATGTTGGGGAAAGGGGTGTGCATTATCCATCAAGGTTTCTAATTTGACTGGGCCTAGATATTTTTAAAAAGTACTACTCATAGCTTAAGTGTTTTTAATTTCATTATAACAGGCTGAGAAAAATCAGTTTTTCATAGCAAATACTGGAGCTTTTTAATTTGACTTTAGAAGTTTTATCAATAATAATTTTAGGTATATTAATAATAATTACTTTCCTTACTGTTTATGTAGAATTTCAAAATTTATCTAAGATAAAATAATAAAATACTTAAGCAAATTAAATTTGTTTCCTTTGGCTCCAACCTGCCATATCTACATTCATTTTTACTCCTTATGTTATCTCTCCCAAATCCCTGAGGTTTCAAATCCTATTAGCACCTGGAAAGCCTTTCCAAGAGCATCTGATAAGTTCACTTACGCTCAGATACAAGTAACTGATACAGTTTAAAGTGTTAATATCCCAAAGGTCTTTGCATTTTAACAGAAAAAAATGAGAAGCCTTATGTTATAGAAATTAATCTCTACCAGTGGAATTTTCTGTTGGGAAGGGGGGAAGGGTTTTTGTTTGTTTGTTTTTAATCTATAGGGGCTTTTTCAAGCTCTTAAAACCACACCAGTTAGGTGGCTGTAGCTGTGCTTCTCCCCAAGTTTAGCACCTTAAGGTAATTCCATCTTCACTTAGTTAGGAGTACTTTATAAATTATTTCTAATCTTTAAAACATTCCACTTGTAGTGAACAGACAGTATTTTAATATGCTTGACAGGTGATGAAACAAATACAACATTTCAGAGAAGTAAAATAGCGTATTTGAAAATACTTGGAAAAGTGTTAACACATTAGACAAACATACATTTTTATTGGTAAAATGTTTCAGCCCTGACAACTTAAGCAGTGTCACTAAATTTTTAATCAAGGTACTAATTTATAATGGATAAGGAAAGTAGGAGAAGTAAATACTGAGATGTTTTAAGAATGAGCTGGGTTAAGAACTCTTATTTCTTTATTTGAGTGCCTAAGGTAAACCGTCAGTTTTGTTTTTTAGAGTTCTGGGTGTTTGGGCATGGAAGGGTAATATGATAGACTGTCAAATGACCAACGCCAAGATGAAAAAAAAAATATATATATATAAGCTCACATCTGAATGAGCTTCTCATTGATCTGATTACTTTTAGAAAAAGGAAGGCAGCTCTTCTCTGATAACATGGGGAATTGAAAGAAGTGCTGCCAAGGAAAACAGCTACTACATGTTACTGGTTCTGCTGGAACTCCTGTTGACATACATCCTAAAAAAGATGAGTTTCCTGAAGGAGCCAAATTCCTAAATGGTAATCCGACCAAAACACTATAAGCAACTCTTGTGGTTAAAACAGAATCCAGATAGAGGAAGTACTAAGGTCAAGATTTGTAAACTACAACTAAATTATGAAAACTATTCTGCTTCCTAGTATTCAAGCATTCAAGAGCTCTGAAAAAATGCAGTATTATGTGACTTCCTCAATTATGTAATTTGTTTAGGCATATTGGTTAGGAAGTGAAAATATAACTACCTCACTTAGATTTTATCTGTTTTTTTGTATTAAAGATAATATTCTTATTTTATTTTCAAAAGAGAAAAGCATCAAAGCTACTAAAAAATCATATTATTTTTGTAATTAAAGAGAAATCTCAAGAATTTACTATTTCATGAAATAAATACCTGCTGCATTTATAAAATGATATTAATATGGGAAGTTGTAGAATATATATGTATATATATATATATGTATATATATATATATTTTTTTTTTGCCGTACGTGGCCTCTCACTGTTGTGGCCTCTCCCGTTGTGGAGCACAGGCTCCGGACGCGCAGGCTCAGCGGCCGTGGCTCATGGGCCTAGCCGCTCCGTGGCACATGGGATCTTCCTGGACCGGGGCATGAACCCGTGTCCCCTGCATCGGCAGGCGGACTCTCAACCACTGTGCCACCAGGGAAGCCCTGTAGAATATATTTTAAATATTGTAAGATATTACTAATTGTACCAGTAATGGAAGAACATTATCCTATCAATATTTGCTCCTAGTTTTAGCTAAATTTGTGAATAGAAATGTTATATATGGTTCTCCATCCAGCAACAAAGACCAGTAATTTACCAAGGGTGGGGTGGTGAGAGTGGCACTGCCAGTGAAAGCATAACGAGGGGTGGCAAATAAGCACATGAAAAGATGCTCAACATCATTAGTCACTAGGGAAATGGAAATTAAAACCAGATGGAGGTATCACTATTTTAGACACCTATTAGAATGTCTAAAATTAAAAAGACTGGCCATACAAAGTGTTGACTAGCATGTAAAGAATTGGAACTCTCATGCTCTGTTGGTATCTAATGTAAAATGGTGCAACCACTTTGGAAAACAGTTTGGCACTTTCTTTAAAAGTTAAACGCACCTACCTGTATGATCAGCCAATCCACTCTTAGGTATTTACTCAAGAGAAACTGATGCATTTGTCTTTTGACTTGTACACAAATAGCCCCAAAATGGAAACAATCCAAGTTGGGTTCATCAACAGGTGAATGGATAAACAAATTGTGGAATGTCCATACAATGGGATACAACTCAGCAATAAAAGGGAATAAACAATGGATACACTCAGCAACATGGATGAATCTCAAAATAATTATTCAGAGTGAAAAAAGCCAGACCAAAATAGTACATATTATATGATTCTACAATTCTAGAAAATGGAGACTAATCTATAGTGACAGAAAGCACAGCAGTGGTTTGGAGGGGAAGGTGGGCTGAAGGAAGGGATTACAATGAAGAAATTTGGGGGGAGATGGATATGTTCTTTATCTTGATTATAGTGATGTTTCATAGGCGTATACATGTGTCAGAACATCGAATTGTATACTGTAAATATATGTGGTTTATTGTTGTGATTGTTAATTTTATGTCATCCTTACTGGGCTAAGGGATGCCTAGATAGCTGGTAAAACATTATTTCTGGGTGTGTCTGAGAGTGTCTCCTGAAGAGAGAAGATTAGCTTTTGCACTGATAAACTGAGTAAAGAAAATCACCCTCACCAATATGGATGGGAATTCCTCCTTTCCCCGAATTTCTCAGGCCTTTGGGCTTGCACTGCAACTAAACTACCAGCTTTCCTGGCCTCCAGCTTGCAGATGGGTCTTTGCAGCCTACATAATTGTGTGAGCCAATCACTCATAATGAATCTCTTTCTATGTACCTGTATCCTACTGGTTCTGTTTCTCTGGAGAACCTTGACTAATACAATTGTATATCAATTATACCTCAGTAAAGTTGTTAAAAATATTATATGTCCATCTACCCAATTGCTGTCAATCTGTGGCTTAGTCATATACAGAAACTGCTGCTTATTTGGGGGATGGGGGATGGAGGGTATGCCATGCCATCCTACTCATGGTTTGGTTTCCACGCACTGTTTCCCAGAAATGTTAGGTAATAACACAATATGGCTAATCACATACATACTTTCCTAAGGTTAAATTTTCTTTAAGGTATTGTAAACTCTACTAGTCCTATATTTGCTGAGTCCTTAGTTCAAACAATGAGACTTGGTGGTTGCTTTATTGGTTGTAATGATCCTGGTGATTGATCTTCTTTCTTGTTTTTGTTTTGTTTTTTTCACTTAAAACATGATAGCTACTTTGATAGAACTCACATTTTGACCTCAAGGCAGGCAAATCTTTGTATCTCTACCTCTTTTGATGAATGTAGGACTTGGTGCCTACTTGGTTATAAGTTGTGAAGTACCGAAATAGAAACCAAACCTGGAAATATTTTACATGCAATGCTTTGCATTATAAAAGTCTTATTTGTCATCTGTTTGCATTTCTGTTCCTGAAGTGTGCTTATATTTGGCAAAAGCATTCTGATTCTCTGAAGTTTTAATTTATTTTTAAAGAAATGTGTTTCTGAATAATCATATTTCTGAAGAGGCAGATTTTCTGCTAAGGCAGCAAAACTTGGTGTAAGAAAATGTATTGCTGATTTATTGTGTGACCTTGGTCAGTGCATAGCACTGTGGTCTTTAGTGTTCTATTCTTTGAAATATATGTGGTGTTCAAAGCATAGTACTATAAGCTGACATTGTGAACTTCTAAGCAGTAGTTTCCCAATGTATTCTCTCTTTCATTGCTAGGTTGTGCATTTTTCACTCAGAAAGTGTCTTTTCTTTCTCATATACTGTGTTGTACCATATAGAGATGATTTGGATGGTAATGGCAGTGATGACTAACTAGAAAGAGGACATTAAAATAATCAAAATATTGATGTCCTCTGAAAGTTAGTATACAAAAATCAAGATTTCCATACTCATTTAAAAGATTAAAGAATATGTTCTCTGCTCCCCATGTCAACTAGAACTTTTGTTTGTTTGATACATCACCACATAATTCTTGTACAGTTTTCCCAGTACTTGCAAGGCCTCATGGACATATGATTCAAGTAAAGCCATAGCTTCTGTAGTGGGGAGACACAGGGCAGAATTGACAATTCAGTGATAAGCTGTGCGGTTGTGACTCTCAATGCAAAAGGAGTTCAAACTAGTTTGAGTCATTAGAGAAGGTGCTGTGATCTGATGTATACTTCAGACAAATGGAGGGTAAGCTGGGGAGAGGCAGAATTAAAATTAGGTCTTGAGGGTGGGTTACACAGGAGTCAGTGAGCAGACCTCTCCTTTCATGATGGTAATGAGCCTGACTTGGCAGGGTGAGGCCAGGTTAGGGAGAACACTGAAAACTTGATAGAGGAGTTCGGAATTTTGTGGTTAAAAACAGAAAGCCATTGTAAATTTCTGAGCAGGGAAATATAATTCGTGAAAAAAAAAATTTTAAGAATCCTATCTTGAAGACTGCAGCAATACAAGTTCAAGTGATAGAGGTGTTGACAAGGCAGTGGACAGTTGTTTTACCTAAAATATAAATAGATTATTTAAGATTGCTTAGGTTCCTGGATATTGATAGTTCTTCCCAAAGCCTTCAGAGTTTGTTTCTATCTTTCCAGTCTCGTTTTCTTCTGTGTTGTTCAGTCAATCCTCTATTTTAGCAACAGTGAGCACAGCATTTCTCAGGCTGTTCTTTCTGACTGGAATTCCTTCTGTCACCCTCTCTTTCTGATGCACTTTTGTTTCCTGGTAAGCTTCAGCTCTGATGCCACCTCTTCTATCACCCTTCTATAACATCATCCTTCCCGTAATTATTTTTGCTTTTCCTTATGTGCCGTAGCACTTACAGAGGCTACTCTAACAATACTGATCACGTTGTTCTGTAACTTAGTGTTTGTCTGACTCTCTTATCTGGTAATCAGTGAACTTCTTGAGGGCAGAAGCCACTATATTTGTATACCAAGCACCTAAGTGTAGCTCCAGTAAAATGGTAGGCATTTGTTTAAATGCTCCTTGAATGAATGAACTGGTCCCTCTACATCTCCACTGAATGTTGAATTTGAGGTCTTGTGAGATCCTACCCAGTATAAACTTTAGTGGATGAAAATACAGTGGAAGTTTATGTTCCATGAAAACTTAATGACATGAAATTTAGTACATGAAACTTAAATAGGTTGATTAGTAAATTTATTGGTTATTTTGAAGAGAGTTATTTTACAATGTGAATCACCAGATAACTTATTTGGTTACTACTTTGCTGCTATAGAAAGCAAAGGGCTTTGTATGACTGGACTGTAATACATTTCTGTATTTCAAATTATGATTCTTTTCTCTTAGGGAGTTATAATTTCTATTTCTCATTATTAATAGCACTGATTTAACTGCCAGCATATGAATAAAACACTCTACTTTTTACTTTGTTTTATTCTCTCATTCAGAGAGGTTGTTATTATGGCTTCTGGTAAGAAATGGCTGATGATTCTAGCCATTTACATAATGGTTCTTTTTTTGGAGAGAAGGTTTTCAGAGCTTTAAAACATTCAAATTCCAATTAAGTAAAAATTGCCATATAATATAAGAAATGGTCTGCTTATTTAATTTGTGTTATATGTGGATATCTAGAGGACTAACATATTTGTGCCTTCACACTCATCTAGTTCCTGAAGATGTATTTCTTTCAAACATCACATCCTAGTTGACAGTTGCTATTATCTACAGATCGAAAATTTGGCTGTTATCTTTTCCTTTGTAATTAATGCCATATTTACACCTTCAATTATAATAATTATTTATGGTTTTAGAAGTTTAGGCAAACTATCTTGCCCTTTCAATGATACCAGTTATCTGAGCTTTAAATAGATGAGCCCCACCCCCGCCCCTCCCATGCCCACAGCCATTGCTGCAGCCACAGCCACCCTGGTCCAGGATCCACACCTGGGACGACCTCGTAGATTGCTGTGGTGGAACGTGCAGCTGGAGCATTTGGGGAATGCGGAGATGGAGACCCGACTGGTGCACGCCAGGACCTGCTGAGCTTCTGCCGCCGCTGAGTCCACACCTTCAATGTGGCAGAGGAGTAAGACGTGGAGATCACCTCCCTCCCCAAAAATACATCAGAAATACATCTACATGTGGAACAGCTCCTACAGAACACCTACTGAACGCTGGCAGAAGACCTCAGACCTTCCAAAAGGCAAGAAACTCCCCACGTACCTGGGTAGGGCAAAAGAAAAAAGAAAAAACAGAGACAAAAGAATAGGGACGGGACCTGCACCTCTGAGAGGGAGCTGTGAAGGAGGAAAGGTTTCCACACACTAGGAAGCCCCTTCGCGGGCGGAGACTGCGGGTGGCGGAGGGGGGAGCTTCGGAGCCGCGGAGGAGAGCGCAACAACAGGGTTGCAGAGGGCAAGGCGGAGAGATTCCTGCACAGAAGGTCGGTGCCGACCAGCACTCACCAGCAGGAGAGGCTTGTCTGCTCATCTGCTGGGGCAGGCGGGGGCTGGGAGCTGAGGCTCCAGTTTCAGAGGTGGGATCCCAGGGAGAGGACTGGGGTTGGCTGCGTGAACACAGCCTGAAGGGGGCTAGTGCGCCACAGCTAGCTGGGAGGGAGTCCGGGAAAATGTCTGGACCTGCCTGAGGCAAGAGACTATTGTTTCGGGGTGTGTGAGGAGAGGAGACTCGGAGCACTACCTAAACGAGCTTCAGAGATGGGCACAAGCCATGGCTATCAGCATGGACCCCAGAAACGGGCATGAGATGCTAACATTGCTGCTGCAGCCACCAAGATGCCTGTGTGCAAGCACATGTCACTATCCACACCACCCCTCTTGGGAGCCTGTACAGCCCTCCACTGCCAGGGTCCCGTGATCCAGGGCAACTTCCCCGGGAGAACACACGGCGCGTCTCAGGCTGGTGCAACGTCACGCTGGTCTCTGTGCTGCAGGCTCGCCCTGCATTCCGTACCCCCCACCCCCGGCCTGAGTGAGCCAGAGCCCCCGAATCAGCTGCTCCTTCAACCCCATCCTGTCTGGGCGGGGAACAGACTCCCTCAGGCGACCTATGCGCAGAGGTGAGGCCAAATCCAAAGCTCGACCCCAGGAGCTGTGCGAACAAAGAAGAGAAAGGGAAATTTCTCCCAGCAGCCTCAGGAGCAGTGGATTAAATCTCCACAATCAACTTGATGTACCCTACATCGGTGGAATACCTGAATAGACCACAAATCATCCCAAAATTTAGGCGGTGGACTTTGGAAGCAACTGTAGACTTGGGGTTTGCTTTCTGTATCGAATTTCTTTCTGGTTTTATGTTTATCTTAGTTTAGTGTTTAGAGCTTATTTCAATTGATAGATTTGTTTATTGATTTGGTTGCCCTCTTCCTTTTTTAAACTATATATATATATATATATATATTTTTTTTTCCTTTTTCACTTTTTGTGTGTATGTGGAGGCTTCTTTGTGTGATCTTGTCTGTATAGCTTTGCTTTTGCCATTTGTCTTAGGGTTCTGTCTGGTTTTTTTTTTTTAGTATAGTTTTTAGCGCTTTTTATCATTGGTGGATTTGTTTATTGGTTTGGTTACTCTCTTCTTTCTTTCCTTCTTTAATGACTTTAAAATTTTTTATTTTTAATAATATTTTTCTAAATTTAATAACTTTATTTTATTTTATTATTTTTTTCTATCTTTTTTTTCCCTCCCTTTTCTTCTGAGTTGTGTGGCTCACAGGGTGTTCATGCTCTGGCTGGGTGTCAGGCCTGTGCCTCTGATGGGGGAGAGCCAAGTTCAGGACTTTGGTCCAGCAGAGACCTCCCGGATCCACGTAATATCAAATGGCGAAAGCTCTCCCAGAGATCTCCATCTCAATGCTTAACACAGCTCCACTCAAAGACCAGCAGGCTACAGTGCTGGACACCCTATGACAAACAACTAGCAAGACAGGAATACAACCCCACCCATTAGCATACAGGGTGCCTAAAATCATAATAAGGTCACAGACAACCCAAAACACACCAATGGACGCGGTCCTGCCCATAAGAAAGACAAGATCTAACCTCATCCACCAGAACACAGGCACCAGTCCCCTCCACAACCCACTGAACCAACCTTACCCACTGGGGGAAGACACCAGAAAAAACGGGACCTATAAACCTGCAGCCTGCGAAAGGAGACCTCAAACACAGTAAGTTAAGCAAAATGAGAAGACAGAGAAATACACAGCAGATGAAGGAGCAAGGTAAAAACCCACTAGACCAAAGATGAAGAGGAAATAGGCAGTCTACCTGAAAAAGAATTCAGAGTAATGATAGTAAAGATGATCCAAAATCTTGGAAATAGAATGGAGAAAATACAAGAAACATTTAACAAGGACCTAGAAGAACTAAAGGGCAAACAAACAATGATGAACAACACAATAAATGAATTTAAAAATTCTCTAGAAGAATCAATAGCAGAATAACTGAGGCAGAAAAAGGGATAAGAGACCTAGAAGATAAAATAGTGGAAATAACTACTGCAGATGAAAATAAACAATAAAGAATGAAAAGAATTGAGGACAGTCTCAGAGACTTCTGGGACAACATTAAATGCACCAACATTCAAATTATAGGGGTCGCAGAAGAAGAAGAGAAAAAGAAAGGGACTGAGAAAATATTTGAAGAGATTATAGTTGAAAACTTCCCTAATATGGGAAAGGAAATAGTTAGTCAAGTCCAGGAAGCACAGAGAGTCCCATACAGGATAAATCCAAGGAGAAACATGCCAAGACACATATTAAACTATCAAAAACTAAATACAAAGAAAAAATATTAAAAGCAGCAAGGGAAAAAAACAAATAACATACAAGGGAATCACCATAAGATTAACAGCTGATCTTTCAGCAGATACTCTGCAAGCTAGAAGGGAGGTGCAGGACATACTTAAAGTGATGAAAGGGAAAAACCTACACCCACGATTACTCTACCCAGCAAGGATCTCATTCAGATTTGACAGAGAAATTAAAACCCTTACAGACAAGCAAAAGCTAAGAGAACTCAGCACCACCAAACCAGCTTTATAACAAATGCTAAAGGAACTTGTCTAGGCAGGAAATACAAGAGAAGGAAAAGACCTGCAATAACAAACCCAAAAAGAGTAAGAAAAGAACATACATATAACTACCTTAAATGTAAATGGATTAAATGCTCCAATGAAAAGGCATAGACTGGATGAATGGATACAAAAACAAGACCCATATATATGCTGTCTAAAAGAGACCCACTTCAGACCTAGGGACACATACAGACTGAAGGTGAGGGGATGGAAAAAGATATTCCATGCAAATGGAAATCAAAAGAAAGCTGGAGTAGCAATTCTCATCTCAGACAAAATAGATTTTAAAATAAAGACTGTTAGAAGAGACAAAGAAGGACACTACATAATGATCAAGGGATCAATCCAAGAAGAAGATATAACAATTGTAAATATTTATGCACCCAACATAGGAGTACCTCAATACATAAGGCAAATGCTAACAGCCATAAAAGGGGAAATGAACAGTAACACAATCACAGTAGGGGAGTTTAGCACCTGCTTTCACCAATGAACAGATCATCCAAAATGAAAATAAACAAGGAAACACAATCTTTAAATGATACATTAAAGAAGATGGACTTAATTGATATTGATAGGACATTCCAGCTAAAAACAACAGAATACACTATCTTCTCAAGTGCTCATGGAACATTCTCCAGGATAGATCATATCTTGGGTCACAAATCAAGTCTCAGTAAATTTTAAAAAATTGAAATTGTATCAAGTATCCTTTCTGAACACAATGCTATGAGACTAGGTATCAATTACAGGAAAAAATCTTTAAAAAATACAAACACATGGGGGCTAAACAATACACTACTAAATAACCAAGAGATCACTGAAGAAATTAGAGAAGATATCAAAAAATACCTTGAAACAAGTGACAGTGGAAACATGATGACCCAAAACTATGGGATGCAGCAAAAGCAGTTCCAGGAGGGAAGTTTATAGCAATCCAATCCTACCTCAAGAAACAAGAAATATCTAAAATTAAAAAACCTAACCTTACACCTAAAGCAATTAGAGAAAGAAGAACAAAAAACCCCAAAGTTAGCAGAAGAAAAGAAATCATAAAGATCAGATCAGAAAAAATGAAAAAGAAATGAAGGAAGCAATAGCAAATATCAATAAAACTAAAGGCTGGTTCTTTGAGAAGATAAACAGAATTGATACAACATTAGCCAGTGTCATCAATGAAGAAATGGAGAAGACTCAAATGAATAGAATTAGAAATGAAAAAGGAGAAGTAACAACTGACACTGCAGAAATACAAAGGATCATGAGAGATTACTACAGGCAACTCTATGCCAATAAAATGGACAACCTGGAAGAAATGGACAAATACTTAGGAAAGCACAACCTTCCAAGACTGAACCAGGAAGAAATAGAAAATATAAACAGACCAATCACAAGTACTGGAATTGAGATTGTGATTAAAAATCTTCCAATCCACAAAAGCCCAGGACCAGATGGCTTCACAGGCAAATTCTATCAAACATTTAGAGAAGAGCTAACACCTATCCTTCGCAAGCTCTTCCAAAATATAGCAGAGGGAGGAACACTCCTAAACTCATTCTACGAGGCCACCATCACCCTGACACCAAAACCAGACAAAGATGTCACAAAGAAAGAAAACTACAGGCCAATATCACTGATGAACATAGATGCAAAAATCCTCAACAAAATACTAGCAAAAAGAATCCATCATCACATTAAAAGCATCATATACCATGATCAAGTGGGGTTTATCCCAGGAATGCAAGGATTCTTCAGTATACACAAATCAATCAATGTGACACACCATATTAACAAACTGAAGGATAAAAACCATATGATCATCTCAGTAGGTGCAGAAAAAGCCTTTGACAAAATTCAGCACCCATTTATGATAAAAACCCTCCAGAAAGTAGGCATAGAAGGAAGTTACCTCAACATAATAAAGGTCATATATGACAAACCCACAGCCAACATCGTTCTCAACAGTGAGAAACTGAAATCATTTTCTCTAAGATGAGGAACAAGGCAAGGTTGTCCACTCTCACCACTATTATTCAACATAGTTTTGGAAGTTTTAGCAATAGCAATCAGAGGCGAAAAAGAAATAAAAGGAATCCAAATCGAAAAGAGGAAGTAAGGCTATCACTGTTTGCAGATGACATGACACAATACATAGATAATCCTAAAGATGCTACCAGAAAACTGCTAGAGCTAATCAATGAATTTGGTAAAGTAGCAGGATACAAAATTATTCCACAGAAATCTCTTGCATTCCTATATACTAATTATGAAAAATCTGAAAGAGAGGTTAAGGAAAGACTCCCATTTACCACTGCAACAAAAAGAATAAAATACCTAGGAACAAACCTACCTAAGGAGATGACCTGTATGCAGAAAACTGTAAGACACTGATGAAAGAAATTAAAGATGATCCAAAGGGATGGAGAGATATACTACATTCTTGGATTGGAAAAATCAACATTGTGAAAATGATGATACTACCCAGAGCAATCCACAGATTCAGTGCAATCCCTATCAAACTACCAATGGCATTTTTCACAGAACTAGAACAGAAAATTTCATGATTTGTATGGAAACACAAAAGACCCCGAGTAGCCAAAGCAATTTTGAGAAAGAAAAACGGAGCTGGAGGAATCAGGCTCCCTGACAAAGCTACAGTAATGAAGACAGTATGGTACTGGCACAAAAACAGAAATATAGATCAGTGGAACAGGATAGAAAGCCCAGAGATAAACCCATGCACCTATGGTCACCTTATCTTTGATAAAGGAGGCAAGAATATACAATGGAGAAAAGACAACCTCTTCAATAAGTGGTCCTGGGAAAACTGGACAGCTACATGGGAAAGAATGAAATTAGAACACTCCCAAAGACCATACTCAAAAATAAACTCAAAATGGATTAAAGACCTAAATGTAAGGTCAGACACTATCAAACTCTTAGAGGAAAACACAGGCAGAACACTGTATGAGTTAAATCACAGCAAGATCCTTTTTGCCCCACCTCCTAGAGAAATGGAAATAAAAACAAAAATAAACAAATGGGACCTAATGAAACTTAAAAGCTTTTGCATAGCAAAGGAAAAAATAAACACGACTAAATGACGACCCTCAGAATGGGAGAAAATATTTGCAAATTAAGCAACTGACAAAGGATTAATCTCCAAAATTTACAAGCAGCTCATGCAGCTCAATATCAAAAAAACAAACAACCCAATCCAAAAATGGGCAGAAGACCTAAGTAAGCTTTTCTCCAAAGAAGAGATACATATTGCCAAAAAACACCTAAAAGGATGCTCAGCATCACTAATCATTAGAGAAATGCAAATCAAAAATACCATGAGGTAAATACGCAGACCTACTAGAGAGTGTGCTTGGGGACGCGGGGCGGGGGAAGGGTAAGTTGGGACAAAGTGAGAGTGGCATGGACATATATACAGTACCAGGTATAAAAGTGATAGCTGGTGGGAAGCAGCCACATAGCACAGGGAGATCAGCTCGGTGCTTTGTGTCCACCTGGTGGGGTGGGATAGGGAGTGTGGGAGGGAAGGAGGCTCAAGAGGGAAGAGATATCTGGATATATGTATATGTATAGCTGATTCACTTTGTTATAAAGCAGAAACTAAGACACCATTTTAAAGCAATTTTACTCCAATAAAGATGTAAAAATAAAAAAAATAGATGAAAATTTAGGGAAGCATTCAGTATACCCTACACTCAATTCTTTATTATTATTTACAGTACCTTTCTGCTTCCTTATTTTTCTTAAATTTTAGCTAGAGGCATGCTAATAGCCAGCAGTGATCCGAAGAATATGTAACTTTGTAAGAAATGTCTTTGGAATAAAAAGCATTGAATCCCCTTTAAGCTTTTAATTTTCTTTACGAAAGTATGGGATGTGGGGTTGGGTTTCCTCATTATTATGGACAGTATCCTTTTTCATATGTTCCAGTTTTCCAGGAAAGCTGATGAAGCATGACATCCCAAACTGCATGCAATACATGTGGGCTTTACTCTGCACATAACTCAGAGACAGTTGTCCCTCATGTTCTGGACGTAAACCTGCAATTAATGCACTTTTAGATCACTTAAGTTTGGGGGCAGGGATATTTTATTATTGATTTATATTGAACTTGCAGTCCACTGTAACTGCCAAATCTTTCGTTCTTGTACTTTGCTTGGATCCTCTTCTGGTGTTATTGATTTAAGAGCAGGATTTTACATTTATTATGATAGTAAATTTCTTTTGTTAAATTTCAGTGATGATTCCAGCCTACTGAGATAATTTTGGGTTCTGATTCTCTTTTCCAATTTGGTTACAATTCCTCCTTTGTCGTTGTAATAAACTTATCATCTAACCTTTCCCAAATCACTGGAGGGAACAGTGCTTGTCAGAACAGGCTCTAAGACCTTATGAAATAGCCAAAGACCTTGTTCCCCCTCATACATTTCTTAACCATCTTTGACTTTTGGGTGCCTACTAATACTCCTTGATGACAAAATGGAAAATGAAATCCTCTTAGGATAGCAAAGTGACTGCCAACCCTAATGCCCTTAAATCGCTTCGCTGCTTAGTACTGTCACCATTGAAATGCAGTTCCCTCTGGGGGCAGTGACATTTTATATTTGATCACCTTTCATTTCAATTAGCATGCTTGCTCATTCCCACAAGGAGAGGTTTAGTCCTTAGTGACGAGTCCAGAAGATTCTAAATCACACCAGTGGAAAACACCACCAGAAGAAGAAGAATTTTTAATGAAAATGTATTTTCATACTGTGACATTTCAAGTAGGACAACCAGAACTGAGGAAACTGGGGCAACACTTTATGTGATTTTTCCTGAGATAGCTAAAAATATGTTCTCAGTGGAGAATTAATGAATTATAGTGATTTGATGCCAAGCAGTTTTTTCTTTTTTCTTTTGCGCTATGCGAGCCTCTCCCGTTGCGGAGCATAGGCTCTGGACGTGCAGGCTCAGTGGCCATGGCTCAGGGGCCCAGCCGCTCCATGGCATGTGGGATCTTCCCGGACCGGGGCATGAACCCATGTCCCCTGCATTGGCAGGTGGACTCTCAACCACTGCGCCACCAGGGAAGCCCAGCAGTTCTGTTTTAATTAGGGATATTTAGCTTACTAGTAAAATGTTACCACAATTTGAAGGTAGAGAAGTTCTGTTAGAACAGCTTAAATTGATATTCTCTTTTTTTAAACACTGGCTCAGCATGTTAAAATAAAAATTTGAATACATATATGGATAGTACTACTATGTAATAGTGAACTTCAACTTGTAGTTGCAGCTGGGTGGGCTCTTAGCTCTACTCTTTTTTGAGTCAGTGAGTTGCTGAAAAGTGTTATCTCTTAGCCAGGGAGAAGTTACCATAAATGTATTGTCTGCATGAATGAACGGCTTAATGGCATGAAAGTTATGCACAGCTGGACTTTAGAAAATTTGACAAATATCCATTTATATATAAAACACGATAAGTCAGATCATTTCAAAAATAATATAATTTTCTAAAATAAGATCCTAACTTTCTTATACAGGACAATTATAAAATAAATCATTTTTTCAATATATGCTGAGTGTATTGTATGTTTCCGGCTCTATGGCAAATACAAAGGAGATAGAGATGAATATGAGATAGTCTTGGACCCATAGGAGCTCAGAGACTTAATAGCACAAATGGCTAATAAAATGATAAAGCTACTATCATAACCATAACAATAACCATAACTATAACTGTATCTCATGTGACACCACAAAGACATGTCTCATTTTATTGTGCTTCACAGATGTTGTGTTTTTTCAAGTTGAAAGTTTGTGTTAACCCTGTTTCAAGCAAGTCTTTCAGCCCCGTTTTTCTAACAGCATTTGCTCACTTTGTGTCTCTGTGTTACATTTTGGTAATTCTCACAATATTTCAAACTTTTTCATTATTATTTATTTGTTATGGTGATCTATGATCAGTGATCTTTGATGTTACTATTATACTTGTTTTCGGGCACCACAAACAGTGCCCAAAGATGGTGAACTTAATAGATAAAAGTTGTGTGTGTTCTGACTGCTCTGCTGATTAGCCGTTCCCCCATCTCTGTCTCCGCGGACCTCTGTATTCCCTGAGACACAAAAATATTGAAGTTAACCCAATTAATAACCCTACATGGCCTCTAAATGTTCAAGTGAAGGAAGAATTACATGTCTTTCATTTTAAATCAAAAGCTAGAAATGATTAAGTTTAGTGAGGAAGGTATGTTGAAAGCCAAGATAAGCCAAAAGCTAGACTTCTTGTGCCAAACAGCAAAGGTGTGAATGCAAAGGAAAAGCTCTTGAAGGAAATTTACAGTGTTACTCCATTGAACAAGTGAATAAGAAAGTGAAACAGCCTTATTGCTGTTTGTATGGAGAAAGTTTCAGTGGTCTGGATAGAAGTTTAAACCAACCACAACATTCCCTTAAGCCAAATCCTAATTCAGAGAAAGACCCTAACTCTCCTTGATTCCATGAAGACTGAGAGAGGTGAGGAAGCAGCAGAAGAAAAGTTTGAAGCTAGCAGAGGTTGGTTCATGAGGGTTAAGGAAAGAAGACGTCTCCATGAAAGTGCAAGGTTAAGCAGTAAGTGCTGATGTAGAAGCTGCAGCAAGTTATTCAGAAGATCTATTTAAGACAATTAATGAAGGTGACTACACTAAACGGTTTTCAGTGTAGACAAAACAGCCTTCTATTAGAAAGAGATGCCATCTTAAGACTTTCATAGCTCTTAGAGAGGAGAAGTCAATGCCTGACTTAAAAGTTTCAAAGGATAAGCTGGGGCTAATGCATCTGGTGACTAAGTTGAAGCTAGTGAACCCATGGACAATAGAGAACCCCCAAAGTGTCCGAACAAGGGGATAGTGTAGTCAGATTTACATACTAAATGGATAGCTTTGATGATGATGAGGAGGGTGGATAGTATAGGACAAGACTCAGAGCATGACTCTGGAGTAAGATGTTCAGGTGACACAAGACAAGAGCTTCCCTTACTTGGCATTGGTAAAAGGATTTAGAATGGAGTGAATAAATTTTTAGAAAGTAAAGTGCAATAGATATACCTATCTTACATATTTTTTAAGTTTGTTTGTAGGCAACATATAGTTTCTATTAATACTGTAAATTATATATTTTTAAAATTATGTTTTCTGATTGACTCTCATGATGAAATATTATATAGGAATAAAACTAGTGAAATGTAGCCGTATGCATTAACATGAATTAATCTTAGAAGCATAATGTTGAGTGAATAAAAAGCAAGTCCCAGGTCAAATGACCTCATTTTTATAAAGCTCAAAAACAAGCAAAACTAAATATTGAGGTGTTGTTTAGAGTTGCATATATGTGTTATCAATCAATATAGAAAAGGAAATATTAAAAACAAAATTAAGGATGATTGTTACCTCTTACAGAGGGGGAGGTGAGGGAAAGGATATGGAATGTGGAAGTACATGCGTGGATGGAATGGTACTGGACAGTTCTGGTTCTTATATGGGAGGTGGATTTAAGGATGCTGGTTTTATTACTATTAGTCATTATATGTATGTCATCCACTACCTATGTATTCTTTTGTATTATGAAATATTACATTAAAAAGATAATAAAGGAAAAAATAGATGTATAGGTAGAAATAAGAGCAAGAAATCCAGATTTCTAGCTTGGATTACTGGATCAATGATGGTGACATCAAGTAAACAGATAAAACTGACAGTTTATTCAGGGAAAATGATAAGCTGAGGTGCTTGAAGCACATTCAAGCAGATGTATATTCAAGCCTGCAGTTTGGGGGAGAAATCTAGGCTAGAAATGTAGATTTAGAAGTCATACAGTTGTTTTTCAAACCAAAAAGTGGATAAAATTACCCGGGGGGAATGAGAAAAATAGTGAGTAAGAAGGGTGTACAAAGGAACACCAGCATTTAAGTGCCAGGAGGAAAAGAAACCCATGCAGAGAAGGAATGGATAGAAAGACAGGAAGAAAACCTAGAGAGGACATCATGGAGGAAGCCAGTGGGGTAGAGTTTCATGAAAGAGGAGTGATTATCAGTGTCGGGTACAGCTGGGCTATTTACTAAAGTGAGGCCTGGAGTTGAGAGCCTCTGCTGACCTTAGTGAGTTCTGTTTCAGAGCAGTGGGGGCAGAAACCAACTGCAGTGGAGGGACATTGGGTACAGAGGGTATAGAGGAATGTTTGCAGAAATATGAGTGTACTGAGTGGAATTCTTTCTCCCCAAATTCATGCCAACCTCAGATTGTGATCATATTTCAAAATACAGTCTTTGCAGATGTAATCAAGTTAAGGTAGGTAATCAAACACTGAATTAAAATGGGTCCTAATCCAATGACTTTTGTCTTTACATGACGAGAGAAATTTGGATACAGACACACAGGGAGAATGTCATGTGACAACAGCAGCAGAGATCGGAATGATGCAGCCACAAGCTAAGAATGCCAAGGACTAGGCAAGAAATGGTATACCTGATTTAGATAACAAATAACTTTACCAGTTTTTTCACCAGTTTACATGTCTGTTTTCAAAACATTGTTGTGGGGACTTCATATATCACAATAATTAAGAAATATGCTGTATCTTTTCTAATAGTATGTTTCTGTATAACACTGTTAATGAGTCATATGTACCTGTAAGAACCTGGAAAAATAGATTTTTAGCTTCAAAAAAAAAAAAAAAAAAGAATGCCAGGGATTGATGGCTGCCACCAGAAGCTAAGATAATGTTATGGAACAAATTCTCCTCTGGAGCCTTCAGAGAGAACATGGCTGTGCTGACTTTTGGACTTATATACTACAGAACTGAAATCACAAAATTTTTCTTGTTTTAAGCCACCCAGTTTGTGATACTTTGTTACAGCAGCCTTAGGAAACAAATACAATAAGTGATAGCTAGAGTGTTATCTAGTTAAGGGAGCTCTGCTTTTTATAGGATGGATGAGACTTGCATATTTTCAGAATAAGTGGAGTCAGGAGAGTGGGAAAAGATACAGATAAAGGAGGGGTGGGAAATGCTTGGTGGAGCCCTGTCCTGGAGGCCCCAAGAGGAAAAGGGGTCAAGGGTCCAGGTAAAGAGTTGACTCTGAAGTGTAAACTGTACTCTGTGACCAGAAGAATGAAGGCAGGGTTGAGTGAGGCAGTAGTTACGTTTGTAAGTAAGAACAGGAAGATAAGAAAGAGTATCTATGATGACCTCAGTTTTCTTAAAGAGGTAAATTCTGCTGGACATGGGGATGTGGGGGGAGGTTAAGTTAAAAGAAGTAGTGGAGGTTTGTAGTAGTTATTAAGGATGAGGTAGCTGGGATCAAAGACAAACTATGATTGACAATGCCTAGGTCAGAGACCGTTAATTTGTACCAAAGATGACCTGTACTGTTGTGATGTAGCTTCAGACAGTGCTTGGACTCACAGGTGTCATGGCGAGGAAGGTAACTTTTGGAGTTGGGGTTTTGTAAGATGGGTGCATTGGAGGGATAGAAGTGCAAGGGAGAAGAGAAGAGGATGCCGGTCAGCGGATGGGTCAAACGATCAGCAGTGGACTCCAGACTGACTAGAAAGGAAGAGTTAGAGGACAGAAGGGAGTGAGAGACTTTAAAGAAAGAATAGGGTAACGAGAGCTGTCATGATATTTGATAGAAATATATGCTTTTGATCCCTGCATTTTTGACAAAGTGTGGCCATTGTCATCTGTGAATGTTTAACATCTCTTATACCATACTCCAAACTAAAGTAAAATGGAAAATAATGAGTATTGGCAAGGGTGTGGAGAAACTGGAACTCTTGTGCATTACTGGTAAGAATGCAAAATGGTGCAGCCACTGGAAAACAGTTTGGTGGTACCTCAAAAAGTTTAGGATACAGCAATTCCAATTCTGGGTTATATACTCAAAAGGATTGAAAGAATGAACTCAAACAGATACATGTAAACCAATATTCATGGCAATTGCCAAAAGGTTGAAACAACTCAGGTGTCCATCAGCAGATGAATGGATAAACAAAATGTAGTATATGCATACAGTGGATATTATTCAGCTATAAAAAGGAATGCAGTCTGATACATGTTGCAATATGGATGAACATTAAAATGTTATGCTAAGTTCAGTAAGATGCAAAGGGACAAATATTGTATGATTCCACTTGTATGAGGTATTTAGAATAGGCAAATTTATAGAGACAAAGTAGAATAGAGGTTAGCAGAGGCTGGGGGAAAAGAGAAATGGGAATTATTTAATGTGTACAGAGTTTCTGTTTAGAATGATAAAAAATTTTGGAAATAGTGGTGATTGTTGCACAACATTGTGAATGTACTTAATGCCACTGAATTGTACATGTAAAAATGGTTAAAACTACACCGATTAGAATGGAAAAATACACTGACAATACTAAATGCTGGTGAGGATGTGGAGCAACAAGAACTCTCATAATTGCTGGTGGGAGTACAAAATGGTACAGACACTTTGGAAGACAGTTTAGCAGTTTCTTACATAACTAAACATACTTTTACCATACGATCTAGCAATTACAATATTTGGTATTTATTCAAAGGAGTAAAAAAATTATGTTCACGCAAATCCCTGCACATGATATTTATAACAGCTTTATTCATAATTGCCGAAACTTGGAAGCAACCAAGATAGGTGAATGGATAAATAAACTGAGGCACATCCAGATGATGGATTATTCAGTGCTAAAAAGAAATGAGCTATCAAGTCATGAAAAGACATGGAGGAAACTTAAATGCATATTACTAAGTGAATGAAGCCAACCTGAAAAGGTTATACACTATCTGATTTTAACTATAACTTCTGGAAAAGGCAAAACTATGGAGAGAGTAAAAAGATCAGTGATTGCCAAACGTTGTGGGGAGGAGAGGGATGAATATAGGGAGAGCACAGAGGGTTTTTGGAGTGGTGAAGCTATTCTGTGTGTTACTATAATGATGGATACATGTCATTGTACATTTGTCCAAATCCATAGAATGTACACACCAAGAGTGAATCCTAATCACCCATGGACTATGGCTGATTATGATGTGCTAATGTAGGTTCATTGATTGTAATAAATTACCATTCTGGTGGGGGGTGTCGATATTGAAGGAAATTGTGTGTTTGTGGGGACGGGAGGTATAGGGAAACACCTTGTATTTTTCATTTAATTTTTCTCTGAACATAAAACTGCTCTAAAAAATAAGGTTTATTTTTAAAAAGTGGTTAAAATGATAAATTTTGTTATGTGTATTTCATCACACATAAACCAAACCTTAAAAGTACAAAAGAGATTTTTTTCAAAGCTGTTTATTTTATTAAGAATCCCTTGATTCATGGTGTTTTATCACATAATTAAAAACTGTACTTTGTATTTTGGGGTATATGTTATTTTAAGTGTAACCAGTAAGAGTTGAATAAGCAGGACACAAGAGGAGCAAAAAGGCCT
Source organism: Mesoplodon mirus (assembly GCF_964341445.2). Classification (NCBI taxonomy): domain Eukaryota; kingdom Metazoa; phylum Chordata; class Mammalia; order Artiodactyla; family Ziphiidae; genus Mesoplodon; species Mesoplodon mirus. Next base: position 170,073,968 of record NC_138978.1, on the reverse strand, counting down.
CGTCTCGCTTGGTCCCTTCAGTGACTTCTCTTCCTTGGGAACCTCCATTGTGGTGCCCTTTGGAGGAAGAAGTCTCTTGTTTTTCTGACCATCTGGTCCACACAGACACTCCCTGTTGGAGTCCTTGCCCTCCCAAGTGGCCCTCGTGAGCAACACTAAAATGTCTCTTGGGCTGCTACTTTCCCCATGTGGCCACATCTGATCCATGGGAAACGTTCAGGCATCCTGTCCTTTGCCCTGTCACTGTGGCTGTGCAGTCTGGATAGTCTACTAACCACAGGCTTGAGCTTTCCCTGGCTTGGCCAGGCACTAGGTTCTTAAAATGTTCTTCACTAAGTGTGAGATATGGAAGACGGCATCTTTCCACCCTGCCCCTCATGGCAAAAATGTGGAACCTGGGGGGCTTGGCCATTAATTTCTTCAAAGAAATCTCTTTGCAAATGCACACTTATTCTCATCCTTTTATTGTTATATTTTTGGAGACATTAAGGGGACCCGAGAGGTATAAAAAATCATATCTGAGTCATATCCTATGACATTTCTTCCTATGGTGTTGATCTCATACCTGAAGGTTTCCACTGTAACTAAAATCCATGAGGTTGCAGCAGCTTGGTATGGTGAAATGAACTAGAGACCAGGGATGAAATAACTTGAGGTCTCGTATATCCACCATTTTTTTGGTTTTGTGACTCTATAAGGAAATCATTTAAGCTTTTTGATGATCACTTTCCATAAAATGGTTTTGAAGATTGAATGACTTAATGCACCTGGAGGTGCTTTGAACATTATACATGTGCTAGACATGTGCAAAATGCACTGTTGTTAGTTCAGAAGATTTTCTCTGCTATGGAGGCTTCTGATGAACATGATTCTGTGATCATGGAACTCAGAACTACGTTTTTTTCCCTCTGATACTAAAAATGTTAGTCTCAAGGGACTCATAGTTGGAGTGGAAGTCCATTCTTATGTTACATTTGTTTACTAAGCTATACTGAGGCAAAATGGGAGTTGATTTAAATATTGTTTTAAGTTTTCTATTGGAACACATAAATGATTACTATATCAATGTAAATTTGAAATACCAAATGCAAAATTATGTTGTATTGTCCAAGTGTGAACTTTGGTGGTTGCAACTGGTGCTATTAGGGACATATCTCAGATTCTGCCTGCATTTGGGTCATTTAGCTTTGATGGAGAAAAGTAGTATTTCTGGTTATACAGAAATAATAACAATTATTATTATCATTATTTTACAAGCTACATTTATATGGCACTTAGCATGTACATGCTTACCATGGCACTTATGTAAGTGCTTTGCATATATTGACTTATGTTCACAACAGTACTGTGGGGGAGCTGATATTATTATTATTCCCATTTTACATAGTAGAAATTGAGGCACAAAGGAGTTACAGTTTCCCCAGGATAATAATACCTACTTTCCGTGTTGTTGTGGGTAGTAACATGAGATAATGTGTCTGTCTGTGAATAAAAGCTTGGTGTATGATACTCAGTCATTTTTAATTTATTCCAAGGGTCAAAAGTTACTAATTACACAAGTCCATGTGATTTTGAGACTTGCACTTGGGCAAAACCACAGATTTATGCTGAAATAAATGAAAATAAGCAATTTGTCTTATTTACCCTGTGTGGTTCCTTTCCATGGGAAACGTTCAAGCATCCTGTCCTTTGCCCTCTCACTGTGGCTGTGCAGTCTGGATAGTCTACTAACCACAGGCTTGAGCTTTCCCTGGCCTGGCCAGGCACTAGGCCTTATTTCTTATTTCTATTTTCACTTTATATATGGATTACTTTGAAGCCCAAACAACCCATTATATCTTGAAATAATTTTTTAAAGGAATCCAGTAACAAACTCAGAACTATTAAAGAATAATAAAGGTGAGATCATATATATTAAAAATTTTAAGGGTAACTCTTTTGGTAAACCTTGACCTGTTAGCTTTTATGAGATAGTATTATTAGTAGTTATTAGTATTATCATTTTACTTGGGAGGAAACTGAGGCACAGAGAAGTTACAGTTTAGCTGGGATAATAATACCTGTTTCCCAGGATTATTGTGGGTATTAACAGGAGTTAATGTGTGTTAATTTATGTCCTGACTTATGCAATAGATATGTCTTAAAATATGGGTATAAAATAAGTTTTTGGATTCAAATTCTATTTTAAATGTGATAAATGAAAAGATTTTTGGTAAGATGTATAATAACCCTCCAATTATCTTTGAGGGTGAGTATGAATTTTTATATGCAATGCACTTCCATCTCATACAGGCACAGCATTCTAAATCACCTTTTAAGACCATGATGTGTTATGGTCAAAAATCACCATTAGGACTACAAAGTGCGGTATATATATATATATAGCCACAACTATCGTCTCTAACCCTTCACTGCTCAGTGCTTATCAGTGGCCTTTAATTAGTTCTTTAATATCTTCTTTGAGGATGTTAACAAGAAAGAATCCAGTAGCTGTTATCAGGATTCAGTTTGTTTTCTGAGGAAACTTCTTTCCTCAACAGGTCATAAAAATCAAATGAAGAGCATGTCAAATTTCAGCTACTACTTTTATTTTGCTCATTTGGAAAAATAATAACCATAATAATAACCTACATTTTTTACATTCATAGTATGGAATGGACACTGCTAAATGCTTTATGTGCATCGCCTCATTTAGCATTTACCCACAAAGAGGGGTGCATTCTGTCTCCTGCACTCCTCCATAAATGCTTTATGCTTTCATTCATTCATTTCTCAAATTTTATGTATATATATATTTTTTCTTTGCCGTGCACGCGGCGTGCAGGATCTTAGTTCCCCGACTGGTGATCGAACCTGTGCCCCCTTCAGTGTAAGCATGGAGTCTTAACCACTGGACCACTAGGGGAGTCCCTCAAATATATTTCTTATTTTTTAATTTTATTTTTAAAATTTATTTATTTATTTGGCTGCGTTGGGTCTTAGTTGTGGCATGTGGGATCTTTGCTGTGGCATGCATGATGTTTCGTGTGGTGCACCGGCTTCTCTCTAGTTGTGGTGTGTGGGCCCTAGAGCGCGCAGGCTCAGTGGTGTGGCACTTGGACTTAGTGCCGCACTACGGCATGTGGGATCTTAGTTTCCCGACCAGGGATCGAACCTGCATCCCCTGCCTTGGAAGGAGGATCCTTAACCACTGGACCACCAGGGAAGTCCCTCAAATATATTTTTTAAATTGAATATTTCTTGTTATTTTCCTGGCTGGTTCATCCTCAACTCCCTTTGCTTTTCCACCTTGGTGCTTTTGTTATCACTTGTTTGTAGTTTTAAATGTTCTCTTAGCTTTCCCTCAATTCTATCTATTCTCCTAAATTTAGCTCATACTCAAGTCTTTCCATAAATCCACCCAGCCTAAAAAGACCCCCACCCTTTCTAAATCCACATGACACCAATGTGCACCATTTATTTGTCAATTACTCATGAAGGTGTTTTCTATTCTGGAATCTTATTTAAATCTTGTGCTTAATTTTCACAAGTTTGTCTTCTTTCTCCAACTTGGGTAAGTTCTTCAAGATTGTGAATTATAGCTTATCACTTTGTGTCACCTATAGTAGTAGTTGCTTAATAAGTAGATTTTCACCAGAAACTCAACTCCCAGTTGAAAGGATATATTATATTATAGAATGGAAAACAGTCTCAATTCTGTCACCTAAGAAGCACAGTGTGTAATTGAAGGCTTGCTCACTAAGGGAGTAAAAAACCTTATCACAAAAGCACAGGTTTTTGGGAGACTGAAAATATAATATTTTTGTCGTGTTAAATTTCTTACTAAAATGAAGTCCAGAGAGCAATAACATACTCTCAAGAGTCTTATCCAGAGCTTGTCTCTATAACTGATTAGACCAGAAGGGGAGGAAATGGCTCATAAAAAGATTCTAAAGAGTTCTGCTGAGAAAAAGATTTTGCTCCATAATGTTGATTCATACTGAATGAGAAAAAAAAAAATACTGGAAGTTCTAAAATACTGAAAGAGACATTCTAGGCCTCATGTGTTTTTGAAAAATACTGAATAGTAATTCAGGTTTAACTTGGAATTATTCATTCACTCATTTATTTTTTTAATCATTCCTGTAGCTTTAAGGAATGTTAAGTTGAAGAAGTAAGTGAAACAGTCCCTACTCTCTTAGCACTTTCATTATAGTATTGGAGATAAGACATATAAATAAATAGTTCCTGTGTTGTGGAGCGTGTAATACATGTTATACGAATATTTTTAAGCATGTTACTTTGGATAGAGAATCTTTAAGTTTCTTTCTACCTGTAAAATTACGTTCACAGGGCTTCTGTGGTGGCACAGTAGTTGAGAGTCCGCCTGCCGATGCAGGGGATGCGGGTTCGTGCCCCGGTCCGGGAAGGTCCCACATGCCGCAGAGCAACTGGGCCCGTGAACCATGGCCGCTGAGCCTGTGCTCCGCAACGGGAGAGGCCACAACAGTGAGAGGCCCGCATATCACAAAAAAAAAAAAAAAAATTATATTCACAGAGGAGAAAAGCATTCTTTACAGTCAGTGAAGTGATCAAAGGAAGTTGTTGGTGGAAATGATCTTTGAGCAGGACCTTGTTAGGTAATATTTTGATAGGCACATACTGTAATCATGATACAAATCATCTATTGAGTGTTTGCTATGAAGGAGTCAGTATATTAGGTGCTTTAAACACATATTCCTGTGAGGAAGAGGGTACTGCAGAGTTATCTATGAATACCCTGAAATTATACTGAAAATTCTGTGTATATGTAAGTTTGTACATTTTTATGGGGAAAGGTTCCAGAGCTTCCAGAAACACGAACCATGGTAGAGAGAGTAGCACCTGTGATTCCTGGACTTTGAGAAATGCACACATAGATGGGTGGCAGGTGGAAAGAAGGAACTACTGAAGACAAAGAAGCTGTGAAAGGCTGAGAATTGGATGCTCCTAGGAGGGGAGAGCTTGAAGTAGTGAGAAGCAGTTCGTCTGGGATGGTTAACAGATTGTCCTCAGGAGTCAGAATGTCTGGATTTAAATTCTGGACTGCCATCTCCTAGCTGTGTGACCTCAGGCAACCTATTTATTCTCTCTGAAAACAAGAGCTCTGCTATTTAGATTAGCTGTTACATATTTACTTAAAATTTCTTTGGTTATTTTTTAAAAAAGTTCTATTGGAGTATAGTTGATTTACAATGTTGTGTTACTTTTTGCTGTACAGCAAAGTGAATCAGTTATATGTATACATATATCCACTCTTTTTAAGATTCTTTTCCCATATAGTTCCCTGTGCTATAAAGTAGGTCCTTATTAGTTGTCTATTTTATATATAGTACTGTGTATATGTCAGTCCCAATCTCCCAATTTATCCCTCCCCCGCCTCCCCTGGTAACCATAAGATTGTTTTCTCATCTGTAACTCTATTTCCATTTTGTAAATAAGTTCATTTGTAGCCTTTTTTTAGATTCTACATGTAAGCAATATCATACAATATTTGTCCTTCTCTGACTTGCTTCATTCATTATGACAGTCTCTAGATTCAGCCATGTTGCTGCAAATGACATTGCTTCATTCTTTTTATGGCTGAGTAATATTCTATTGCATATATGTACCACATATTCTTTATCCATTCTTCTGTCGATGGACATTTAAGTTGCTTCCATGTCCTGGCTATTGTAAATAGTGCTGCAGTGAACACTGGGGTGCATGTATCCTTTCAAATTATGGTTTTCTCCAGGTGTATGCCCAGTAGTGGTATTGCTGGATCATATGGTAGCTCTATTTTTAGTTTTTTAAGAACCTCCATACTGTTCTCCATAGTGGCTGTACCAATTTACATTCCCACCAACAGTGCAGGAGGGTTCCCTTTTTTCCACACCCTTTCCAGCATTTATTGTTTCTAGATTTCTTGATGATCTTTGGTTATTTTTAAAATTAAGAGCTTACTATGTGTTAAATGCTGCATTCATTTATTCTTTGATATGTGTATGTAAATGTGTATGATGTATTCTTTGATGTATGTATTGAATAATATACATTTGTTGAGACCATATAACTAGTCACTGGGAGAGTAGTCACTGGGAGAACTTTTATGAAAGAAGCAGACATGGCCATGCTCTTGTCCTCACAGCAACCTATGAATGAGATACCATTTACAGAGGAGGGAACTAGGGATCGGGCAATGTAAATGACTTTCCAGGGCACGAGATAAAGAAATGGAGAACCTTCAAACTCAGGTCTGATTCCAAAGTTTTAAACACTCATGTTCTCAACTACAGAATATTGCACAGCATGGCTGACTTTGCAAGAATGTTAACAAAGGGAAACCTACCTTAGGGATAATTTACGTGTAGATTTTGTGGTTGAAAGAGGAAGGATGCAGATATTTTGCATGGGCTCATCCAATGTTGTGAAACTACTATGGGGGTTATCAAGTAATAGGCCATATTTTCAAATCAGTTTTTAGTATGATGACACATTTGGATGATCCAGTGGTTAATACATTGTTATTGAGATTACACTCTTCATTGTGATCCATGTGACATATTCATATCTGAGGACCCTCTAAAATGAGTGCACTTGGTTTCCAAGCAAGGTGATTTTTTTCTCATATGTTTTTCACTGATTATCCTTTTTTCAAGTCTTAGAATTTTATCTATTTTGCAAAAGTAATTGTTTGCTTCCATGTTTGAGCCCCTTTTCAAGGAGGTGAGTGTCCTTGTGAGAGAATTTTCTATTTATTAAGTTCCTACTGAGATCATTGATGACTACTGCAGCTAAGCATTAATTTACAAGCAAATTGAGTTGGCAGAAACCATAGTACTGAGTTTCAGATGAGAACTTTATTTTGTTTTTCTTTATAGGTACATTTCTTTTAGCATCATTTAAACTGAAACACATAATGCATTGGGTTCTGCTAAGTGTTGGCTGCTCTTGTGAGAATCCCTTGGGATTAAATAAAAAATTATTTAAAGGGGGCCTTAAAATATTTTAAATTTATTTATCTCCATTTAGATAATTCAAACACTAATTGACCAGTTCTATTAATTGAATTTTCTTCATACTAGGGGCAATTTTTAGTTTTCTCCCTTCCTCCCTCCCTCTTTCCTTTCTCCTCTTTTTAAGTTTTCAAGAAGTGGTTATATTGGCTCTATTGTCTGAGTCATAGAATAATTTTTGCAATTTATGTAGTAAAGGCCTTTTGTCAGAAGAGTTACTTTGCATTTTAGTTTTATGCAATCAATTTTGAATATTATGCCCAAGAATTCTCATACATTCATAATTTTTCATTTATTCAGACTTTTATTGCAAAAATATGTACTCTCATTACCAAGCTATCCCATACTGACTCTGACTGCTTAGTGATTGGGCCACAGTTGATAATAAATATTTTTGTATGACTCTCTACAGCACTGAAGTGATTTGCTCTAATGAGACAGAATTTAGAGGAGATGTGTGTCTCATTTTTAAGAATATGTACTTTTGTTAAAATTTAGTGCATTTAGCAGAGTAGGCATTCATGGGAAAATTCTTATGCTTTTAGCTAAACATGCTGTGTGTGTGTATATATGTGTGTGTATGTGCAAGCTTGAGCCAGAGGAGAAAACTATTCTTTTTTTTTTTTTTTTTTGCGGTACATGGGCCTCTCACTGTTGTGGCCTCTCCCATTGTGGAGCACAGGCTCCGGACGCACAGGCTCAGCAGCCATGGCTCACGGGCCCAGCCGCTCCACGGCATGTGGGATCTTCCCGGACCGGGGCACGAACCCGTGTCCCCTGCATCGGCAGGCGGACTGTCAATGACTGCGCCACCAGGGAAGCCCAGAAAACTATTCTTTAGTAATACTGTAAAGAATGCTGTAGATAAAGATAAAAAAAATTAAATTGTCTTGTAGAAATTGACAAGCTGATTCTAAAATTCCTAGGAAATGCAAAGGACCCAGAATAGCTAAAACAACTTTAAAATATAACAACAAAGTTGGAGAATGAACACTACCTGATTTTAAGATTTGTTACAAAGCTACAATAATCAAGATAGTGTGGCATTGATATAAATATAGTTAAATAGACCAATGGAACAGAACAGAGTTCAAAAATAGACCTACAGATATATAGACAACTGATTTTTGATAAAAGTGGAAAGACTATTCAATGGAGAAAGGGTAGTATTTTCAACAAACAGTTTTGGAAAAATTGAATATTTATGTGTAAAAAATGAACTTCTATTTATACCTTTTACCACATAAAAAGTTAAGTTGGCTCTGTTTCTAACTGATAATGACCTTCATGGAGACATTTGAGGAGCTTACCAAACACACTAAGATATTGTTAAAATATTTAGATGGAATAGTGTTGCTGACAAATTGTGCATAGAAGCTCACACTCATAGAAAAAATTTTTTTTTGTCCAGCTGCAAATATATCCAGCAATGAATATTGTAATTTGATATTTTGAGAATTTTTTAAGTTACATATTTATACACTTGTAATTCTGATATGATTACTACTTAAATTTCATTTATAAACTTCATTTCTTGTGTATAAGATTCTATGGGAAAATATTTTCATTTTGCAAATTTTAGACTCTGTTATATTTTTTGTATAGCAGTCTGATTACTTGAACTTTCATAACAAAGTCTAGTGATTTCACTTTAATCACAGATTTTTACTTGGCAGATCACCTTATTTTTGTCTTCTTAAAACAAGAAATAACATTGAAATGTTTGCTGTTTCTGAAATTGTACATTCATTACTCTTTAATAATACTGTAATAACTCACTTATTTGGAAACCTCTTTTCAGTTTCTAAACTTAGTTGATTATCAGGAGGAAGTAAAAAGAGTCTTGGGCAGCCAAAATTAATATTACAAAGACTATGACCTAAAGTTCATTTTTGCAGGGTCGTGGCCTTACTCTGGGCAATTCCAGTCTTAATTTAGAGTCAGACCATACATACTAGGTTATTGGACTTCTCAGTCTAGAATAAAATATAACGCTGCCAGTTAGAATGGGAATATGCCTTAAAAACAGAAGAAGAGACACAATAAAAAGAAAAGCATACAAAAGGTAAAACAATTTTTAAGTTAGCAAAGTAATCGATAGCAAAAACCTTTGAAATAACAAGAAATATTTAAATTATGTATAGAACATTGTTTAAGGATACAGGAAACTATATAATACATACTCAATTTCTATAAATGTCAATAGTCACTTGCTAGTATTTACCTTGCCCTTTCAACAGCTTTTAACATTATTAATTATTCTCTCCTTAAAACATACACTATTCTTTTAGCTTCCATGATGCCAAATACTCCTAGTTTTTGTTCTATCTCTTTGGCCAACTCTCTCTGTCTTTTTTGCTGATGCATTATCTTCTACCTGGCCTTTAAAGTTTGCACCTACCCAAGGCTCCTTTCTGTGTCATTTCGTATTCTCCCTTATGGAATCTCTTCTATGCCATGACTTCAGTTACAACTCATGCACCTATGAATCTCACATTTATAGCTCCTGGACTAAACTCCAGACATGTATTTCCAGCTGACTGCTTGAAGCTCTACTTGGAGATTTCAAAGATATCAAACTCAACATGTCAAAAGTCATATATTTATGATCATTTTCTTCTCAATACCCACAAACCTCAAGTGTCTGCCAGTGTTTATTTGTTGATTCATTCACTCATTTACTCATCCGTTTATTTGCTCTTTAATTCAAAATATATATATTGAATACCCAATAGATGCAGTTCATCGTTTTAGGTACTGGGAGTACAGCAGATAATGTTTCTGTTCTCATAGAGCTTATATTCCAGTAGGTGAAGACAGGCAATAAAAAACAAAATCTTCACATAATGATTATGTGCACAGAAGAAAGTAAATTAGATGATGTGATAGAGTGTGACTGAGCTGCTACTTTTCTTTGCCTGATCAAGGAAGGCTTTCTAAATTAGAAATGATATTTTGGATGAGAAATAAATGACAGGATGGAGCCACACATGCAGAGATCTGGATGAAGGACATTCCAGAAGAGGAGCACCTTGTAGAAGGACCCTGGGGTGGGGAGGATGTTACAGCTAAAGTGTTTTGAGCACAGAGGGTAGAAATAGTGTTACAGATAGAGGTACACAGGGTTCAGACTGTCTAGGACTTTGTAGGCTGGGGAGAGTAATTTGGATATTTCTGACTGATCTGGAAAACCAGTAAAATTTTTTAAAAAGGAAGAAACATGATCTGACATATGTTTTAGAAAGATCTCTCTAGCTGCCATGTGGAGAATGGATTTAGTGGAGCAAGAGTGGAATCAGGAAGACCAGTTGGGATGCTTTTACGGTAGTCCAGGTAACAGGTGGCGTCAGCTTAGAAGGAGGATGACCACAGTGGAGGCAGTGAGAAGATGACTGGGAGAGAGTGGAGGAAAAGGGGATGTAGAAATAGCTGTTTTTTGATTCGAGGACCTGATTCAGTGGTAGTATCAATAATTGAGATGTGGAAGACAGGAGGAGGAGGAAGTGTGGATGATGAGAGGGGAAGGCAATGGGAGATTAAAAGTTTGGTTTTGGACATGTTAATATTGAGATCTATTAGACATCCAAGTGGAAATGTCGATTAAACATTAGAATTAGAATGCTTGAGACATGAATTTGGGGAGATATATATGTGATATATATATATTTGATATATATATCACATGTGTGTATGTATATATATATATATATTGTTTTAAAGGCCAATAGATTATATAAGAGAGGATAGGATATCCACCTAGGGAGAGAGAGATGACAAAGAAAATAAGGTCTAGGAGGAAATCTAGCTGCACTCCAATATTTAGAAGTGGTGAAGAGAAGGAACAATGAGCAAAGGATATGGTGAAGGAGCCGTAAGAGAGGAAGAAGAAAAAGTCAGGAAAGTTGGAATAATGGGAGTCAGTAGAAGAGAATGTTTCAAGGAAGAGGAGGAAAATCATGTCAGATGCTGCTGAGACTTAATTATCCACTTTGCAAATTTTGGCCAGGTGCTTGACCTGCTTCCTATTTGGTTTCAGTATTTGGAATATGGTTTATCTCTCAATTGTGTTTTCTTTTTTTTTTTGGGTGGAATGGTCTTTTTTTAAAAAAATATCCTTATTGGAGTATAATTGCTTTACAATGTTGTGTTAGTTTCTGCTGTATAACAAAGTGAATCAGCTATGCGTAAACATATATCCCCTCCCTCTTGTGTCTCCCTCTCACCCTCCCTATCCCACCCCTCTAGGTGGTCACAAAGCACCGAGCTGATCTCCCTGTGCTATGCAGCGTCTACCCACTAGCTATCTATTTTACATTTGGTAGTGTATATAGAGAGAGTCCCGGCCACTCTCTCACTTCGTCCCAGCTTACCCTTCCCTCTCCCCATGACATCAAGTCCATTCTCTACATCTGCGTCTTTATTCCTGTCCTGCCCCTAGGTTCTTCAGAACACTTTTTTAAAAAATTAATTAATTAATCAATGCATTGGGTCTTCGTTGCTGCGCCCGGCTTTTTCTTGTTGTGGCGAGCGGGGGCCACGCTTCGTTGTGCTGTGCGGGTTTCTCATTGCAGTGGTTTCTCTTGTTGCAGAGCATGGGCTCCAGCTCACGGGCTTCAGTAGTTGTGGATCGCGGGCTCTAGAGAGCAGGCTCAGTAGTTTTGGCACACAGGCTTAGTTGCTTCACTGAATGTGAGATCTTCCAGGACCAGGGATCGAACCTGTGTCCCTGGCATTAGCAGGCAGATTCTTAGCTGCTGTGCCACCAGGGAAGTCCCAGTAGTGTATTGTTTAGCCTCCATTTGTTTGTATTTTTTACAGATTTTTTCCTGTAATTGATACCTAGTCTCATAGCGTTGTGGTCAGAAAAGATACTTGATAAAATTTCAATTTTCTTAAAATTACCAAGGCTTGATTTATGACCCAAGATATGATCTGTCCTGGAGAATGTTCCATGAACACTTGAGAAGAGAGTGTATTCTGTTGATTTTGGATGGAATGTCCTATCAATATCAATTAAGTCCATCTTGTTTAATGTATCATTTAAAACTTGTGTTTCCTTACTTATTTTTCATTTTGGATGATCTGTCCATTGGTGAAAGTGGGGTGTTAAAGTCCCCTACTATGATTGTGTTACTGTCGATTTCCCCTTTTATGGCTGTTAACATTTACCTTATGTATTGAGGTGCTCCTATGTTGGGTGCATAAATGTTTACAATTGTTATATCTTCTTCTTGGATTGATCCCTTGATCATTATGTAGTCTCTTTCTTTGTCTCTTGTAATAATCTTTGTTTTAAAGTCTATTTTGTCTGATATGAGAATTGCTACTCCAGCTTTCTTTTGATTTCCATTTGCATGGAATATCTTTTTCCATCCCCTCACTTTCAGTCTGTATGTGTCCCTAGGTCTGAAATGGGTCTCTTGTAGACAGCATATATACAGGTCTTGTTTTTGTATCCATTCAGCCAGTCTATGTCTTTTCACTGGAGCATTTAATCCATTTACATTTAAGGTAGTTATCAATATGTATGTTCCTACTACCCTTTTCTTACTTGTTTTGTGCTTGTTATTGTAGGTCTTTACCTTCTCTTATGTTTCCTGCCTAGAGAAGTTCCTTTAGCATATGTTGTAAAGCTGGTTTGGTGGTGCTGAATTCTCTTAGCTTTTGCTTCTCTGTAAAGGTTTTAATTTATCTGTCAAATCTGAATGAAATCCTTGCTGTCTAGAATAATCTTGGGTATAGATTTTTCCCTTTCATCACTTTAAATATGTCCTGCCACTCCCTCCTGGCTTGCAGAGTTTCTGCTGAAAGATCAGATGTTAACCTTATGTGGATTCCCTTGTATATTATTTGTTGTTTTTCCCTTGTGGCTTTTAATATTTGTTCTTTGTATTTAATTTTTCATAATTTGATTAATATGTGTCTTGGTGTGTTTCTCCTTGGATTTATCCTGTATGGGACTCTCTGTGCTTCCTGGACTTGATTGACTATTTCCTTTTCCATATAGGGAAGTTTTCAACTATAATCTCTCCAAATATTTTCTCAGTCCCTTTCTTTTTCTCTTCTTCTTCTGAGACCCCTATAATTTGAATGTTGGTGCATTTAATATTGTCCCAGAGGTCTCTGAGACCGTTCTCAATTCTTTTCATTCTTTTTTCTTTATTCTGCTCTGCGGTAGTTACTTCCACTATTTTATCTTCCAGGTCACTATCCATTCTTCTGCCTCAGTTATTCTGCTGTTGATTCCTTCTAGAGAATTTTTAATTTCATTTATTGTGTTGTTCATCATTGTTTGCTCTTTAGTTCTTCTAGGTCTTTGTTAAACGTTTCTTGTATTTTCTCCATTCTATTTCCAAGATTTTGGATCATCTTTACTATCATTACTCTGAATTCTTTTTCAGGTAGACTGCCTGTTTCTTCTTCATTTGTTTGGTCTAGTGGGTCTTTACATTGCTCCTTCATCTGCTGTGTGTTTCTCTGTCTTCTCATTTTGCTTAACTTACTCTGTTTGGGGTCTCCTTTTCGTAGGCTGCAGGTTTGTAGTTCCTGTTGTTTTTGGTGTCTGCCCCCAGTGGGTAAGGTTGGTTCAGTTGGTTGTGTAGGCTTCCTGGTGCAGGGGACTGGTGCCTGTGTTCTGGTGGATGAGGCTGGATCTTGTCTTTCTTATGGGCAGGCCCACGTCTGGTGATGTGTTTTGGGGTGTCTGTGACCGTATTATGATTTTAGGCATCCTTTCTGCTAATGAGTGGGGTTGTGTTCTTGTCTTGCTAGTTGTTTGGCATAGAGTGTCCAGCACTGTAGTTTGCTGGTCGTTTAGTGGAGCTGAGTCTTAGTGTTGAGATGGAGATCTCTGGGAGAGCTTTTGCTGTTTGATATTACGTGGAGCCGGGAAGTCTGGTGAACGAGACTCGTTCAGGAGATCCTGAACTCGGATCTCCCACCTCAGAGGCACAGGCCTGGCACCCGGCCAGAGCACCAAGACCCTGTGGGCCACATGGCTCAGAAGAAAAGGGAGAAAAAGGGAAAGAAAGAAAAAAAAGTAAAGTGAAATAAAGTTATTAAAATAAAAAGTATTATTAAAAACTAAAAAAATTAAAAAGTAATAAATAAAAAAGAAAGAAAGAAGAGAGCAATGAAACCAAAAAACAAATCCACCAATGACAGACAGAACCCTGGAAAAAATGGTAAAAGCAAAGCTATACAGACAAAATCACACAAAGAAGCATATGCATACACACTCACAAAAAGAGAAAAAGGAAAATAATATATATATATATATATACATATAAAAAAAGGAAGAGAGCAACCAAATCAATAAACAAATCTACCAGTGGTAATAAACTCTAAATATTAAACTAAGATAAACATAAAACCAGAAACAAGTTAGATGCAGAAAGCAAACCCCAACTCTACAGTTCCTTTCAAAGTCCACCGCCTAAATTTTGGGATGATTCATTGTCTATTCAAGTATTCCAGAGATGCAGGGTACATCAAGTTGATTGTGGAGATTTAATCCACTGCTCCTAAGGCTGCTGGGAGAAATTTCCCTTTCTCTTTGCTCGCACAGCTCTCGGGGTTCAGCGTTGGATTTGGACCCGCCTCTACATGTAGGTCACCTGAGGGCGTCTGTTCTTCACTCAGACAGGATGGGGTTAAAGTAGCAGTTGATTTGGGGTCTCTGACTCACTCAGGCCGCGGGGAGGGAGGGGTACGGAATGCAGGGAGAGCCTATGGCGGCAGAGGCCGGTGTGACATTGCAACATCCTGAGGTGTGCCGTGTGTTTTCCAGGGGAAGTTGCCCCTGGATCATGGGACCCTGGCAGTGGCGGGCTGCACAGGCCCCCAGGAGGGAAGGTGTGGATAGTGACCTGTACTTGCACACAGGCTTCTTGGTGGCTGCAGCAGCAGCCTTAGCATCTCAGGCCCGTCTCTGGGGTCCGCGCTGATAGCCGTGGCTCACGCCCCTCTCTGGAGTTCCTTTAAGCGGCGCTCCAGGAAACAAGAGGGAAGAAAAAGTCTCTTGCCTCTTCAGCAGGTCCAGACTTTTCCCCGGACTCCCTCCCGGCTAGGTGTGGTGCACTAGCCCCTTCAGGCGGTGTTCACGCCGCCAACCCCAGTCCTCTCCCTGGGATCCGACCTCTGAAGCCCGAGCCTCAGCTCCCAGCCCCCGCCCATCCTGGCGGGTGAGCAGACAAGCTTCTCGGGCTGGTGAGTGCTGGTCGGCACTGATCCTCTGTGCGGGAATCTCTCCGCTTTGCTCTCCGCACCCCTGTTGCTGCGCTCTCCTCCGTGGCTCCGAAGCCTCCCGCCTCTGCCACCCGCAGTCTCCACCCGTGAAGGGGCTTCCTAGTGTGTGGAAACCTTTCCTCCTTTACAGCTCCCTCTCAGAGGTGCAGGTCCCGTCCCTATTCTTTTGTCTCTGTTTTTTCTTTTTTCTTTTGCCCTACCCAGGTACGTGGGGAGTTTCTTGCCTTTTGGGAGGTCTGAGGTCTTCTACCAGCGTTCAGTAGTTGTTCTGTACGAGTTGTTCCACATGTAGACGTATTTCTGATGTATTTGTGGGGAGGAAGGTGATCTCCACGGCTTACTCCTCTGCCATCTTTAAGGTCTCCTTTCTCAATTGTGTTTTATGTGGAAACGAAGATTATGAAATAGAGTTAATTTTTGTTATACTTTTTGAGCTCATTCTGAAAAAATATGGAACTAAATTGAGCTATGTAAGTATTACAGCTGCTGATTCTCTGATTGTTATTTTGGGCACTTGTGGTAGAATTCCATACAAATTCGTATTGCTGGATGGATTTCTGCCAAATGTTAGTCCTGGTCTTATATGCCAGCACTGTTCTGTGGCCACTTAATCCTCACCTGTAGGGTTAGCCTCACCCAGGCTTTAGACCCAGCCCAACTCTTAGGCAAGCAACCTGTATAGGCTATCGTTGAGCAGTAAATATCAAGGAAATACTATTATTAATCTCTCTTTACTGAGGTGTATGTGGGTGGCTTTGGCTTTGTTTCCTGTGAAAAAGGCTCTACCTCCCATTTCATGACTGAATTCTCACCTTGTTTTTTTGCCTTGGACCATCTGGCTCACTTGGGTCCAGAGTTCTGTTTTGGCCTCCTCCTCTGCCTCAGGAGTACCAGAGCCCTGATGCTATCCCCTGGTCTCTGCAGCTGGTCTCTAATACCTGCCTAGCACTCACCTTTTGTCTGCTATGAAATCTTGGCCCTTCTTATTTCCGCCCTATTGTTCTTTACCCTCTGACTGGGACCTCTACCTTTCACCGACTGTTGGACTCCCTCAGGTTAATTGTTTGTTTCTTTAGATTTCCTTTTTTTTTTTTTTTTGATTACTAAACTTTCCCTGTTTATGTTAGGACACAGTTGACTTCTGCTGTATATCTGGGTCTGTATAATTCATATCTAACTTGCCTTGTTGCTTACTTAACCAACGTTCCAGGCTCTTGCCTTCAATTTGGAATGACTTGAAGGATTTCTGGAAGCATTTTTCCAAATTGCTCAATGGTATGCAAAGAGGACTTCTTTAAAGAAGGTAGAAATCTACAGGTGTTCTTTTCTCTAAATATGATAGGCATTAGGGAAACACAGATGAATAAAATGCAGCCTTTGCCTTTAAGGAAATATGTTTTTAAATGTAGTCATACTAGATGGTCTTTACAGCCAGTGGATTCAGCTAGTTGCATTGAAAACCATTCCCTGTTTATGTGTCCAATGTACTCCATTTTCATTGGAGCCCCGTGGTTAAAAACATTGCTATTAAAACATTTTAGAAATAAAACTCCAGCTAAAGTATTGAGGACCCTAGTTCTTAGAATAAAGATTGACAGGAGGTTATATGCCTGTGCTCCATAATAATTCCTTTCTACTTAACCTTGATTAATTGAAACATATGAATGTTTTTCCCCATGGAAGGGGCATATTGGAAATATTTAAATTCTTATGGTCATGCTGTGCTTTTCACAGATGATTGGAATTCTGCCCAGGCACAAACCATATCATCCTTCCCCCAAACAATTTGTCAGCTGTTTAACCTAGCGTAATTTGTTTTTCATGATCAGCAGAAATGACAGTTGTAAAATGCTTTATAGGGAAATAAAAATAAAATAGAATGATAGCTCTGATTTTCTTTAATATCCTCTTTTTTCTCCCCAATCATTCTTTGATATAAAAATGTATCTTAACCTTTGCTTTAATACTGGGAAAACAGGAAAGATCTTTTTAAACTAGAGTCTTATTTTGTGAAACTGAAAACATACTATGAATTTCAGCAAGATAGGTTATACTGACACACAAAAGAATTTCATGGATGCATTATTAGGATTTCATTGCTTATATACACATAGCCTTCAACCTTTATATGAGCTTGTGGCTAAGAAATTTAATCACTCTCCATTCAGACTGAACTTGGGCTGAAGCCTGGAATTGTTTGAGAAAGAGATCATTCCAGTGCCCAACTACCAAGCATTTAGAATGAAAGGAACACTGAGAACATGCCAAGAGAGCTTGTGCCACTGGAAACTGTACCTTTCTATGAGAAAGAATTTATCTCAGGACCATAAGATGAGGTTTGTTAGAGCTTTAGACATATTAATTTACAACAGTATAAAAGTCTTAGAAGATACACACTTATAAGCTCTTAAAAAATCTAACTATTGATTGGCTGGTGCAGCGTGTTCTGTAGGGTTTGGCTTAGGTGTTAGAATTTCCTTCATCCCCAAACTCATGTGAATATTCTTCAGACGTGAGTATAGTAAATGATTCATTGTTCTTGTGGTAATCCTTTACAAGATTTTCATTTATAATTGTATTTTTGGACAGCAGGGAAGTAAAGCTGTGACCTTTAAATTCTGCACTGCTAATCAAGATTTATTCAGGGATTGTGTGATGATAAGCTGACTGATGATCCTCCTCAATAGCAATTATGGGCAATTGTTCAAAAACATGTATGCCACCTCTACTGTCCACCTATTTATAGTCTGCTTGCTAGAGAGCTGGGATCCCATAACAGGAGTGGCTTATCTTGTTGCTAGGAGGACTCATCTTATTGACAATATAATCCTGTAGCTGTGAATTCTGAATTGTAGTTATGGTTGCCATGTTTTTCTAATAAGAAAGTAGGATATGTGGTCTGACAATTATCACTGTACTGTTAGAGATGAAGGGGACATAGACCTATGAGTCTCTGGACCTGGGTAGAGGATGGACTACAGGTAGCTCCCTTCTGACAATTTAGATTAGGTTTTCCCTGAATTTTCTATCCTGTAGGATGAATTATTTCCCAGGAAGCTCTTTGAGACCCATAGAAATAGGGATTTTGTGGTTCCTGCCCATTAGTCCTTCTGATATGCTGGGCAGGTCTGAATCCCAGTGATGGACATAGTTGAGACCCAAGTTGACATTCCTGCTATGGTTACTCTTAGGTCATTTAGGATCACTCTCTGTGTGTGCGTGCGTGTGTGTGTGTGTGGTATTTTGTGGTAAAAATAATGGTCTTTGTAGGGTTTAAGCAGTGAGAATACAGAAATGGTTTTTACAGGCGTAAAATGACTCGACAAAATGGTAAATCCCCACTCTCACCTGATGAATTTCACATGCTCCCACCACCATCAATTCTACCTACTTTTGTCGTCCGTCTGTACTCATTATTCTGTTTCCTTCCTGTTCCTATGGATGAACTGGCATGTTCCTTTCTAGCGCTTCCTATCCCCTCTTCCTTGAGACATCACTTCAGCACTTGTCCCTTCTCACTTCTGCACCATCAGCTTTTCCTCAGGACTGGATTAATACCATCAGCCTATGAACGTGCTATTAGTTTGCCCATCTTTATAAAACCCTCCCTTGACTTCATAACCCTCTCCAGATGCCCTCTCACTTCTTTCCTCTCCTTTACAACACAACTTTTTTTTTTTTTTTTTTGTGGTACGCGGGCCTCTCACTGTTGTGGCCTCTCCCATTGCGGAGCACAGGCTCCATACATGCAGGCTCAGCAGCCATGGCTCACGAGCCCAGCCGCTCTGCAGCACGCGGGATCCTCCTGGACCAGGGCATGAACCTGTGTACCCTGCATCGGCAGGCGGACTCTCAACCACTGTGCCACCACGGAAGCCCTACAACACAACTTTTTAAAAGAAATATCTGCAACCAGTCTCCACTTCCTCTCCTCCTATTCTCTCTAAAGTCTATTCCAATCAGACTATCACCCACTCTATTCCACTCTAACAGCACTTTTCAACATCCTGAATGACCCTCAAGTTGCCCAATTTTATGATTTGTTCTTAGTTCTCATCTTACCTGACATGTTGGCAGTATTTGATGGAGTGGAAAGTCTCCTTTCATGAAACATTCTCTTTAACTGGCTTTGGGTCACCTTTCTCTCTGGGTTTTTTCTCCTATCTTGTTGACCACTCGGGCTTACTCTCCATTTCCTGACCTCTAAACATTGGAAAACCTGGGACCCAGTGCTCTGACCTCTTCCTTATCTGTCTCTCGCTTAGTGATCTCATCTACTTGCCTAACTTTAATGAATTCCAAATATATATAAATCTAGCTTGGACTTCTCCCTAGATGAAAGACTCACAGATCCAGCCCCAAAGCATTTTTGTGCTAATTAGAAAAGGGTAACCTTTCCTCAAGCCCTTGACTGCCATCTTCTGTAAAAATTTCAGAATAGATATACACTTATCAGATGAGATGAATGCGAATTGTGTGTCTTTCAGCTTTGTGATTCTCAACCATTAGTGGCAGTTCTGTTTCTCCATGTGGGTGGTGTGTAGTAGGCATCACAAGCTTAATAGGTCCCAAACTGAACTTTTAAATTTAATTTTATTGGAGTATAGTTGATTTATAATGTTGTGTTAGTTTTAGGTGTACAACAAAGTGATTCGGTTATACATATACATATATTCATTCTTTTTTTAGATTCTTTTCTCATATAGGTAATCACAGAATATTAAGTAGAGATCCCTGTGCCATACAGTAGGACCTTGTTGGTTATCTGTCTTATATATAGTAGTGTGTTTATGTTCATCCCAAGCTTCTGATTTATCCCTCCCCCCTACCCACATGTTTCCCCTTTGGTAACCATAAGTTTGTTTTCGATATCTGTAAATCTGTTGCTGTTTTGTAAATAAGTTCATTTGTATCTTTTTAAAAGTTAGATTCTACATATGAGTGATATCATATGATATTTGTCTTTCTCTGTCTGACTTACTTCACTTAGTATGATAACCAATAGGTCCATCTATGTTGCTGTAAATGGCGTTATTTCATTCTTTTTTATGGCTTAGTAATATTCCATTGTATATATGTACCACATCTTCTTTATCCATTCCTCTGTCGATGGACATTTAGGTTGCTTCCATGTTTTGGCTATTGTAAATAGTGCTGCAGTGAACATTGGGATGCATGTATCTTTTCAAATTAAGGTTTTCTCCGGATATATGCCCAGGAGTGGGCTTGCTAGATCATATGGTAACTCTGTTCTTAGTTTCTTAAGGAACCTCCATACTGTTCTCCATAGTGGCTGTACCAATTTACATTCCCACCAACAGTGTAGGAGGGTTCCCTTTTCTCCACACCCTCTCCAGCATTTATTGTTTGTAGATTTTTTGATGGTGGCCATTCTGACTGGTGTAAGGTGATGCCTCATTGTAGTTTTGATTTGCATTTCTCTGATAATTAGTGATGTTGAGCATGCTTTGATGTGCTTTTTAGCCTTCTGTATGTCTTCTTTAGAGAAATGTCTATTAAGGTCTTCTGCCCATTTTTTATTGGGTTGCCAAACTGATCTCTTGATCCCCAACCCCATCTCCCCAACATCTTCCTTTATGTCAGTCTTTTCTACTTCAAAATTCTTCTCACTGCTGAGGTCAGCCTCCTTGAAGTTATTCTTAATTCCTTTCTTTCTCCTATACCTCTCATTTAATCCATCAGCAAATCCTGCTGGTTTTTCCTTCAAACTTCATTATAATGTAACCACTCCTCACCACTCCCACCCAGGTCCAAGCCTCATCATCTCACCTTTACTATTCTGCTAGCCAGCTTCTTCTCTTATACCTCTCTGTCTGTTCTTAACACAACAGTACAGTTCTTTATTTAAAACCTAGGTCACCTCATGTTTCCCCTCTACCCAAAATGCTTCAAGTGCTCTACCATTCATTTAGAGTAAAAATCAAAGCCCTTAAAATGGCCCACAGGTCCTATACCATCCAGGTCTGTACCACAGCTCTGACCTCATCTCCTGCCTCTCTCCCCCATGCTCTGTGCTCCAGGCACGTTGGCCTCCTTGCTCTTCCTCCAATATGCCAAGCATAGTCTGCTTCAGGCAGTCTACTGGGATCCTCTTATGTAAAGCATGGCTTCTTGAGTCTTTGCTCAAATGTTACTTTATCATATCAGAGAAGCCTTCCTTGACCGACACATATAACAAAGCAACCTCCCTTCCCCAGTATTTAATATCCCCCGTATTCAGTTTTCTCCATAGCACTTATAATCTGGCACACAAACACTGTTTACTATTTTATCTCACTGTAATTTAAGCTTCACGAGGCTAGAGACTATTTTTTTCACTTTACTATATACCCAACTTCTGAAACAGTGCCTGAGAAGTAGTAGGAGCTCAGTAAATACATCCCTAAATCTCTTTGTGGAACCCTATCCCTAAAAAGACACAGAGGTTTGAGATGGTACTGCATAATTCCAATCTCTCAATTCCAAGGTAAAAGCATTTTCAGAAGTCCAGGAATGAATTTAAATCTAATTTGAAAATTGCATTGATTTTGCAGCTTTCTGGAAGGGCATTAGTTTACTACAGAGAAAGCAAATAGGCGCCATCTAGTGGCAACTAGAGAAGTACACATTTGTGTTACTTGAATTATTGATTAGTAACATAATTGAAAATGTAGTCCCTGATCCAGAAACTTTTTAATTCTATGAACGTAATAATTACGATAGCCGAAAGTTCTCAGATTTTCAGTTTCCACACAACATATTGAATTGAAAAGTACTGTTTATTATAAATTACTTACGGCTCATGTTTACTTACTAAGTTTTATTTGTTTATTTTTTAGGATCTGACATCCATTGTTCCTCTTTATTTTTCTTATTGTTTTATCCTCTACTTATCTTTAAACTCTTACATGGTACTGGCCTAACCACTGAGTGGGTAAATAAAATAAAGGCTCTATCATCTAAGAATTTATAATCTAATAAAAACAGCACCAATGAAGTAAATATGCGAAAGAAAATGCCAGATGATGCAGTGGTCTCTTCAGGTCAGACTTCTGAAGCCTATTGAAGCTTAATTGTTGTGTATATTTCCACCATTGATGCATGAGCCACATCTTGTAGTTGCCTCCCTGTTGGCCTTGCCATATAGTGGGTGAAGGTTAAATATTTATGGTGGGGAATCATAGAAGGACTACCAATAATTGTCTCAGCTGCTATCTGGCCCAGAATACTTAGCCTTAGTCTACGTTTGGTGGAGCAGTTCTTCAGCTAGTTGTTAGAGAAATTAAAGTATTTGTTAAGACTTGTTCCCTTGTTAAAATTATCATAAAATTTTTAGGTCTAATAGTATCAGTTTCCTTTTTTGAGTTGTGTTGTTTATCATATACTTGATATCTCTGGAAGCAGATATAGAAATTGATAGCACAACAGTTTCAAGATGTTACTGAAATTTAAAAAAACGAATATTCTGTTATTACATAGTTACTTTAGAGTTTTTCCTTCTGCCTACAGATACTGATTTTTTTTTTTTAGATTGCAGGTAAATAGTTTCTTTGTAATATCCTATCTTTTTTTTCTTGAGAAAATATCTTTTTAATTAAAGAAATTGGTGTGGTATTTTGAGTAGTATATTTTAAAGCTAAAATATTCCATATATTATTTCTTTTTAAAGAATAAAGCAAACGTTGTTTCTAAATCTTCTTGCCTTTTGAAGCTATATTTATATAATTTAGCATTCCATCGTGATAAAGTGGTGATATTGAAAAAGGACATTCTAATAGGATTAGTAAGTAGGCTTTTTGTGTACCCTAGCTCTAATTTCTTTGACAATTGGTTGCTATTATTTGTTTCATCATTTGGAGGGCCAGAATTCTCTTTATTTAGTAGGCTAAGTGGTTTAAAGACTGCTTATATTACTTAATTGCTTATCTGAAAATTAGCAAATTTAGCAGCCTTAGCATTTGAACTGTTTAATATTTCTAAAGTTAACTGTACTTTTTGTTAACTACTGTGTTCTCTCATTGTGATGGCTGAAGAGGAAATACTGGATACTTTGACTCGTAATTAAAGAGGCATTATTTCCTAATTGTTGCAAGAGTACATGAATTTTAGGTTGTATTAATTTGTCTTTTGTAGAATATGCAGAATTTCTACATTGCAAAGGAAAAAAAATTACAGATTTTGATGAAGTTCGCCATGAGATTGAAGCAGAAACAGATCGAGTAACCGGAATGAATAAAGGGATTTCCTCCATACCCATTAATTTACGAGTCTATTCCCCACATGGTAAGTCAAACAACAAAATTCCAAATTCTTGTCCTCAAAAATTTTTACTATATTAATTAACATACAGTATTTATAGAAGATGTTTTTTTCTCTCAAAAAATACCGAGTTTCTAGGATTGTGCTTAGATACTTCAGTAAATGGTATGATCCAAACAGCTCATAAAATTATTTATGGGGAGACAGGAGGAGATAACTTTTAAAAGAGAATTGAGTAAGTCATTTAAAAAAGTTTTTTTAATGTTTATCTGAAACTTTTAGAATTCCGAAGAGGTATGCATGAAAACTTCCATTTTTTTTTTTTTTTTTTTTTTTTTTGCGGTACGGTGGCCTCTCATTGTTGTGGCCTCTCCCGCTGCGGAGCACAGGCTCCGGACACGCAGGCCCAGCGGCCATGGCTCACGGGCCCAGCCGCTCCGCGGCATGTGGGATCTTCCCGGACCGGGGCACGAACCCGTGTCCCCTGCATCAGCAGGCGGACTCTCAACCACTGCGCCACCAGGGAAGCCCATGTATGATTCTTTTAAAGGGAAGGGCAAACCTTACCCAGAGAATTTTTACACCATTTGAAGGCAATGTACAAGACTGGCAAACAACATATTCACTTATTGTTCAGTGTTTGAATTATAGCTCCCAGTAACAAATGTGACAGCTCTCTGAGAAAACTATTAGGTATGCAAATCAGTGCTTCTTAAATTATGTTAAAATGATCATTTGGCCTAGCACAATCATATTATAAAAATAGAGAAAACTTGAAAAGCCATTTTGAATTCTATCCTTTTTATTCTATGCACATGAGTCGAAGTTCTTCAGATACACAATACGTAAAGCTCAGCTTGTTTTATTTCTACTAAAGTGACACATGATTCTGCATTGCTGATATCTTTCAGCATTGACGGTATATGTAAAACCTTTTTTTTTTTTTCCTTTCCATAGTGTTAAATCTAACCCTTATCGACCTGCCTGGAATTACTAAAGTGCCCGTGGGAGATCAGCCACCAGATATTGAGCACCAAATCAGAGAAATGATTATGCAGTTCATCACACGGGAGAACTGTCTGATTTTGGCTGTTACCCCAGCCAACACCGATCTTGCAAACTCAGATGCACTGAAACTAGCTAAAGAAGTTGATCCTCAAGGTGAGTGTATGGCCCATAAGACGAATGGGAATTCGTTTAAAATGTCAAGAGTTTGGGTATATTTCAAGGTAACACAAATTCTCCTAAGTTGATTTTATTATTAATTAAATTCACCATTATTAATATTGTTAGGTCTTTCATATTTAAGATGCTGAAAGAAAAATAACTGGGGAATATAGTCTAAACCTATATAAATAAATGTAAGATTAACTGAGATCTAGGAAAATAGACATTTCTAATTGTTATGAACTACTTATTTTAACAGCTAATAAAAGAAATTTCTGATACAGATTTCAGATTCTTCCCTTAGTTTTTATGAGTTATCTGAATATACTCCCAATAAAAAATCTTTTCTGTTTTTGTTTGTTTTTCATTAAAATAGGAAGCTCGTTTAATGCATGTAAGATAGTATTTAGTTTATAATATTTGACTTAAATCTCTGCTTTCATAATATATATTTGTTACTGGCATTTCAGAATCCAAAAAAGTCCCTTATTTATGCTGAGGTTTGACTTTTTCTTTCTCTGAGCTGAGTAATAATTTATGTTCAGGGACTCCAATGATGGGTCTTTGTGTGTGTCTGTTTAAAGAAATTATGAATGGCACTCAGTGATGTGTCCTTTCAAGATGCAGATGCATCTTCTCCAATTCTAGGAATTCTTTTTAAAAAAAATAATTAATTGCCCCATTTTCTCTGGTCTCTTTATCTGGAATTCTTATTATTGACATCTTAAAACTCCTGGATTAATCCTCTTTTTTTTTTTTTAATCTCATTTATCATCTGTTTGTCTCTTTGTTCTACTTTTTGCAATCTTTACTCAACTTTTAGCTCCTCTAATTTTTCATTTTTGATATCATTTAAAAGTTCCAACAGCATTTTCTTATTTTGTGAATGTTATTTTTTAAAATAGCATCATGCTCTTGGCTTCTCAAGTGCAGTATCTTCTCTAAAGATTTTAATGAGAGCTTTTTGAGGTTTTCTTTTTGTAATCTACAATGTCTCTGAGTTCATTTTTTTTCTGGTTGTTTGTTTTGGTCATTATCTTTGATGTTAGAGACCTTTTTCAAATGACTGGTGATCTTTTGCTGCTCTCATAGATTTAAGAGTAGAGCACTAAAAAGCTGATGGAAGGTCTGCCTGTGCTTGAAAGGGATTCATTGACTAATGGGCTTTTCCATAGGGTGATTGGGCTGGGACCTGGCCATTTTGTGGGTAGACTTCCTCAGCTGCTATTAGATTCTGCAAGTATTTTCTCTTGAGGTGACTTGATATAAGCCTGATGTCCAGTGGTCTCAGAGCTACAAGGAAGAATTGAGTTGGTGGGGGAAGGTGGGGTGATTCTCACTATTCAGCATGTAGACTTTTCATTAATCCCTCTGCTTTCATAATGGCATTCCTGAAGGTCTTCTTAAGTCCAAAGTCCTTCTGGTTCATCCTCTTCTGAAAGTAAATCTTCAGTATTCTGCTGAGGTCAAGGAGGAGTAACTGTGTGGGTGTGCAAGATGGGAAAAAGAGTCTGGTGGCCTAACAGTAAACCATATAAATTTTCAGCTAGTTCTTCTATTTTCAGCTCCCCTTACACTAACCTTGGTGCCTTCAGTTCTTGAACCTTTTCAGAGTTCTGCAGTAGTGACTGGTTTTCTTCTTCTTGGCTTCTTCCAATATACCTGAGATTGGGGTTTCAAAAAAAGCAGGTGGAAGTTCCAGATGGCTACATGGGGACCATCACCAGGACTCCTTCTTCAGCATCAGTGACTTGGGAGAGCCAGATTATGGATTGGGGCTGGAGTCTAGTTATAAAAATGATACTAAAACACCCCTGTCTCAGAAGCCTTCTTGTTCTGAAGGAGACAAAACCAGGTTATCTGATTGGAACAGAGAGAGATAACACTTCCATCAGTGGATTCTAGTGAGTGCAGCACAATCACATCCCTGAGAAGTCCACACTGACTTCAGATGAAACATCATGGAGGAGTACAAATGGTATCCCCAGTCTGTCTGCCACAAATCTGTATCCAGAAAGTTAAATGAGACTTTTTTTTCTGCTATAGATCTAGCTTATTTTACAAACTTATTTTTATTAGCTGCCACTTAGAAATTGCCATGTGAATGTTCATGAATTTACCCCAAATGAGCCTCATTTCTTGCGGCTCATTTTAACTCCTGCTTTGTCAAAGATAGGCCCTCGTTACCCCAATTTTTTATATCCTGTAAATGGTAGTCCTAAGAACAGATTTTTGAAAGTTTGCAGATAATTCACAGGGAACTTTGCAGATAATTCACAGGGAACTTTGCAAATAATTGATAATTTTACAGAAATAGAGAAAATATTCAATGCCACTTTATGCTACTTCTTTGTCTACTCTTACATGGTGATCGCTAAGGAGGACAAATTCATTGCCTGAAGGCTCATAAGTACAATTCTTGGGTTAGTTACTAGAAGTTCCTTGCTAACCTCAGGGTTTATTATTTGTTTTTGAATCCTAGTTTCAATTCTGAAACTTCTGAACACTATAGTACTTGAGAACCCTCAGGTTTGCATGGTGATTAGGTCTCCACCAGAGACCCACTTTTGTGTGCTGCTATCCTGAGGCTTTGGCTGGTCCTGGACATCACTGAAGCTCCAAGGGAAGAGGGTGAATTCTTGCCCAAAGCAATAGGGTTCACATTTGTAGTAAAAGAATTAAAATAGAGAAAAGAAGAAGCTGTAGGACTCAATGCAACTTGAGCTTAGAATATGAGATATAGAGACATGGTATATTGGGGTTGACAAATAGATACCTTTATTTACCCTCTGTGCCCTCCCAGTCATTCTGTGGGAAGACCGAATCATTCTAATATCTGATTCAGAGGTCTAGTTTTCCTTATAATTACAGCTTTGGTAAAAAAGCAGTGACACCAACTTTGGTTAGTTAGGTATGTGTTGCTTAACTTCTATGTGTTTTTGAGTTTCCCAGATTTCTTTCTGCTATTGATTTCTAATTTCATTCCATTGGATTGGAGAGCGTATTTTGTATTATTATTATTGTTATTTTTTTTTGCGGTACGTGGGCCTCTCACCGTTGTGGCCTCTCCCGCTGCAGAGCACAGGCTCCGGACACACAGGCTCAGCGGCCATGGCTCACGGGCACAGCCGCTCCGCGGCATGTGGGACCTTCCCGGACTGGGGCACGAACCCGTGTCCCCTGCATCGGCAGGCGGACTCCCAACCACTGCGCCACCAGGGAAGCCCCGTATTTTGTATTATTTTAATCCTTTCAAATTTATTGAGACTTGTTTTATGGCCTAACATGTGGTCTGTCCTGGAGAATGTTCCATGTGCATTTGAGCAGAATGTATTTTTTGCTGTTGTTGGGTAGAGTGTTCTATAGATGCTTTTTAGTTCTATTTGGTTTATAATGCTGTTCAAATATTGTTGCCTTCTTGGTCCTCTGTCTGGTTCTTCTATTATTGAAAATGAGATATTGAAGTCTCCCATTATTATTGATAAATTGTCTATTTCTCCCTTCAATTGTGTTGCGTTTTGCTTTTTGTATTTTAGAACTGTTGTTAGGTATATTTATACTTGTTATGTCTTCTTGATGGATTGACCTTTTGATCATTATAAAATGTCTTTTGTCTCTAGTAACAATTTTTGTCCTAAATTCTATTTTGTTTGAAATTAGTGTAGCCACTGCAACTCTCTTTTTGTTACTATGTCCTTGGTATATCTTTTTCCATTCTTTACTTTCAACCTATTTGTGTCTTTGAATATAAAATGTGTCTCCTGTAGATAGCACATAGTTGGATCAATTTTTAAAAAGCCCATTCTACCAATATCTGCCTTTTGATTGGAGTGTTAGTCCATTTCCATGTAATTACTGAAAGATAGAATTTATGACTTTCATTTTGCTATTTTACGTATGTAAGTCTTTTTGTTTCTCTATTTCTTTATTATTGCCTTGATTTTTGTTAAAAATGTATTTTCTAGTGTACCATTTTAATTACCTTGTCACTTATTTTAGTATTTTAAAGTTATTTTCTTAGTGGTTGCCATGGGATTACAATTAACCTCTTAATTTATAACCTCTTAATTTATAATCTGGTTCAGATCAATACCAACTTAATTTCAATAGTATACAAAATTTTTGCTTCCATATAGCTCCAGTTCCTCCCTTTCCTTTGTGCTATTATTGTTCTACAAATTACCTTTATACATCACAAGCCCATCAACACAGACATAAATACTTCTTTATGTAGTTCTCTTTTAAATCAGATAGGAGAAAAAAAGTTACACACAAACACAAATACATTATATTTTTTTTACATTTACTTATGTACATTTGTCCCTTGGTATCTGTGGGGGATGGGTCTAGGACCCCCAGTGGAAACACACCCAAATCTGCACATGCTCAAGTCCCTTATATAAAATGACATGATATTTTCATGTAACCTATGCACATCCTCCCATATACTTTAAATCATCTCTAGATTACTTATAATACCTAATACAATGTAAATGCTATGTAAATAGTTTCTGGTGTGTGGCAAATTCAAGTTTTGCTTTTGGCAACATTATGGGATTGTTTTGGGAATATTTTTGATCCACAGTTGGTTGACTCCATGGATGCAGAAGCTGTGGATATGGAGGATCAACTGTAGTTACCTTTACCACTGTTCTTTATTTCTTTGTGTGAATTAGAGTTACTGTCTAGTGTCCTTTTATTTCACCCTGAAGGACTTCAGTTAGTATTTCTTGTAGGGTAAATTTGCTAGTAAGGGAATCTTTCAGTTTTTATTTATCTGGGACTCTCTTAACTTCTCCTTAATTTTTGAAGGAAAATTCTTAGCTGATAGTCTTTATTTCACCACTTTGAGCATGCTATCTCACTGCTTTCTGACCTCTGTAGCTTTCTGATGAGAAATCAGCTGTTAATCTCACTGAGGATCCCTTCAACATCATGAATCTCTTCTCTCTTGTTGCTTTATAGATTTTCTCTTTGTCTTTGTCTTTTGAAAGTTTGATTATGATGTTGATAGATGTGGATCTCTTTGATTTTTTATCCTTCTTGGAGTTTGTTGAACTTTTTGGATGTGTAGATTGATAGTTTTCATCAAATTTTGGACATTTTCAGCCATTATTTCTTTAACTATTCTTTCTTCCCCTTTCTTTTCTTTCTGAGATTCCCATTAAATGTATGTTGGTACACTTGATATGCTCCTTTATTTTCTTTATTCATTTTTCTTTCTGATCCTCAGATGAGAGAAACAATCTCAACTGACCTGTCTTAAGATTTGCTGATTCTTTTTTCTGCTTGCTCAGATCTGCTGTTGAACCTTTCTAGGGAATTTTTTATTCGTATTATTTTAATTTTCACCTCCAGAATTTATTTTTTAAAAATAATTTCTATATCTTTATTGATATTCTATATTTGGTGAAAAATCATTCTCTTACTTTTTTGGTTATTTAGATATGGCTTCCTTTAGCTCTTTGAAGATATTTAAAATAGCTGATTTAAAGTCTTTGTCTAGTAGGTTCAATGTCTGGGCTTCCTCAGAGACAGTTTTTCTACTGCATGCTTATTTTCCTGTGCATGAGGCATACTTTCTTCACACATCTTGTAATATTTTGTTGAAAGTGGAACATGTTAAGTAATATAATGTGGCACCACTCAAAATCAGATTCCTCTCCTCCCCCAGTGTTTGTTTTTGTTGTTGGTTGTTGTTGTTGTTGTTGCTATTTGTTTGCTTAGTAATTTTCCTGAGCTAATTCTGTAAGGTCTGTATTCTTTGTTATTTGTGGTTATTAAAGTCTTTACTCAGTTTTCTCATTGATCAGCTAGTTATTAGACAGAGATTTTCTTAAATGCTCAGAGCCAAGTAGTCTCCCAGCATTTGCTGAAGGATTTGATGTGCATTTTGGAATATGCCTTCAGTGCTCAGGCAGTTTATAACTCTGCCTTAGTCTTCACTTCCTGCTTGTCTTCACTTCCTGCTTGTGTAGAGCCTTAAGGTTAGCTAGAGGTGAGAGTTTAGGGCCTTCTGAGATCTTTCCTGAGAATATGCACAGCCCCAGGCATGCATGTAGCCTTCTCGATTCTAGATTATACAAAATTCACAGGCCCTTATGGCCATCTCGTTCCCCCAATTTTTCTTTTTTTTGGTCATCATCTTTTTCTCCCTCAACTGTTATTGCTGCCTGAGGCAGCTGTTATGTTAAACAATCGCCACTGATTGTTTCCCACATGCTACCTGGGGGAAAATGCTATTTGCACTGAGTAAGCTCTGAGTTGGGCCAAATAAAGAAAGCTCTATGAATGGATATTTTTAGAGAACTACTAGACAGGTTAAATAATTACAATTCTCTGAAAGTGGTACTTTTGGTGTATTCCAACCCCATTCTTTCCCTTCCAATAGCTGCTGGCTGCTATTTTTTGCTGTGATGGTGGGATTTTTGGTTTTTAAGGCTACTGCAGAGCTAAGGAGAGGGGAATGGGAATAGGGAAAGTCCAAACACCACAAATTTCTCTGTTATTCCTGAGATCCAGTGATTTTGCTGAATAAATGCCCCTCACATTGTTGTAAACCTTTGGTTAATTTTGAGAGTTCTGAAAAAGTTGATTTTGACAACTATTGCCAGTATTCTTGTTGCTTTTATGGAGAAATGGCCTTTTCAGAGGTTCTATTCCACCATTCCTTATTCCATTCCAATATTCTTTATCCTAATCCTATATAACTTTAATAATCAGGACATTTTCATATAAAAGAAATCTGAATTGAGATGATGAGGATAATCTGGTTGTGATATCAGTCACCCTGTTAGTCTTCAGGATTGATTTGGCTGGCTTGAAAGTGACCTGTTCTCATCACTTCATGTACATTCTTCCTGATGTTTTGCCTTTAGCTAAAGAGGATTACCTATTTAGATAATAGAGGACCATTCTTTATTCAAGGTATCTAAATTATAATCTTATCCACCAAGGTACATAATTATATAGTTTTCTGAGAAGTGGTCTATTTTAGGCAGTAGCTACTTTGCACTAAATTAAGCCTATTTGACATAGATAGGCCATTTTCACCTTAGTAGGACTTGGGTATATTCGAATATGTACCTGAGAAGGAAGTTTATGTTGATAAGTTAATTATAAATTATTTGCATAATGATCTTAAAAGTTAAAGCTTTTACAAAATAAATGTTACTAAAATGCTGGGATAGAGTTATACATTTTTTATATTAAAATAAGATTCATGATGAATTATTCTCCCAGTGTATGTAGAATGTCACAGATTTGTAGCTAGACAAAGGTTGAGCTTACCTTTTGAATTATTTGTGAAAAATGTTTTTCTGACTAAATGAAGATTTTCAGTAAAACTCCAAGGGGAATGGCTATGCTATTTAAAAGGTCAAACTCCTAATCATCAGAATTATTTAATGTTTTACAAATATTTTTCCCAGTATAGTGGTCTTAAATTTTCAAAGTACTCTTACATACTTTGGTTTTAGTTTCACCAGAATACTTTGAGGTTGGCTGAGTTGAGGTCATATTTTGGGATGAGGAAATTTGTTCAGGTGATGTACACAATGTTGAATAACATGCCTGCAACCACACAGTGCATTTGTGATAGCCCCTTCCTCCTCATCTAGTGCTCTTTCTACTTCATCAGACCATTCTTCAATTAATTGCTTTATTAAATGGTATAGATGAAAGAACACAGGATTTGGAAACTGATCTGTCACTTCATGGTTGTATATTCTTGGGCAAGTTATTTAACTTTTTTGAACTTTATTACCTCAACTCTAAAATGACATGAAATTATAATAAACCTCAAAGGGTTGCTATGATAATTAAATAAGATAAATTTGCCTGTAAAGACAACTCAAACTCTAAATGGCTGGCCAAATGCTAACAGTTATTTTCCTCTTGAAAATATTCATAGTATGCTACTTTGTTATTTTATTTTTTGTACATCATTTATAGTATTAATAAACCTATAAAACAATCAGTAGCATTCTCTAATCCAAACTGCTGCCTACACTAATGTGAACTAATAAGTCTTGATAACAGGTAGAATTGTAATAGAATTATTTTGAATATTTTAATAATGTGTCATAAAAATTAAAATAATTTCAGATTCACCTGCAAATTGCTAGATTAACTGTAGGTAAAAGAAGACCTTAGCTGGGTTGAGGCTGGGATAGGGTGGAAGGAGGGTTGTCCTTAGCTTCGCTTGATGTGTTTAAGGCATTGTGCCAGCTGCTACTCACAGAAACAGAGTAAGAGGGCCAGACTAGGATTCTTACCTTGGAGACTGCATTGGTTTCTCTAAGGAACATTTCCTCCAGCTATTAGAAGTTCTAATCAGGTGCATTAAGAATTCAATCACTGCCTTTGTTAGTTAATCCATTAATTTGTTATTCAGCAGACATTTACCAGGCATCTATTGAGCCAGGCAAAGTGCTTGTGGTCCTTAGCATTAATTCTATGTGCTGGACCACCTAGTAGGATCCTAGGCTAGGTAGATACACACTACATATTTCTGATTATTTTTGTGACTTTCCACTACTTAAAAAAAATAAGCTGTTTGCATGGCATCTTGTCTTATGTGTGAGGTCATAAAAGTCCCCAGAAAAAGGTTTACAGAGGATCTGCTTTATGAAATGAACATTTTCATATTTTAGGGGATGTGATTTGGCTCACAACATATATTAATTCAAGTGAAATGGGTTGTGTAATAACACTGTGTGTCATATGTTATAACCACAAGTATCCTGTCAAGTAGGTGGCATTGCCCAGTTTTATATAAGAGGAACTGAGCTTAGAGAAGCTATGGAACTTGCTCACGGTTAGATAGCTCGTGAGTAGCAGAAGCATGATATGAGCCTACCTATCTCTGAGACCAGTAGGTGTAGTCTACCACTGTATCGTCTATCTTTCTCACACCAACTGTGTTTTAAACACTTCGTTCAGTGATAATCATGAACACGTTAGATTTTTATAAAATTTGAGTAATACCTGCTTGATGAAGTAGTTTTATGGTACTAAACATGGTGAAGCATTGTTAAAGTTATGTTGAATTAGGTTTTGTTCATAATTCTTCTATTTAAGGCAGAGATTTATTAGAATATCTCTGTATCGATCTGTATAAGAAACAGACTCATTGACAAACTTAAGGATTGAACTTTCAGAGGAAATATTATAAATGCTGGCTAAAGAATTGGTTTGGAAGAGTTCATGTTTACATTCTCACCTGAATGCTTCTTCATTATTTCCCAAAAGCACTCAGTGAATATTATCTTCAACTGGTTTAATGTGATTTTTACTTTTCATATCAGTTTTCAATATGGCTACATTGCTTTAACTAATTTTAAAAGATGATTGTAGTTGCTTGTTCATTTATTCAACAAGTAGTTAATGAGCAACTACTATATGCTGGACACCACTTTGAGCAGCATGAATACAGTGGAACAAAGCAAATCTTGGCCTTATGCAATTCACATTCTAATGGGGGAAACAGCCAAGATGTCTGATAAATGATTATTTTAATGTCCAGTAGTGATAAGTGCTATGAAGAAAAATAAAATAGTATAAGGGAAGAGAGAGTAATGGTCCATGGAAGCAGCATATGACCAGAGAACTGTTAAGTGAGGGAACAAGCCCTGTGAATATCTGGAGGTGCAGCATTCCAGGTAAAGGGGACAGCAAGCACAAAGGACTGGGAGAACTGGCTTTTCTGTTAAGGAACAGCAAGGAGGCCATCGAGGATGGAGCTCAGTGAGAGGAAGAGAAGTACTTTCTGCAATCAGAGAGGTAGGCGGGCCCAGATCAAGTGAGGTCTTCTAGGCCATGACAGAGACTTTGTATTTTGTTCAAAGTGTGATGAGCAGCCGCTGGAGTGTTTTGAGTGTAGAGAGACAAGATCTGATTTATGTTTTCATAGGTCAGTCTGGCTGCTGTGAGAAGAAATGACTAAAAGAGGGGCACGAGTATAAACAAGGAGATCAGTTGGATTACTCCTTCAAAGAGGTCCAGTGGGGAGAGGGATGATGTGGCTTAGAATAAGAGAGTAATGGTACAGAGGGAAGAAGTTGTCAGACTCAAGATATATTTTGAAAGTAGAGCTGATAGTTTACTGGTGGCTTGCTGTGAGTAAAAGAAAGGAGTCAAAGTTGACTCCAAGGGTTTTAATGGTGATGCCATTTACTGGGATTGGGAATATTAGGAGAGAAACATGGTTGGGGGAATCAAGTTTTCCCTTTTGGACATATAAAATTTGAGATGTTTATTAGTCACCTAAGTAGTGGTGTTAGAGACTGGAATTCAAGGGAGAGTTTCAAGCTGGAGTTATGAATCTGGGGGATATCAGCCTAGAGGTGGTGTCCTGAGTTGGATTATATCCCCCCCAAAAGATATATCTAAGTTCTAACCCCTGATAACCTGTGAATGTGTCCTTATTTGGAAATAGGGTCTTTGCAGATGTAATTAGGTTAAGAATCTTGAGATGAGATATTCCTGGATTTATGGCGCTTCCTAAATCCAATGAGTAGTGTTTTTGTAGGAGAAGAGAGAGGGGGATTTGGGAGGGACACAGAGAAGACCATGCCAAGATGGAGGCAGAGATTGGAGCAAACCACCAGTTTGTGGTAATTTGTTGTGACATCCTTAGGGAACTAATTCAGATAATATCTAACTCCTTGAGACTAGTTGAGTTGAGAGCACGTAGATGAATGTAGATAGAGAAGAGAAGGAAGACCAAGGAAGTAGCATTGGGGCTCTCCAGTATTTTAATAATGGTGAAGGGGAGGAGAAAAAGCAAAGGTGACTGAGAAGTGGTAGAAACCCAAGTGAGTATGGTATTCCTGAAGCCATGGGAAAAGAGGATTTCAAGAAGGGCGTTGTCATGGGCTGTGTCAAATGCTGCTGAGAGATCAAGAGGGTGGTTTGGTAGGTCAAGGCCCATTCTACTGCTCAGGCATTGTAAGGAAGCCCAATAACAGTATGAAATGAAACACAGGAGCTGGTAACTATGGGAAAGTGGGATTTCCCTTACATTGTAGTGAAATGGTGTACCCAACCTAATGGCATAAAAGGCAGTGAATCTATATTTCTTTGCCCCTCTGACTTGGCAATTTCCCCAGTCCTTACAACTTGTATTCAGCTTCAGACTTACAGCAGTTCTCTGTGAGGAACCCAGGAAGTGCTGGGAAGCTGCATCCATTCAGTTGCTTGTATTCTTAGCCCATGAATTCTTTCCATTGCTTCCTGGAAGATCCAGTTGTAAACAGAAGGAAACCAGCCTTGAACTCTGTCTAAGTCATCATTACTTTCAACTTTTGTATCTAAACCAGACTTTTATATTTTCATGTAATGGAGATGAGGGTAGAGAATTGACCTTTGGATTTGGCACATGAAAGTCATTGCTGACCTTGATAAGAAGGGTGTGGTAGGAAAATCTCCTAGGAGAAGGTTCAAAGGAGACTTGGATGTGAGGAAGTGGAGACAGAATACAGACAGCTTTCTCAGGATTCACGGTAGAGGGAAGCAGAAAAATGGGACACTAGTTGTTTAAGATCAGAGAACGTTTTTGAAGGATGGGCAATATTCATACCATGTTTGTGTGTTGATGAGAATGGACCAGAAGAGAGAGAAAAGTGTTAAAGAAGAATAGAGATGGGATAAATATAGGAGAAGCAGGATAAAGACAGGATAAATATATGAGAAAAATCCTTGATTAAGGGGAGTGGGAATGTTACATGGGGCACCTGTGGGAGTCCTTGCCATAGATAGAAGAGAATTAGATTGTTCTCTATTTTAAGAGTACAAAAGGCAGAGGATATGGATACAGATGAGGTTAGCTGGTTAGATTGATTGGTGGAGAGATAGCTTTCAACCTATTGAGTTTATTTATGATGGTGTAATATCCACCTATCCTGATAGGTTCTAATGGTCATATAATAAAGACGCCATGTTTACACTGCTGTTCAACATGACTAGAAGTGACACTAGTATCTTTGTGTTTTATAGATACTGTTATACCCTCGCTGAGCAGTTCATCCTAAAGAGGCACTCACATTTTCTGTATAAAAGCAGAAGAGTCAATCCCAGCAGTGGTATTGATTTATTACTTGAGCATGAGTTCATTACCCATGAAGACTCTCACTGTGCCTTTTATCTTCTAGGCACAGCAGTATTTTAGCATTACCCATCAAGCTTGTTGTCTACAATAGAGGGGTGTTTAAAGGCCTCACTAGGGAGGCAAATGTGTCTGGAAATTCCTTTCATGGTGATTTATTTCTCAGCAAACAAATTTCATTTCTAAATCTAGCATGACCAGAGGTCTTCCGGAAGTATAAAGAACACTCCAAGAGGAGTGTTAGACCTCTGGTTGGGAAAGAGTGCACCATTTTCTCTTGAGATGAAATTTGTGAATTGGTGAGAATTTACCAGGAGGCTGGAGGCAGACTTCCTTATTTGTTTTGTGGAGGTGTGTCCAACCTACCTCCTCAAGGTTTTGCCTTTCCACAAGTCTCCATATTCAATCTGGAAAAAGTTAGTTCATAGGTGATGTAAGCTGATACTCATTGACCTTTGGCAACACTTAGCAGTTGCCAAAGCGCTTTACTTTTCTATCTGGTCATGGAGGTGCTGGAGGTGCTGTTAAGTTAAACAGAAGCTTCAAGCATCCAGGTGTTAAGTCAGCACTCAGAATATAATGAATATGTTTATACAATGCAAATGTAAGAGCAATCCATGGAGAAAACCTATTTTCCAGTCAGTGTCTCTTTCTCTGCAGCTATTCTTTTTTCCTAATTGGATTCTCATTTTACCTTGAGATTCTTAGCTTAAATATTTGACCATATTAAAAACAATTAATACAGTTGTTCCTCAGTGCCCCTGGGGGATTGATTCCAAGAGGCCCTGCAGATACCAAAATCCATGGATGTTCAAGTTCCTTATATAAAATTACATAATACAATGAATACAGTTCACCCTCCTCACCTGCAGGTTTTGCATCAGCAGATACGGAGGGTCAACTGTAGATATTAAGTAATTAAATCAAGAGTGCAAACCCTACCAGATATTAATTGAATCAATTAATATTTGTGAAGCTATCTGATTCTTTAAGAAGAAATAACCTAGTGTGTTAACTGATACAAGGCATGTTTTGACTTCTTAAGGGATATGTTTTTGAGCTTATTTTTAGCATGAGTGCGACTCTTAAAATCAATTAGTTTTTGTTTTGTTTTTTTTTTTCAAATGGAGGAAATGCTAGGAACAAAGGCTAAAACCAAAATATTTCTGGTCTTTGAAAAAGTTGTTTTACATTCTTTCTGTTCAATCAATCATTCTTTTAAATTTAACATCTACTATGTACTAAGCTTGAACAAGGAATACATTAGATATCTGCTCTAAATAAAGCAGGGACCACAGATATACATGACCTTACAATCCTGTGTGATCAGAACTTTGATAGGAGGTGTATGGAATACATCATCATAATATTATACTCTGAACCCTGAGAATTACAGATGCATATTTCAAATTCATATTGCTATTTTACATTTGTACTTGAATTTCAAGAGTTTCACGTGTATACAATTCGAATAAGTTTGTTAAATCTTATGTTAGAAATCAGCCTCTTTGCAAAGAGAGTAGTTCATCTGAAGATTGATAAATAGGCTTACCCAAGTGTAGAGAAGAACTTCCATTTGAGTTTTATAAAGTATGTTGAGTCTTACAATTATATTTAAGATTACATCTAGATTTATATGTCATATATAAATCACATCTAGATTTATGTATGTCATAAAAAGTATGTTGAATCTTAGAATTGGAAACATGACAACAAAAAAAATTCATCTTAATAGGCTTTAAAAAGATTTTTTACAGAAGTGTGTACTTCTTGATATGCTATTTTTGTTGGGAAAAATAAAATAACCTTGATTATGAAATTCACCATGAAAGAGAGAAAGAGAATAGATTTAGGACTTGAATATGGATATAAATAAATAAATTTAATTCTTTTAAAAAACAGGAATAAAAGAGAAAAACGTGAAGACGTTGGTAACAGTGAATGTTCTATTAAAATGGAACTTGTTATTGTCATCAAGATTGTATCAGTATGAAAGGCCACTAAGACGTGGATTACTAAAACTGACACGTTCATTCCTTTTGCCACTGGGGGTCACTGTAAAGACGTTGCTTGAACAAGTCTAACATTTCCTTTTGTGGCGTTTGAATCTAGAAATTTAAATGTGAAAAAGAAACACTATTTATTAGAAAGACTAAAAATATATATAAGAAAGAAATAAGACATATTCTCTTGTTCCCTAAATTGCATATTACTGATCTGAATCTTTCTTAAGACTTCTGTTTATATTGATATATGTATAAGTGTTGCATTGCTATTCAAAGTGGAAGTGTTTAATTAAAGTGACTTTAACATTATAGAATAATTGTATTCTCATGTGTTTCTCGTTTCAAAATTCAAAGATATTTAAAACACAAGTAATAGTTACCTATGCAATTAAATCTTACTCCTGAATTCTGATATGACCATAAACTTCTAACATTCCCATTCATGTAGATAGAAACATATTCTATAATCTATCTCCAGAATATCTGTCCAAACCAGATCTATATATTTATTTCATTGACAGTATAAATAAAAATATCATTAAAACAAAACAAAACTCTTCTAAATTTCTATAAGACCCTCATTTTCCATGGCTTATCAGAATCTCTCTCTCTCCTTCCCTCCAACTCTATATTCCTTTCCTTTTTCTTCTCTCTGTTCTTCATCTAACATTTCTTGAGTGCTCGTTATGATCCTTGAATAGAAAGAGAATTATTTCTTCCACTGAGACAAGAGTGAAGTAAGAAATTTAGTACATGCAGATAGAGGTTCATCTGTAGATATCTGGAGAGGCATTTGAAGAATTTATTGCCTATTGACATAGGTTTTTTTCCTCTTAAGTAAGAAGCAAGGCTATAGGCTGAGAAGGAACTGGGAGTCAGGGTGGTGGTGGGGGGACAGTAAGGAGGATAGGAGAAAAGGGAGCTGTGTATGATGTTTGAGGAGAAAGGTATTTTGGACAGCCACTGTGGGGAAAGAGAGAAGGAGAAAGTGGGCAACATTGAAGGACTCCATTGAGGCCAGAGCCATCTGCACCAAGGCTTCAGGATTTTATGATTCCCAGGAACACTCAGCAGTGAAGGATTTTGAGAGGCAAGTACTTGGATTGCTTTTGGGTCAGAATTCTGTGGGATCCATTGGATGGAAGGCAGAAGAGTTGAGGATATTGGAAAAATAATAGTTAGAAAGATGAACTGTGAAACCCTTGGAGGAAGGGAAGAAAGGGAAGCCAAAAAGGACCCGTAAGTTTGGGGAAAATGGGATGGTTCAGAGTTGAGGTTCCAAATAAGACTGAAGAATATCAATGCATTATTTATAGTAGGTGAGTAAAGAAATCGGAAGAATAGGAGTTTGTGGTTAGAGACTAGAATGTTAGAGTTTATAATTTACAGTTGGAACAAGTCCAGATAATAAATGTCCAGGATGTGGTCATGGGAGGAAATTGCTAAAATGACATGCAGGTGAAAATCATTGAATAGAAGAGCTCAAGAAACTAAATACATGAAGAGAAATGAATACATCGTCCTCACATACATTGATGCTGCCTGGATAATGGTGGAACTAAGGATGGTGAAGAAGATCCTGATGCTGAAACCTGCAATAAAGAGGGTGTGTCTCTGTGTGTGTGTGTGTGTGTGTGTGTGTGTTTGTGTCTGAGTGTTGAAGATGGGTGTCTGGGCATTTGGTAGGTGACGGCAACAAGGAGGAACAGAGGGTGCTATAACCAGATGGTGTAAGGCTCCAAAGCAATATTTTATATGAAGGTGGAAGATTTTGGTTTGGAACAGAACTGAGGAGTAAGAACATTAACCTTCATTCTCTTTTCTTCCACCAGAGGGGCATGAAGGAAAGAACTAGATGAAGGCAAGGAGGTGAGAGCTATTGTTTAGACCAGAACATGAGTGTGTTGGAGTAATATGGTGACAATAAAGACAGTTCCAAGTGGCATAGTGCAAAGGATTGGCAGAAAGGCAGCAAGGGGAGGAAGTGAGAAGCATGTTGAAATGAAAGTACAAGCTGTTCTGCTGAAATAACCAGGAAACGTTCTTTTTTTTTTTTTTTTTTGTGGTACGTGGACCTCTCACTGTTGTGTCCTCTCCCGTTGTGGAGCACAGGCTCCAGATGCGCAGGCTCAACGGCCATGGCTCACAGGCCCAGCCGCTCCGTGGCATGTGGGATCTTCCCGGACCGGGGCATGAACCTGTGTCCCCTGCCTCGGCAGGCAGACTCTCAACCACTGCGCCACCAGGGAAGCCCCAGGAAACATTCTTAAGAAATGTTGCCTTAATAAAGAAAGTACACTAATAAAGCATAAGACATATAAAAATTACATTTTAAAACAGTATAGCCTAGTGGTTAATAGCACAAACTCTGGAGCCAAACTGCCTGGGCTTGAATCCTGGCTCTACCACTTACTAGCTGTGTGATCTTGGGCAAATTTCTTAATCTTTACATACCTCAGTTTCCTCATCTGTAAAATGGGGATAATAATACTACCTTCCTTATAAGGTTGTTATGAAATTAAATGAGTTAATATCTGCATAGTATTTAGAAAAGTGCCTGGCACTTAATAAACCCTGTAAAAGTACACATAAAATTAACATACTTCGTTGGTTAGAAAGTAGGTTTGTGGCTGTTGAGTTTCAGACTAACAAAGTTATTTTTCCTGCAGGAATTTCTGTGATAAAAGCCAATAGTTGCTGTATTTTCAGGAAGGTTATAGCTGTTAAACTGAAGTCTTACTCAGCAAAGTTAACCCTTGCTTTCTACTTCCTTCTTGCTTGTCTCTTCTTAGGGTTGCCAACATTATGACTTGTCTAATGCTCCTTACACATTCATGTGTTGTCACCTTTATAACCCATAATGATGCACAAAGCCAGAGCCAGTTAGATTACCTATACAGTTGTGTGCATGGGGTGTGTGTGTGTGAAACACAGTTTCTGGTGATGGTGCCTATAGTGATCTATATAATGAAAATCATGTTCCCTATTTAGTAGGTCCCAGTGGAGCTGATGGACTTAATAGAAACTTTTGCTGTAGGAGAAATTCCTGTTCAGATGAAGGACAGATGACCTGAGAAGCTTGGATTTGATTTGGGAGTGAAGGATGACATTAAAAGAGATCTGGTGCTATCAACTAGTTCCAAGTTAACCAACTGGAACTTCAGTTAAAAGTGTTTCCACGCTATTGCCAACAGAGTCCCTGGATGGTGTTCTGAACCAGACCATTTTGTAATCAGCAGTCTGAGCTATCTGTTCAGGATTTCAAATAGTTTGCTGAGGGCTATGAGTGGAGCATTATTAGTTACTGTCTGCAGTTAAAACCCCTGTATGAGAAAGGTAAGAGTGGGAAATATATAACAGTCCCAGGTCTACAACAATGATGGAGTCCTACTGGGCAGGCATTGTGAAGAATTCCTAGCCTGGCAGTGAAAGAAGTTTATTGATTAAATCCTAAGTGTACTTTCTGGGAGGAACTCCCTTGTCCGCTGTCCATTGTTCTCCCAGGGCTCTACCTTCTGGGAGTTTCTTCCTTGTCCATTATCTTCTAAGACATATCTGAAGTGGAAATGAGGGATTATAACCTTCTCTGGAGATGCATAGCTTTCACAGCCTGTTGTCTACTTGTAAAATCTTGGGGTCATAAAGGTTTTAAGACTCAAACTATCAAAGGCTTTTTCAGGGCAGGCTTTTTGTTTCTTTGGGAATACAATTTCTTTAAAAACTCATTAAGCCTTAACTATCTGCTTCTAGTTAATTCCAAGTACAAACAACTACACCAAAAGCTTTTTCCTAGACATAGATCTTAAAAGATCTTAAATCTGTTTTTTTGTTTTCTTGCCACCAATACTCTTTCCCCACCCGTCTTCTCTCTCTTTCAACTTATTACAGTTATCTTCAGGCTACCTGAGACTATTGGCTTGGGTAGGGAGGTATGTATTTTAAGTGTAAAGTCTGATGAGTTTTGATGAACATATACACTCATGCAACTACCATTACAACCAAGATAAAGAACATTTCCATCACCTATAAAAGTTCCCTTGTGTTCCTTTCTAGTCAATTCCACCCTGGTCCCATAGCCCTGGTGCCAGAAAACCACTGATCTGCTTTTTGTTGCCATCTGTTAGATTTGCCTTTAGAGTTCTATGTAAAATGGAATCATCCAGTAAGTACTCATGGTGTCTGGGTACTTCTGCTCAGCATAATGTTTTTGAGATTCATCCATGCTGCTGCATGTTTTAGTTCATTCTTTTAATTAAATTGGTGAATAGTATTTCACTGTGTGACTATGCCACATTTTGTTGATTCATTTACCTGTTGATGGAACTTTAGTTTTCTCCAGTTTTGGGTGATAACAGATAAAGCTGCCATAAATATTTATGTACAAGTTTTATATGTTTTCATTTCACTTGGGAAAATAAGAGTGGAATTGCTGGACTATTCACAATAACCAAGACATGGAAACAACCTAAATGTCCATCCACAGCTGAATGCATAAAGAAGACGTGGTATATATATGCAATGGAATACTACTCAGCCATAAAAAGAATGAAATAATGCCATTTACAGCAACATGGATGGACCTAGAGATGATCATACTAAGTGAAGTAAGTCAGAAAGAGAAAGACAAAAATACCATATGATATCACTTATATGTGGAATCTAAAATATGACACAAATGAACCTATCTACGAAACAGAAACAGACTCATGGACATAACAGACTTGTGGTTGCCAAGGGGGAGGGAGTTGAGGG
Organism: Mesoplodon mirus; assembly: GCF_964341445.2. Lineage (NCBI taxonomy): Eukaryota > Metazoa > Chordata > Mammalia > Artiodactyla > Ziphiidae > Mesoplodon > Mesoplodon mirus. Next base: position 170,030,415 of record NC_138978.1, on the reverse strand, counting down.
AGGGGTGGAGTGGGAGGTTGAGGTTAGCAGATCTAAGCTATTATATATAGAATGGATAAAAAACAAGGTCCTACTGTATAGCACAGGGAACTGTATTCAATATCCTGTGATAAACCATAATGGAAAAGAATATGAAAAAGGAATGTATCTATCTATCTATCTATCTATCTATCTATCTATCTATCTATCTATCTATATATATATATAACTGAATCACTTTTCTATACAGTAGAAATTAACACAACATTGTAAATCAATTATACTTCAATAAAAAAAAGTGGAATTGCTGGGTAAGTGTATGTTTAATATTTTTAAGAAACCACTACAAATTTTATTCCCAGCAGCAATATGTGAGTGCTTCAGTTGCTCCACATGCTCACCAACACTTGGTATTATTAGTTCTATTTTAATCGTAGTCATTGTAATGTCTGTGTAGTGGTACTGATTTGCATTTCCCTGACGATTCATGGTGCTTAGCATCATTTCATGTCCTAATAGGCCATTTGTAAATTTTCTTTTGTGAAGTGTCTGCCTATTTTAAACTGTCTTCTTAGTATTAAGTTCTGAAGGTTAAGAAAAATGCTGATGCAAATATTTTATTATGTAATGCAAATATTTTCTCTCAGTCTATATCCTTTCTATATCTTTTAAAGAATGAGTTTTAATTTTGATGATGTATAATTTTAATTTTTAAAATATGATCCACTTTTTTTTATCCTCTCTAAGAAATCTTTGCCTAATCCAAGTATGCAAAGATTTTTGTCCTATGTTTTCTTCTAGAAGTTTTGTAGTTTCAGGTTTCTGGTTTTTAAAAAATTTTTATTACTATTCAGAAAAGCTTAATCTAAATGGTGTTAACTGAGGCACCAATTAACTTTTGACCCAGTAGGAAAAGATGCAATAAAAAAAATAGTAAAACTAGGACAAAATCAAATACACAAAGCACTTATATACATAAGTAACATTCAAAAGCAAGCAAATTGTAAAATGTCTCAATATTCTACTATTACATTATAAAGTCACAACTAATATAAATCTAAAAAATGTAGCTGGATCATTTTTCTTTTTTTTAATTTTTTAATTTAATTTTATTTATTTTTTTATACAGCAGGTTCTTATTAGTCATCAATTTTATACACATCAGTGTATACAAGTCAATCCCAATTGCCCAATTCAGCACACCACCATCCCGACCCCACCACGGTTTTCCCCGCTTGGTGACCATATGTTTGTTCTCTACGTCTTTGTCTCAATTTCTGCCCTGCAAACCAGTTCATCTGTACCATTTTTCTAGTTCCACATATATGCGTTAATATACGATATTTGTTTTTCTCTTTCTGACTTACTTCACTCTGTATGACAGTCTCTAGATCCACCCACGTCTCAACAAATAACCCAATTTCATTCCTTTTTATGGCTGAGTAATATTCTATTGTATATATGTACCACATCTTTTTTATCCATTCGTCTGTCGATGGGCATTTAGGTTGCTTCCATGACCCGGCTATTGTAAATAGTGCTGCAATGAACAGTGGGGTGCATGTGTATTTTTGAATTATGGTTCTCTCTGGGTATATGCCCAGTAGTGGGATTGCTGGATCATATGGTAATCCTATTTTTAGTTTTTTAAGGAACCTCCATACTGTTCTCCATAGTGGCTCTATCAATTTACATTCCCACCAACAGTGCAAGAGTGTTCCCTTTTCTCCACACCCTCTCCAGCATTTGTTGTTTGTACATTTTCTGATGATACCCATTCTAACTAGGGTGAGGTGATACCTCATTGTAGTTTTGATTTGCATTTCTCTAATAATTAGTGATGTTGAGCAGCTTTTCATATGCTTCTTGGCCATCTGTATGTCTTCTTTGGAGAAATGTCTGTTTAGGTCTTCTGCCCATTCTTGGACTGGGTTATTTGCTTTTTTAATATTGAGATGCATGAGCTGCTTGTATATTTTGGAGATTAATCCTTTGTCCGTTGCTTCATTTGCAAATATTTTCTCCCATCCTGAGGGTTGCCTTTTCGTCTTGTTTATGGTTTCCTTTGCTGTGCAAAAGCTTTGAAGTTTCATTAGGTCCCATTTGTTTATTTTTGTTTTTATTTCCATTACTCTAGGAGGTGGATCAAAAAGATCTTGCTGTGATTTATGTCAAAGAGTGTTCTTCCTATGTTTTCCTTAAGAGTTTTAGAGTGTCTGGTCTTACATTTAGGTCTTGAATCCATTTTGAGTTTATTTTTGTGTATGGTGTTACGGAGTGTTCTAATTTCATTCTTTTACATGTAGCTGTCCAGTTTTCCCAGCACCACTTATTGAAGAGACTGTCTTTTCTCCACTGTATATCCTTGCCTCCTTTGTCATAGATTAGTTGACCATAGGTGCGTGGGTTTATCTCTGGGCTTTCTATCCTGTTCCATTGATCTATATTTCTGTTTTTGTGCCAGTACCATATTGTCTTGATTACTGTAGCTTTATAGTATAGTCTGAAGTCAGGGAGTCTGACTCCTCCAGCTCCGTCTTTTTCCCTCAAGACTGCTTTGGCTATTCGGGGTCTTTTGTGTCTCCATACAAATTTTAAGATTTTTTTTTGTTCTAGTACCCTAAAAAATGCCACTGGTAATTTGATAGGGATTGCACTGAATATGTAGATTGCTTTGGGTAGTATAGTCATTTTCAAAATGTTGATTCTTCCAATCCAAGAACATGGTGTATCTCTCCATCTGTTGGTATCATCTTTAATTTCTTTCATCACTGTTTTATAGTTTTCTGCATATAGGTCTTTTGTCTCCCTAGGTAGGTTTATTCCTAGGTATTTTATTCTTTTTGTTGCAATGGTAAATGAGAATGTTTCCTTAATTTCTCTTTCAGTTTTTTCATCATTAGTGTATAGGAATGCAAGAGATTTCTGTGCATTAATTTTGTATCCTGCAACTTTACCAAATTCATTGATTAGCTCTAGTAGTGTTCTGGTGACATCTTTAGGATTATCTATTTATAGTATCATGTCATCTGCATGGCTAGGACTCCCAAAACTATGTTGAATATTAGTGGCAAGAATGGACATCCTTGTCTTGTTTCTGATCTTAGAGGAAATGCTTTCAGTTTTTCACCATTGAGAATGATGTTTGCTGTGGGGTTGTTGTATATGGCCTTTATTATGTTGAGGTAGGTTCCCTCTGTACCCACTTTCTGGAGAGTTTTTATCATAAATGGATGTTGAATTTTTTCAAAAGCTTTTTCTGCATCTATTGAGATGATCATATGGTTTTTATTCCTCAGTTTGTTAGTATGGTGTATCACATTGATTGATTTGTGTATATTGAAGAATCCTTGCATCCCTGGGATAAATCCCACTTGATCATGGTTTATGATCATTTTAATGTGTTGTTGGATTCTGTTTGCTAGTATTTTGTTGAGGATTTTTCCATATATATTCATCAAATATTGGTTTGTAATTTTCTTTTTCTGTAGTAGCTTTGTCTGGTTTGGTATTAGGGTGATGGTGGCCTCACAGAATGAGTTTGGAAGTGTTCCTTCCTCTGCAAGTTTTTGGTAGCGTTTGAGAAGGATGGGTGTTAGCTCTTCTCTAAATGTTTGATAGAATTCACCTGTGAAGCCATCTGGTCCTGGACTTTTGTTTGTTGGATGATTTTTAATCACAGTTTCAATTTCATTACTTGTGATTAGTCTGTTCATATTTTCTGTTTCTTCCCGGTTCAGTCTTGGAAGGTTATACCTTTCTAAGAATTTGTCCATTTCTTCCAGGTTGTCCATTTTATTGGCATAGAGTTGCTTGTAGTAGTCTCTTAGGATGCTTTGTATTTCTGTGGTGTCTGTTGTAACTTCTCCTTTTTCATTTCTAATTTTATTGATTTCAGTCCTCTCCCTTTTTTCCTTCATGAGTCTGGCTAATAGTTTATCAATTTTGTATATCTTTTCAAAGAACTGGCTTTTAGTTTTATTGATCTTTGCTATCGTTTTTTTCATTTCTTTTTCATTTATTTCTGATCTGATTTTATGATTTCTTTCCTTCTGCTAACTTTGGGTTGTTTTTTATTCTTTCTGTGATTGCTTTAGATGTAAGGTTAGGTTGTTTATTTCAGATTTTTCTTGTTTCTTGATGTAGGATTGTATTGCTATATACTTCCTTCTTAGAACTGCTTTTGCTGCATCCCATAGGTTTTGGGCCATCATGTGTTCATTGTCATTTGTTTCTTGGTATTTTTTTATTTCTTTTTTGATTTCTTTAGTGATCTCTTCGTTATTTAGTAACGTATTGTTTAGCCTACATGTGTTTGTATTTTTTACAGATTTTCTTCCTGTAATTGATATCTAGTCTCATAGCATTGTGGTCGGAAAAGATACTTGATACGACATTAATATTATTAAATTTATCAGTGCTTGATTTGTGACCCAAGATATGATCTCTCCTGGAGAATATTCCATGAGGACTGTAGAAGAAAGTGTATTCTGTTGTTTTGGGATGGAATGTCCTATAAATATCAATTAAGTCCATCTTTTTTAATGTGTCATTTAAAGCTTCTGTTTCTTTATTAAGTCCATCTTGTTTAATGTGTCATTTAAAGCTTCTGTTTCCTTATTTATTTTCATTTTGGATGATCTGTCATTGGTGAAAGTGTGCTGTTAAAGTTCCCTACTATTATTGTGTTACTGTCGATTTCCCCTTTTATGGGTGTTAACATTTGCCTTATGTATTGAGGTGCTCCTATGTTGGGTGCAAAAATATTTGCAATTGTTATATCTTCTTCTTGGATTGATCCCTTGGTCATTATGTAGTTTCCTTCGTTGTCTCATGTAATAGCCTTTATTTTAAAGTCTATTTTGTGTGATATGAGAATTTCTACTCCAGCTTTCTTTTGATTTCCATTCGCATGGAATGCCTTTTTCCATCCCCTCACTTTCAGTCTGTTTGTGTCCCTAGGTCTGAAGTGGATCTCTTGGAGAAAGCATATATATGGGTCTTGTTTTTGTATCCATTCAGCCAGTCTATGCCTTTTGGTTGGAGCATTTAATCCATTAACATTTAATGTAGTTATCAATATGTATGTTCCTATTACCATTTTCTTAATTGTTTTGGGTTTTTTATTGTAGGTCTTTTCCTTCCCTGTGTTTCCTGCCTAGAGAAGTTCCTTTAGCATTTGTTGTAGAGCTGGTTTGGTGGTGCTGAATTCTCTTAGCTTTTGCTGGTCTGTAAAGGTTTTAATTTCTCTGTCAAATCTGAATGACATCCTTGCTGGGTAGAGTAATGTTGGGTGTAGCTTTTTGCCTTTCATCACTTTAAATATGTCCTGCCACTCCCTTCAAGCTTCCCGAGTTTCTGCTGAAAGATCAGCTGTTAACCTTATGGGGATTCCCTTATATGTTATTTGTTGCCTTTCCTTTTCTGCTTTTAATATTTTTTCATTGTATTTAATTTTTGATGGTTTGATTAATATGTGTCTCGGTGTGTTTCTCCTTGGATTTATCCTGTATGAGACGCTCTGTGCTTTCTGGACTTGATTATTTCCTTTCCTATATTAGGGAAGTTTTCAACTATAGTCTCTTCAGATATTTTCTCAGGCCCTTTCTTTTTCTCTTCTTTTTCTGGGACTCCTATAGTTTGAATGTTGATGCATTTAATGTTGTTCCAGAGGTCTCTGAGACTGTCCTCAATTCTTTTCATTCTTTTTTCTTTATTCTGCTCTGTGGTAGTTATTTCCACTATTTTATCTTCCAGGTCACTTATCCATTCTTTTGCCTCAGTTATTCTGCTATTGATTCCTTCTAGAGAATTTTTAATTTCATATAGTGTGTTGTTCATCATTGTTTGTTTGCTCTTTAGTTCTTCTAGGTCTTTGTTAAACGTTTCTTGTATTTTCTCCATTCTGTTTCTAAGATTTTGGATCATCTTTACTATCTTTACTCTGAATTCTTTTTCAGGTAGACTACCTATTTCCTCTTCATTTGTTTGTTCTGTTGGGTTTTTACCTTGCTTTTTCATCTGCTGTGTGTTTCTCTGTCTTCTCATTTTGCTTAACTTACTGTGTTTGGGGTCTCCTTTTCGCAGGCTGCAGGTTCGTAGTTCCCATTGTTTTTGGTGTCTGCCCCCAGTGGGTAAGGTTAGTTTAGTGGGTTATGTAGGCTTCTAGTACGGGGGACTGGTGCCTGTGTTCTGGTGGATGAGGCTGGATCTTGCCTTTCTGGTGGGCAGGACCACCTCTCGTTTTGTGTTTTGGGGTGTCTGTGACCTTATTATGATTTTAGGCAGCCTCTCTGCTAATGGGTGGGGTTGTGTTCCTGTGTTGCTAGTTGTTTGGCATAGGGTGTTCAGCACTGTGTCTTGCTGGTCATTGAGCGGAGCTGGGTCTTAGCCTTGAGATGGAGACCTCTGGGAGAGCTTTTGCCATTTGATATTACATGGGGATGGGAGGCCTCTGGAAGTCCAGTGTCCTGAGCTCAGCTATCCTGCCTCAGAAGCTCAGGCCTGACACTAGCCGGAGCACCAAGACCCTGTCAGCCACATGGCTCAGAAGAAAAGGGTGAAAATAAAAGAAAGGAAGAAAGGAAGAAAGGAAGGAAGAAAGGAAGGAAGAAAGGAGAAAATAAAATTAAAAAGTTACTAAAATAAATAATATTATTAATAATTAAAAAATAAAAAAGTAATAAAAAAAAGAAAGAAAGAAAGAAGAGAGCAATGAAACCAAAAAACAAATCCACCAATCATAACAAGTGCTAAAATCTGTACAAAAAAAAAAAAATGGAGAGACTGAACCCTAGGACAAATGGTAAAAGCACAGCTATACAGACAAAATCATGCAAAGAAGCATACACATACACACTCACAAAAAGAGAAAAAGGAAAATAATATATTTATCTATATATAAAGAAAGGAAGAGAGCAACCAAATCAATAAACAAATCTACCAGTGGTAATAAACTCTAAATATTAAAGTAAGATAAACATAAAACCAGAAACAAATAAGTTGAAGAAAGCAAACCCCAAGTCTACAGTTGCTTCCAAAGTCCACCACCTAAATTTTGGGATGATTCGTTGTCTATTCAGGTATTCCAGAGATGCAGCGTACATCAAGTTGATTGTGGAGATTTAATCTGCTGCTCCTGAGGCTGCTGGGAGAGATTTCCCTTTCTCTTCTTTGTTTGCACAGCTCCCGGGGTTCATCTTTGGATTTGGCCCTGCCCCTCTGTGTAGGTTGCCTGAGGGCATCTGTTCTTCGCTCAGACAGGATGGGGTTAAAGTAAGAGCTGATTCGGGGGCTCTGGCTCACTCAGGCCTGGGAAGGAGGGAGGAGTATGGAATGCGGGGCGAGTCTGTGGTGGCAGAGGCCAGTGTGACGTTGCAGCAGCCTGAAGTGCACTGTGTGTTCTTCCGTGGAAGTTGTCCCTGGATCACGGGACCCTGGCGGTGGCGGGCTGCAGAGGCTCCCTGGAGGGTAGGTGTGGATAGTGACCTGTGCTTGCACACAGGCTTCTTGGTGGCTGCAGTAGCAGCCTTAGCATTTCATGCCCGTCTCTGGTGTCTGCACTGGTAGCTGCCACTTGCGCCCATCTATGGAGTTTGTTTAGGTGGTGCTCTGAATCCCCTCGCGCACCCCAAAACAATGGTCTCGACTTTTAGGCAATTCCAGACTTTTTCCCGGACTCCCTCCGGCCAGCTGTGGCGCACTAGCCCCCTTCAGGCTGTGTTCACACAGCCAACCTTAGTCTTCTCCCTGGCATCTGAACTCCCAAGCCCAAGCCTCAACTCCCAGACCCCACCCACTCCGGTGGATGAGCAGACAAACCTCTCAGGCTGGTGAGTGCTGGTCGGTACCGATCCTCTGTGCAGGAATCTCTCTGCCCTGCCCTCTCCACCACTGTTGCTGCGCTCTCCTCCATGGCTCCGAAGCTTCCCCCCACCACTCCCTGTCTCCGCCAGTGAAGGGGCTTCCTAGTATGTGGAAACCTTTCCTCCTTCACGGCTCCCTCCCAGAGGTGCAGGTCCTGTCGCTATTCTTTTGTCTCTGTTTATTCTTTTTTCTTTTGCCCTACCCAGGTACGTGGGGAGTTTCTTGCCTTTTAGGAGGTCTGAGGTCTTCTGTCAGCATTCAGTAGTTGTTCTGTCGGAGTTGTTCCACATGTAGATGTATTTTTGATGTATTTGTGGGCAGGAAGGTGATCTCCATGTCTTACTCCTCCACCATCGTGAAGGTACCAGTCGCCCCTGCCCCAGTTATTTATTTACCAGTCCTCCTCCAAACTGTCAAGTTCTTGCAAAACAAGGAAAGCCTGAGAAACTGTCACAGCCAAGAGAACCCAAGGAGACAGGATGATCCACTGTAATGTGGCCTCCTGGAAGGGGTCAGTTCTGGAGGCTGTAAGTCCCCAATCAGTGGGCCATCAGGGTTGGTTTCTGATAAAAGCTTTTTTCCTAGCGTTCAGATGGCCGCCTTGCTGTGTTCTCACATAGTGGAGAGGGCCTTTTTATGTTTCTTTAAAGAATGGGTCTGCAGTAACCTTTACTGAGGTTTGATCCTTTTGGTATCTTTAATTCAACATGTTTCTCCCCTCTGGCTGGTGGGACTTAATGATTCCCAGTCCTATGTGAGCTCTGGGAATTGTTTGGTTTAGTGCTCCCTGGAAGTTGTTTTTTGCCTAGCCTTGTGGAGTTTTACCTTAGTCATGCATGCATTCAAAGACTGGGGGAGACCCCTATGCACATTTGTAGAGCTCTTTCTATTCATAGCTCCCTTTTATCTGGCACAGGATCCTGTAAATTCTAGCAGCCTTGGCCTCCTTGAAATCCAATCTATATCTCTTCAACTAAGCAGGACTGCTGGAATCTCTTTGGATTTTTCCTCCTTGCGTTGTCCAGAAATTGCCTCCAAGTAGTAATTGAATAATTGTATGACTTATTTTGTTGTTTCTCTTCTTTCAAGAATCATAGTCCTGTACAACCTATTATTTCATGTCTGAAAACAATTGTTTTATATATTTTATCAGTTTTCTAGTTTACAGCAGAAATGTATGTCTGAACCCTATTACGCTTTTAAGCTAGAAAGAGAAATTACTGAGCTCCTTTGCTTAACTGAAATTCTTAGTGGACGTTTGCTGCTCAGAGCCTTTTCAGTCTATTTTCTTATTTGAATTACAAGAACAATTGGCTTTTTCAGCCATTAAAAGACCCAGATTTCTAGCTTCTCTCTAATCCTTTCTATTTCTGCTTGCAAAATGATAAATTTCTTTTGTGAACTCATCTCTTTCTTAAATACCTTGCTTTAAGCAGCAAGGAACAATCAAGACAAATTAACATCCAGGCCCTTTTCAATAGCTTCTCCTTTCAGTAGGCACTTAGTCTGCCTTACAACTTATCACATGAGGCGGGTTTACAAAATACACAGCTACTGTATAACATGAATCTTCATCTTTCTATGTTGCAATACTTGTTTCCTTGCTACCTAATCTTACTAAGCCAGGTTTTCATTATGGCAGCTCTCTTCTTCAGAGTACCATTGTTTGTACTGATATACAGTAATAAATAGACTGAAACATGTAGTGGTGCAAACAGTAGAAATGTCTATGCTGAGTTGATTTTCAGGGTAGTGTGGGGTAGTGTGGTGTTTCTTGTCTATGACATCTTTCATAGATGCCCAGATACTTATATTTGTCACCCATAGCGACTTAGGGACTTATTATGGTTAGATCCAGCAAGTGGAAGGTGAAAGAGCTGGCAGGAGAACATGTGGGAAGTTATACAGATCAAGCCTAGAAGTAGCACATATCACTTCACCCACTTCCACTGGCTAGAACTCAGTACTGGCAGATTACAAGGGAGATTGTAACTCAATTGTAAGGGAGATTTGAAAATATAGTTAAGCTGTGTGCCAAGGAAGAGGAAGAAAATGGATTTTGGTGGAGCAAAAGCAGGGAGATTTAAGTATACAGGAGTCCCTCTAATACATGGGGTATATGTTCCAAGACCCCCAGGAGATGCCTGAAACTGTGGAAAGTACTAAACCCTATATATTCTATGTTTTTTCCCTATACATACATATTCGAGGTGTGACAGGAAAACTAGCAGGAATTTCTTTTTCCATCACAGTTTCAATAGAAGATTGATTTTTACCATTGATCTTTGCAGCCTCAGCTTATGATTTTTTTCTTTCCTTATTGAGTTGAGAACTTGTGTCTTTTCACTTAAAGGAAGCACTTTACAGATTCTCTTTGGCATATCCAAATTGCCCTAATCAGTACTCTTGTGCTTTGGGGTCATTATTAAGTGAAATAAAGGTTACTTGAACACAAGCATCAAGATACTGTGACAGTCGATATGATAACCAAGAGGGCTACTAGGTAACTAATGGGTAGATACACTGGACAAAGGGATGATTAACATCCAGGGTGATGGGGCAAGATAGTGGGAGATTTCATCATGTTACTCAGAATGGTGCTCAATTTAAAACTTATAAAGTGTTTAGTTCTGGAATTTTTCATTTAAGATTTTTGGACAACAGTTGACCTCTGGTAAATGAAATCATAGTAGAAAGTGAAACTGCAGATGGGGGTGGGAGCTACTGTACGTGGAATCTTTTTCTTTTGTTCCTTCATGCCTTAGTCTGTTTTGGAGTACAGATTCTCAGTGAAAGAACCACTCTATACCTAAATTTTCTTATCTTTGGAGTAATTCTTTTTCCTTTCCCTCTCTTATATCCTGTCTCCCTTTACCCTCTCTTTCTCCTCTCCCTTCCTTCCACAAATACTAAATCTTTCAAGCACTGCGCTAGATTCTGGGTATAAATCGGTGAGCAAGATAGTCTCTGTTACCATAGCAACAGTAATTTTTTATGTTTTCTATTATTTACTTAATATTTTACCTAGTATCACATGCAGTAATATTACCTGATGACTTTGAAAATGAGAACTGTGTTCTTCAGAACTGTTGGAAAATAACAGGAAAATAATGTTAATGGAAAACTTATAGAAAAAAAGATGAAATTATTCCTATTCATCACAGATTGCTTTCAGAAGTAAAATATTCCATAATCTTTGCCAAACAGAAAGAACAGCATTTACTTCAAACCACCCCCCACTCAAATACCACCAAAGCCCAAAACAATAACAAAAAAGATGCATTAACTGAAGGACATCTAATTTCCTAAGTCTGTTTTTAATTTTGCTGTATACATGTTTACAGTAATTCTTCATTGATTTTGTTTTTCATTGCTGCTGTTTCAGTGTACACAGTGTTCCAGATTACCTTTCTGGCAACTGCTAATGTGGTTCGTGGCTTGGTTTTGTCCCATTTCTTAATTAGATGAAACAACACACTACTTAAAATTCAGTTTCCTATATAAATGGAAGAAATGGCAGTGTTCTTATGGGAAAATCACTGTATTGACAACAAACCTAGGTAACATGGTAGAATGGTATCATATTTCTTTTTTGGAATTTGTATTTCAATTCTTATCTAAACCTAAGAAAAGTAAACATGCTTTTTACTCATTCATTCATTTGATAAATAAACATTTATTGAGTTCCCACTCTGTGTTTGGCACCTATATGAATTGCTTGGAATATGTAGATTAGATGTTGTCCTTATTCTTGAAGAGATCATGGCTTTAGTGGATGAGACAGACAAATAAGCAGATTCCTAGTGTCATATAAGAACAATGATTTCAGTGTATGCAGAGAGCTCTGAAGTCACAGAGAAAAGGTTCCAAACTTACACTTGTGGGAGCCTGATTAAGGACCTGCAGGAGAGGCCTATAAAGTATTTTGAAGGATGAGTAGGAAATAACCAAAAAAAGAAGAGAGGGAAGGATACTTGAAACTGAGAGGGATAGCATTGTGAAGGTGAAGAGGCAAGAATGCATGATCACATGGAGAGCTACAACTTATTGAGTGTGACAGGAGCTTAGGACTGGAATAGAGTGGGAGTAGTGATGAAAAACAAAATTGGTGAGATCACAATTTTCATTTATTGAGTGGTTTTTATGTACCAAATACTTTACTTGTGTTATGTTATTTAATTGTCTTTAATTCATAGACTTTAGTTTTTAGAGCAATTTTACATATTCACAGAAAAACTGAGTAGAAGGTACAGTTTCCATATATGTCCTGTCCCCATACATGCATAACCTCTCCAACTATTAATATCCCCCACTAGACTGGTACATTTGTTACAACTGATGAACCTACATTGATGCTCAAAGTTCAGAGTTGACATTAGGGTTCACTCTTGGTGGTGTATACCCTATGGGTTTGGAAAAATGAATAATGACATGTATCCATCATTGTAATATCATACAGAATAGTTTTCACTGCCCTGTCTCCACTGACTGCTGGCATCCACTATTCTTTTTATTGTCTCCATAGTTTTACCTTTTCCAGAATGTCATATTGTTGGAATCATACACCATAAAGCCTTTTCAGGTTGTCTTGTTTCACTTAGTATTATGAATTTAAGGTTACTCCATGTTTTTGCATGGTTTGATTGCTCATTTCTTTTTAGCACTAAATAATATTCCATTGTCTGGATATATCACAGTTCATTTATCCATTCACCTACTGATGGACATCTTGGTTGCTTTGAAGTTTGGCAGTTATAAGTAAAGCTGCTATGAACATCTGTATGCAAGTTTTTGTATGGGCATGCTTTCAGCTCCTTTGGGTAAATACAAAAGAGTACAATTACTGAATCATATGGTAAGATTATGTTTAGTTTTGTAAGAAACTCACAAACCATCTTCCAAAGTGGCTGTACCATTTTACATTCCCACCATCAGTGAACGAGAGTTGCTAACATTCTCCCCATTCTTGCCTGCATTTGGTATTGTCAGTGTTTTGGATTTTGGCCATTCTAATAGGTGTGCAGTGATATCTTATTGTTGTTTTAATTTGCAACTCCTTAATGGTGTATGATGTGGAACACTTTTTCATATACATACTTGCCACCTGTATATCTTCTTTGATGAGATATCTGTTCAGGTCTTTCACCCATTTTTAAATCAAGTTGTTTCTTTCTCTCCCTGTCTGAAGCACAGGGAGATTTTTCTCAGATAGTCACTGTGAGAAGCTGGTTGAGCTCCTAGAAGCAAAACTCACAAAAGTATGGGTACCCTCTATGACTGGGTCCCCCTGGAGTTTTTAACTCTTTGACTGCCCACACTGAGCTTCCAGCAATTCATCAATTACAGTTTAGGTTTTTCTGCCTAGGCCCTGGTTCCCACAGAGTTTTCTGCTTTTGTATTTCTGCTCCAGTAAGTTGTGATTTTCTGTATTCACCTATTTGTCTCTCCAAATTTGGGGGACAGTGGTTTGCTCTGTGGCTTCACTTCTCTGATGAATCTCAGAAGCATTGTTAATTTTTCAGTTGTTCACTTGTTAGGACACAGTGGCAACTTCCAAGCCCCTTACGTGGTGGACCAGAAACCGGAAGTCCTATTATGTAATTTTAAAACATAGGTTTGTTATTTCCTCATTTTATTGATGAGTTAGAGTGAACATGTAACTTATTCTTCTGTTTGAAGTCATTTGAGAGTTAAAGGGGATGCGATTAATAATTATCCCAGACATCAAATGTAAACTGTGATGATTACCTTTTTGATATGGTTATACCTGATGAGGAAACTAATGTCTCAGAGCTAACAAGGGAAACCGATGGGACTTGAATCCAAACAGTCCAATCCTTGACTCAATGCTCTTAGATCTATGCTATATATAAGAATCAGATTTTTTTTTTTTTTGCGGTACGTGGGCCTCTCACTGTGTGGCCTCTCCCATTGCGGAGCACAGGCTCCGGATGCACAGGCTCAGTGGCCATGGCTCACGGGCCCAGCCGCTCCGCGACATGTGGGATCTTCCCAGACCGGGGCACGAACCCGTGTCCCCTGCTTCGGCAGGCGGACTCCCAGCCACTGCACCACCAGGGAAGCCAAGAATCAGATTTTTGAAGTGGCTTGTATGTTTTTTCTAGGTCTTTGTCAGGACTTGTCAGTACTCATCATTGTGGCTATTCTTTACTGAAGAGAAACATAATTGAAACACAGTACCCCACATTATTTATTAACTCTTAATGTATTATTTTAAATTTTCCTTTTAGTTGGAGGGCAAGAATTTTATTACATTACTTTTTACTTTACATACTACTCTACATAACCTCTTCTGAATCTGGAAGTTGTTCTCCTTCCCAGAATTCTGGACTTGAAAGAGACATCTAGTTAAACCTTTAGTTGTGTAGATAAACAGGCCCAGATGATGTAAATAACTTGCTGAATAACACAGTTAATCACTTGTAGAATCTAGCTAAGAATTGAGAGGCAGAAAAATATAGTGATTAAAAATGGAATTAGGGGCTTCCCTGGTGGCGCAGTGGTTGAGAGTCCGCCTGCCGATGCAGGGGACACGGGTTCGTGCCCTGGTCTGGGAAGATCCCACATGCCGCGGAGTGGCTGGGGCCGTGAGCCATGGCCGCTGGGCCTGTGCGTCCGGAGCCTGTGCTCTGCAACGGGAGAGGCCACAACAGTGAGAGGCCCGCATACCGCAATAAAAAAAAAAAAAATGGAATTAGGTTGCCTGCCTTCTACACCCTACAGCCTGCAAGCCTTTGGGCATGTGTATTTTTCCTTTCCAAGTCTCACTTTGAGGAAAGTGTAATTGAGAAATAATAGTACCTATCTCAGAGTTGTTTCAAGTCTATGTCTGGCACATAATCAGGACTCAACAAATGGTCTCTATTATTATTTTTATCTGCGTCCTTATATTTCCAGTGAAGTGATTTTAAAAACATGCTGCCTTTGAATCTCTTCAGGCAATGTCTTTTTGAGATCTAACAGTGTAGGTCTTGAGTCTGCCAGCAGGCATTCATTGATTATTTAAGTTGCCTACTTGTATAACTAAGAGTGAAAAAGAAAATAATTTCATTGGCCATTTCTGGGACACCAATAAGCATAGACTTTTCTGCCTTTTCAGAAATAGGGAGTAGTAAAGAAAATGCTTTTAAAATTTAACTCATTTTTATTAATGTTATAAATGTACATCACTTCAGAAAAACCAGTCTCTAAGGCTTTTAATAAAAACCTTTAGTCCCTTGCCCACTCCTCCTGACTCTGGATTACTGCTTTCCAGAGACTATCACTTTCAACCCTTTTAACTTTCTTTTGTTATTTACCTACATATGTAAGGATTTGGCTGTCTCCCATACCCACATATACTTACACACCCATATATACACTTACCTCCCCAATTCTACTAATATAACGATATCATATTTTGCTAAATGAATATTTATGATTCTAAAAATATTCACAACTGAACCATGTGTTAAATTATGATTAAATTTCCTTTCTTGAGTGATACTGCTGTCTTTGAGGTTGATAGTTGTCTCTTTTTTTGTTTGTTTGCATAGTCTACGTATCTGTCACCAGTGCATTCCCAACCTCTCCTACAGAAGTCTAAATCTCTAAATACGTTCAACAGGAATAAAGACACAGACCTACTTGAGAATGGACTTGTGGATATGGGGAGGGGGAAGGGTAAGCTGTGACAAAGCGAAAGAGAGGCATGGACATATATACACTACCAAACGTAAGGTAGATAGATAGTGGGAAGCAGCCGCAGAGCAAAGGGAGATCAGCTCGGTGCTTTGTGACCGCCTGGAGGGGTGGGATGGGGAGGGTGGGAGGGAGGGAGATGCATGAGGGAAGGGATGTGGGAACAGATGTATATGTATGACTGATTCACTTTGTTATAAAGCAGAAACTAATAAAAAAATAAATAAATACGTTCAAAAGCATTAGGCTTTAAGTATCCTATCACTTTCATTTTCTTTTCTTGGTGGGGGAAGATATCTCTTCAGTAATCTTTGTCCTCTTATTCTAATAGATACTGACTGCTCTCCTGGCCTTAAACTGGGATCTACACCATCCTAAAAATTCCCTTCTTTTTCTGGTTAGATTGGATTCCCTGCTTCCTGGATTTCCTGTCTACTCCTTGGTTAGTTTGTTCCCATGTTTGGTGGAACACATCTTTTAGTAATTGTCCCTCCCCCCCCACAAAAAAAAAAGGAGAAAGGGAGATAAAATATTTTGAGATTTTGCATGTCTGAAAATATCTTTTTCTACTGTCACATTTATTGGTAGTTTAGAATTCTAGTCTAGAAATTATCTTTCTCTCAGAATTTTGAAAACATTGCTCTGTGGGATTTTAGTTTCCAGTTTGCTGCTGGGAAGACTGATGCTGTAATGATTCTTGAAACTTTTTTTTTAATAACTTTTTTAACTTCTATGGAAGCTTTTTAGGATATTTTATTTGTGCCCAGTATTATGAAATCTTATACTTATATGCCATATTGTGTGTTATGTATATGTATGTTTTTCATATTGTGTTGGGCACTTGATGGGTTAATTCAATTCCTAAATTCATCTTTCACTTATAGGACATCTTATTGAATAGTATGTCCCTACATCCCCAACTGTTTCTGTTTGTCATTCTCTCTCTTATTGGAATGCCAATCATTCAGATGTTGTATCTTCTGAATCATTTCTCTAGTTTTAAAAAAGTTTTTCCTTTCCTATTATTTACTTCTTTTTCTTTTGTTTTCTGGGGGGGGGGTTCCTAACTTTGTATTCCAACATTATTATTTCTGCTCTCATATTTTTAATTATTGAAAATTATTTTTGTTTGTTCAAAAATTTCCTTTTATGGCATTCTATTTTTGTCCCATGAATGCTATGACCTCTCCTTTCTCTCTGAGGATATTAATACAAATAATAGTTTTCTTCTGTATTTTGCATTATCTTTGTTTTCTTTAAGTTCAGCTTTATAACGTTTATTTGTTTTGGTCTCATATTAGTGAATCTCCTTGGCTGTCCATTCATATTTAAAGGTGAAATATTATCAGGTGGTTGGAGTTCTGTGTGAGTGTTCTTGAATTATGGAATGATAGACTTCACAGCAGAATGATTTATTGGACTATTTTAATTATCGTTCCTTCGAATATCAATATATATGTTTTTCTCCTGGAATGGTTAGTATCCCCAGACCATTGTTCCAATCTCTTGCTTGGGGGGTTAAAATCTGCCAGCCATCTCTTTCTTGAAGTCAAATTAGGGAACTGGCCTGGGGAGGGCCGTCCCTGCCATTCTCTATGTAATATTTTACTTAATCATCCTCTTTTAATACCAGATCCATCCAAACTGGGCCAGGGACCCATGAGTTCAGAGTTTTTTCTAGTTCAGTCTTTCCAGAGAGTAAACCTGCACTGTCCTGCCAGGATGGACCAGGGCAGCTCCTAGCTATGTTACCCATGGAAATCTGACTGATTCCATCCAGTACTTCTGTTTTCAGCTTCAGCTGCCACCACCACTCTCCATAGTTTTCAGAGCTTTCTGTCCCCCAGGTCTTGAATCTTACTGAGATGCTGTGATGTAAATTATTTAGTTTCTAGACGCCTCCTTTTGTTGGCTTTCTTGGATGCAGTTTTCCTCTTTCTCTGATATGTTAAGTTGGTTAGCAGTCATCCAGCTAGATTTACAGTCTCAAAAATTTTCTGCATTCCTTTCCTATTTTCTTTGACTTTCTTGGTTTAAGCCTTTTTAATAAATTTTTTTTTTTTTTTAACCACGATAAGCAGTATATTGGTTAAAAGCATGGACTCTGGAACCAGACTGCCCAGATCCACTTCTTATATGACCTTGGGAAAGTTATTTAATCTCTCTCTGGCTTAGTTTCACCATCTTAAAAAATTAGTGGTTGGAGTACCTTTTAAGATTAAATAATTTTCAATGCTTTATTTTACAGATGAGGGAAACTGAGACCTGGAGAATTAAGTGACTTGCCTTGACTAGAATCCAAGGCTCAGAATTCCTATTTCAGGCTTCTTTCTATTAAATCATATTTCCTTTTCTGCGAGTTTGTTTTTGGGGATGATGGTATCCTATACATAGTTTTCTTCTTTTTATGTTTTTGACCTCAGGTACTCAGAATTGGATCAATAATAAGCTTTGGTTTATGACACACCCATATCATTGGTCCATGTGTAGCCTATTTTTTTGTTTTTAATAATGTGATACATAAAAAGTTAAAACATCCATATTGTGTGCAATCCCTGGGAGGAAAATTTAAATGTATCATTTCCATGTATGCATAGTACAAAAATAAACTCATACATTTAAAAGTATTTTGGTGAAGCAGCTATTTGTTCTTTTCTCTCCTGAATCAAGAGTTATCTTATGGATGGGTGGTTTGCAACTCTCTGCCTCAACCCATTGACATTCACCAGACAGGGGTAGTAGTGGATTAGAAAACAAAGTAAATGGAGAGGAACAGGGAAAGAACCAGGACATGAGTGCTTTGCAATTAGCATTGAGACATATATGTCTCTGAAACTTGTTAGTATTCTGCAAATTGTGTAATGTGGGGTTTGTTTGTGTTGCAGGTCTAAGAACCATTGGAGTCATCACCAAACTGGATCTTATGGATGAGGGAACGGATGCCAGGGATGTCCTAGAGAATAAGCTGCTGCCGCTTCGCAGGGGTAATGTACTGTGTCCTGTACAGGACTTCCTTTGATGATGTGGCAGAGAAACAACTGGGAAAACAATGGGAAGCTGGATTTTAACGTCTCCACAGTTGGGAGGAATGGATTGATGATTAGTTAAACATTTTATGGAATGGCATGGTGTTCCCAAATGATGTATTAAAAATTATCCAAAGGGAGAACTATTCCTTCAAATAATAAGAAAACAGGAAAAGGCAGGTGTTTGAAGGGAGGGTATAAATATTCATCATAGACTGCATACATGTATACTGTTTAAGTCTGAATTATTTACTTGCCTGCTATATGACAAAACGGCTTAGAGATTTACTCTATTTAAATGCACAGATCTTTTAAGGACAAAGGACATTATTTTGTTAATGCTAAAAAAATCAACGTTAGCCAAATCATCCAGCCGTTGTTAAATACTGATATCTCAAACTAAGTTTTGTAAAGGGATCTATTCTTCAGGCCCTGAAATAATTTTTTTTTCTTATTCAGCCTCTTCAAGAGTGTTAGAATTTCCCCAGAATAAATCAAAGGTGTCCCAACTCCATAGATGTGTGTTTTGTTTTAGGTTACGTGGGGGTGGTAAACAGGAGCCAGAAGGACATAGATGGGAAGAAGGATATAAAGGCTGCCATGTTGGCAGAAAGGAAATTTTTTCTCTCACACCCGGCTTACAGACATATTGCTGATCGGATGGGGACCCCACACCTTCAGAAGGTCCTTAATCAGGTAAAGATGTTTTCTTCAAGTGAAAAGAACAATGATAAAATATGTAAATGACTATTGGAATCCATATTTCTTATTTTTATACTCTTTTTCTAAACTAAGACATTTAGCATAATGATAGAAATTAAAAAGATGAATATGAATACTGGGATCCAGACTGTTACTATTCTAAGTGACCAGACTCCACCTTAATATTATTGAAAAAACAGCACGCAAAGCAGAAATACATATTTATTTGGAACAGTGAGCAGGGGAATACATTTTAGCACATGTTTGCTCATAATATATAGTTATCTTAAGGAGTGAAACTTTTATATCTCTGAAAAGTCAGTCTCTTGGCATTTGTTTTTGAAATATCAGTCTGTGATGGTTAGGTTAAATTTTCTGTAAGGTTTTGTTAGGATTCATTTGTTCCTTAATTTACAATCTTGAAAATACATAAGCAATTATTGATCTACATTCCTCTAAGAAGCTTTTCCAGATAATCTGTTTCCCTGTGACAGATAGAATTAGGCCCTCTCCCTCCCCTCGTCCCACGCACGTACACATTTCTTGCATAAACATTCAGTAGGCTTGGCCACATATTTTCCTGCCCTTAGTGGAGTTAAGAGTCATTGTCATTGAGTGTAGAGCTCCCACCCCAAGATTTGATCACATTGACTCAAACAGTGAGCAGCTTTTCTCACAAAAAGCACTGTGGAGGGGAGCTTCAAGACGGTGGAAGAGTAAGACGTGGAGATCACCTCCCTCCCCACAAACACATCAGAAATAACATCTACATGTAGAACAACTCCTACAGAACACCTACTGAACACTGGCAGAAGACCTCAGACCTCCCAAAGGCAACTCCCCACGTACCTGGGTAGGGCAAAAGAAAAAAGACAAAAGAACAGGGACGGGACCTGCACCAGTGGGAGGGAGCTGTGAAGGAGGAAAGGTTTCCACACACTGGGAAGCCCCTTCGCGGGCAGAGACTGCGGGTGGCGGAGGGGGGAAGCTTCGGAGCCACAGAGGAGAGCGCAGCACCAGGGGTGAAGAGGGCAAAGTGGAGAGATTCCAGCACAGAGGATCGGTGCCGACCTGCACTCACCAGCCTGAGAGGCTTGTCTGCTCACCCGCTGGGATGGGCGGGGGATGGGAGCTGAGGCTCGGGCTTCCCTCGGATCCCAGGGAGAGGACTGGGGTTGGCTGCGTGAACACAGCCTGAAGGGACTAGTGCGCCACGGCTAGCCGGGAGGGAGTCCGGGAAAAAGTCTGGAGCTGCCGAAGAGGCAAGAGACTTTTTCTTGCCTCTTTGTTTCCTGGTGCGTGAGGAGAGGGGATTAAGAGAGCTGCTTAAAGGAGCTCCAGAGATGGGCACGAGCCACAGCTATCAGCGCGGACTCTGGAGCCAGGCATGAGACACTAAGGCTGCTGCTGCCGCCACCAAGAAGCCTGTGAGCAAGCACAGGTCACTATCCATGCCTCCCCTCCCAGGAGCCTATGCAGCCCTCCACTGCCAGGGTCCTGTGATCCAGGGACAACTTCCCTGGGAGAACGCATGGCATGCCTCAGGCTGGTGCAACGTCCCGCTGGCCTCTGCCGCCGCAGGCTCACCCCACATCCATACCCCTCCCTCTCCCCAGCCTGAGTGAGCCAGAGCTCCTGAATCAGCTGCTTCTTTTACCCCATCCTGTCTGAGCGAAGAACAGACGCCCTCAGGTGACCTACATGCAGAGGTAGGTCCAAATCCATCGCTGAACCCCAAGAGCTGTGCGAAAAAGAAGAGAAAGGGAAATCTCTCCCAGCAGCCTCAGGAGCAGCTAATTATATCTCCACAATCAACTTGATGTACCCTGCATCTGTGGAATACCTGAACAGACAACAAATCATCCCAAATTGAGGAGGTGGAGTTTGGGAGCAACGATATTTATATTTTTTTTCCCTTTTTCTCTTTTTGTGAGTGTGTATGTGTATGCTTTTGTGTGTGATTTTGTCTGTATAGCTTTGCTTTTACCATTTATCTTAGGGTTCTGTCTGTCCGTTTTTCTTTGTTTTTTTAGTATAGTTTTTAGCACTTGTTATCATTGGTGGATTTGTTTTTTGGTTTGGTTGCTCTCTTCTTTTTCTTTTTTTATATTACTTAAAATTTTTTTAAAAATAATTTTTATTTTTTAATACCTTTATTTTAATTTAATTTATTTTATTTTATCTTCTTCTTTCTTTCTTTCTTTCTTTCCTCCCTTTTATTCTGAGCTGCATGGATGACAGGCTCTTGGTGCTCTAGCCAGGTGTCAGTGCTGTGCCTCTGAGGTGGGAGCACCAAGTTCAGGACACTGGTCCACAAGAGACCTCCCAGCTCCACGTAATATCAAACGGCGAAAATCTCCCAGAGATCACCAACTCAATGCCAAGACCCAGCTCCACTCAACGACCAGCAAGCTACAGTGCTGGACACCCTATGACAAACAACTGGCAACACAGCAACACAACCCCATCCATTAGTAGAGAGGCTGCCTAAAATCATAATAAGGCCACAGACAGCCCAAAACACACCACCAGACGTGGACCTGCCCACCACAAAGACAAGATCCAGACTCATCCACCAGAACACAGGCACTAGTCCCCTCCAACAGGAAGCCTACACAACACACTGAACCAACCTTAGGCACTGGGGACAGACACCAAAAACAATGGGAACTACGAACCTGCAGCCTGTGAAAAGAAGACCCCAAACACAGTAACTGAAGCAAAATGAGAAGACAGAGAAACACAGCAGATGAAGGAGCAGGCAAAAACCCACCAGACCTAACAAAGAGGAAATAGGCAGTCTACCTGAAAAAGAATTCAGAATAATGATAGTAAAGGTGATCCAAAATCTTGGAAATAGAATGGAGAAAATACAAGAAATGTTTAACAAGGACCTAGAAGAACTAAAGAGCAAATAAACAGGATGAACAACACAATAAATGAAATTAAAAATTCTCTAGAACGTAACAATAGCAGAATAACTGAGACAGGAGAATGGATAAGTTCTTCTTATCCGTTATCTTATCCGACCTGGAAGATAAAATAATTGAAATAACTACTGCAGAGCAGAATAAAGAAAAAAGAATGAAAAGAAATTAGGACAGTCTCAGAGACCTCGGGTACAACATTAAATGTATCAACATTCGAATTATAGGGGTCCCAGAAAAAGAACAGAAAAAGAAAGGGACTAGGAAAATATTTGAAGAGATTATAGTTGAAAACTTCCCTAATATGGGAAAGGAAATAGTTAATCGAGTCTGGGAAGCACAGAGAGTCCCATACAGGCTAAATCCAAGGAGAAACATGCCAAGACACATATTAATCAAACTATCAAAAATTAAATACAAAGAAAAAATACTAAAAGCAGCAAGGGAAAAACAACAAATAACAAACAAGGGTATCCCCATAAGGTTAACAGCTGATCTTGCAGGAGAAACTCTGAAAGCCATAAGGGAGTGGCAGGACATATTTAAAATGCTGAAGGAGAAAAACCTACAACATAGATTACCCAGCAAGGATCTCATTTAGATTTAATGGAGAAATTAAAACCTTTACAGACAAGCAAAGCTAAGAGGATTCAGTACCACCAAACCAGCTTTACAACAAATGCTAAAGGAACTTCTCTAGGCAGGAAACACAAGAGAAGGAAAAGACCTACAATAACAATCCCAAAACAATTAAGAATATGGTAACAGGAACATACATATCGAATAATACCTTAAATGTAAATGGATTAAATGCTGCAACCAAAAGGCATAGACTGGCTAAATGGATACAAAAACAAGACGTGTATATTGTCTACAAGAGACCCATCTCAGACCTAGGGACACATACAGACTGAAAGTGAGGGGTTGGAAAAAGATATTCCATGCAAATGGAAATCAAAGCTGGAGTAGCAATTCTCATATCAGACAATAGACTTTAAAACAAAGATTATTACAAGAGACAAAGAAGGACACTACATAATGATCAAGGTTTCAATCCAAAAAGAAGATATAACAATTGTAAATATATATGCACCTAACATAGGAGCACCTCAATACATAAGGCAAATGCTAACAGCCATAAATGGGGAAATCAACAGTAACACAAAATAATACTAGGGGACTTTAACACCCCACTTTCACCAAGGGACAGATCATCCAAAATGAAAATAAATAAGGAAACACAAACTTTAAATGACACATTAAACAAGATGGACTTAATTGATATTTATAGGACATTCCATCCAAAAACAACAGAATACATATTCTTCTCAAGTGCTCATGGAACATTCTCCAGGATAGATCATATCTTGGGTCACAAATCAAGCCTTGGTAAATTTAAGAATATTAAAATCATATCAAATATATTTTCCGGCCACAACGCTGTGAGACTAGATATCAATTACAAGAAAAAATCTGTAAAAATTACAAACACATGGAGGCTAAACAATGGAGGCTAAACACATGGAGGCTAAACACATGGAGGCTAAACAATACACTACTTAATAACCAAGAGATCACTGAAGAAATCAAAGAGGAAATCAAAAAATACCTAGAAACAAATGACAATGAAAACACGATGACCCAAAACCTATGGGATGCAACAAAAGCAGTTCTAAGAGGGAAGTTGTTAGCAATACAATCCTACCTCAAGAGACAAGAAACATCTCAAATAAACAACCTAACCTTACAGCTAAAGCAATTAGAGAAAGAAGAACAAAAAATCCCCAAACTTAGCAGAAGGAAAGAAATCATAAAGATCAGATCAGAAATAAATGAAAAAGAAATGAAGGAAATGATAGCAAAGATCAATAAAACTAAAGGCTGGTTCTTTGAGAAGATAAACAAAATTGATAAACCATTAGCCAGACTCATGAAGAAAAAAAGGGAGAAGACTCAAATCAATAGAATTAGAAATGAAAAAGAAGTAACAACTGACACTGCAGAAATACAAAATATCATGAGAGATTACTACAGGCAACTATATGCCAATAAAATGGACAACCTGCAAGAAATGGACAAATTCTTAGAAATGCACTACCTTCCGAGACTGAACCAGGAAGAAATAGAAAACATGAACAGACCGATCACAAGCACTGAAATTGAAACTGTGATTAAAAATCTTCCAACAGGGCTTCCTTTGTGGCATAGTGGTTGAGAGTCCGCCTTCCGATGCAGGGGACACAGGTTTGTGCCCCAATCCGGGAAGATCCCACATGCCATGGAGCGGCTGGGTCTGTGAGCCATGGCCGCTGAGCCTGTGCATCTGGAGCCTTTGCTCCACAACGGGAGAGGCCACAACAGTGAGAGGCCCGTGTACTGCAAAAAAAATAAAAATAAAATAAATAAAATCTTCCAACAAATAAAAGCCCAGGACCAGATGGCTTCACAGGCAAATTCTATCAAACATTTAGAGAAGAGCTAATACCTATCCTTCTCAAACTCTTCCAAAATATAGCAGGGGAGAAACACTCCCAAACTCATTCTACGAGGCCACCATCACCCTGATACCAAAACCAGACAAAGATGTCACAAATAAAGAATACTATAGGTCAATATCACTAATGAAGATAGATGCAAAAATCCTCAACAAAATACTAGCAAACAGAATCCAACAGCACATTAAAAGGATCATACACCATGATCAAGTGGGGTTTATCCCAGGAATACAAGGATTCTTCAATGTACACAAATCAATCAGTGATACACCATATTAACAAATTGAAGGAGAAAAACAATATGATCATTTCAATAGATGCAGAGAAAGCTTTCGACAAAATTCAACACCCATTTATGATAAAAACCCTCCAGAAAGTAGGCAGAGGGAACTTTCCTCAACATAATAAAGGACATATATGAGAAACCCACTGCCAACATCGTCCTCAATGATGAAAAAGTGAAACCATTTCCACTAAGATCAGGAGAAAGACAAGGTTGCCCACGCTCACCACTATTATTCAACATAAGTTTTGGAAGTTTTAGTCACAGCAATCAGAGAAAAAAAAGTAATATAAGGAATCCAAATCAGAAAAGAGGAAGTAAAGCTGTCACCGTTTGCAGATGACTTGATACTATACATAGAGAATCCTATAGATGCTAACAGAAAACTACTAGAGCTAATCAATGAATTTGGTAATGTAGCAGGATACAAAATTAATGCACAGAAATCTCTTGCATTGCTATACACTAATGATGAAAAATCTGAAAGTGAAATTAAGAAAACACTTCCATTTACCATTGCAACAAAAAGAATAAAATATCTAGGAATAGACCTACGTATGGAGACAAAAGACCTGTATGCATAACATTATAAGACACTGATGAAAGAAATTAAAGATGATACAGACAGATGGAGAGATATACCATGTTCTTGCATTGGAAGAATCAACATTGTGAAAATGACTCTACTACCCAAAGCAATCTACAGATTCAGTGCAATCCCTATCAAGCGAACACTGGCATTTTTCACAGAACTAGGACAAAAAATTTCACAATTTGTATGGAAACAGAAAACACCCCAAATAGCCAAAGCAATCTTGAGAACGAAAAACGGAGCTGAAGGAATCAGGCTCCCTGACTTCAGACTATACTACAAAGCTACAGTAATCAAGACAGTATGGTACTGGCACAAAAACAGAAATATAGATCAATGGAACAGGATAGAAAGCCCAGAGATAAACCCACTCATATATGGTCACCTTATCTTTGATAAAGGAGGCAAGAATATATCAGTGGAGAAAGACAGCCTCTTCAATAAGTGGTGCTGGGAAACCTGCACAGCTACATGTAAAAGAATGAAATTAGAGTACTCCCTAACACCATCCACAAAAATAAACTCAAAATGGATTAAAGACCTAAATGTAAGGGCAGACACTATAAAACTCTTAGAGGAAAACATAGGCAGAACACTCTATGACGTAAATCACAGCAAGATCCTTTTTAACCCACCTCCTAGAGAAATGGAAATAAAGACAAAAATAAACACATGGGACCTAATGAAACTTAAAAGCTTTTGCACAGCAAAGGAAACCATAAACAAGATGAAAAGAGAACCCTCAGAATGGGAGAAAATATTTGCAAATGAAGCAACTGACCAAGGATTAATCTCCAAAATTTACAAGCAGCTCATGCAGCTCAATATCAAAAAAACAAACAACCGAGTCCAAAAATGGGCAGAAGACCTAAATAGACATTTCTCCAAAGAAGATATACAGATTGCCAACAAACACACGAAAGATTTCTCAACATCTTTAATCATTAGAGAAATGCAATCAAAACTACAAGGAGATATCATCTCACACCAGTCAGAATGGCCATCATCAAAAAATCTAGAAACAGTAAATGCTGGAGAGGGTGTGGAGAAAAGGGAACCCTCTTGCACTTTTGGTTGGAATGTAAAGTGATACAGCCACTATGGAGAACAGTATTGAGTTTCCTTAGAAAACTAAAAATAGAACTACCATACGACCCAGCAATCCCACTAGTGGGCATATACCCTGAGGAAACCATACTTCGATAAGAGTTATGTACCACAATGTTCATTGCAGCTCTATTTACAATAGCTAGAATATGGAAGCAACCTAAGTGCCCATCAACAGATGAATGGATAAAGAAGATGTGGCACATATATACAATGGAATATTACTCCGCCATAAAAAAAATGAAATTGAGTTATTTGTAGTGTGGTGGATGGACCTAGAGTCTGTCATACAGAGTGAAGTATGTCAGAAAGAGAAAAACAAATACCATATGCTAACACATATGTGTGGAATCTAAAAAAAAAATGTCATGAAGAACCTAGGGGTAAGACAGGAATAAAGACATAGACCTACTAGAGAATGGACTTGAGGATATGGGGAGGTGGAACGGTAAGCTGGGACAAAGTGAGGGAGTGGAATGGACATATATACACTACTAAACGTAAAATAGATAACTAGTGGGAAGCAGCCGCATAGCACAGGGAGATCAGCTCGGTTGTTTGTGACCACCTAGAGGGGTGGGATAGGGAGGGTGGGAGGGAGGGAGATGCAAAGGGGAAGAGATATCGGACATATGTATATGTATAACTGATTCCCTTTGTTATTAAGCAGAAACGAACACACCATTGTAAAGCAATTGTACTCTAATTAAGATTAAAAAAAAGAAAGCACTTTGTAACTTTTTATCTATGAACTTAAATTAGTCAAGTAATTATCAGAAGTTCTGATTGTTCCCTCCTAAAAGGTGTCAGTAGAGGCTAACAGAGTAATAGGCTGCTTGTTACATTATACCTGAATCATTTAGGCAAAACAATTGAAGAAGTTTTAGAAAATAAAAAACAGTGGTGTACTTCTATTTTAAGCGACATAGTACTTCTATTTTAATGTGAAATTTGTACTTTTAAATTAAGGGTAGGTGAGTATTTGGAAGCCATGAAGCAGTGATAGTTGTGTCATTTAAAAATTATGAACATGGTTTAGAGAAGGACTGGTTTGTCATGCAAGAACCATGATAGTCTATCAATATATTTAGCTCTGGTAAAATTCTTTTTTGATTGCTGCTTTCGTGCCTGTATTGGTCTAAGAAAAAAAATCTTAGAGAAATATCACTAAGATGATCAGAAAGATAAAGTTAGGAATAAATTAAGTTGTGAATACTGGATGGATATGATTGACCATTTGGTTACTACAGGTGACCCCTAAATTATGGCCTAACTGATTCTGGTTGACTGAAAATTGAATAAATGTTATACTGAAAATCTTTCATTTCCTGGATAATCCGTTTCTCTATTGCTTCAAGGACCTTCATACTGTGTTTGAAATTAAGAGAATCTTATTGCTGATTTAATGTGCACCAACACCTCTGACCCTGAACCAGTTACTATGGCAAAAACTGGAAGAGAACAGGACATTTTTGAGGAATTGAAAGGAATATTATTATGGTTGAAGGGCAGAGAGTGAGGGAATGAGTTGTAAGAGATGAATTTGGAGATGCAGGCAGTGGCTGGGTCCTACGGTGTTTGTAGGCCAAGTTAAGGATTTTGGCTCTTATCCTAAGAGCAGTGGGGAGTCAGTTGTTTAAGGAATCTGAGAAGGGGAATAACACAGTCATATCTGTGGATTAAAAAGGATTATGGTGGTTGCAGATAGGAAGACCAAGAGTAGAGATGAGAGGACCACTTAGGAGTCAAAGTGAGAAATGATGGCAGCTTGGTCTCGGTTAGGGCCAGTGGAGATGGGAAAAGAAAGCAGATTTGAGAAATGTTTTGGAAAATTGAGAACTTGGTGGTAGATTAGCTCTGGTGGGTGGTGGAGTGGTAAAGTCAAGGATAACTCCCAAGTTCCCAGGTTGTTACGAAGTCATCAAAATGGAGAACCCTGAAGGGAATATTAGGTACTTTATTTCAGACATGCTGAGGTTGATGCTCCCAAGAGGAGAAGTCAGGCAGGTGGTCTAATACATATACCCTCACCAAAGATAAGAAGTCTGGTCTTTAGATAACATGTCCATAGCCACAGGTGTTTGAATATATATTGAAACCATGGATGAAATGATTGCCTTAGTAGAGAACAGACAGTGACCAAAGAAGAGGTGTAGGACCCACATTTGAGGTATATCAATATTTACAGGTCTGGCAGAGGAGAACAACTTGGCAAAGGAGATGGATAAGGTATTCAGAAAGGTTCGGAGAAAAATGACAGGAGCTGGGGTCGTGAAAGCTAAGGAAAGAAGTGTTTTAGAAAGCTAGGAGTGGTCCATAGTATTGCTTTGCTATTGAGATATATGAGAAACAAATGGTAGAAACCAAGTATTTTGATTATTTACCACTCACATGGCAGTCAGGTGGCCACTGGTTTCTCGTGGTTACTGTTACTCTTAGATTTGAGGGTTTGTGTCTTGTGGAATTGCTACTGGGAATGCAGTCATCTCTATTCTTTTGTTTTCTGCTTCAGAGCCATAATGGCAGCACATGCCAGGGGAATAACATGATAAGTCATAACTGTGGACAAGGGTATAATATAGTATGAACTATTGACAATTAAATAACTATAGATTTATTGAATAGATATATCCAGGTAACCTCAGATGAACATAAAAATGATTTAAAATGGTTCTTCAGTCAGTCTGGGTCTATTTATTCCCCTTACTTTGAATTTATTATTCTTTTTCCTACATTTCTATGAAGTTGATATTCTTTCTCTTGATTCTGAGTTTATTCCTTAAGCAGTTCAAGAAGGTGGTCTTTTTTTTTTCCTTTTAATTCAGACTTTCCTTAATTACACTGTAATAGAAAGAACATCAGGCAGAGAGCTAACCAGTCTGGGTTTATATCCCACCTTTGTTCTCAATTAATTGTGTCCCTCTTAGAAAATCTCTTGGAGAATTTTTTATCAGACTGAGCTTGAGGTGCCAGCAGATGACTTCAGTGGAAGTGCCAAGAAGGTGGTTAGGTAAAGATATCAACAAGAAAGCTTATGTGCAACCTGTTGAGGGTGTAAGCCAGTGACTAACCACAGTTGGACTGGGGCCTAAAGGTGGAGGTGAGAGGAAACACCTGCCTGAGCTATAGAATGGAGAGGAACTTAACAGCTGGCAGGTACCTCTGGGCTCCACCAGTGGTAAGCCATTTGGTCCTGAGAACTCAGGCAGCACCTGTAACTCTCCATTTCCTTCATTTGTACCACATTCTAACTTAATGTTCCTTTCGACAAGGTAGCTGATCTGACAAATCAATCCATGTTAAGGTGTTATTAGGCAGCTTCATTAGTAACATTAGCTGCCTTTTAACAGGGTATCCCAGACATAAAAAGATTGTCCGAGCAAGTGACTTTAGCTGAAGGAATTTTGAGCTTCGCTGTAGGGCAGTGGATGACAGAGTTGGAGTATCTGTCTACACAGTCAGTCTCACATGTATATATGGCTTTTTAAGGTTTTGAATGACCTGGAAAACAGTGAAGGGTGATTTTTGTCTTACGAGTTGATCTTCAATCTGTTGTATGAGTGTATGATTTTGTTTTGCTTTATTTAGCAACTTACCAACCACATTCGAGACACCCTACCTAACTTCAGGAACAAACTGCAGGGACAGTTGCTGTCCATAGAACACGAAGTAGAAGCCTATAAAAACTTCAAGCCAGAAGACCCCACCAGGAAGACCAAAGCATTGCTGCAGTGAGTTACCTTTCCCTTCTCTTGTTCAACATTTTAAACTAACTCTTCAGTTTTCTTTTTCCTTAGTCTATTTGTCATGCCGTTTTCTAGGTTTTTTCATAAAAGTAAAGTATATGAGTGAAGCTTTGTATATGTCATACAGTGAGCCTTGAATCTTTGTTTTCTAAAAGAATAATTTTTGATATTAGTTCTATTATTATAAATTTAACCAATGCCCAATCCTATGCCCAATTTTATATTGTGTTTTTATAATTGGATTCAGTAAATGAGCAAAACCAACAGTGATAACTCAGCAGGGTTTTTTTGCCCTTAGTCTTTAGAAGTGGGCTAAGTTCCATAGAAAAGCAACTGTTTCTATTGTTGTCACTTGTAGTTATTGTCTTTTTATTTCAGTCATTTCATATCATCTATCTGTGTGTATTTTTCAATGCAGTGAGAACCAAGGATTTAATATAAAAAAAAAGTACACACAGTAAGGACACATTTAAATTATTTTCCTTTTTGGTAATGATTTTAATGTAGCCCTTTAGAAACACAAATGTGAAAACTGCCAAGTATCTTTTTACTCCTTCATGATCTTCCCGTCTTATCCCTGGGTTATTAGATTTATCCCTGAGGGTTCTTGGGTTAGGATAGCAGAGTTGTTAGAGAATTGCCATCCCCTTATGTCTTTTATCCTCATTCCTTCTTTCAGCCCCTTTCAGCCTCATCTATTCTTTTATCCCTGTGCTGCAAATTGCCTCTCTCTCCACCAGAAGACCCCCACTGACCAGCTTATATTCCAGGACATCTGAAGTCCATCTCTAAAGATGATGCTTGCCACTTCTTATGGCCCGTTTCTCCCTCTGCAGTCCTGTAATCAAAATACCCTTAATCTGGCATTTAAAATGTACAACATAATTCCTTTTATTTGTGGGGAAATTTCTAAATGTTCAAATTAAGTAACATTAAATGCATTATCTTATATTCCTCCATTTAACAAAATAATAAGATCATACGGAGGAAAGAATTATTTTCTTGGATTCATCTCTTTCCTAGTTTATCTTTTCTTTTTATTCTTGGCTTTGGTTAAGCTCCTATAAAAACTCTCTAAGTTACAGAGAAAGGGAAGCTATTTCTGTTTAGGCCCTAGGTCATCATCCTAACACCCAACTGAAACTATTTGCAAAGACTGGGTCTTGCCTCTGTAATTCTGTTGGACTCAGATTACAATTTTCCACAGCTGGATTCTTCCCTTGTTAGGGAGCTGATTCAGCTCCTTCTTTCCTTTTTTCCTTCTTTCCTTCCTTCCTGCCTTCCTCCCTCCCTCCCTTTCTTCATTACTTCCTTCTTGCCTTGCTCTAATCTCTGTGTATCCTATTTGATGACTGGCTCTGTGCTAACTACTGGGAATTCAATAATGAATAAGATTTTAACCCTCAGAAAGTGGCCACAGTAGAACAGTGGAAACAGACATATGAACAACCATGTTAAGATCTGATAAATGCTACATTTCTGGTAAGAATAAAATGTTAAGGGAACCCAGGTAAAGAGCACTTACATGCGAGGAAGGGTGTGAATTCACAGAGAAAAAGATACTTGAATGAGACCCTGAAGTATGGGAGGAGTTTGTCAGGTGGAAGAAGGAGGTCAAGAGAATAGTGTGAACTTCGGTACGGCTTGTTCTAGTGGGCCAGGTGGCTGGGCTGTAGGATACGCGGAATGGAGGTGAATTTTCAAAAGTTTCCCGAAGTTTCATACCTTTCCAGGTGTTTAAATTTAGATTAATATTAGCATATGCATGAACATAGCTACATCTAATTATATTCTAAGTTTTCTGGCCTAAATATTTGCAGTTACTTTTAATTCATCCATGATTTTGATGAAAGAGAGTAAAAGGTTCAAGTTTTAGGTGGTTTGGATTTTTTTTCCTAATCTAACAGATTTTGAATTTGAAAGTGTGCCAGTATGTCAAAATTAGAGTTTCTAAACCTACTAATCACAAATACAAGTAGTCATTTTTTCTCTATAATATATTTGTTTTTTACCAACTGCCTTGAGGTAATTCATTCCTTCATTGAACTTACTGAGTACCTCTCATATGCCAGGCAGGGGGAAATAAATAAAATGCATGGTCCTTGCCCTTTGGAGAGAGACTGATAGATGCACGATGGTGATGTACTCTGCTAAGTGCTATGCTGAAAATATTCTGAGAAAGCCAAGGAGGGGCCCTTCATCTGGGTGGCAATGAGTGGTGGTGGGGAATAGGACTGTGGATCATGGAAAGTTTCCTGTAAAAACTAATGCTTGAACTGAGTCTTGAAGGACAGATGAAAATTAGCCAGACAAAGAAGCACAAGGGGGCCTCCCTGGTGGCGCAGTGGTTGAGAGTCCGCCTGCCGATGCAGGGGATACGGGTTCGTGCCCCGGTCTGGGAGGATCCCATATGCCGCGGAGCGGCTGGGCCCGTGAGCCATGGCCGCTGGGCCTGCGCATCCGGAGCCTGTGCTCCGCAACGGGAGAGGCCACAACAGTGAGAGGCCCGCATACCGCAAAAAAAAAAAAAAAAAAAAAAAAAGAAGCACAAGGCAGAGCAGAAAGGAAAACAAGTGTAAAAGCACAGAGATTTGGTACATGTGGGGAACTGCAAATAGCTTCTTTATGGTTGGCTTCGAAGGTGAGTGGGGATGAGAAGTAAGAGATGGGGCATCCAGGGCCAGACCACGGAGAATCTTAGGTGATGGGGTAAGGAGTTTTAATTTTATTAAATTCTGAGGAGTCATTGGAAAACAAGGCTAGATCTAGTTGTAGAGGGGCATGGGAGGGGAGTCAGAAATTTATATTGTTCTGGCAGAGTGAGGTCTGGGATGCTGGACCCAGGGAAGAGAGTAGGTCATGAAGTATGAGGTGGCTCAGCTGGAGCAGTTGGAACACTAGGTGATTGTAATGTCACAGGAGTTGTGGCTCATTTGACTATTATATATAAGGTTTTATTGCTTAACTTTAATTCTCAATTTAAGTATTTTAAAATACCATTTTATGGTTGCAACTAAATGGGCGAATGCATTTAATGACACAGATATTTAAAATATATATTTTATTATTATTTTTTTATTATTTTCTACTTGTGGGTACGTATTCAAAAGAATTAAAAGCAAAGACTTGAACAGGTATTTGTACATTCATAGGAGCATTATTCACAATAGCCAAAGATGGAAACAACACAAATGTTCACTGATGTATGAATGGATAAACAAAACATGAGGGGTTTTTTTGTATATACATTCAATGGAGTATGCTTCAGCCCTAAAAATGTA
Organism: Mesoplodon mirus; assembly: GCF_964341445.2. NCBI lineage: Eukaryota > Metazoa > Chordata > Mammalia > Artiodactyla > Ziphiidae > Mesoplodon > Mesoplodon mirus. The sequence continues at coordinate 169,996,710 of NC_138978.1, read as the reverse complement.
GGAAATTCTGACACATGCTACGACATGATGAACCTTAAAGATATTACGCTGAGTGAAATAAGCCAAACACAAAAGGACTAATACTGTATGATTCCATTCATATGAGGTACCTAGAAGAGTCAAATTCATAGAGACAGAAAGTAGAATGGTGGTTGCCTGGGGTAGGGGGAGAGGAGAATGGGGAGTTATTTTTTAATAGATACCGAATCTCACTTTAGGAAGGTGAAAAAGTTCTGGAGATGGATGGTGGTGATAGTTTCACAACAATGTGAATGTACTTAATGCCACTGAACTATATACCTAAAAATAATTAAAATGGTAAATGTTATGTATATTTTACAAAAACAAACAAACAAACCAAAAATCCCTCCAAAGCAGAAACCTGATCTTCTCAATCCTCTCCTTAGGATCTTTTAATGATTTCTGTTTACAGTTAGCATGGGCTGCAAGGCCCTGCATTACTCGGCTGATGTTTACTTTGCCAACCTCATTTTGGGAAGGAAGAAAGGGAGGTAGGGAGGGATAAAGGGAGGAATCAGAGCTGAGATTCAATCCAGGTCTCCTGACTCTCAATGATATAGTCTGTCTACTGTAATTACCTGCCTCCTATATTTGTAAGTTAAACTTTATCAGCTAATTAACACCTTAGATCAAACAACTTAGCAAATTGTTTTCCAATGTGATACCTTGCTGAGGATCCAGTCCTTACCTACATAATATGATAACTTTTTCATGAAGAACGATATCCTGAGCAGGTAGCACTGGAAAATAAAAGCAGAATAGGGAACTGCAGTCAGTTCTGATTTGTTCTAACTGGGGAAGCAGGGAAAGCTTTACAGAGGAAGGGCTATTAGAACTCAGCAAAGCTTTAAGAAGAAGTAGAATTTCCATGGGTAAAGGATGGTAAAAAGGACACTGAAGGCAGAGGACAGCCAGGGCAAAGACAAGGAAAAATGCATGAGTGGAGAATGCCTGGGAACAGTCAGGTGGATGGAAGGGTGGAGCAGATGGAGTGTAGACTGGAGGGGTAGGAGATGAAGCTGGGGAGGCAGTTCAGGACTTAAAGGCAGAAGGGAACTCAAAGCCATGGTAAGGAAACTGGACTTTAAAAAGAAAAGGAGAGTGAGTCACTGCAGTGTAGAATCAGAGCCAAGGAACCCCAGGAGTTTTTGGTGGAGAGAAAGGGAAAGGGCAACATCATGGGCCAAGTACCTGCATCTGAGCATGTGGGGACTTAGGATGGGGAAGGCACAAAGATGGGGAAGAAAGAGGAAGGTCTCTTCCGAACCTATGCTCAGACAGGGAAATTAAGAGGAGGAGACCAGAGACAGACACTAGACAACTGTGGTACTGTTTGATGAACTCTAAAGAGTGCAGTTGGCACAGGAAACTATATTAAATATCTTGTGATAAACCATAATAGAAAATAATTTGAAAAAGAATGTGTATATGTATAACTGAATCACTTTGCTGTACAGCAGAAATTAACACAACATTGTAAATCAACTATACTTCAATAGAATCATTTTTTTAAGAAAGAGTGTAGTTCTAACCTGGGATCAAGAGACCTTAATGAAAAAATTAACAGAGGTGGGTGGATCCTAGAGGGGTTTTTGTTTTTGTTGTTGTTGTTGTTGGTGGTGGTGGTGGTGGTTTTTTTTTAGAAATTTCAGGTAATGTCTGAAACATTTATATTAACATATTTCCATACAAGTAACCCAAAGAAAGTTTAGTATTAGTTGTTTTGTTTGTTTGTTTTTTTATACTGCAGGTTCTTATTAGTCATCAATTTTATACACATCAGTGTGTACATGTCAATCCCAATCGCCCAATTCATCACACCACCATCCCCACCCCACCGCGGTTTTTCCCCCTTGGCGTCCATACATTTGTTCTCTACATCTGTGTCTCAACTTCTGCCCTACAAACCAGTTCATCTGTACCATTTTTCTAGGTTCCACATACATGCGTTAATATACGATATTAGTTTTTCTCTTTCTGACTTACTTCATTCTGTATGACAGTCTCTAGATCCATCCACGTCTCAACAAATGACTCAATTTCTTTCCTTTTATGGTTGAGTAATACTCCACTGTATATATGTACCACAACCTCTTTATCCATTTGTCTGTCGATGGGCATTTAGGTTGCTTCCATGATCTGGCTATTGTAAATAGTGCTGTAATGAACATTGGGGTGCATGTGTCTTTTTGAATTATGGTTCTCTCTGGGTATGTGCCCAGTAGTGGGATTGCTGGATCATATGGTAATTCTATTTTTACTTTTTTAAGGAAACTCCGTACTGTTCTCCATAGTGGCTGTATCAATTTACATTCCCACCAACAGTGCAAGAGGGTTCCCTTTTCTCCACACCCTCTCCAGCATTTGTTTTTTGTAGATTTTCTGATGATGCCCATTCTAACTGGTGTGAGGTGATACCTGATTGTAGTTTTGATTTGCGTTTCTCTAATAATTAGTGATGTTGAGCAGCTTTTCATGTGCTTCTTGGCCATCTCTATATCTTCTTTGGAGAAATGTCTATTTAGGTCTTCTGCGCATTTTTGGATTGGGATGTTTGTTTCTTTAATATTGAGCTGCATGAGCTGTTTATTTTGGAGATTAATCCTTTGTCCGTTGATTCGTTTGCAAATATTTTCTCCCATTCTGAGGGTTGTCTTTTCGTCTTGTTTATGTTTTCCTTTGCTGTGCAAAAGCTTTGAAGTTTCATTAGGTCCCATTTGTTTATTTTTGTTTTTATTTCCATTACTCTAGGAGGTGGATCAAAAAAGATCTTGTTGTGATTTATGTCAAAGAGTGTTCTTCCTATGTTTTCCTCTAAGAGTTCTATAGTGTCTGGTCTTACATTTAGGTCTCAAATCCATTTTGAGTTTATTTTTGTGGATGGTGTTAGGGAGTGTTCTAATTTCATTCTTTTACATGTAACTGTATAGTTTTCCGAGCACAACTTACTGAAGAGATTGTCTTTTCTCCATTGTATATCCTTGCCTCCTTTGTCATAGATTAGTTGACCATAGTTGCGTGGGTTTATCTCTGGGCTTTCTATCCTGTTCCATTGATCTATGTTTCTGTTTCTGTGCCAGTACCATATTGTCTTGATTACTGTATCTTTGTAGTATAGTCTTAAGTCAGGGAGCCTGATTTCTCCAGGTCCGTTTGTTCCCCTCAAGACTGCTTTGGCTATTTGCGGTCTTTTGTGTCTCCATACAAATTTTGAGATGATTTGTTCTAGTTCTGTAAAAAATGCCATTGGTAATTTGATAGGGATTGCATTGAATCTGTAGATTGCTTTGGGTAGTATAGCCATTTTCACAATATTGATTCTTCCAATCCAAGAACATGGTATATCTCTCCATCTGTTGGTATCATCTTTAATTTCTTTCATCATTGTCTTATAATTTTCTGCATATAGGTCTTTTGTCTTCCTAGGTAGGTTCATTCCTAGGTATTTTATTCTTTTTGTTGCAGTAGTAAATGGGAGTGTTTCCATAATTTCTCTTTCAGATTTTTCATCATTAGTGTATAGGAATGCAAGAGATTTCTGTGCATTAATTTTGTATCCTGAAACTTTACCAAATTCATTGATTAGCTCTAGTAATTTTATGGTGGCATTTTAAGGATTCTGTATGTATAGTATCACGTCATCTGCAAACAGTGAGAGTTTTACTTCTTCTTTTCCAATTTGTATTCCTTTTATTTCTTTTTCTTCTCTGATTGCCATGGCTAGGACTTCCAATATTATGTTGAATAATAGTGGTAAGAGTGGACATCCTTGTCTCATTCCGGATCTTAGAGGAAATGCTTTCATTTTTCACCATTGAGAATGATGTTAGCTGTGGGTTTGTCATACATGGCCTTTATTATGTTGAGGTAGTTTCCCTCTATGCCCACTTTCTGGAGAGTTTTTATCATAAATGGGTGTTGAATTTTGTCAAAAGCTTTTTCTACATCTATTGAGGTGATCATATGGTTTTTATTCTTCAATTTGTCAATATGGTGTATCACATTGATTGATTTGTGTATATTGAAGAATCCTTGCATCCATGGGATAAATCCCACTTGATCATGGTGTATGATCCTTTTAATGTATTCTGTTTGCTAGTATTCTGTTGAGGATTTTTGCATCTATATTCATCAGTGATATTGGTCTCTAATTTTCTTTTGTTGTAGTACCTTTGTCTGGTTTTGGTATCAGGGTGATGGTGGCCTCATAGAATGAGTTTGGGAGTATTCCTTCCTCCACAATTTTTTGGAACAGTTTGAGAAGGATGGGTGTTAGCTCTTCTCTGAATGTTTGATAGAATTCACCTGTGAAGCCATCTTCCTGGACTTTTGTTTGTTGGAAGCTTTTTAATCACAGTTTCAATTTCATGACTTGTGATTGGTCTGTTCATATTTTCTATTTCTTCCTGGTTCAGTCTTGGAAGGTTATACCTTTCTAAGAATTTGTCCGTTTCTTCCAGGTTGTCCATTTTATTGGCATAGAGTTGCTTGTAGTAGTCTCTTAGGATGCTTTGTATTTCTGTGTTTCTGTTGTAACTTCTCCTTTTTCGTTTCTAATTTTATTGATTTCAGTCCTCTCCCTCTTTTTCTTGATGAGCCTTGCTAATGGTTTCTCAATTTTGTTTATCTTCTCAAAGAACCAGCTTTTAGTTTTATTGATCTTTGCTATTGTTTTCTTTGTTTTTCTTTCATTTATTTCTGCTCTCATCTTTATGATTTCTTTCCTTCTGCTAACTTTGTATTTTGTTTGTTCTTTTTCTAGTTCCTTTAGGTGTAAGTTCAGATTGTTTATTTGAGATTTTTCTTGTTTCTTGAGGTAGGCTTGTATAGCTATAAACTTCCCTCTTAGAACTGCTTTTGCTGCATTGCATAGGTTTTGGATCATCGTGTTTTCATTGTCATTTGTTTCTAGCTATTTTTTGATTTCCTCTTTGATTTCTTCAGTGATCTCTTGATTATTTAGTAACGTATTGTTAAGCCTCCATGTGCTTGTGTTTCTTACATTTTTTTCCTTGTAATTCATTTCTAATCTCATAGCGTCGTGGTCAGAAAAGATGCTTGATATGATTTCAGTTTTCTTAAATTTACTGAGGATTGATTTGTGACCCAAGATGTGATCTATCCTGGAGAATGTTCCATGCGCACTTGAGAAGAAAGTGTAATCTGCTGTTTTTGGATGGAATGTTCTATAAATATCAATTGAATCTATCTGGTCTACAGTGTCATTTAAAGCTAGTGTTTCCGTATTAATTTTCTGTCTGGATGATCTGTCCATTGTTGTAAATGAGGTGTTAAAATTCCCCACTATTATTGTGTTACTATCGATTTTCTCTTTTGTAGCTGTTAGCAGTTGCCTTATGTATTGAGGTGCTCCTATGTTGGGGGCATATATGTTTATAACTGTTATATCTTCTTCTTGGATTGATCCCTTGATCATTACGTAGTGTCCTTCCTTGTCTCTTGTAACATTCTTTATTTTAAAGTCTATGTTATCTGATATGAGTATAGCTACTCCAGCTTTCTTTTGATTTCCATTTGCATGGAATATCTTTTTCCATCCCCTCACTTTCAGTCTGTATGTGTCCCTAGGTCTGAAGTCGGTCTCTTGTAGACAGCATAAATATGGATCTTGTTTTTTATCCATTCAGCAAGCCTGTGTCTTTTGGGTGGAGCATTTAATCCATTCACGTTTAAGGTAATTATCCATATGTATGTTCCTATGACCATTTTCTTAAATGTTTTGGGTTTGTTTTTGTAGATCCTTTTCTTCTCTTGTATTTCCCACTTAGGGAAGTTCCTTTAGCATTTGTTGTAAAGGTGGTTTGGTGGTGCTGAATTCTCTTAGCCTTTGCTTGTCTGTAAAGTGTTTGATTTCTGCATTGAATTTGAATGAGATCCTTGCAGGGTAGAGTAATCTTGGTTGTAGGTTCTTCCCTTTCATCACTTTAAGTACATCATGCCACTCCCTTCTGGCTTGTAGAGTTTCTGGTGAGAAACCAGCTGTTAACCTTATGGGAGTTCCTTTGTATGTTATTTGTTGTTTTTCCCTTGCTGCTTTCAATAATTTTTCTTTGTCTTTAATTTTTGTCAATTTGATTACTATGTTTCTCCTTTGGTTTATCCTGTATGGGACTCGCTGCACTTCCTGGACTTGGGTGGCTGTTTCCTTTCCCATGTTTAGGGAAGTTTTCAACTATAATCTCTTCAAATATTTTCTCGGGTCCTTTCTCTCTGTCTTCTCCTTCTGGGACCCATATAATGCGGATGTTGTTGCGTTTAATGTTGTCCCAGAGGTCTCTTAGGCTGTCTTCATTTCTTTTCATTTTTTTTTTCTTTATTGTGTTCTGCAGCAGTGAGTTCCACCATTCTGTCTTCCAGGTCACTTATCCGTTCTTCTGCCTCAGTTAGTCTGCTATTGATTCCTTCTAGTGTAGTTTTCATTTCAGTTACTGTATTGTTCATCTCTGTTTGTTTGTTCTTTAATTCTTCTAGGTCTTTGTTAAACATTTCTTGCATCTTCTTGATCTTTGCCTCCATTCTTTCTCAGAGGTCCTGGATCATCTTCACTATCATTATTCTGAATTCTTTTTCTGGAAGGTTGCCTGTCTCCACTTCAGTTAGTTGTTTTTCTGTGGTTTTATATTGTTCCTTCCTCTGGTACATAGCCTCTGCATTTTCATCTTGTCTGTCTTTCTGTGAATGTGGTTTTTGGTCCACAGGCTGCAGGATTGTGGTTCTTGTTGCTTCTGCTCTCTGCCCTCTGGTGGATGAGGCTATCTAAGAGGCTTGATGGGAGGGACTGGTGGTGGGTAGAGCTGACTGTTGCTCTGGTGGGCAGAGCTCAGTAAATCTTTAATCCACTTGACTGTTGATAGGTGGGGCTGGGTTTCCTCCCTGTTGGTTGTTTGGCCTGAGGCAACCCAACACTGGAGCCTACCCGGGCTCTTTGGTTGGGCTAATGACAGACTCTGGGAGGGCTCACGCCAAGGAGTACTTCCCAAAACTTCTGCTGCCAGTGTCCTTGTCCCCACGGTGAGCCACAGCCACCCCCCACCTATGCAGGAGACCCTCCAACACTAGCAGGTAGGTCTGGTTCAGTCTCCTCTGGGGTCACTGCTCCTTCCCCTGGGTCCCGATGCGCACACTACTTTGTGTGTGCCTTCCAAGGGTGGAGTCTCTGTTTCCCCCAGTCCTGTTGAAGTCCTGCAATCAATTCCCACTAGGCTTCAAAGTCTGATTCTCTAGGAATTCCTCCTCCTGTTGCCGGCCCTCCAGGTTGGGAAGCCTGACGTGGGACTCAGAACCTTCACTGCAGTGGGTGGACTTCTGTGGTATAAGTGTTCTCCAGTTTGTGAGTCACCCACCCAGCCATTATGGGATTTGATTTTATTGTGTTTGCGCCCCTCCTACCATCTCACTGTGGCTCCTCCTTGTCTTTGGATGTGGGGTATGTTTTCTGCTGAGTTCCAGTGTCTTCCTGTCAATGATTGTCCAGCAGCTAGTTGTGATTCTGGTGTTCTCGCAAGAGGGAGTGAGAGCACATCCTTCTACTCTGCCATCTTGGTTCCTTACTTATAAAATATATATTTTAAATTAAATGTCTGAAATAAATCTTAATAACGTGCATTTCATATATTTGCATTTTGAGTAATGAATAGAGTGCAGTGTTAATTGTGCCAGTAGGTGCCGCTAAAAACACCAGGAAAAGAATTGCTAACCATAGCAAATTAAAATGAAAAATGTGAAACCTTGTAACTTTAACTTGAATTTATTTCTCTTTCACAATTATAGGATGGTTCAGCAATTCGCTGTGGACTTTGAGAAGAGAATTGAAGGGTCAGGGGATCAAGTAGATACCCTGGAGCTCTCAGGGGGTGCTAAAATCAATCGTATTTTCCATGAACGTTTTCCTTTTGAGATAGTAAAGGTTTGTACCAAATGTTATTTTTCCTTTTGTTTCATTTCATTTCTATATTCTTTTCTACATAACTTTTCATAAAATGTTATGTGAGTGGTAAGTGGGTTTCTTTAAACAAAAGCCTCCATACTCAGGTAATGAGATTTAGGAGAAAAGTTATTTTCTTACTGAGGGTTCTGATTTTATTTAATGGGATCTAATGACATTTCGATAATTGAACGACTAGTTGGCTTATTTGTTGTCTAATTAATTTAAAAATATTTCTTGAGTACCTACTGTGTACCAGTGATCTACGTGCCAGGGATCAAGACAGAGATACTGTCTGGTGGGAAAAAACAGAAAATTAACAAATAAAAAAGGAAAAAATATCAAGTATTATTATGTAACATAATATGAGAGAGAGGGGAGTTGCATAAACCACTTTTTTTTGGTCAAGCATAAGATCTAACATTTATTTAAAATTTTTTATGGAATATCAATTTATTGGATTATATAAGATGAAAAAAATTAAAGACTAAGAATCAGAAACTCTTCACATAAGAAGGGTAATTGAAAAAGTAGAATATAAGTGTAAGCACATTGGAATTAACATTTTGTGAAAAATACAAATGATAAAACTTGGTAGATAACTCAGGCACTACCTGGAAACAATTATCTGTAGTTCCCCATTGGCTAAGCCAGTTTTGATGGAATATTCAGGCAAGGTCTCTCTGACTACGGGGCCTTTAAAGCATGACCTGAATGGCATGAAGAGGTCACCTGTAAGTATATGAAGGAAGAAGGTTGTTCAAGGCAGGAAGCCAAGGACAAAGCCCTAGAACAAGCACCTGTACAGCAGGCGAGGAACAGCTGAGGCTGGGGTAGAGCTGATGAATGGGTTGGGGGGAAGAAAATGAATTCAGAGGAAGGAAGCGCCCAGTTTACACAGGGCTTTCTATGTTGCTGTGAAGTGTTTACATTTAACAATGGAAAGTTAGGGGAGAGTTTTAAGGATTTGGTTGGTGACTGGATTTGGTTGGTGATTTTAAAAGAACACTGTGTGGGTTGGATTGTAAAGGGGCAAGAGTGGACTGAGGGAGACAAGGTGAGTTAAACAGTAGGGCCAGAGCAGGGGTGGATCCACTTTCTGTGGGGCCTGAAGCCTGTACAATTTTGGGGAGCCCCTTGAAGGAGAAGAATACAAAATTATAAACACAGACATGCATCTTGGAAGGAGCTTATGCAAGGGAGAAGTCCTGAAACTTAAACTTCTTTAGCTTTATAGTAAAAATTCCTCAGAAGAGAGGCTTGAGAGAAGTGGATGGATTTGTGATTTTGGAGGTAGAGTCAGTGGGGGTTGGAATGATATGGGAGATGCAAAAAAGAGAGGATTCAAGATGACTCCCAAGATTTTGGCTGGCACAATTGAGCAAATGTTAGTGCCCATCAGATGAGGGGAACTGAGAAAAAGTTCAGTATGGAAGTATGAATCAAGAGTTTTGTTTTGGATATGTTCAGTTTGAAATGCCCAATAGGCAGCTAGGTAGTTTTAGGGACTATGTTACTTGCCTTACATACAAAGGCGAGTGCTTATTTCTTGATGTGGGAGGCAGATGGGTAAATAGACAGTTTCATTAAAATGTGCTAGGTTAAGTTACAAACTTCCGCGCAGGGTGCTATGGAAACAAGGCCCACGGACATGAATTCCAGTCCCACTGTGTAAAGGAGCCTGGCTTCTGAGCTGACTTAAGAAGGATGAGCAGCTAGTTAAGCAGGAAGAGGTGGGATTAGTCGAGGGAGAGGTTGTTCCAGACAGAAAGGGAGGAATGGTAAAGGCTGAGCTGTGGAACTAAAGCAGTTCATTGCTCTATGGCATAAAGTGTGAGGGGGAAAATGGACAGATAATGAGGCTGCAGAGGCCAAATCTCAAAAGTTAGGGGCTGAATCAAATGTTCTCTTGATGTCCCTTCCAGGTCTAAGCTCTATGACACTTTGATCCTACTTCCAAATAAATGTAAGGTACCTAGAACTTATGGGAAATTTTTATACAGTAGTCTATCCTGTGTTGGATTGGCAAAATATTATTAATTTCCTCTTTTAAAGAGGCTTTGAACTCAGGTGGTTAAAATGGCCAGGGAGAAAAGACAGCCATTGTTAATCTCAGCACAGCTGGACTGCTGTTGTACATCAGGTGACACTCTTACTTATGCATTCATATGTGAATACATTTACTATATTCAGCAAAAGAATGAAGAATTATATATTCAAATGAATTGCCAGATTTATGTCCATAAGTCATCCTTTATGCACAGCACTCCTTATCTATAATAGAGTTAAAATCCGCTGCACTAAAACTCCCAGAAATGCCTAACGTTCTGTGTTGCCTTGAACTTTATATAAACAGATGTTTTGACCATCTGGGTTTAGGTTAGGAAAGACATGGGTCTTTATTAATAACGGAGTCAAGTTATTCTCATTTTTTAATATTCAACGATATTATTATTCAAAGGAATTAAGTGTCATAACTGTGGCTCATTTTGCATCTGCAGATGGAGTTCAATGAGAAAGAACTGCGAAGAGAAATAAGCTATGCAATCAAAAACATACATGGTATCAGGCAAGTGCTTCACGTTTTCCTTGTCTTCAGTTCAAGCTACTAAAAAAAGTTAATGTTTATGAATGGCTAGTGAAGTAGCCTTTTCATCAACTGAGCAGAGTAGAATATAGAGGTGGGAGTAAGAAACAGGAAATCCTCGTTTGGATTCAATGGTAATTTCTAGTATTGGCGTACTGTCTGTTTACAATTAAAAAAACAAAAACCCTTTCTGCCCTCACAGCACTGTGCTCTGAACAATCAGGGATTTACTGATGAACAAGACCTTGTTCTTCAGGGCTCTGTATTTCAGGGACAGAGGCCAGACTTGCTCATAAGTGATCATTACTTATACAGAGACCAAATAGATTAATTTTGGCTGGATTTATGGAGCAAGATTGGGAAAGATTAATGAAGGTGGTTACTTTAGAGTCACACCTTGCCTGTTTTGAGAACAAGAATGATTTCAACAAGCAAAGGTGTCTGTGTGGATACATGTGCTTGTGTGTGTGTGTGTGTGTCCGTTTGTGTGTGTATGGGGTAGGTGGCAATGCAATGAGGTGTGAGAGGAGGGAGATTGTTGAGGCTGGAGGAGAAAAGAGGGGGCTTAAAGTGGAGGGAAGTAATGTGAGCAAAGGCATGGAGGTGGTAAAGGGCAGCACGTATTCATGGAGCAGGAAGCCATACATTTGGACTGGAGTTAGGAATGTAGAGGAAGAGCGGAGGGACATGAGGCTGGGAGGAGAACTTGTACCTGAATTCACCCTTGTATGAAGTGGGATCATTTTCATTTACTTTCATTACAGAAATAAATGATAAAAAACAAATGAATTGATAAAAACAATTGATAAAAAAATTAATGGATTTAAAACACACATTTCTTGAGTTCATGTATAGAGGGCTAAATACAATGTAATGGAGCATATGTTAAATTGAGGTGTCCTGAATTCAAGGTAAGAAGACAGGTTGCCTACTTCATGATCATCTTACATGAAGGAGGGGTCCTCAGTCCATTGGCCAGTTGTATCTCAGCTTTTGCCACAGGGCCAACTTTAGACTATTTTGGGAACAGAAGCTGAGAGAGCAAAACTTGACCCTGAGAGTGCATGTGATGGGTGATTTTCCAAAGGAGTTATGACATTTGAATTATCTATCCTTACAAAATTTAGAAAATCTCCTCTACAAGTCTCAAATAGTATGGGCAAATATGCATTCACAAAGTGAAAAGGAGACATGTATAACCATATCCAATGTTTTTTTCTTAACCTTCAACAGGATATCTAGTTCCCTATTAATTCTACTCCCTGTCCCTCAAATCCAGAATACATTTGGTACAGAAACTATGTCTTGCTCTTTAGCTGGGCAGAGCTAGTATGTGAACATACCGATTTGATAAATGCAAATTACGTTTTGGGGGGGTGGGTCATAAAGTATTTTACTTAATCAAATACAGTAGTTTTACTTGGCTTTTAAAACTCCTTACCAGTTACATTTTGGTTGAATGTAACTGCAAAAGCTCACTAATTCAGGATTGTAGATTTCTGATTTACATGCATACCAACAGAAGAGATTATTCTGGAGTTCATTTGCCTATAAGATGATAAGAAGTGCACAGTGTCCTGAGTATAAGACATATTAATGGTGTGATTATTTATGCCCTTAAATACACTTAATTTGAAGAGTTTTGTTCCCAACTGATTCTGTTAGTTATTTGAATAATAGAAACCATCTTTGCCCACTGGGGACCCACCTGATGGTCCTTCTTCATTCTGCTCACACTGAGTGCCAATGATGAGCAAGGGATCCCTCCTTGTGGGGAAAACAAAGATAAAGACAATAACGACTCTCCCTACCAGTGTAGTAACAGGACTAATATATGTGCTCAGACTACTGTAGTGCAAAGTAGGACGCTGGGATTCATAGAAGGAAGACATGGTCAGCGGCAGGACTGGAGGAGGCAAGCTGTAGGAAGTGGTTATTTTTGGTCCGGTCGTTGAAGCACAGGTGGGATTTGGACAGGCTGAAATTGTGGGAAAGGTGAAACGAACATCATAGATGAAGGAAAAGACATAAAATATTAGTATGAATATGTTTGTGGAAAAGCAAGTGGTCTGGTTTGGCTGAAACATAGCGTGCGTGAAAGGAAGGAGGAAAATAAGCTCAAAGGAAGATTAGGGACAGACAGGGGAAAATTTTTAATGTCAGACTAAACAATGTGGATTTTATTCTGTATCCAAAGTGGAGAAATTACAATTACAATATAGTATGATTACTACAGTACAATTAGAAATGGAGGTGGGCACAGGGTGCTAAGTAAATAAGAAGGGACATAGAATAAGGCTGCTAAAATGGATGTGTTAAAGAAATCTCCCAAAAGAGGTACCATAAAATTGAGTGTTTCAGGAAGAGAAGGTAACCAAATAAGGAGGAGGGAGGAGGGTCTAGGATGCGGAAGATCAACCACCAACATCTGGAGCCTGCACGTCTTTGGGCATGGCATATGTCAGGGTTCAGGATCCCTCTTATTGTAACTTTTCTCCATTGACCTTTTGTTTAAATATGAGTAATCATTTTTTACTTTTTTATGAAACACGCACACATGCACACACATACCTGCTTTCCTGAGCTTCTGTACAGCATGAGAAAAGCATTGTTATGACATCAGTTTGAATTAATTCCATCCAAATGAAAAGATAATTGCTACTTCGGTTATCATTTGTCATTTTTGTAAATTCACAATTTAGGCATTCTGGGCTCCAAGCTAGTTCCACTTAACTGCTTTCCTTTTCCTTCAGCGCCCCAGGACCTCAAACTGGGAACCACTGAGCTCACTATAATACAGCTCTCCTGGAAAGAATATGTTGTGTAGTCCAGGAATGCTACTATTTCAGTGTTCAGAAAGTGAAGATCATTTTCTACTCCATGAGGGAGAAGAGAGGATTGCTTTTGGAATACTTTAGAAATAGAAATGTAAATTTAGGACACCATTTCTGTTGTAGCATTCCTTTGTATTGCTGTGAACCAGTGAGTTGAGACAAATGACAGTTAAATATTGAGGGTCACATTATGAGCCTTGAAAACGTTTTGGGAACTGTTTTGAGGTAATGTTAATCATCTATAGAATGTATTAAGGATATTATTACAAATGATACTGTGGATAGAATAAATCACTATGTAACTTTTAAACTAGGCTTTTTGCATGCTTTAAGTAGCATGTCAATTAAAACATTTTAAAAAAGAGTATTGAATATCATTCAATTTAAAATATCTAATGTGCTGCTTTCTTTCTTACGTTCAGGACAGGGTTGTTTACTCCAGACATGGCATTCGAAGCAATAGTCAAAAAACAAATTGTAAAGCTGAAAGGGCCTTCCTTGAAGAGTGTAGATCTGGTAATACAAGAATTAATCAACACTGTCAAGAAGTGTACCAAAAAAGTAAGTTTGAATTATGTAACTTTGCAAGCAGTAACTACTTGGTTTACCCATCTTTCCTACCCTACTACATGCCTCTCTTTCCCTGACCCTCCACTTTGTCATAGAAGGTTGTGTGTTTGCTCAAGGGGAAGGATTGTGAAAAGTACTGAGTGGGAATTGCTTTCATGATAGATGGGCATATTGACTTCTATCACCCCATTCCAAATAGGGTTGTTGTCTTTATCAGGTAAACATCACTTTAGAACAAATTAGTGAATGCCCTAAACCAATTTTTCCTGTGATGCATGGATGGGAGTAATTGTTAGGGGAAGGGAATCAGTGATATTGTTTGTAACAAAAAGGTAATTCTTCTAAATTTTAAATGCATTCCACTTGAACCTGGATGTTCTGGGAAGGGGCATTGTGGTATAGTAGTTAAGAGCCCAGCCTCTGAGGTCTAGTTATCTAGATTCAGATCCTGGCTCTGCTATTTACTTGCTATCTGACCTTGAGCATCATACTTAATCTTTATATTTTTGTTAATTTCTGTGTAAAATGGAGATGATGATGATGGTGGTGGTGGTGGTGGTGGTGGTGGTGGTGGTGGTGGTGGTGATGATATCACCTCTGTGAGGATTAAACAAGATGATGCCTGAAACCCATGAGGCACTTAATACATTGATTAAACATAGTAAGTGCTCAGTAAATGGTGGTTAATCTATAAATGGCCATTTTTAGTAGCACCCAATATTCCCTACCTTGTAATATTTATTGATGGAGAGTAGTGGGCAAGAGACTTCCCAATCTTGGGGCTCTTCACTGAGGAACATGGAGGAATAGTGCTGGATTCCATCCATTCCATAGGGACATGAAAGGGGTACCCTGTATTGGAAAATATAAGAAGGGAATTACTGATGGTGTTAGGATAGGGTAGGCCTAGCCCTATGGCAGTTACTATTGTTACTTTGATTATTTCTTGAAAGTATAGATACTTCTGATTTTGTTAGTTTTGTTACCCTTCCCTTTCTGTATGGTTACTATGAGTAACATTCCTGAAAAACCAGTGAGAAGAAAGAGAGAATGAGTATGAGTGTTGTTTCCCAGTTACCTTACAGAAAAAATCAGATGAGGGAAAGGTATAAGTAGTGAAAGAGGAAAGGAAGCTAAATTTAGGAATTCAGGATTGTTAATGCTAAAAGAAAAGGAGTTAAGTGGAACTAGCTTGGGGCCCAGAAGTGGCTCTGGAGTTTCAGATCCCTTCTCTAGACTTCTTACTATTCTTCTACCTTGTTCCTTAAAGTTCTATTTTCTCTTCTCTAAAATAGGAAAAGCCATAGGCATTAAGGGACTGAGGAAAGGGAAAAGTTGCACATGGGGAAGAAAAAAATGTCTTTATGCCAGCTCTTCATTTGGAAACTTGAAGCCATTTAATAATACTTCACATACCCTCCTGTCTTTGCCTATACCTCCAAATACAGTTAGTCTTGTCACCTGTATATTGGCCTCCTCTTAACTGACTTGCTGAACTAACTGAAACTGCATTCTCTATTTAATCACATGGATTGCTGCCCTCAGCATATAGATGTCTTCTTCAGCCAAAAGCTCTCTTTAGGTTGCCCATGCATTCCTGCTTCCACCAGTTAAGTGGTCTTCTTTCCAACGACCAGTTGTGCTGTGTTTGTCCTCAAACCTGTTTAGCCAGTTTTCCTTCTTATTTTAATTATGTAGTTTAAGTGAAGAGTAAATAAATTGATCAAGTGCAGGAAAGACTTTGAATTTTGTTTCCATAAAAATCCAGCTTTGGAATGACTTAATAAAGGTTAGCTACAAAAGCTTTGCAATTGATTATGTGTAGGTAGGACAAGGCTAAAAGTATATGGGGGGGGGCCGGTGATAAAAATCTAGATGGGCTCTGCATTCAGATGATTTCCCCGAGTGTCTTTATGTTTCCCCTCCACTTTAAAGAAAGCAAAACTGGAAATCACAGATGAAAGATGTGGTTTATGTAAGACAGAAGACGCATAACTCCAATCAGCAGATCCATATGCAGAGAACAGGCCTTGGTCTCACATCAAAAGATTGGCACATGTGTGTACATTTATGTTTTAAGTTATATAAAGTGTTTATGGTATGTATGAATCTTTTTTTTTTTTTTTAATCATTTCCCATTGTATCCAGCTTATTGGAAAACTAACAGTTGGTGCCGATGGCATGGTACGAGACAGCTTCTTCCTGGACACTTTTTGGCTTTTATTCTTTGCTTTCCACCCTTTGAAACTCCTTTTCCATTAAGCTCTCTAGACCAGTGGTGGTTGTATATTTGTGCTGTCTTCTCAAAACATTTTATATGTTGCCTTAAATAAAACCTAGCTTTCTCCCTGAGATTATTGTTTACCCTTCAGCTCCCTTCACTGAAGGATATTTATTGGCCCAAACTCAAAGAATTTAAGGGCTTGAATCAGGCATGACATTTGTGTACTTCTCCATTTGTGGCTTCCAAGCATTATTCCTTCACCTTCCTATAAAAAGTCTTCCATTAAGGCCCGGGTGTTACCAGCTCTGCCACCCTTCTCTCTTCTATTTACTGTCACCATCAGATCCTGGTCACTGCCTTGTATTCATCAAGATATTTAGAACTTGGCTTACATTTTTCCTCTCCATCCTAAATTCACATTCAACTTGGATGACTTCAGTAGAGATCATGTCCAACACCCAGTAGCTGCTGCTCTTAGAGATCTTTGACTGCAGTGGTTCTCCATTCATTCCACACTAGCATCACACTCCTTGTGACCTCTTCCAGTCCCTGTCATGGTGGACAAATGTTCTACCAAAAGATTCTTCAGAAATTTAAAGCTCTAAATCTAGGGTTTTCAGAACACTGATTACCCCCTTCTACCCTCTTTTAACTTTTAAGTCAGTTGGAAAATTAGTAGGAAGGCTTAAAGGAGAATTGAAATTTACTATCTGCTTTGCTGCTGATAAATCTAGATTGGAAAACATGGCTGGGATTTCCTGCTGAAGTGGGAGCCTCCCGTTACTTCCTCTTCCAGCCGTTAACCTCAGAGTCCACAGTGGCGGAGAGAGTGAGATGTGCACCCAGAAGGAGCACAGCATGTTTTGGCTAACCTCACACCTACGGGCCTCTACAGTGAGCAGTGATGGAGTGTGCCTGCTCCACGAAGCCGAGAGCTGTGAGCCAACACAGATCAGGGGCTCGCAGGTCTCCTTTTGTCTTTTCTTTTTTTTTTTTTTCTTTCCTGCGAGGTGACGAAAATGACAAGGGCTTCTCCCGTAGTACTTTCTCAAGAGAGAAGAAATGTTGGTGGAAGTTCCTACTTTATGAGTGAGGTGTGAAGGGTGCTGGGGAGGAGGAAGGGAGAGAGCAGTTCTTCTCTATACCTAAATTCTGCCACAGGGTCCAACCCTTCCAGCTCTCTCATTCCTTTACTCTCCCTATAACCAGTCTTTAAACTCAAAGAGACCTTCAGACCTTTGGCTTCTGTGTTTTTTTTTTTTCCTTAGCTACCTGTCTCTTCCTGATTTTATTATATTTCCTGACCATTGTATCAGTCTGGGTCCAATCAGAAGAGAGAAACCACACAGCAGTTTGAACAGGGAACAGTTACTATAAAAATGTATTAAGGGCTTCCCCAGTGGCGCAGTGGTTGAGAATCCGCCTGCCAATGAAGGGGACGAGTTCGATCCCTGGTCCGGGAAGATCCCACATGCCGCAGAGCAACTAAGCTCGTGTGCCACAACTACTGAGCCTGCGCTCTAGAGCCCGTGAGCCACAACTACTGAAGCCCGTGCGCCTAGAGCCCGTGCTCCACAATGAGAGAAGCCACCGCAATGAGAAGCCCGCGCACCGCAGCGAAGAGTAGCCCCCGCTCGCCACAACTAGAGAAAGCCTGCGCGCGGCAACGAAGACCCAACATAGCCAAAAATAAATAAATAAATTTAAAAAATGTATTATCTATAACATGGGCTTAGAGGAATGAGGGATTGGCTAGTAAGAAGTTAAGAGAACAACTGAATATAGGAGTAGAAGCTGTAAGGAGCAGATGCTAAGGTACCACCTTTAGGGGAACATCCAGGAAAGAGGGCCCCTGACCAGGGCTAAGACTGGGACTTCCTTGAAGTGGGCCTGGATGTGGCTCACTGGGTGGCAGAAAAATTGCCATAGTGTCATGCTGCAGTGAAATCTGCCCTCTGTGCTGGGAGGGAAAGGGTGTCCATGGGGAGGTATCTCCTTGGAGACACTCTGCTGCAAACTGTTCCAGGTGGGGGCAATGGCTGCATTGTACTGCAGTAGCCTGCTTCAGCCTGCCTTTTCCTCCCTCAGTGTCTCTCCAGGCCCCGCCTCTCCTGACAAAACTTCACTTGGTGCCAGCCAGCAAAGGAAAAATACTTAGAGGGCCCAGGATTATTTTCACAGAGGGGGCAAGCAGGTTGAATTTGGAGCTGAGAGGCAATAAAATGACAAGCAGTACATTTACCTTTAACTTTCTGATCTGTTACTTTAATTCCTCTTGGATTAACTTTGCCACCTGTTAAAACCCTAAGGCTGGTCGAATTTACTATTTGTCTTTTATCTCCCTTTCCCCCAGGTTGCTGAAGAGCTTGGAGACAACCCTCTATCTGTGTGGAATAGTGCCACATAATATACCCACTGTCTTCAGCATCTCATTAGTTAGTGACTTGCAATGTTCTCCACCATAGTGATGTTAAACTTTTAACACTCTTTTTAAGATGCTTTGCTCATCACTTTCAGTAATGATTTCATAGAGAGAATGGAGGCCATAAATGGGAACATTAATTTCTAGCCCCCAAACCTATGTGTATTCCCAGCCATGCCCATCCTTCTCTCTGTCTCTGTTGAAGTATTAATCCTGACCAGGTCTGGGCTTCTACCTGTACTCTCACCTACTTAAGGAACTTACTCTCTGGATTCCTCTGTTTCCTGAATCATCACCTTCTCCATCACATTTTAAAATAAGTCAATGTATAAATATATTTATGTCTCTCCTGACTTATAAGTAACAAAAACCTGTCTTCTGCCCTATTCCTCTCCTTTTCTTCATGGCCAACCTTCTTGGGGTAAAAAGTAGTTTATGCTTGCTATATCTTTACTGTCTCATCTCCAGTTAATTCCTTAACCCTCTGAAGTTTGGCTTCCACCCACCACTCTATTGAAATAACTATGGTAAAAGTTAACCAGAGACTCGATTGCCAAATTGAAGGGACATTCTTATTCCCGATATTGAATTCCACTCTCTTTTTGAAGCTGACACCTGTCTTTCTTGGATTCTCCTCCATCTTTCTCATGATTCTTCTTCCATCTCCTTCAAGAGTTTATCCACATTTGCCTGCCTGTAAACACTGGAGTCCCCCAGAATTTGCTCCTGGTTTCCTTCTCTTCTCTCTCCTTTCTCCCTGGCAGATCATATCTCCCATAGTTCAGCTATCACTTAAAACATTGTTAATTCCCAAATCTATACCACCAGCTCAAGCTTCTTAACTGAAACTGTCTACTCTACAGTCTACTGCAACTACCTTCTCTTCTTACTTAAGGCTCTAAACAGTTTTGTTTTGTTTTGTTTTTTTTCCCCCAAACTAAATTACTACAGTGACCTCCTAACTGATCTTACTGCTTCTAGACTGGTCATCTTCAAATTCATCCTCCTCACTGTTGTCAAAATGGCCCTTCTAAAATACGCACACATATTTTTTGCCTGTTCCCTCAAAATTATTCAGTGACTCCTTATACCTTAAGAAAGTTCAAATCATTTGTGATTGTGTTTAGTTTTCACCATCTGATCCCTGAATAACTCTCCAGCTACATCCATTGTCACTTTTTGCTTGCTTCAGCCCTTCGAAGTGATTTGCACTATTCACAAAGATTTTTTGTGCCTTTAATATTTGTACATGTGATTTTGTTTGTTTAGAGAGTCTCCTTAAGATACAGCTCAGTCATCCTTTTTCCTGAAGGACCTCTGTGAGCCCTTTCTTGGTCTCCATCCTCACTCCCTTCTTAGTGCTTTAATTGTAACCCTGTGTTTACTTCTATCATAACAATTATGATACTGCATTGCAATTTGTTTGTAATTTATTTGTTTAGGTGAATGCCTCCTCTTGCTGATGATAAGCTCCTTTTGAAAAAGATCTGTCTTTTATCTTATCTTTGACACCTAACCCAGTGACTAATCCTACATGAGACATTCTATAAATACTTATTAATAATTTAGATATTTTAAAGTTATCCTGATGGTAAAGAAATCTGTACTTGGTTTAAAAAGAATATTTAATTACTCCTTTTTTTAAAAAAATTATTTTATATTGGAGTATAGTTTCAGGTGTACAGCAAAGTGATTCAATTATACATATACATGTATCTATTCTTTTTCAAATTCTTTTCCCATTTAGGTTATTGTGGAATATTGAGCAGCGTTTCCTGTGCTATACAGTAGGTCCTTGTTGGTTATCTACTTTAAATATAGTGGTGTGTACATGTCAATCCCAAACTCCCAATCTATCCCTCCCCCCAGTTCTTTTTCTGAGATCTTGGATCATCATCTTCACTATCATTACTCTGAATTCTTTTTCCAGTAGATTGCCTATCTCCACTTCACATGGTTGTTCTTCTGGGGTTTTATCTTGTTCCTTTATCTGGGACATATTCCTCTGCCATCTCATTTTGTCTAACTTTCTGTGATTGCAGTTTCTTTTCCACAGGCTGCAAGATGGTAGTTCTTCTTGCTTCTGCTGTCTGCCCTCTGGTGGATGAAGCTGTCTAAGAGGCTTGTGCTGGCTTCCTGATAGGAGGGACTGGTTCCTGCCCACTGGTGCATGGAGCTGGGTCTTGTCCCTCTTGGTGGGCAGGGCTGTGCTTAGGAAGACTTTAAGCAGCCTGTCTGTTGATGGGTGGGGCTGTGTTCCTGCCCTGTTGGTTGTTTGGCCTGAGGCATCCCAGCACTGTTGGGAGGTGATAGGTCTTGGGGAGGAAGTGGCGGCCTCCAAGTGGGCTCACACCAATGAGTACTCACCAGAACTGCTGCTGCCAGTGTCTTTGTCCCTGCAGCGAGCCACAGCCACCCTCTACCTCCGTAGGAGACCCTCCAATATTAGCAGGTAGATCTGGCCCAGTCTCTTATGAGGTCACTGCTTTTTTCCCCTGGGTCCTGGTGCGCATGAGACCTTGTGTGCACCTTCCAAGAGTGGAGTTTCTGTTTCCCCCAGTCCTGTGGAATTCCTGTGATCAAACTTTGCTGGCCTTCAAAGCCAGATTCTCTGGGGGCTCCTCCTCCCATTGCCAGACTCCCAGGCTAGGAAGCCTGACATGGGGCTCGGGACTTTCACTCCTGTGGGAGAGCTTCTGTGATATAATTATTTTCCAGTTTGTCGGTTGCCCACCCAGCAGGTATGGAATTTGATTTTATCGCTATTGCGCCCCTCCTACCGTCTCATTGTGGCTTCTTCTTTGTCTTTGGATGTAGGATATCTTTTTTGGTGGTTTTCAGCTTTTTTTTTTTTTGCTTTTTTTTTGTCAATGGCTGTTCAGTAGTTAGTTGTGTTTTTGTAAGAAGGGGTGAGCTCCTGTCCTTCTACTCCACCACCTTGCCACTTCCTCTAGTCACTCCTTGTAAAATGATAAAATTTGGACAGGTTTTCTTTCAAGTATCTATCCTTTTCCTTATTCCTCAATTTGATGTTCTTGATATTTGGCCTTATTATGTCTACCTTCAATTTTTTTTTACCTTAAAACTGGTCTAATTAAAGTCTTTTGTAAAGCAAAATAATCCTAATTAAAGTTGAGTATGCCAGGACTTAATTATTTGACCCCTTTTGAACACAACCCATAGATAAGGTGACCATATAATTTATTGTCCAACACAGATTTGAGATTTAAAAGGGGAGCTATCAATACTTTCACTGGAATAATATGAGTAAACCAAGACTGCTCCAGGCAATCTAAAATGTATAGTTACTCTCACTGTATTGTGAATATATATATATAAGAATATGTATATGTGAATATATATATATAAACTTAAAACAATATTTTCACTTACAATTGCTCATGTTGAATTTCTTATGTGTAAAATACTTAAGTTTTCTTTTCCTTAAGCCACATAAATAAACATCAGTGAAACACATGGGATTTATGTGTGTTCAGATAACAAGGCACAAAGCTAACCTGGGGGAATGCACTTCTTCTCAGGTGTTTTCTCACTGTGGTCTCTGGGGCACTGGAGGACAAGACAGGGACATTAGAGTTTTATGAGCTATTTGGCTTCACTCCAGGGACATCTCAACTTTGGAATTTTTCTGGTGGGCATCATCTTTCAGCTGCTTTTCTCTACTGCCTCTTCTCCAGTGCTTCATTGCAGGGTCCTGAGCTTTTTTGCAGGAAGCACTGAGAGGAACATCTTGTTTTTTTAACCACAGTTTAGCAACTGTGCCATTTATTGGCCTCTTGGGAAGCCACATTCTTGGATCGCCATCATACCAATTAATTGATTTTTTTCTCCCTGCTTAGAAAAAAAAAATGCTTTGCAAGGAAATAAAAAAGATACATTAGTTGGTTATTAGAAACACTGGGAAAGATTTTTCATTAAAAAGTGCTGTTAGAGGGGCTTCCCTGGTGGTGCAGTGGTTGAGAGTCCGCCTACTGATGCAGGGGACTTGGGTTCGTGCCCTGATCTGGAAAGATCCCACATGCTGCCGAGCGGCTGGGTCCATGAGCCATGGCCACTGAGCCTGTGCATCCGGAGCCTGTACTCCACAATGGGAGAGGCCACAACAGTGAGAGGCCCGCGTACCGCAAAAAAAACCAAAAACCAAAACCCAAAACAAACAAAAAAACCAAAAAAAGTGCTGTTAGAAGAAATGCTGAGTTTTGTGGCATGTTAGGTAAGTAGATATCTGACCCTGAATATACATAACTAAGCAGTGAATCCAAAGACCTTACCACAGCTTTCAAGGCCCTGCATGATCTTGCTCCTTTTCACTTCTAAACTTCTCCCATCTCCCTCCCCACAGTCCACTCCAGCTACACTGGTTTCCTTGTTTCTTCAACAGGTCAAGGAGATGTAGTGCAGGGCCTTTGCATTTCTCATTCTCAGTGTTGGAAATGCTCTGCCTCGAGATATCTGCATGGGTCACATCCTAGCTTCTTTCAGGTCTTTGCTCAAATGCCACATAATCAGAGTCTTCCTCTGACAGAAAATTATTATTTTCTGTCAGCAATTGCACATGCTTCCTTCGAACACACACACACACATATATACACACACTCATATCATTCTTCATCTACTTACCAAATTTGTTTTTCTTTGTGGCACATATGACCACATGAATTATACTACATATGTCTTTTATTTTTGTTGTGATTGTTGGACAGTAGAGGGACTTGGAGAATGTAAGCTCCATGAGAGTAGGGACTTGGTTTGTTAAGCTCATTACTCTATTTATAACCCCTGAACATCCAGGTTTTCAATAATAATTATTGAATGAATAATTGAATACATGAATCATGTCTCATTGACTTGGCAGGTGATTTTCTGTTTGGCTAAAGTAGTCACTTGAGTAACTTCCATGAAAGCTTGTAGGATGAAAGAGAATAGCTACAAAGCATCATGCTCAAATAGAATTTTCTTTTAGATCTGGATAGATCTGCTCTTGTTTTCACTCTGTACATAAAGATTTGCATTTCATCTCTTCTAATGGCTAGCTGTCCAGTCAAACACTCTGTGCTGTGCTTCACATACAGCAGATGCCTCATAATGGGCCATGGTACTCAGGTTTCGAATCAGGCTGAGTATTAAAGTTTGAATCATTTGTTGGGTTTTATATGAAATTCAGTCCTGGGACTTGACTAAAATTCAAGAGATAGTAATCTCACCTTTTAATCTCACAATTCGTTAAAGGATTCATGATCTTTGCAATTAATTTTTAATTTATAATTTACCCTGGCCCCTGCTTTTCCTCTTACTTTCTGCATGATTTTTCTTGTTCCATTTTAACTGCTTAATAATGTTTATCAGAGATAAATGTGGAAAGAGTGGTGATGAAAACCTGGTTATTTTCTTCAGGTATTGTTTTGACCCAGCACCAACACCCTCCTGCCCTCCTGTTTGGATGTTTTCTGATTACTTAATGAGATTATGGCTCTTCTGACTACCTTTCAGCTTTATTTCACTTAAGGTTGGGCTTTTTGTTTTAATTCCTTAGCATCTGATAAATAACACTAGCATTCTCTTCATTTCTTTGTTTAGAAGAAATAATAAGGTCAGATATGTAATGGAGAACATATCAACTTACCATATATGTTCTTCCTTCACAGAGCTCACCATTCGTCCCATCATTTGTAGAAAATATTTGAGGTTTGGGATTTGCCCACTTGGAGAAGGAGGACTAACAGTATTTCTTTCTCTCTGATTACTTTACCCAAGGCCTCCCAGGTGGGATCTGGCATCCTTCCCCTTTTTACCAACTTCACTTAGATCTTCCTAGACTTCCTATGTGCCACTCCTAAAATATAGAATCCTCAATAAAGAATTTTCCCACTTACACTTGGGAAGTTTCTTGACCTGTTTTACTAGAATTGTTTCTCATTTTTGATCACTTTTGTAAATGTGAATACTTCTCTTTTTCCTTTTTTCATAACAACTGTGTTGTGCCAAATAAGTATTCTCTTATCTCCTGAATAAATCCACCATTATGCTACACACAAACTAAAAATCACTAGGGGTTTTAAGGGCAGATTTTAATTCACATAAATAGAATAAAATTATTGAATGCTTTTATAAGCAGTGAAATCATTATGGCTACCGAGTTTGTAGTGCGTGGCCAACACTGGACGGTTTATAGTATTTTGATCAAAATAGAGCCCATATCTTTAGGTCAGCCAAACCATCAACTCAAGTCATGCACATAAAAGAAATTTTATTCTGGTTTTTGTTCATTTTCTCAGTGGTGTTTGCAATGGAACTGTGAACAGATGGTTACCTAAGAACCTGAGTCTTTGCTTAAGGCATTGAACTAGTTACTCTTGAAGGTATAGAATCTTGCCTGGCCTTGTGCCTGTTCCAAGAGAAACCTAATAGTATGGCTCTCATGATCGGATTAATCAATGGTTAATACATTTTGTAAGTGTATAATTTATTTTTATTGAGTAGAAATGTCTTTCAAGTGATTTTTTTTCCTCTAGGGAAAAATGTGCTCCATGCTTAAAATTAAATTTTTATATTGACATCCCATCAAAATAATTAAACACTACCCTAAATGATACTTAAAATTTTGGATTTTATTAAAACATGTTTTTGTATTTAAAAAAATGATGGTGCTACTTTGTCTCAGAACAAGTATAAAGTTTTCTCTTAGAATTATATATTTAATGTTTTGATTCCTAAATACATGTATATTGTATTATTACTCCATTTAATCTTCCTTATTATTTAAGAATATTCAACATAATTTTAACATAAGCTATTTAGAAGTAATTCATCATTTAATAGATGTTCAGCTTTGTCTGGAAGCTTTGCTGTCATTGTTTAAGCATCAAATCTTCTGAGGCCTTCTCAGAGCAGGTTTAGCCACTTACTTCTTTGTGTTTCTCCTTGATTTTTGTATATAGTCATAACAATTTATCTGTATAGTCAACCTGCCACTCAAGACTGTGAGGTTTCCAGTATCAGGTGCTTTGACATAAACTCAGCTCAGAGCTGGCCTATAGTGGTGCCCAAAGAATGTTTGTTAAATGAATGACTGATGTGAAATAAATTTAAGAATATAAAGTTATTATATCCAATAGCAAAGCCTTAATTCCTTGAGCCTGTATAAATCAACTTGCAGAATATTTAAATAATTAATAGAAGAATAAAGATCTAATGATGGTGATTTCTAGGTCAATATTATTTTGGCACACGTGATTAAAATTTTGATGACTGACAAAAAATTGTGTTCTTACAATGGTAAGCTTTTAGTTCAACATCCAGAGCAAAAGAGACTGAAAATTATAATGACTTACGTGGTTGAGAAAACTGATTACACCTTAAGTAAGAGACATAGAAGAGAGGCAAGGGATTGAAGTGAGCAATCAGCTGAGTATCTGTTAAAGCTAAGTAGAACGTCATGCAAACTGAGCAGGGACTCTGCTGAATGAGGTAATGAAATGAGTGGCAGAAAGCCTACTCAGAAGTCATTCTGAATGTCAGTAGGACTTTTTTTTTTGCCTTCTTCCTATATGTATTATGAAGAATTGGGACTGGAGCATTACATTTGGGAGTCAGCAATTAAAACCATCATTTTGATTTTTATACTCCCACAACATTTTTTACACTCCTACAAACCTTTTAAGACCAACCAGTTAGAAACTGTATTGGCTTCATTACTGCCTTTCAGTAATGCCTAGATCTTTCCTGCTTACTGTCCCCTTCAATATTTCTCTGAGGGCAGTTCTTCTAGTGTACTCTCTTTCCATTTTATCCCACTTAGAATTTAGGCTCATTTGCATCCAGTTTTCTCAGTTGTGGATACAAAAATATGGCTCTGGCGGGTTCCTTTCCTGATGAGATTGAGCTTGGAAAGATCAGGAGGTACACACAAAAAAATCAATCCTCCTGCCAAGGGCAGTAGATTAGAGGGTTCTTAGATGTTTCTACTTCATGGGATGCTCTTATCATTTTGGCCTTTCCTTGGCTTATTGATGTCTGCATACTAGTCTGTGGTCCTTCAGCTATCAAGTATTTAGTTTCTGAATAAATATTTATATTGCCACTCTTTGGTGTTTTAGAAATAATCTGCTATAATCCATTTTCTAAATGCTATTGGCATCCCCATCCTATTTAGTAGACCGCTATTGCTTGTGTAGTCACTTCTCTGCAGGAGTGTGGTTCTATGTTAGTGTGGCTATCATCAAAAGCAAGTATGCAATGATAGCTTGGGGTACTCTCTGAGTGCAGAGGAGGAACAATTGCTCTGGTGGCCTAGTGCAGGCTAGTGGTTTGTGCCGGATGTGCCATCTAGGTTTGCATTAGTCAAGAAGAAGGACAAGTATTCATCAGCTATCCCTTCCATACTTAGAAACTTTTTATAGGTCTTACAAAAAATAACTTGCAGTATTCTCAGAGTATAAAATGGCTTCTGGAATGATAGAACTGTCCCCGAAGAATGTTTCCAAAACTCAAAATGGAAGCTTCATTTGTGTCTTGAAGTTATTCATGAAGTAAGCCCCTAAATGAGCACAGATCTCAGGATTCAGCTAGGAGTCTCAGTAAGGGGGTGATGGTTTGGTGATCTCATGAACAGACACTGGGCTGTGAATTTTGAGGTGACCAAGGCAGCCAGGTTTCTATGCTCTAATGATGTTGTTATAAAAGTACTCTAGGACTTCCCTGGTGGCGCAGTGGTTAAGAATCCGCCTGCCAATGCAGGGGACACGGGTTCGAGCCCTGGTCCGGGAGGATCCCACATGCTGTAGAGCAACTAAGCCCGTGAGCCACAACTACGGAGCCTGCGCTTTAGAGCCCGCGAGCCACAAGTACTGAGCCCGTGTGCCACAACTACCAAAACCCGAGCGCCTAGAGCCTGTGCTCCGCAACAAGAGAAGCCACTGCAATGAGAGGCCTGTGCACCACAACGAAGAGTAGCCCCCTCTTGCTGCAACTAGAGAAAGCCTGCGCACAGCCACGAAGACCCAATGTAGCCAAAAATAAATAAATTAATTTTTAAAAAAAGTATGTTCGTTGTGGAAAAATTTGGAAAATGCAAACATGTATATAGAAAAAAATTAAAATTATGCATAAGCCCATCATTCAAAGTGGTTGTTGCTATTAACATTTTGTAGTATTTGTGCAGATTCTTTTCTGTGCACAGACAGCAGACTTACAGCATTAGGTGATTTAACATTTATATGTGATTTGTAATCACAATGGTTCCATGAAGTAGTGCAGTTTGTTGTCTTGCTAAGACACTAATGTGTATCATGCATGCTATAAAGTAGGTGCGCACAGTGACTCCAATGTCCGTGGAGCAATCACATCTCAGGGAGGCCTAGCATACAAGTTAGGGGAAATATTATGTGC
Source organism: Mesoplodon mirus (assembly GCF_964341445.2). Taxonomy (NCBI): domain Eukaryota; kingdom Metazoa; phylum Chordata; class Mammalia; order Artiodactyla; family Ziphiidae; genus Mesoplodon; species Mesoplodon mirus. The sequence continues at coordinate 169,968,699 of NC_138978.1, read as the reverse complement.
TACAGTATTACTCAAGAATCTTGGAGTTTTTAAGGTCTTTGGCTATATCCTCAAAGGATATCAAGTGTATATGGTGGCCTGTGACTATGAGTGTGTGTGTATGCTTGTGTGTAATCACATTTTATATTTAGTAGCCTGATTTTCTTCACCCAGTGTCATAGATACTTTAGCATGTTGTTAGATATTATTTATAAATTAGATAGTATTATATCAAATATTAGCTATTATTTGGAATGGCTTATTACATCCCATTAGTGGACCTACCTAATTTATTTAACATTATTGGATACTTAGGTGGCTTATAGAGTTATGTCTGTTTGTCTTATTGTTGCTATTACAAGTAACGCCGTGATGAATTTCCTTATTATTTTAGCTCAGAATTCCATGAAGTAATTAGACTGACGTGTGTGTGTCTTTAAAATTTTTGAAACATATTGCCAAATTGCTTAACAGAAAGATTATTCTCATTGACGTCCCTTCAGCAAGTTTAAACTGTGCTAGTCTCAGTGCACCTTCACCTGCATTAAGTCTTATAAAAATGGTTATAGTAACTTGACAACATAGTAGTTATTATCTTTCTTTGCATTACTCTGTGCAGTTTAATATCTCTTATTGACCATTGAATTTCTTTTTAAATTAAATCACATTTTTTGCCTGTTTTTATGTGAGATATTAGTGTTAATCTTATTAATTTGCAAGTGCTTTTTATAATAAATGGAATTAATCTTTGCCTGTCATAAACCATGAATTTGCCCACTTTTTTCCATTTCTATTGCTGCTGTCCCGGTCCAAGTCTCATTATTTTCCATCTGAATTGCTTCAGAAGCCAAAATTCCTAACAGGTCTACAAGGATCAAGCCCCTGTTTACCATTCTAGCTTTGCCTAAAGACCATCCCCTTGCTCTCTGCACTGACCTTCCTTTACTTCTTTGACCACTCATTGTCCCTGTCCTCCAGTGCCTTCACACATGTTCCTGTGCTTGGCAAGCTCCATTCTCCCCACAACCGTTCCACACAACTTTACCCAACTAAGCCCCGTTTTTAGGTTAGGCTCCCTTGAACATCCTTGTATTGATAGTGTCCTTTTCTTTTTCTTCCTTACACTGAAAACAACTATAATTCATTCTTTTTTTGGGGGGTGGGTAGGAGTTTAGTAATTTATTTATTTTTATTTTTGCTGTGTGTGTCTTCGTTTCTATGCGAGGGCTTTCTCTAGTTGTGGCGAGCGGGGGCCACTCTTCATCGCGGTGTGCGGGCCTCTGACTATCGCGGCCTCTTTTGTTGCGGAGCACAGGCTCCAGATGCGCAGGCTCAGTAGTTGTGGCTCACGGGCCTAGTTGCTCCGCGGCATGTGGGATCCTCCCAGACTAGGGCTCGAACCCGTGTCCCCTGCATTAGCAGGCAGATTCTCAACCACTGCACCACCAGGGAAGCCCCATAATTCATTCATTTTTGCAAACTAAATTTTGGAAAATTACCTGCATAAATGAGATGGGATAAGTGATTGACATGCATTATTTCTGCAGTTTTGCCAAAAATATGTACATAAAAACACATCTGTTAGGGTAGAATTTAAAAAAATGATCTCTGTGGTTCATGGAATGTGAATCACCCTCAAAGAGTGATGGACAAGACCATGAACTCTGGAGTCTGAGGGCTTGGGTAGGAATCCTGGACCCACCGATTTTGAACTGTGTAGTCTGGGGCAAGTTACTTAACCTCTCTGCACTTTGCTTTCCTCCTCTGTAAAATGGGGTTAATAATCGGATCTGTCTTTTATGATTGTTGTGAATTTCGAATGAGGTAATTCATGTGGTGCTTAGCACACAACCTGGAACATGGTAAGCACTCTATAAATGTTAGTCATTATCCTCCTTTTCATCCTCATTTCTATCTTCTTCATCTTTGAACTTTATTAAGTGCTAACTCTGTACAGCATAGAGCTAGATGGCATCTGGGTTTCTGTTTTCTTTGCAGGGAATTTCTCTGCTGGTTTTGAAGTGTTTCTTCTCAGATAACGTAGTAACTTCTGATTGTAGTTTGTGCAGTCTTTTCTGTCACTCTGCCATTCTTCTTTAGGATATTTCATTTCTGCTTCCAGAATGGTAATGCATGTCTTCTGGAATACAACATAACTTATTTTTGTTTCTTTTTTGGCAGTATAAATATTTGAGTATTAACACTCAGATCTGTTTTTCTTGACAGCTGGCAAACTTCCCCAGACTCTGCGAGGAAACGGAAAGGATTGTTGCTAACCACATTCGTGAGCGAGAAGGGAAGACAAAGGACCAGGTGAGGAGAGGCCTTCCCTAGTGGGCAGGGTCCTTGTGGGAAGTGGAAGATCTCACCAGGGTTGTTTGGTCTCCAACAGTCGGCGTATCCCTGAATGGAAAAAAAAAGAGCTGAGAACACCACCACATATGTTTATTTTTACTTATTTATGAATTTTATACATGTGTTGCTATACTAACATCTTGTGTATGTTAAAAATATAAACATATATAAAGACCTTAGAAGGATAACATTTAAAAAGCAGTAATAGGAATTCCATTATTTTTTTCAACACTTCATGAATCATCATGTGTACCCTTAGCATGTACACACCCCACTTTGAAAACCACTAATCTGGAAACATATCACATATTTTCTTTAAGATAGGGCCCACAGATGGGCACCAAGATATTCATAAATTGCTGAAATGTTTTGCAAAATGTTTAGTGTTTTTATTTTTTTTCTTGAGGAGAATGGATAAAGCTATTCATCAGCTTATCCATGGAACCTATGACTAAAAAAATAAAAACATTTAAGAACAGCTCTTTTAAGCATTTCTAACTATTTTGTAAATATACATGGTTTGTAAGGAGTGGCTTTGAAATTGTCTTTGAATCTTGGCTAACTACGAATGAACGATTATTTTCAAGTGAGGATAATTCATTGAAAAAAGTTAAGGACTACATGAAAATAATTAAAGCTTCTTAAATTTAGGTGGATGTTTTCTTAGTTATTTATAAAACATTATAATGGGAAACACAAAGGTTTTCAGAAGCTCTTCAGTTCCAGGACACAGCTGCGAGTGTGACAGCACGAAGAGGACACTGGACTGAAGCCATGTGTTCACCACAGAATAACAGCATGTTCTTGCGCAAATCACTTCTCGGGACTGTTTTTTTTCTCATGTACAATGTTGAAATGTTGGTCTATATGATCTCTGAAGTCCTCTATAAGTTAGAATTCCAAGATTTTGTGGTTCTTAGGTGAATTGGAAAGAAGGAGAGAAAGAACTGGGGAAAAGGAGGAAGGCAGAATAGGAGAGAAGAGGTAGAGACAAACCACAGGGAGAGAGACACATGCACCGTGTGTCAGAGGGTACTGTAGGATTGGGGTGGGCGTGGAAAGAGAAAGCGAAGAGACAGAGGGATGGAGGCCCGGCAGGTTGGGATATTTGTGAGGGACTCTGGTAACAACCTGCTGCTCTCTGCTCGAGCTTTGGGATTCATTGCTGCTACTTTTTTATCATCGCGTTTTGAAAGTTAACTAACGATTATTCATAGTTTTCACTTATTTTGCAACTTCCTCACTCTTGGAGTAGTCACAATAGCCAAAAGTGGGGAAAATAGACTTTGTGACTTAGTAGAGATAAACAAATCAATGTTAACTCATGAGCCAGTGAAATCAAGCCTGGGTCCAGGTATACAACCTGAGACCAGAAGTTCCCCCACACACCTAATGTCACGGCTCCTGCTGGACCAAGAAAACGAGTTCTGTTATCAATTGTACTCCTGACCTTAAGTAACTAAGATAACCATTTTAATTTGTATCTTTATTCTATGAAGTTCAAATGATAATACATCCTACTTAACTCTTAGGGATCCTGTGTAAAAACAGTATTGAGGAAAAAGTTGTATAATTATTATCTTAATTATCTTTGCGTTCATATCTAAATCAGTTAACTTCTTCATGTTTCATGTTTCAGAGTTTTTGTTTTACTGAAATGACACACTCAAATTTTTCACTGTCATTAAGATTGTGGGCTCCAGGGACTTCCTGGCGGTCCAGCGGTAAAGAATCCGCCTTCCAATGCAGGGGACGCGGGTTCCATGCACCGTAATGAAAGATCCCACATGCCTCAATGAAGATCCCCTGTGCCGCAACTAAGACCCGATGCAGCCAAAAAAAATAAGGGAAAGGATTATTAAAAAAAAAAAAGAAAAAAGATTGTGGGCTCTGGGTTCAGACTACCTGAGTTCGAACCCAAGCTCTGTCATTTGCTTTCTGTGTAAATGAACAAGTTATTTATTACTTTTACACTTCAGTTTCCTCATCTGAAAGGGAATAATAATGGTAGTTAACTCACAGGTATTTTGTGAGGATGAAATGAAGTAATCCAGATATAGCTCTTAGTTCTTCATTAATTTTAGTTGTTTTTGTTATTCCTAAAGAGCTATGACACATAGTAGACATGAGAAAGAATTGCCTTTTCTGATTTCAAGCGAGACTGTCTTCCATCTGTACCTCTGATGTAGTGATTAATTCATTCTCCAAGTGGGAGTTAAGGGAGGGAGCGAGCATCTCTCTCCTAAGTGACCATCTCAGGTGGCCTGGTTTGACAGTTAATCAACTGCCTGAAGAAGCTGGTGCCTGCCACTGCTAATATGGACCTGTGTGGCATAGTAAAAACATGGATGTTTTTGGTAACGTGAACATGTCAGTTTGCATAGATTTCACATTTGAGTTCTGAACTCCGTGCTGCTTTAGGCCATATGGTACTTCTGAAGTCGCTGGTCAGAGAGTGACCCATTTCCTTAGACCTCTGTGCCAATACTGCTTTGAGGTATTCTTGCAGTTTTTTTAAAAAATGGAATTATTACCAACCTCTGCTGTGGAAACTTTGTGTGTGGGGGAAATTCTTCAGAATTAAAAATATGAAAAACCATAAATCTGTCTGAACTTTTTTCTAAAACAAAGGTTTTTTGAGCTTTGGTGTGTGCCTGCTGTTATTCCAGGTGCTTCCATACATGTAATTGCATGTTGAAATGGTTGGCTTTGTGGGTGATTACTGCTACCAGGGGTAGCTTTACATTTCTTCAACTAAATTTTCAATAACTGTGGGTGAGAAAGGCAGTGAGAGAGAGTGAAAAAAAGAGAAAAAAATGTTCTATTTTCCTTTTCATCCCCCACATGCAACCTGGCTCTTTTCCTAGGATGAAAACAGACTCCCAGTTTCCAGGAATATGAATGAGAACAGCCATAGTTGTTATTTTTCTTCCACTTTTCCCCTGTACTGCAGTCCAAGTTAATGTGTGTGAACGTCCAAGATATTCACGACAACCTTTGGCAATGTTGAGAATTATGTAGATATTTTGCTCTTTATGGTGGCAACTACTAATTTGTGCTTAAATATTATGGTTTATTGATCCAAACTCCTAGCCAAATGGATTTGGGGTATAAAATTTAATAGAATCTGGATTTATTATAGGGAGAATAGTGACAATGCCACAGATAATCTAATAGTGATGACTCCTCCTAACTCTTCAGTTTTCTTCATTAAGAGAAGAGAAAAACCTATTATCTGATGATATGAAAGTTTTTCATACAAGTATGATATTGTTGACCCAGTTAGTGCCTGGGCATTGACTTTATGTTGGTAGTGGGGATGGGTTTGGGGTGATTCATTTAGTCTTTTTTTCGGTAGGGCTCCTTGGGGCTCACAGCAAGATTTGGTCAGATGACCAACTGAGATTAGCCACAAAAGCAAAGCCTCAGAGACCATAGCATTGGGTAATGAGTGAGAAACAATAATACTTGGCCATGTACTAATTATATGGGAATAAATTTCTCCCTTTAAAATAAACTATTCTTCAAGACTGGTAGATAGTCATAGAATTTACAGCCACAAATATTTCTCAGGCACCTGTTGTGTGTATCATGCTAGGTTCTGGGGATAAAGTGGTGAACAAGATAAATATAATCTCTGCTTCCATGGAGCTTACAGTCTTGCAGGGATGCAAAACATCAAACAAAATATAATATAAATAATTAATTACATTTGTGATAAACACCACAAAGAAAAAGTATAGGGTATAATACATAAAAATATTATGATTTATAGACTGTATGAGAGTAACAGCATGATCCAACTTGGTCTTGGGTGAGGGTGTGGGGTGAGGGTCAGGGAAGGCTTTCCTGAGGATGCACCTCTTGGGGGGCATTATATAGACTGTGCCAATGAACTGTTACCACGAATGTTTGGATGCACTCAGATTTCACCTTCAGTGAAGCCTATTGATCTCAAGGAGGCTTTCTATTTATTTGTATATTGCCTTTTTGAGTTGGTTGATGAGATACTTCTACTTGCCTATAGGGAGCTTAAAGAGATAGAAGAGGAGAGGATAAACAAGAGGTGATATTGCTATTTTGTGGCTAACATATGATGTCTACAGGAGCAGGAAGCTCTAAGCAGCTCCTCCATGACCGTCTTGCCACATGTATTTTTATACATGTGTCCTTTTGAACATTACACCTACGTTTTAGAGGAATAGAATAATTCTAGGTTCTGTGTTAAGTTGGCTCTGTGTTAAGTAAGCATGTTAAGTACATGCTTATAAACTATAATGCTGTTATCTTCATGTGGGACTCAGACTTTTCACATAGATCTTTTGTTTCTGAGTTTAGAGTAAAAATGAGAGTCTAATGAAAAAAGTTAATGCAACTTTTCATTCTAACTGAAGCATCCTTTTTAAAATTAAATAAAGATAAATGACTTGTAGGCTATTACCGAATTTAGTGTTTGAGAATATTTAAGATGGGTTTTCACTGAAGTGATTCTCTTGGACTTATAGGTACTGCTGTTGATCGACATCCAAGTCTCCTACATCAACACCAACCATGAAGATTTCATTGGCTTCGCAAAGTACGTGAAATCCTTGATTGTCACATGCATTCCTCCTGCTGGTTTGTCTCAAATACACATGTGAATTTCTACAACAACCCCAGCATTCTGTGTCAGGATTAATTCTGAGTCAACCTACTGAGGAGATCTGAGCCTCGTGGCCATGGGGCCATGTTCTCTGAATGAAGGAGTTGGCTTCTTTATTGTACAGCATGTGAAATCATATGTAGCTCAGATACTCCTTGTTTTTGGATGATGATCTGCAGTTTGTACTTGAGCTCCCATAGATAAGCAGTAACAGATGCACATTTAAAATATGTTAGGGAACAATTTCTCATATAAATTTAAAATATCAAATGCAATTCACAAGATACAAGCTATTTGGCCATCCCTAAATCAGACTATAGCGGCCTATTTTTTTAAAAAACCTGTCCTTTGTGAACTTAGATGTAATCTTTTTGGATGAACATTCTCTTTTCTATGAAGTATATATGCTTTATATAAGCTTGTCTATATATTGCTAATCTATCATCCATGTGTTCTGTTATTTTCTAATATTCTATTGCTATATTCACAGATATTGTCAGGTAAACATTATGCTTAAGTATTCAAGGTTGGTTATTTATTGTGTGACATTTTCAAGACCCTGAATTTACCATTTTTTCCTGCCCTTTAGTGGAATCAGTTTTTTATTGCTTTTAAAGAATTTTGATTCTAACTCTAAAATATACCTGTGGCATGTAAGTGGTTCCAACCTCAAGTATATAAAATATAGTTTATTTTATATAAAAAATAAGGTAAAGAGGCCTATGTACTGTTACTTTACTATGTATTCAAAAATAGGGACAAATAAAAAATCAAACACAAGAAAATGTAAAACTAGACTGACTTAGTTTTACATTTTGACTTAGAAGAAACAGATATCTAGATCATGTGATCTAAACTCAACAGTGGCCTGAGGAATTTATAGGCATGTTTTAGAGAGGAAAGTCCCAATTATTCAACAGAAAATTGTCTCATTCTGAACATAGCCTAACGAATAGTGTATACACATATTGCATCCAGCAGTTATTACTACTGTGTGGTACACTGGTTTTTAGTTTTGGTACATTAGTTTTTTCAACTGTTTTCTGTCTGTGACTTATGTGTAAAATTGTTAGAACTCAGAGATTAATATGTTCCTTTAGACAGTTGTCTTTTTTAGCCGCACTGCCCGCTCCAACTTCTAGATAGGGATTTACTCCACAGCCATTTCACACAGACCTGCTTCCCTGTCTTCTAGCCCCCATGGCTCTCATCATCTGTTCTGCTCATTTCCCTCTGCAAAATCACCAGTGGCAAGAAACCTAGACTCTGATGTGTCTTCTTGTCTCTAGGCCTGGAAGAGTGGACCTGAGAATTTCTACCTGGTTTTCTGTGTAGTCAGTGAAATCCTTGTGGCCTGTTCTGAGCTCTGCTCTAGTTGCTATGGGGGAAAGAAAAAGAAAAGGAAAAAAATTGTCTTTTAGGAGCTTGCCTAATAATTGAAAAGTATAGAGAAATGCAGGTAAAAATTTAAACTGATGCATTCTCCATTTACTTCACTTGCCTCTTTGAGGAATTTAAGAGAAAAAGAAATCCTTGAGTCATTTGAAATAACCAGGAATACTGCCTTTCATGTTGACTTTTATTGGTTACAAATGCCAGTTCGATTTTTATAAAAATGTAGCAGATGCAGATATAAACTTGACACCATAACTTAAAAGTGAAAAGGATATTGCAGCACTGTCCTGTTATGGTATCCTGATTCAAGGAGGAAACAGAAAAAAATCATAATCATTTTGGAAAGATTCAAGTTTTGAACATGTTTTTTAACCAGCACTAAATTTAAATTTCACACCTATACTCTGCTTGAAACATTTTCCCCCTAGATTATCCTTTTACTTATTTTTAAAGATAAATGGTCCAGAGTTTATGTTCTCCAGTAAATTTTAATATTTTCTACCTCAGAAACTGTTGAACTAAAGTATTATGTTGACTAGGTTTTCAAAGGCATATAATTTTGCAAATGAAAATACTTCAATTACAGCCTTTTGGTACAGTCTCTCTGTAATCCAGGTGACAGTCCTATTTTTCCAGCAGTGAGATAGATTGTGAACCTTTATGATGCTAGGGGACTAAAAAGAATCATTGTTCAAACTGCTTTAGAAACCCCGCAACTTTGCACGTTTCTCATCTAATTTAAACTGCACACCTAAACTTTCTTTTGAAGGACTGGTCTGGGAGTCAACAGTCTGAATTCTTTTTCCAGGGTTTGCCACTGATGAAGTTTGGGTTTTGGCCACTTAGTCTCTCTGTATCTTAGTTTATTGCTCTGTCAAATGGAATAATAAAAAATCCCTGTCTTGTATACTTTTCAGGATTTTCAGAAGATCAAATTAATGAAGTTATGTGAAAGTGCTTTTGAAAATTGTGGTGCAGTCTGTAAAAGTGAGAAAGTACCATATGTACACACTCATACACACACACACACACACACACAGGGGAACTTGATTCTACGAGATGTACCATTTTACTTCATTTATGATGTTTTTAATGACTGGAGTATGATGGCCACTGAAAGACTTTTTTAGTTGCTGATGTTATCGCCAAATGTAATATTTTGCACTGAGACTCAGAGGTAAATGTTCTTTCTGTTTGTATGCTGAGTTGGAGTGCATTTCAATTTGACATGGGATAATTATGATGATGAAGAAATGTTCATTTCAAAATCACTTTGAGGAGTTGTGGTATTTTTTGTGCTTTTAAAAATTAAAAAAATATGGTTGTAGCTATAAATTTTGAGGTTGGCAGGAATGCTGTTTCCATCAAGGAAGAAAAGTCAAGCCATATTTGAAGACAATTATGTAAGTATTTTTAAGTTCTGAAGATAGAAAATTAAAGTCTAGAGTTGAGGAAAATAAGCATTAGTTTCATGAGATTTTTACAGATTTACCAAAATAGGAGGACCACCCCTCAGATTTATAGGATGGTGATGTATGGAGTATTTTACACATGTAGTTTGTTTTTCAACTGGGATGACTTTTTGTTCTAAAAATTATCAAAAAGAAAGGAAAACAAATTGCTAAAATTAGATTAATGGAAGGTGATGTCTCAGAGTAGTGTTCAGAACAACTCAAAATTCTTCTTTTCGCTATAGAATTTATTCTGCCATGTTGAATATGTGAAACTTTTTTTTCATCTCCCAGTTATTTGTTAAACATGGACCGTAAAATATGTACCATGTGTAATGTATCCAATAAGCGCTGCTGTAGACTTGCTTTGGAATTTAATTTCTGAAGGCTTGATTTTTCAATTGTAATATAGTTTCTGAACCTAAAAGTTTAGTATTTCAGAAGGAAATGTCAACTTTCCTCATGACTTAAGGATTTTAATTTGTCATTCTTCCCTGGTGAAAAAAAACCCCAACATTCTATTTTTCTTAACACAACATAATTAGTTTTTGTTATTTAAGAAAGCGAGCTATTCCAATTAATTATTCTTCATTCACTTCCTCTCTTTCTCAGTAATCCTGTTGTCTGAACAGAAAGGCAAGCTTGTTAGCTGAATGCCTTGGGGAGTGAACTTTCAAATTCTTGTGCTCTTCTCCATTTTCATGGGCACAGTTTGCCTTCTGAGTTACTAAGATTTTTGCAGTCTGGTGGTTTAAGAAACATGGGCTCCGGATACACACCGTTAGAATAACATCTCTGTGCCACAAACAGCGGACCGAGGTCTGTTTATCAATTTGCTGAGTAGGTCTCCCCACCTGTTTTCTCACAGTTGAAATGATAGTGTGCAGATTTCAGTTCTCGTTATGTGAGCACCATGAAAATTCTAAGGGTGGTAGCATTCATTATATCTCTTTCCTGATCCTCTGGAATGTCTCTGTTACCATTTTACTAAAGGCAGTATATGTGAACCTTGGCACCAAATTCCAAAACAATCTTGGTCTTTACCTTTACGTTCTTTTTTTTTTTACTTTCTTTTTTTATGTGTCCCTAATACATAATCATATTCCATTGTAATGGTGTATCTAGTTCCTATTCTTACATGAGAATGTTCTCTCTCTTGCAGAATTAAAACTTAGGTATTAGATTATAGCAAGATCCTTATTTGCCAATTTAGGAATTAAATGCTTGGTTTCCTACTGGGACTGGTAGAAATATAGATTTGAGCAACTTGCAAGGACATTGTTAGTATCATCTATTTAAATAAGTTATAAATTCTAATGTTTCAAGCACTGTTTTAAAAATAAGTGGACTTCTACTTTTCTCTTTCATTCTCAAATCTGTTGTTTTGAACTTTATCTTCATCCTTAAAATGAGTCTTAGGAGATGAGTCATCTTTCTTTTATAGGTCCCCAAGTTCTGTAGGGTTTTCTTGCATAATATTTAGCTTGAGACTTCACTAAAGATCCTGCAGGGGCAGTCAACATCATGTAGTTTTCTTCTTCCTTTGGCTTCAATCTGATTGGATGGAGCCAAGCCTACATGTGATAAGTTGCAATCTTGGGGCTCTCAGCAACTGTTTATAATCTTCTTGGGGTAATATAAAAGAACATTCTAAAAGAGATTCTTTACTCCAGAGCAGTGCTGTCTAATAGAACTTTCTGAGATGATGGAAATATTTTATAACCTATGCTGTCCAATACAGTAGCCACTAGCTACATGTGACTATTGAGTAGCTGAAATGTGGCTAGTAAAGCAGAAAAAATGAAAATTAAATTTTAATTAATTAAAAATTTAATTTAAACAGCCACTTCTGGGTACCAGTGACTGTATTGGACAGCACAGTTCTAGAATATGGTGAATCCAGCTGATTGCTCTGGGTCCTTTAGTGGGCTATACTTTATTGACAACTTGGTGGTAACCTACAGTGGTGGCTTCAAGAAGAGAAAAAAGAGGTAACTCTGTTAGCTGCTTCTAAACAAACCCCAGGGCTCAGGAATATACAGTCAGCTTTTTAAATGCTCTGTCACTACAGTATAAAGGATAGACTTTTCTCTTGCACTGCCTTAGTCTGTATGTTGCCATTTTTCTAGCAATTCCTCCATCATAGCCCAACTGACGTTTCTTTTTTTTTTTTTTTTTTTTTTTTTTCAATACGTGGGCCTCTCACCGTTGTGGCCTCTCCCGCCGTGGAGCACAGGCTCTGGACGCGCAGGCCCAGCAGCCACGGCTCACAGGCCCAGCCTCCCCGCGGCATGTGGGATCCTCCCGGACCAGGGCACGAACCCGTGTCCCCTGCATTGGCAGGCGGACCCTCAACCACTGCGCCACCAGGGAAGCCCTGACGTTTCTTTTAATTTCAAGTGTCCTCTACAAGCTAAACATAGTAGTAGAGGGAGAGGTACACTCTGACGTTTGCCGTGGAATCTGCGTCACTGAGGGACTCCATTTTCTTGATTTGTTTGAGCCCTCTTTGGTTTGACTTAGAGTCAGTACTCCTCTTTCTTCTTTCTCACTTCTCTTTTACTTTTTGGTTCACCATAGTCTTGTTTCTACCACATCACTCTACTGAGACTGCTTTCGCCCAGGAACGAACAGTTAATTCAATGGACAACTCTGAGTCCTTTGTTTGACATCATTAACCACTCCTTGTTGAAGAGACCTATCCTATCCCTTTGCTGAAATAACTCTCCATTGTCTCCTGGCTTTCCTCTTTTCTGCTGTAGCCACTTCTCATTTTTATTTTGGAGCTCTTTATCCTCTGATCATGGCTTAAGAACTGCTTTTTATCATTATTCTTCTGTAGACCCTTTTCTTTTCTCACTCACTGCACTATCCCTGTCCAATAGTGTTACCCACCACAGTGGTTTCAGTTACCAGCTTTATCTGATGCCTCTAAATCTAGATCTCCATTCCAGAACTTTTTCTTGAACTGTTACCATATTCAGCTACATAACTGGGAATCTCTATTTGTATATCCTAGGCAAGCCTCAACCCAATATTCCCAAATTAAACTCATCATCTGATTTTATATTTCATGCCTCCTCCATTGTTCCCACTCTCTGGGTGGTAACTCCCAGTTGCTCAAACCAGAAACCTGAGTGTCATTCTTTACTCCTTGTTCCCCTCACCTTTGTCTCCTTCCATCTTTCACAGGTCCATATGATTCTACCTCTATAATATTTTTGGAATTTTTTCTATTTCTTCCTATCATCATTGTTATTACTAAAGTTAGTCTTCTCTTGGGTGGTTTGCTACAATGGTCTCCTTGCCCCTTGTCATGTTCTTTCTCATTCCTTCTGGAATTCTTATTACTTTCAGAATAAAGTGTAAACTCATTAGTGTGGTTTCCAAGGCCCTGTAGAATCTGTCTTTTGCTTACCTCTTCAGCCTATTCTATTGTTACTATTCCTCTCTATCCCACCCCCTAACTCTGTGCTGTACCCAGACTGGCCACTTTTGGATTCCTAAATGTACCATACATACTCTTGCTGCAGCACATGTCTATGGCACACTTCTTCAAATTATTTAAATTTCCTATTGCAGATAAACATTAAAAATCCGGTGTATATAACCCTGGTATCAAAATACAATTCCATAAATATTTCTTAAGAAACTAAACACTGCGAGGTAATGTCAGTGCTGAGAGAGGTAGAGATACTGATTAATGCAACACACCGTTGGCCATCAAGCAGCAGACCTTGTTGGAGGGGAGTTAGAGGCCTGCGTATAACACAATCCTGTTTATAGAATACAGGCACAGACCAAGAGCTAGCGGAGTTCATGGGAAGGAGAGATAACTGGAGGTTTCTGAGAAGGCATAATTCAGAAATGGTACTTGCTTTGATTTTGAAGGCTGGGCAGGACTCCAACAGTCAGAGGGAGGGGGTCAAGGCTGGCTGCTTCCTGTCTTCCCTGGTTCAGAGTCGATACTATTTCAGGGAGGTAATATTTAATAAAACACTTCTTTGATCATGCCATTTTCTGGCTTAGAATCTTTGAATACTTTCTGCTGCCTTCAGTATAATGACCAAATTCTCCATAATTGGCCCTAACATAGAGTTATTGTACTAGGTGGCTTTTAAGGTCATTTATTGAATACAAACCTGAGTCTATGGTCATACAATTTTTCCCATAATTGTTTTACTTTCCACAACTTCCCTACATGCCCCAGATTTCTACCTCCTGGCTTTGCTTATACTACTCCATTCTCTTGGAATGCGGTTGATTTTCTTCCTCTATTAAAATTTTACTTTTCTTCAAGTTTTCTATGAAAATCTCAGATCAAATCAGACCAAAATGATCTTTCTTTTCTCTAAACATTCAGAGCAATTACTATGTACAGGATTTATCTGATAAATGGTCACACATACCCCTTGGCACATCATTATAGTCTTTTTTTTTTTTTTTTTTTTTTTGTGGTACGCGGGCTTCTCACTGTTATGGCCTCTCCCGTTGCGGAGCACAGGCTCCGGACGCGCAGGCTCAGCGGCCATGGCTCACGGGCCCAGCCGCTCCGCGGCATGTGGGATCTTCCCAGACGGGGGCACGAACCCGTGTCCCCTGCATCGGCAGGCGGACTCTCAACCACTGCGCCACCAGGGAAGCCCTGTCATTATAGTCTTATTGCATATGCACATGGACATGGATAGACACAAATATGCAAAAATTTTTTTGAGCTAAGAGGTAACATGGATTATTTTTCTTTGAATGTCTTTCAATGTGCTCTTATTTTTATAAAAAGTTAAACCTTTTGTTATATAATTTCAAAATCATTATGTTTCAGAGCATTAAACTAATTAACCTAATTTGGTTTTATGTGTTTTAATGTTCTGGCGAACTCTTCAGCAGTGACTTGTGTGTAGTAGGAATTTTATATGATTAATAACGTACACACAGATAATAAGATATGGGGTTAATTATATCCCACATTTGAAACAGAAGCACTTTTTTTGGCTTTCTATTACAGCCTCACATATTTATTCTTTTAGAGCTTATTCCTTAGTTATTTGTGTTTTGTGTATGTGTGTCACTACCCACACTAGATAAATTGTAGGCTCTTTTTACAAGGACCATATCTTATTTATGTTTATATGTTCCACAGAGTTCCTTTCAGATAGTTGGTGCCCTAAAAGTTTTGACTTATGTCAAATTAAAACATTATATATAGGTGTGTTTTACAATATTGCAGATATAACCAGTTAAGGACCTACTACCAAGAATACCTCCAGAGACTCAAATTAACTTGCAAGTCCTTACATGGTTTTCTGTGAACACATTTTTAAATAAGTATTTTGAAATACTTTCAGTCCAGTTATCATTGCATTCCTAAGAATTATGATAAAGGATGTTTTCTATCTAGGCAGATTATTTTTTATTATGTTACTTATGGAGTAGCTTTAAGTACCTAAATACATCATTAACAGAAGTATCTTTGGATTTATGGGGCCAGTTGCTGCAAAAAAGATTATTTTTTAGGTGAAAAGTAAAGGTAATTTAGTATTTGTTCTAACACTAATATTTGAGATTGGCTTATAAAATAAATCTATTTTTTCCCTGCATATTCTTATAAGTGGTAGATCCTAAATATGCATTATTTAGTAGATGAACATTCTATGTCAGTGGAAAATCTCTTCACCTAGTGGATTTCACAAGCATCTTAGAGTAACTTTGCATCTCAAGGAATCTTAGATGTAAAAGAAACTTAAGAAACAGTCCCCCAGCACTTGTCTCTGTCTCTCTGACTACACACACACACACACGCACACACACACACACACTTTATAGCCAAGAAAGCCAAGAAACTAAGGTCTATTTAGGTCATACTCTTTGCCTAAGGTAGCACAAGGAGTCATCAACAATCTCTATGTTTTTTGCTTTATATTCAGTTTCTTTTCTCTTATATGATTTTTAGGGGACCTATACATAATTTGAGGGTCCCCAGTAGTTCACCTACTTCAAAGTAAACACCTGTAAATCTGCCATAGTTCTAAGTTACCACTACTAGTCAGTGATTTATTTTAAAATAGTTCCTGTTTTTTTAAAAAAAAAAAAAAAAACCTCTAAAACACAAGTATGATGCTTGAGAGAGATGGTCATATCCATGAAGAAGGCATGATCACATTATAATAGTAGTTTTCCCATTTCTTCCTAGAAGAGAGGAAAGCCTGGAGGACCCTGGAGAAAGAAAACATGGGATCTGAAGCCCCAGGAAGAGTAGTACTTTAGGCACACTTTGTGCATCAGGGCATGGTGGGCAGCCAGAGGGCAGTGTGGGCTCATCAGACCCCTGGTCACAGACACAACCTTCACCTCATTCACAACCTCACCACAAAAACCTGAATAATGTAGATTTGGATTATGCAGAGAAAAGGTTGGAGAGAGATGAATTTCATAGTAATTAAGGGAATTAAGCATTTAACTAAAGAATAGAAAAATAATAAGAACTGAGGAGAGAAGAAAAGCTAACTCTGAAATTAGCAAATTGAAAAAGAAAGAGACACAAAACATCTTTATTAATGAAATACAGTGTGGCCTTTTAGCACCCACCTCTTCCCCATCCTCAGTTGAAGGTAGTATATAGTTTTTCTATGAGTTTGAAGGGAAACACCTTAAATACATCATGGGAGATTATAAAAGATTGCCATTTTGAGCAACTGTTCTAAGTGTGGCATTGATTTCTGATGTGCTGCTGAGCTATAATATCCCACTACTTTAAACAGTTGATTGATAACCTTAATCTATCTTTTCTCTGTTTTAGACTATTTCATTAATCTCTAAAACAGCTTCTATAAACAACTAAACAATCAGAGGGTTCAGTATTGCTAGTCTTCTCAGAATAACCAAAATGAGTTGTATTTTCTTATATTGATATATGTTTACTCATGGACTCACCAAAAGAAAGCCTTCAATCTTTTGAGAGATAGAGTAACATATTGCCTAATCCTGAGATTTCTGGGGTTAAATTGTTGGGGTGATATCTGACTCTTATCCCTTCTGTGCTCCTGTTATAATGGTATCAGCCTCATTGGATTTCTCATTCAACAGATATTTGTTGAAGCCAACTATGTGCCAGGTAGTTTCTACGCACTGGGGTTATAGCAGTGAATGAAACAGGCAAAAACCCCTGCTCACAAGGAGCTTTCATTCTAATGGAGGGAGGCAGATAATAAACACAAAAAAAATCAGTCAACTATATAGTATGTTTGAAGGTGAAAAATGCCATAGAGAAAAGCAGAACAGTATAAAGGGGATGAGAATCCTGGAGGAAGGGAGGGATTCAATTTTGAATAGGGTGGTTGTGGTAGGTCTCACTGTAAAGATAAATTGGAATAAAGACTTGAAGGAGGTGATGTTGGGAGCCTAGGCTGATGGAGCAGCTGGCATAAAGGCTTTGAGGTGGGAGTGTGCATGGTGGGATCAAAAAAAAAAAAAGGAGATCAGTATGGCTGGACCTTTCGAATGAAAGAGGTGGAGAATAGGAGGAGATGAGTCAAAGAGGTGGAGAGTGGGGGTTAAGGGCCTTGTGGACCATTGCAAGAATTTTGACTTTTACCCTGAGTGTAATTGTATTGCATAGCAATAGAGGGTTTTGAGCAGAAGAGTGACAGGAACCCCCCTTTAAAAGGATCACTCTGGCTTCTGTGTTGAGAATAGACATTAGGGGGACAAGCGTGTAAGACCAAAGAGACCAAAGAGTAAGTGATGACAACAGTGCAAGTGAGAGATAATGGTGGCTTGGAACAAGATAGTGGCAATGGAATAAAAAGATGTTGAATTTTAAAGACATTTTGAGTAGAGTCAATAGCATTTTCTGACGATTTGATGTGGAAGAGAAAGGGGAACCAAGGACTTTGGCTTAAGCACTTGGCAATATGGAATTGCCATTAATTAAAAAGGGGAAGAATGTGGGTGGAACAGGATTTAGGGAGGATGTCACAAGTTCAGTTTTCACAGATTAAGTTTGAGATGCCCATTAGACATCCAAGTGGAAATTTTGAGTTGTTGAAAACATATTTGAGTCTAGAATTGATGAGATGGGTCCAAGCTGAAGATGCACTATGGGAGTTGTCAGAGTATAGTGGAATTCAAAGCAATGAGATTAGATGATATCATGAGTTTGGGGTCTGGAATTAGACTACCTAGTACCAGCACTTGTTAGCTGAGTAATTTTGGGGAAGCCACTCAGCTTCTCTGTGACTCAGTCTCTCTATATGTAAAATGAATGAATATTACCTCACAGGGTTAAAATTAAAATAAAATCACTAATATCTGTAAACCACTTAGAACATGGCATATACTCAAAAAGTGCTGTCAATTTTCAGTACAATCTTATATACCTGTGGGATATCACTAATCCTTAACCTTGACTTATTAATGCAGCAATACAGGTTTTCTTCCTGTGGTGTATTTTTGATTTGTGATTACTAATTGGTTCTAGAAGTTCCATTGAGTTGGTTTTGCTTCCAGAATTAAACTGACCTGGATTTTTTATATTAGATCTGCCTCAGTTGTTGATATATTTTTAATGCCTGTATTTATTTTAGTATCTGTTACTTGCTCAGAAAAAAATCTTATGATTTTCTTCAGTGCTTCTCTCCTTTGCTTTTCTCAGTGCTCAGCAGAGGAGCAGTCAGGTTCACAAGAAAAACACAATTGGAAATCAGGTAGGAATGTTTAAAAGAATTAGAGCATGCATGTCCCAAAGAATTTGAACTAAATTGCTTGATTGACTTTTTTTAAATGCAAATTAATCATGTGCAAGTTTTGCTGGAAGTGCAACTTTTTGTTTTGTTTTTGCTTTTAAAGTTTTTGGAGTGAATTGCATTTTTTTTTTTTTTTTTTTTGCTGTTTTATGCAGTTAACCCTATTGATTTATTTTAAATAACTTTTCTGCTATTTGCTCTGCTTTTCAAATTTGACTCCTTGTGTCCTGCTTTGCTTGCTTACATTACCCCTAAATTTGATTTAACATTGACTCTGTGAGTCAGTTCAAGGTTAAAATATGGTGAGTAGTTGCATGAGCTTTCTGGTGCTGCTGACTAGTTCACACATTTGCACAGCTTGGTAACAGTGAAGGGACAGCTCTAAAGAAGGCAGTTTGGGATTTAAGATTTAATCTCTGCCACACCACATCTTGTTGGTTAATGAAGATGTTAATTCCTAAGAAGATCTGATCTTTTAAGTTTTTGTGTTTTGGGCTGGCCAGCTGTCTCTGACTAATAGCGCTCTGCAGAGATTGCATTAACTCTGACAGTTTGCTGTTTCTTTTATGTTTTATGTGATAATGAATATTTGCATTGTTATTTCTTTTCAAGTCAAAACAATGATGGTTTTATAGTTTTTTTTAAAATTCAGAGGTACAATTGTTGAACAAATTGAAACCTCTGCTCTAAAATTTTTTCCATTGTTTTGAAAGGAGAAGAGGTAATAATAGACTTTATTTTGAAAACTTTTTTTCTGAACTAAAGCATATAATTCTTTGCTATTTCAGGGAACCAATCTTCCGCCTTCAAGGCAAATTGTACGAGCTAAGTTCTGTAAGCTTTACTGTTGCTTTTTCATTTAGCATCCCAAGGGCACAGTTTGTCTTTAACTGATTAACTCAACTAGCGCTTGCTACTAATTTTTTTAAACTTAGATTGTCTTGTCCATAACACCCTATCATTGAAATAAAAATCCTCTTAAGAGGGTTCATCCCTTCACTGCTAATAACTTGCTGTGATTGAAAGGTATGAACTAGTAAATTCTAAAATGCTGTAATAATAAATGTTTAACACTGTGGGTGCTTTGATATTTCTCTAATTTTAATGGGCCTTAAAATAATTAAAATCATTAATGACCTTCATATCTGTCCTCTTATGCTATGTTGTTATAAGGTGTAAGCCTTTCATTTCCCCTTCTATGATAATATTTCCAATAAATGTAGGTGACACTTCTAACAGGTGGGTGAATATTAAACAACTGATTTTGATATATCTGTTGATACTACCCAATAGCAATTATTTGTATTTATTTTTTAAAAAATAATAAAACAAAAAGTAAAATTACACTGATTCACATTTTATATGGCTTTAGAGTTGAAGCTTTTAAAACCAGATGCTATATCTTCACTTAATGGAAGTATAAAGATATTGTCAAATTACTAGCATTAAAAGAAAAAAGAAATTATACTCATTTCTACCATGGGCAAGGCAGCCCTAAAATCTTTCTTCCAGCTATGCACAACTTGAGAATGAGATCGGAAGATGGGTCAGTTATTTTCTTCATGATGCTTTGGCAGAAACAAACTTTGGAGCGAGATATTCCTGGGTTCAAATTCTCCTCTGTCACATAGTAGCAATGTGGCCTTGGACAAATTGAACCTGAGTTTGCCCAATTGTGTGATGGGAAGAATAGAAAATATCTCTGCCTGGTGATTGTGAGAATCAGAAATAACCTACACCATGAGGTTTGCAGCTGGGTACTAGATACGTGCCCTATAAAGAGTAGACGGTAGGTAGGTAGGTGCTGCTTCTTGGAACTTTGGGGAGAAAAAAAATATGGAGTATAAGAAAGTTATAAAAGTTATTAAATGAGAACAGTGAAACATTTGGGAAAATTAGAAGCTATGGCAATTATTCTGTAGATTACAATGGCTAGATTAAGCCTGGGTGTGGTGTAATGGATTTACCTATAAAACTTTCCTCATGGTCAGAATTCTAGCTCATAGAAGTTTATACTTATTGGAAAAGCAATAGTATAGTGGCATAAATGCATACTTTAAATCAGATCTGGATGGAAACTCAGAGCAGTTTTTAATTATATTGCCTCCAAATGCTAAAATCATGCTAATTGTGTTTCTGTGCCTTTCCTTTCACTGAGTACTTCAAAGCCCATACATTATGGAAGTTTTATAACTCAAGATAATAGAATTGGGGTGAGTGTTGTAATAGAATACAGATCCCTTATCCAAAACCTCTGGGGCCAGATGTGCCTTGAAGGTCAGAACTTTCTGGATTTTAGAAAAATATTGCATATATTATATATTACCCAGTATTCCTGTGGGGTCAGAGGCAGCACCCTGTAATTAAACATATTGTATTTCTGCAGTGAAACAAATGATAATCACACCAAGTAGATTAAATGAAAGACATAAATATTTTCACATCAAGTCAGGTTTTGCTGCCAAATTTATTGCTGTTGTTGCTGTTGTTTTAACCTTTCACTTTGCAAGTAAGAGGTTATGAACCTGAATATCTTATTTTTCAGAACCAAATCCAATAATTAAACACTATACAGTATATTTTAAAGAATCCTTTATTGTTTTTTTTCTGCTTAGCAGAAATGAACCATAATGACTTGAAACCCCTTTTTTTTATGAATCTGAATAACTGAGGTTGATTTGGGTTTGTATTAAAAAATCAAGAAGCTCAAAAGACAGGGAGCTTTGGAGCTTAGCCTGCTAACTGATGTCAGCTTTAATGGTTGGTGAGGCTAAGATACTCTGCACTATCCTAGCAAATGCTTCATTCATTCTGATATCCTCTTAGCACTCCTGATTATAAGAGATGGCTGTGCAGAATCTATTCTGAATACTTTGGAAGAATTTGAAGAAAGAAAAATTCCTCCTTAAAGTCTAAATCCCCATTTGTTTTCACCTGCCTAAAAATTTGTCTGCTTAACAGTTCTACATGCTGGTGTCAACAAATGTATGAAAAAAATGTGAGCACACAATTAGCCTAAAGTTGCACTGCCCAGAAATTTCAACGTAAACTTCATTCATCCCTTCACTCATCCCTTGTGTATTTGAAACTTTTGAGAGTCAAAACTGTGATAGATGTTAGAATGATGAATAAATCATGGGCCCTGCTGTCAGGGAGCTCACATCCCAGTGGGGATTATGGTAAGTAGTTGAAGTCTGTCCCCTTTTTCAAGGTTAGCTCCTTCTGATACTTCAGGCCTCATTGAAACATCACTTCAGTAAGAGGCTGGCCCTGACTGTTGAATCTAAAGTCACCTTTCCTCCCCCAAATCTTGTCATTATTATCTATCTTGTTTATTTATTATTTTTTGTTTTCTTTCACTAGGACAGTAAGCTCCATTAAAGCTATTTCTTTTAAATTTTATTTTTTTATTTTTTTGGCTGTGCTGGGTCTTTGTTGCTGCACGTGGGCTTTCTCTAGTTGGGGTGAGCGGGGGCTACTCTTTGTTGTGCTGCATGAGCTTCTCATTGCAGTGGCTTCTCTTGTTGTGGAGCACAGACTCTAGGCACGTGGGCTCCAGTAGTTGCAGCATGTGGGCTCAGTAATTGTGGCACTTGGGCCCTAGAGTGTGTGGGCTTCAGTAGTTGCAACACGTGGGCTCAGTAGTTGCAGCTTGCGGGCTCTAGAGCGCAGGCTCAGTAGTTGTGGCACACGGGCTTAGTTGCTCTGCGGCATGTGGAATCTTCCTGGACCAGGGCTCGAACCTGTGTCCCCTGCATTGGCAGGCAGATTCTTAACCACTGTGCCACTAGGGAAGTCCCAAAGCTATTTTTTTTGTGTGTGTGATGGTGAAAGTAGTGGAGTATCATTGTAAGGTTTTAAGTGCAATCATAATAATACTTTAGAAAGATCATTTTGCCTATAGTGTGGAGAAAGATTTTGAAGGGAGGACGAGATTAGAAAAAGTAGACTAGTTAGGAGTCTAGTCTAGGAGTCTAGCCTCCTAACAGTTAAGAGGCTGTTGCACACAAAAGATTATGATTATTTGGGTTAGCTAAGTTCTCTGTACTAGATTTGAGGAGAAGCTGATGAATTCAGGAGATATTAAGTAGAAAGAATCTAAAGGATTGTGATGAATTAGATGTTGAGGAGAGCACTGGGGATTGTCAGCAATGCAGTGTGGACACCTGATTTAGGCACAGATGAGATGGTGGTGCTCTTCATGGAGAAAGGAACATAGTGAGGAAGGGTAGATATGTTGAATATAGTCACTGTGGAAGATTGGAGTAAAAATATCCAGTGGGAAGTTGGATGAAAGTGCCTAGACTTCAGAAGAGACAGAGAACCATTTATTCCAAAAATAGGGAACCAGTGAAAGATTTCCAGTAGGGAAGGGGTATCATCTGATTTATATGTTGGAAAGATCGGTGTATTAGCCATATGAAATGATTTGGAAGAATAAAACTAGATATATGGAAACTGATGAAGATATTTCTGAAATAATTCAGGTAAGAAAATACAAATGTCAATAGCAGGAGGTATCTAAGAGAAGGACAGGTTCAAAAATATGTTTAGGGGATGGAAAGAGTTATAAATAGTTGTGGAGTTGGGTGGGGGGTGTTAAGTCATTCTCCCAGGCTATGGCTAGGGAGGTCTACTGACAAAGGGAGTACAGATGAAGGAGGAGCAGATTTCAGTGGAGGTGGGAGAAGAAGTGGTGATTTCAGTTTCAGATATATTTTTTGTGCCTATTGGAGATGTCAGTAGAGTTTGAGGTTCAAGACTCATCTAGACTGGAGATATAAGTTTTACAGTTCTCAATGTGTACATCGTAGTTGAAGCCATGGGAGTAGATGAGATCACCTCCAGAAGATGAAAGCATAGAAGGAAATGTGGGATTTAAAGGATAAAAGAGAAAGAAGAGTTGGGACAGAACGAGGAACTGAAAAGGAGTCTAAGACGTGATAAGAGAAGTAGGAAAACTTGGAGAGTAGTAGAATGAGAGCTCAGGCAAGAGACTGTTTCAAAGAGGGAATGGTCAAGTAGTATTAGATATTTCCAAGAGCTCAAGAAGCACTGGGGAAGTTGTCAGATGGGTGGACTGGTAGAAGGTCCTGCACATTGTTTGGACCACCGAGGTAGTACCAGTCCTCTTGGTCTTGTGAACTGCTTTTCTACTCCACAGCTGGAGGGTAGAGCAAATCTAAGAAAGCAGGCAATGGAATTAATACCCTGAGCTGAAGTTTTTCTAGGGAAGCAGCATGTAAGGTCAAAAGAGCAGATGAGTTAAAGTTTTGAAGAAAGACAGTTTGAAATAAAGGATTGATATGAATGGTTCTGATTAGTGTACTAGTCATGACATTAGTCAGGAGAGGTTAACCAAGTAACAATCCCAGAATTTCAATAGCTTAATATAATAACAATTTAATTCACCCTGCTATGGCAATTCAATCAAGTCATCTAGATGGGGCTGGGGTGAGGCAACCCTGCTTCACGTGGTCAGTCACGGACTTTCGAATTCTCTTCATTCTTCCAAAAGATGAGAAGGAACGAAGGCTGAGTGTCTTTTTGAATTATGGTTTTCTCAGGGTATATGCCCAGGAGTGGGACTGCTGGGTCATATGGTAGTTCTATTTTCAGTCTTTTAAGGAACCTCCATACTGTTCTCCATAGTAGCTGTATCAATTTACATTCCCACCAACAATGCAGAAGGGTTCCCTTTTCTCCACACCCTCTCCAGCATTTATTGTTTATAGATTTTTTGATGATGACCATTCTGACCAGTGTGAGGTGATACCTCATTGTGGTTTTGATTTGCATTTCTCTGATTATTAGTGGTGTTGAGCATCACAGGGAGAGGAAGGGGAAGCTGGGATGAAGTGAGAGAGTAGCACTGACATATATACACTAACAAATGTAAAATGGATGGCTAGTGGGAAGCAGCCGCATAGCACAGGGAGATCAGCTCGATGCTTTGTGACCACCTAGAGGGATGGGATGGGGAGGGGGGGGAAGGAGGCTCAAGAGGCAGGTGATATGGGGATATGTGTATACGTATAGCTGATTCACTTTGTTGTACAGCAGAAACTAACACAGCATTGTAAAGCAATTATACTCCAATAAAGATATAAAAAATAAAGAAAACAAAAGAAGGCTGAGTGAGGGAGGTTTGTAAGGACCGGCCTGGAAGTGGCACACATCTTTTCCATTTCCATTCCATTGACCAGAACTCAGTCGTGGCCTCACCTAACTGCAAAGGAAACAGGAAAATATAATCTGAGATTGGGCCCAGAAAAAAAGACAAGACAAAAGATGATGTTGACTGAAAATTGAAAGGAAATGGGGAAACAAGGGCACTGGGGTTTTTCTGAAATTAGAGAAAATGTGTACCAGGATTAAGGGGAAAAATTAGGGTTGCAGGTTGAAGTCAGTGAGTGGGATGTTGTATCTCAAGGTTTAAGAGGGAAGAGAATGCCACCTTAAAGTCATAGATGTTATTGGAATAAGAAGGAACAGACACTGGAGGAGGGAAATGACAAATGATAGCTACAGATATTTGTGGAACATTGTCTTCAGGAGGTCTGTGTAGTAAAAAGAAATAGGGATGAAGTTTTCTGGAGTTGAATGTGTTAAGGGCCAGGATATATTGAGACCAGGAGGAATGATGTGGCTTTTACGTGACTGATAATCCATTCCTTTAGCTGTAAAAGTCTACAGCCAGAAGTGCTGACCTGCTCTTTGGCCCAGACTGCATCCAACTGCAATTGCGTAACTAGGAAGACCTTTTCCTTTGGCAGGGAGCAGAGCAGGTGCTTGCAGGATACCTCCTAGTTCCGGACTATCAGGGTACCTTCTAGTACTGGGCTTATTGTCCATTTTGTTTCCCACCAACGTGCCTTCTGTTGCTCTAACTTTAGAATCAATTGTGAAATTTGGCTTTCCCAAACCTACAAGTCTCCAGATAACTGGATTCTCAACCTTCTTGAATTGTAGGCTGTAAGGTAAAAAGACCTTTCTTATCAACACAGGGTCTCTTCCCTCCCTACTTTCTGAAAGCTAGTTTCAGCAGACAGTAGTCTCTTTTCCTTAGGACCCCCTACAGGTCTAAAAAGATCAACACACTCCAATATTCTAAAATTTTCCTACCAAGTTCCCTAGTTCTTCCATCTCCGTAAGTAATAGTTCGAGACCACTGTTAAAAGAGGTGAGAGTTCTGGGTTTCCCTGGTGGCGCAGTGGTTGAGAATCTGCCTGCTAATGCAGGGGACACAGGTTTGAGCCCTGGTCTGGGAGGATCCCACATGCCGCGGAGCAACTAGGCCCGTGAGCCACAACTACTGAGCCTGCGCGTCTGGAGCCTGTGCTCCACAACAAGAGAGGCCACGATAGTGAGAGGCCCGCACACCGCGATGAAGAGTGGCCCCCGCTTGCCACAACTAGAGAAAGCCCTCGCACAGAAACGAAGACCCAACACAGCAAAAATAAATAAATTAATTAAAATGATCCAGAATGTACCTTAAAAAAAAAAAAAAGCAGGTTACTCTTGTAGAGGGTGGCAGGTGGTGTTTTCTGAAGATGCTGCCAACACTACATTTAACACTCCAGGCTCTTAAAAAAAAAAAAAAAGAAAGAGGTGAGAGTTTAATCAGCTATTTTACAGCTGGATAGCAAAGACTGCCAACTTCCTAGGCTACAATAGAGGGCTCCTAACAGCCCTCCCTCCTTTTGTCCACTCAGCTAATTCCACCTTTCAGGGTCTGTCACTTTTAATTCCCACACTCATGTGACTTCCTGGTACCAATATCTATATCAGGATTCTTTCAGATATAAATTTCAGAAGAACTCAATTTAAATGACCTTGGAAGAAAGTGAATTAATTCGTTTACATGATTGAACATTTCATAGATAGTGTTAAGTACTATTTATCCATGGCTCAAACAGTATCAAGATGAACTGATTTGATAAACCATGATGAACTAGACAAACTCTTTCCAGTTTTTGGTTCTGCTTCTTTGCTATTGGCTCTATTCTTCGGCCCCAAAGAATTGCAATATGGCAGCCAGGGGGTTTCCTTCCTGGTTTGAATCCCACAGAAATAAATGAGTCTTTCTCCCAGAATTCTCAGAAGAACTCCTGAGATGCACTCTGATTGGACAGGCTTGGATCATGTGCTCATTTCTGAACCAATCACTGTGGCCAGAGAA
Organism: Mesoplodon mirus; assembly: GCF_964341445.2. NCBI lineage: Eukaryota > Metazoa > Chordata > Mammalia > Artiodactyla > Ziphiidae > Mesoplodon > Mesoplodon mirus. The sequence goes on along the minus strand of NC_138978.1, from coordinate 169,941,954 downwards.
AGAGATGTACTGATTGGCTTAAGCCAGATCACGTGGACTGGAAGTGGAGGTGGTTTTCTCTCCACTTGAAGTCAGAGCTATTGTTAGAAGAAGAGAGAATAGGGGCAGGAGGAAGTGCATCAGAGATGATGGCTACAGGTACTCGTTGAGCATTGTTTGTCTTCAGAACAATTTACTTTGGGTAATAGAATTCTTGTAGGTTTTGTCTTCTTGAAGGAATATAAGGTTTTTAATACCTCATTATTAAAACCCTATTTTCATTTATTGATTAAATTTAATAATTTTCCCAATTCATCCTCCGACTTTCTATCTCCTTCCTCCTTCTCTTTCTTTCTTTTTAAAAAATAATTCTATTGACTATACAAAGTTGAGAAGTAATATAGTACAATTGTTCTTCAGAGCTGGAATTGTGAAGCCACTCTGTGACCAGGAACAAATTATTTAACCTTCCTGTTCCTCAGGTTTCTAATTTATAATAAGCTGATAAGAATTGGAACTGCTTCACAAGGTTTTTGTAAGTATTAAATAAGATAATACAATTTAGGTACCTAGAACAGGGACTGACTGATAGTAAGTGCTATGTAAAGTACTTCCTATTATTATTGTTGTTGTTGTTATCTATTTGTATTATTCTGTTAGTCTTCAAGAAAGATAGTAATATAATTGCTTTTATTTTCAAATTGAACCTTTTCTCCCTTGGAAGTGGGGAGACTGTTACAAAGCAACAATGAAATCTGCATATCCAGTAATGGTTTATGGATTAATTTTTTTAAGGTTGTACTCCATTTATAGTTATTATAAAATATTGGCTACAGGCTGTGTATTGTACAATATATCCTTGCAGCTTATTTTATATGTAATAGTTTCTACCTCTTAATTCCCTACCCCTAGATTGCCCCTCTCCCCAGTGGTGACCACTAGTTTGTTCTCTATATCTGTGAGTCTGTTTCTTTTTTGTTATATTGACTAGTTTGTTGTATTTTTCAGATTCTACATATAAGCATTATCATATAGTAGTAGTCTTTCTCTGTCTGACTTATTTCACTTAGCAAAATACCCTCCAAGTCCATCAGTGTTGTTGCAAATGGCAAAATTTCATTCTTTTTTATGGCTGAATGGTATTCTACTGTGTATGTATAGCATATTTTCTTAATTGGTTCATCTGTTGATGGACACTTAGGTTGCTTCCATATCTTGGCAATTGTAAATAATGCTGCTATGAACGTTGGGGTACATGTATCTTTTCAAATCAGTGCTTTTGTTTTTTTCAGGTATATGCCCAGGAGTGGAATTGCTGGGTCATATGGTAGTTCTATTTTTAGTTTTTTGAGAAATCTCCATACTGTTTTCAAGTATTGGTTGCTGCACCAATTTACATTCCCACCAACAGTGTACAAATGTTCCCTTTTCTCCACATCCTTGCCAACATTTGTTATTTGTGTTCTTTTCGATGATTGCCATTCTGACAGGTGTGAGGTGATATCTCATTGTGGTTTTGACTTGCATTTCCCTGATGATTAGCCATGTTGAGCATCTTTTCATGTCCCTGTTGGCCATCTGTATTTCCTTTTTGGAGAAATGTCTATTCAGGTCTTCTGCCCATTTTTTAATCAGGTTTTTTGTTTTTTTTTTAATGTTGAGTTGTAGGATCTGTTCATATATTTCAGATATTAACCCCTTACTGGTCATATCATTTGCAAATATTTTCTCCCATTCAAGTAGGTTGTCTTTTCATTTTGTCGATGGTTTCCTTTGCTGTGCAAAAGCTTTTAAGTTTAATTAGGTCACATGTATTTATTTTTGCTTTCATTTCCTTTGCTTTAGGAGATAGATCCAAAAAAATATTGCTACAATTTATATCAAAGAGTGTTCTGCCTACATTTTCTCCTAGAAGTTTTCTGGTTTCCAGTTTTACATTTAGATCTTTAATCCATTTTGAGTTTATTTTCATATATGGTGTTAGAGAAAATTCTAATTTCATTCTTTTATGTGTAACTGTCCAATTTTCCCAGCACCACTTATTGAAGAGACTGGCTTTTTTCCAATGTATATTCTTTCTTCCTTTGTTGTAGATTAATTGACCATGAGTATGTGTTTATTTCTGGGCTCTCTATTCCATTCCATTGATCTATGCATCTGTTTTTGTGCCAGTACCATACTGTTTTGATTACTGTAGCCTTGTAGTATATTCTGAAGTCAGGGAGTGTGAATCCTCCAGCTCTGTTCTTCTCTCTCAAGATTGCTTTGGCTATTTGGGATCTTTTGTGTTTTCATACCAATTTTAGAATTTTTCTAGTTCTGTGAAAATACCATTGGTACTTTGATAGGGATTGCATTGAATCTGTAGATTTCCTTTGCTGGTGTGGTCATTTTAACAGTATTAACTTTTGCAATCCAAGAACACAATATATCTTTCTATCTCTTTGTGTTGTCTTCAGTTTCTTCCATCAGTGTCTTATAATTTTCCAAGTACAGGTCTCTTACTTCCTTAGGTAGGTTTATTCCTCAGTATTTTATTCTTTTTGATGTGATGGTAAATGGGATTGTTTCCTTAATTTCTCTTTCTTGTAGTTCATTGTTAGTATATAGAAATGCAACAGATTTTTGTATATTAATTTTGTATCCTGTGACTTTACTGAATTCATTGATGAGCTCTAGTAGTTTTCTGGTGGTGTCTTTAGGATTTTTTATGTATAGTATCCTGCCATCTGTAAATAGTGACAGTTTTACTTCTTCACTTCCAATTTGGATTCCTCTTATTTCTTCTCTCACTGCTGTGGCTAAGACTTTCAATACTATGTTGAATAAAAGTGGAGAGAGTGGGCATCCTTGTCTTGTTCCTGATGTTAGAGGAAATGCTTTCAGCTTTTCACCATTGAGTATGATGTTAGCTGTGGGTTTGTCATATATGACCTCTATTATGTTGAGGTACATTCCCTCTGTGCCCACTTTCTGGAGAGTTTTTATCATAAATGGATGTTGAATTTTGTCAAAAGCTTTTTCTGCATCTACTCAGGTGATAATATGGTTTTTATTTTTTGGTTTGTTAATATGGTATATCACATTGATTTGTGGATATTGAAAAATCCTTGCATTCTTGGGATAAATCCCACTTGATCATGGTGTATGATCCTTTTAATTTATTGTTGGGTTTAGTTTGCTAATATTTTGTTGAGGATTTTTGCGTCTATGTTCACTGGTGATATTGGTCTGTAATATTCTTTTTTTGTAATATCTTTGTCTAGTTTTGGTAACAGGGTGATGCTGGCCTCATAGAATGAGTTTGAGAGTGTTCCTTCCTCTGCATCATGGACTAATTTTTGAGGGCAGCTTTCTGAGTACAGAATAAGAAAAATGGCTTCACTCCAATATTCTAATAAGCAATTTATAGCATGTCTTTTTAAATAGATGTTATAAATTTTTAGAACCAATCAGCAGTTTCTTTATCAAGTTCTTTTAATTAAAAGTACTTTAAAAAACATTTTTGTAGGAAGAATTGTATAAATTTTTGCTCCATCTCTCTGTTGATCTACAAGGTAGCCAATTTTAATGAAACCTCTATCAATGCTCTAACAGGTGTTTGTGCTTTTTATTAAGAAATAACTGAATATTTAAAAAGTCTCAAAGATTTGTGGCAAGGTATTATATATACCTTTAAGAATATAAATGATTATCTGTATTCATGATACATTAAATAGATGTCCCTTATCAGCAAAGAAGTGTAAATGTAATTTTTATTACATGTATTGGATTGCATTTTAAGGCACACATTTCTAAAATTATGCAGTTCAAGTTTGTGGGAATATAATTTGTCATGCCAATACATGCATATATCACAACTGTTCTAGCATGTACCTTATCTGTAAAATGAGATCTATTCTTCTTAGCTGAGTTTCTTTCCTGTTACGATAATATAGCATTGCTTGTTGCTACTTAGTCTGACAAGGAAGTCTTTAAATTTATAAACTAATTCTGAGACTTCCATTTTCCTTGGTGTATTAGTTTCCTAGGGCTGCTGTAACAAAGTATTGCAAACTTGAGTAGCTTAACACAACAGAAATTTATTCTCTCAAAGTTCTGGAGACTAGAAGTCTGAAATCAAGGTGTGTTTGGGGTTATACTCTCTATGAAGGCTCTAGGGTAGCAGCTTTCCTTGCCTCTTCCTGGCTTCTGGTAGCTCCTAGCATTCCTTGACTTGTAGCTGCCTAACTCTAATCTCTGCCCCCATCTTCACATGGCTTCCTTCCAATGTGTGTCTGCCCATGTGTCCTTTCTTCTTCTTTAAGGACACCAGTCATTGGATTTGGAGCTCACTCTAATGCAGTATGACCTCGTCTTAACTTATTACATCTGCAAAGACCCTGTTTCCAAATAAGGTTACATTCTGAGGTTCCATGGACATTGTGGGAGACACTATTCAACTCACTACACTTTGGATACTTGAAGATTTTCTTTTTCTTCTTTTTAAAATGGCTTATTATAATAAACTTTACCTAGGATTTAGCTTTACAGTTTATTGCTGCACTTTAATTGTTTATTAAACTAAATTTATAATTTGGACCGTTGGAACTTTAAAAGGTATTTTCTTTATTATTCTGTTTTAAGAAAATACTAATACTTTCTCTTACTGAGATAAATCACAGCTATTCTCTCCTTCTGCATGGTACCTTTATTAAAATATTATTTTGATTAGTTTTTTTGAGGGTTGCTTCCTGAGAATTTTTCTTTTTTCTTTAAAACTCTATAGCTTACAAGATAATTTATCATGAGGAAAAAATAAAACGTTTAACACTTTTTTTTTTTTTTTTTTTTTTTTTGGCGGTACGTGGGCCTCTCACTGCCATGGCCTCTCCCGCTGCGGAGCACAGGCTCCAGACGCGCAGACCCAGCGGCCATGGCCCACGGGCCCAGCTGCTACGCGGCACGCGGGATCCTCCCAGACCAGGGCATGAACCCGCACCCCCTGCATTGGCAGGCGGACCCCCAACCACTGTGCCACCAGGGAAGCCCTAACACTTTTTTTAATGGTAATACACACACTCTCTTTTTCCTTATTCATTTTCTATGTCATCTACTCTTCTCTCCAGTCTCGCCCCACCCTCAAGAAAGGGCAGGAGTGGGAGGGAAGAGAACGGCAGAGAGAAAAAACTGACAGAGAAATGGACCCATGAAGTTCCACAGACATGCTGTGGAACTATAAATCCATATAAGATTTGGGAATTTACAATTTCAAAACCTACCAAGTAGGAAAGTTTTATTTACTAAAAAAGATGTAACAAAGTGAAAGGCTCTCTACTCCCACCAATTCTGTAGAAATCACAACAGTTAACCCTGATTACTTATGTTTCAGGTGTAGTTATAGGTACTTCACACACGTTAATTCATTACTCCTCCCAACAACCTTAAGAGGTAGGTACCCTAATTATTTCAATTTTACAGATAAGGAAAGTGAGGCATGGAGAGGCCAAGTCATGTGTCCAGTCATAAAGATGATAACTGACAGCACCAGGATTCAAATCCAGGCAGTTTGATTCTAGACCTTTTTCTCTTAATTACGGTGTTAACCACTGCTTCTAATAGTTCGTAAATTGCACAAAGAATTTTATTTAATAGTCTCAATTATGGCAAGTCACATCATTTCAGTCATTCACTATTATTTTTATTTATTACTTACATTTTTTCTTAATCTAAAGTGGATTGATCCTGAATAGAATGAACTTGGGTTTGTATAAATTAACCTGATTTGGTCATTGTGGGCTGCTATAACAGAGTAACATAGACCAGGTGACTTAAACAATAAACATTTATTTCTTGTGGTTCTGGAGGCTGGAAGTCCAAGATCAGGGTGCCAGCCTGGTTGGGTTCTTGGTGAGGGCCCTCTTCCTGTTTATGTCCTCACGTGGCCTTCCATGGTATATGAAGAGAGAGAGATCCCATGTCTCCTTCTCTTTTTATAAGGTATTAACTCCATCGTCTTCATCCTCATGATCTCACCTAACCCTCGTTACCTCCCAAAGGCCCCACCTCTTAATACCATGCCATTGGGTGTTAGGGTTTCAGCATATAAATTTTCGGGGATCATAAACATTCAGTCTACTGCACGGATCAACAATGAAAAACTATAATAGCTGTTAGAGTGTTTCCTTTTTTATCCCTTAATTCTGTGAAAGTATCTCCAGAGGGACCAATCAATAGCTTATAAAATACAACCAACTTTATTTTAATAAAATCAACAGAGGATGGAGTCCATGAAAGCCACACTTAGTGAAATGTATGGACTGCTAATTTGTTCTGTATCTTTTAAATCTAGACTTCTACTTGAAATAGAACTTAATGTATGTCTCATGATGTTTTTCCAGAAAATACACAGATGTGCTTACTGTAATTTTACAGCCAAGCTACATCTTAATTGAGGGTTTAGGGCTAAAAATCAGTGAGGAGAAAAACCCTATGTATTCAGAATTACCTTGAAATATCCCTTCAGTAGGCAGAATCTAGCCCTACCTTTCAGCTGTGATCTTTCCTCTGGGCAGTTGAGGCCTGGTCTTGTTTCACCAGGGGAAATGGGCACCTGGGCAAACTAAGGGTTTCCCCTCCTGCCTCTCTCCTGCGATCTCACAGCTACCCTTCCTCCCTCCCTGCTTCCCTCTTTTCTTCTTTCTGTCTCTTTTGTCCTAGTTGCCTGACTCTCTCTCTCTCTCTCTCTCTCTTTTTAACATGATATATTTCATTCCAAGTAAATTAAATGCCTGTGTGACTTGAATTCCTTGGAATTTTTGTAACATGTAAAATTTTATTTTCTCCCACTATTATTTTATTAACCACTGTAATTTCAGACCTGAATGTTCCTCTGAATTATCAGATAAATGACATCTTAGTGTCTTCCTGTTTATGACTATTTTCAGTGTTCATGGACATCGGGATTGTATCATTCCCTTGTTCCAGGATACTTAACTCTCACTGTTTTAATTTTCACTTCTTTAATCTCCACTCCATATCTTAGAGAAGAGGTTTCCATTTTATTCCTACACAGCCACCCAGGTGGTGGAGAAACTCCACATGGGTTGCTACTATTTGGCCCAATACCAAAAGTTGCTGGTTTTCTCCCTCAGGCAGGTCTATCATAAACCAAACCTGTGATAGACCCACCCAGGCCCCTCCCTCCCCCAACACTGCCCACTCCACCCCTTACTGCTCCTGATTGCAAGCCTGGGGAATGCCAGTGATTAGCTGCTGGATGTCTCACTCAAGTCTCCTACACCTTCACCGTAGTAGAGTTTCTCCCATTTCCATCCCTTACCAGCTAGCTCATCATCTAATCCTTTGGCCACAGTGACTTTTTAAGTAGTTAGTCAAGGATAGGATAGAGCTGGTACTCTAAAACAGAAATCTCTGCTCAAATTTTCTTTAGTTCTTGCTTCAGCCCTTCCCTTATGTGCACTGTATAGCTTATTTAGCACAGAGTTTCAGTGTAATGTATGATTTTGAAGCTTACTTTTTGTTACACAAGAAATACGTAAACATATTTTCACTGTGAAAAAAGTAATGCACATCAAGTAAATATACCCTTGACCCTTACCCAGTCTCATTCACCTTCATAGCTATAGCTACTGTTACCATTCTGGAGCATATGTACACATATACATACATGCCCAAACACATATGTACATACACACATGATTTGTGATTTTAAAAAATGAAAGGTTTGTACATATTTTACACTATAGTTGTTAGCTCCACAAAGGCAATGACTTTTGTCTCTTGTTAATTGATATATCTGTGACTAGAACCTGGTATACAGTAGATGCTCAGTAAATATATGTGAAGATGAACTAACTTTATCTACTTAATGATATGTCTTGGAGATTTTTTCATGTAAGTACACAGACAGAAGACAAGACTTCTTTTACTGGCACATAGTATTATTGTATATTCCACAGTGCAGATGTGCCAAAGTAAATTTAACCATTCCCCTAAGGATAGGTATTTGTGTTGTTGCCAGTTTTTCCAAAACAGTTGAACCAGTTTATAAACCCAACAACTATTTATGTGAGTACCTGAATCCTCAGTACTGGATAATTATATTTTATATAATTTTGAATAATCTGATGGGAAGAATAATATATTATTTTGAGTTGCATTTCACTTATTGCAAGTTATAGAGCAGCCTTTCAAATATTTAATAGACATTTGTATCCTCTCTCCTATAAAATGTCTGATTATGTCCTTTGTCCATCTTGAAAGGACTGTCGTGTTATTTTCTCATTGACATTTTAGGATTTTTATAGTTTTGATATTAATTTTATGTGTATTATATATAGTACAAATATTTTCTGCTTACTATCACTTGACTTTATTGTATATTATAAAACAAAAGTTATAATTTTGATTTAGACAAATTTTAAAAATTTTGTGGCATTTATATTTTATCTCATATTTTCTTCTAATAAGATTTTTATATATAGCTATATGAAAAAGAAAATTATTTTCTTGCTGATCACATACTTCTATTCTTTAAACCTCAGTCACTTATGTCTATAACTTACTAGAGACAGAAATTATTTTCATGCTTATTGACCAGTAGTATTCTTTTCTGAATAAGCTGTTCATGCCTTTGCTTATATACTCTTTGAAATTTTTCTTTTACTTTTTGACTTATAGAATTTTTGTATAACAATGATATTGCTCTTTTGCCATATTTATTAACAAGCATTTTTCTCATTTTCTTGTGTATGTTTTAATTTTACTTAACAGGTATTTGAGATAAAAGTTTAAAAGTTTTTGTAGTAAAATCTGTTATTCTTTTCTCCTGTCATTTCTTCCACTGCTTTTATGTTTAGAAAGGTAGTATTCACCTCAAAAGCAATTAAATATTCACCTGTGTACTTACAGCATTTTTATGAAGACATTATTGACATTTGTCTCTGTAATCCATTTAGGATTTATCATAGCACGTGGTAGAAGGTAAGGCACTAGCTTGGGGAGCAGAGTGTAGGGATTAAGAGCATGGATTCTGAAGCCTGACGGCCAGGCTTTAATATCTGGCTCTGCCACTCATCAGCTGTGGGCAAATTACTTAACATCCTTGTGCCACAGTTTCCTCCTTTGCAAAAGGGATGTGACTGTTGTATCTGCCTGTTAGAGTTAATGGGATTAAACACATTGGTTCATGTAAAGCACTGAGATCAGTCTTTGCACATTGTAACAACTCAATGATTATTGACAATGACAATAACAATATAATAATTATTATTAAAATTTTATTCCACTGGAGCGAATGTCTAAATATAATTTTTTGCATGATTCATACCATCACAATTGGTTTGCAATACTTCTTTGATCATATAATAATGGCAACAATAACAGTAATAATTATAGCCACTTACCTTTCTTGAAAGCTCAGTCTATGGCTGAGTATTGCACTGTATTCCTTACATCAATGTATGCAGTTCTACAACAACCCTATGAAGTTGGTTCCATTATTTCTCCTATTTTATAAATGATGTAACTGAAGTTTAGAAAAGTTAAATAGTTCACCATAGGTCGCAGAATGGATAAGTGGAAGAATTCTAGCCTCAGTCCAGGCCATGGACCAGTTCTTATCCTAGGATCTGGATTATTTATCCCTCCATCTGTTGATTTTTGTACAATGGCATACTTTTTAATTATTGCAGATGTCTAATATATTTTAATATCTGCTTGGTCATTTTCTTTCATTACTTTTTTAAAAAATGCATTTTGCTTTTGTAGATTATTCATTCTTTCATTTGAAGATTAAAATCTTTTCATATTCCAACTACAGTTCTATTTGAATTTTGATGAGATATTTGTAAAGCTTATAAATTAATATGGGAAAAGTCACATTTTTCATACCCTTTTATCCCATCCAACCAGATGGTGATTCCTTCTGTTTACTATAATTTCCTGGTTTTTTTCCCCTTAGTATAAGTAAATTCACATTTCTTGTTAAAATATAAAATAACTGGAATACCCTTATGTTGTAATTATAAATAGAGTGTTTTTCTGTTATATTTTCTAATTATTTAGTGCTATAAAATGAAAACTTGATTTTTAAGCATTTATTTTGAGTTTGTGGAATTTACTGTATTATCTAGTAGTTTTTAATTTAATTATAATTTTTTTCTCATTTGTGGAGTTGTATCTTTTATTTCTATTTTCATATATTATTCCTTTCAGAACATTATAAAATTATAGTAGATTTTCTTAGCTTTTCTTTTTATCTTGATGGGAATGTTTACAACCATTTGATGTTGGCTTTTGGTTTAAAATATATTTACTGTGATAAAGAAAGAAATGCCTCTATTTTTCTGCAACTGATATACTCAGAAATGAGAAGTGAGTTTTGTTGAGATGATCATGGTCTTACATATTGAACAAATTATGTAATTTGTTATACTGATAGATTTACTAACCATCCTTGCTTTCCTAGTATAAGCCCTATTTGGTCATTAGTGGGTGATTCTTTTACCATTGAATTAGTTTTCCTATTATTTAGCTTAAGATTAATATATTTTACCTATGAAATAAGGTTATTCTTTATAAAAATAAATGAATATATTTATAAATAAAAAATGAATGATTTTGCAATACTATTAAAATTCCTAGTGAAAGAGAAATGTCACAGAAACTGAGGAGAAAAGAATATTGTATGCGGGGCCTTCCCTGGTGGTCCAGTGGATGGGAATCCACCTTGCAATGCAGGGGACGCGGGTTCAAGCCCTGGTCAGGGAACTTAGGATCCCACATGCCGCAGAGCAACTAAGCCTGCACGACACAACTAAGACCCGACGCAGCCAAATAAACAAATAAATTAAAAAAAAAAAAAAGAATATTGTATGCCTCATTCCTCATTATCTCAATTTACTTGATAAGACAGGAAGCTGGGCTGTTTGTTGAGAGCTAGGGAAGTGGGAGTTAAATGTTACATGGGAGTCTTAAGAAGATGGTGAAACTCAGTATAGGTACCAAGTAGAATGTAAAGAGCAGCAAAAGGGCTTTCAGCTGTTGGCCATGCTGGGGTCTCACCACCAGTTCACATGCTGAGACTCCAGTGTAGAGATGCTAATTTCTTTATTTGTTATACTGAGAAAATCCCAGTCCTTTCAATTTAGCAAATTAAGGGATTAGCAAAGAACAAATCATAAAACCTCACTGACAACAAAGGTGCCATGGGATCTTTTGTTAGTGATGATATCCATGTCCTATATCAGAAGGTCATTTTGAAAGGGTGCCACTGATTCACCATCACAGTGAAAATAGAAGTAAATCAAAGCTGAGAAATTCTTGTATGTATTTCCAATAGAGCTCTTTTGTTATTTTTGTTCATTGCTTCCCATATTGAAATCAAATCCACCCAACATAAGTATGTCCCCAATTCGCCATGACCAAGGCAAATTGCAGTTTCTGTCCCTTGAGCACGAATCATTTCATACTCAGTGCAGTAACATTAAAGAACTTTTCTTGACTCATAATGTTTAGCCCAGGAGCCTCAAAATACAGACATCTTTACATTCTTAAGACTGAGAGAGAGTCAACTTTCATTGAGAGTCCTGAGATGTATGTTCATAGAAAAGAATGCTCATGCTGACCATGTCAGTTAGACAGGGGAGGACCTGGTCATCAGCCTTGTGGGCTCCATTCTCAGCATCACTCCCAACTCACTGCTTTATTTTGAGTCTCATTGTCAGGTAACTAAATGTCGGAGCATTTATCCTGGCATTAGTGTAAATTGCTGGGATAATTTATCATAATTAAAAAAAATTTTGTTTTGTAATGGAATAATTCCATTTGAGAATAATCTTATTTTTTCCCTCAAAAATTTAAATATATTTTCTAATCTTAGGGTCTCAGATTTCCCAGATAATAGCTTTATAAGTCAGTTCAAAATTTTATTTGCCCTAAATTCCCCACCCCTTTGTGAAGTGCCTCCTTTTCTTCTTTCTCCAGGCAGCTCAATGAACAGGTCTCTAATAGCTTCTGCAGAATCATATTAACTTTTCCTCAGGAGTAGTTTGAGTGGTACAAGAGGATTGTGATTTAATCACAGTAGTCTTAGTAGATTGAAAGAGTTAATGCTGGTCTCAGATTTATCTGAAAAATCATGGAAAGACCAATATGGTTTATTTTCCTAGTAGCATATACTTCCTAATTATGTAAGTGCAGAAAATAAAACTTATCAGAGATGATCTCTTGAGCAAAACGTAAACTTGTAGAACTTTAAACTAAGGAATAAACTGTCTTGCCCCCAAAGTAACTATGAAATCTCTTTGACTCAGCAGCCAATCCATTCCCACCTCAGGGAATTCCATTAGGCTGAATTCAATGGGATGAGTATTCCCACTCCAGGAAATGAGTGTCCTGGCTTCATAATTGAACCTAAGTTCCTTGAAGCTTTGTACTGTGCTCTTGCCTCACCAAATAATTGGCTGAAGTTTTTGTCCTGATTCCTGGTGAGGTTATTTTCACTCTTGGCCTGTGACGGATGGTCCCTGTGGGTAGATTGTGCTATGTGCTGCCATTTATATTGCCTGGATGGAGCACTACTTGGGAATACTATACATAAATAAAAATGAGTTTTAGAAATACAAATACGAATAGGAAATTCAGTCATCATCATAATTTGTTTCTAATGCCTATGATTATTCTTTGTTTGTAGTATAGTATGAATTCTTTATGTATGGAGTTCTACCACTTCCAGCTCCTTTTCTGAGTTTTAATTCAAGTCTCTATTGACTTTTTATAAATGTCTTTTATGAGAATGCACTATCATAACTAAAACATGAGTTTAATAGCAAGTCATTTGTTTCCTGCCCCAGTCTACTAAATATAATCTTAATTAAGGGAAGACATTTTTAACGTACATTTGTGTTTTTTTTTTCTCTTCAAAAACCTTTTCCTTCTCCAGCAACTCTGGTCTTCCTGTTGACCTGCTGTAAAGTGGAGGTGGGGAAAAGGAAAAGGAGGATTTGTTTTTCAGAACTCAACTATCTATAAATGACTTCCTTTTGTTTGGTACATCCATTTGCAGGGTTTCATTTTCAAATGCCTGGTTACAGGATCCATGTCCTGGAGGAAGGAACCGTGTCATCCTTCACTCATCCTGTGCACATAGCTCAACGACTGCTCCAAATATTATCTTCTATCACTTCTGGCATTTTTTGTACTTCTCCTCTTCCTGAAGTTCATAATTCATGTCACTGATTTCCGGTGCATACGGAGTCAGGTTTTAGAAATATGAGACAATTTTAAAATTACAGATGCAAAGCCTAGTGTTTGAGCCAACATCTGCAACTAGTTTACAGGATTAAGCAAAATAGCTGCTCTGGATGACTGATATTTACCAGGGCCTCTCCATTTCCCATCAGAAAGTAGAATGCCTGTTATTTATATGTTCTTCAGTTTTCAACAGAAATCAGGATTTCATCTGTTACATACCTCATTTTATTAAGTTTCCTCACAAAGTATCTTAAGTTACAGCCAATTTTCTATTAGCCATGATTAAGGAAGTCAGGAAGAATATGGGTAATTAAAATCCATAAATTAAAAGACTTATTTAACCAGAATTCAACACTCTCTCCTAAAACTTTTTGCTGAAATTACAAGCAAGTAAAACATCTGATGTGATTTTCTTTTGTTTTGTTTTGGTGCAAACAAAAAAATCTGAATGTGCCACTCCCTTGCTTACAACCACTCAAAAGTACTTCTTTCCAATTAGGATAAAGTCTAAACTTTAACATCCATTATTCATTCCGTGCCTGCTTCTAGTTCCTTCTCTTGCCACTAGCACTCTTGAATTCTGTGCTCCGGCAATAGTGACCTTCAGTCAGTGCCCTCAGTGGTCCAAACTCTTTCCCTGCTGGGGCTTTTGATGTGCTCTTTCCTGTGCTTTAGAATAGCTTCTTTTTCATTTTTGCCTGAGTAACAGCTTCTCATTTTCCTTAGTTTATCACTTCCTTAGGAGTACTTTCCCTATCCTCTATAGTGTTTTCAGTCCTCTGCTGTATGTTCCCATAACAGTCTGTCCCTTTCTCATTGATTGTTTGTGTATTTTCTTGTGTAATATTGTTCTTCCCTGTTTGCCTGTAAGCTCTGTGAAATCAGAGACAGTAGTTGCCATGCTCACTGCTATGTTCTCTGTGTCTAACGTAGTGCCTGCTCATGATAGGTGTCCAAAAAACTGTCGAATGAGAGTTACATATTTTAAAATCTGGAGGTAAATGACCAAATATGTAAATGACCTCTAAAATATTGTGAGGTTAACATTCAGAAAGGAACATCTAGAATATATTATAGCAGCTTATTAACTTTGAACGTTACTTTTTGTCATCCAGAGGAAAAAATTGGGTCTTAATTTATAATTGTTACTCAGAGTTGTCATTTCAGGCTTGCTTATGGTGATTATTCAAGTTTTCCACCTAAATACGTCACTCAAAAAATAATTACATATAGCTCTAAAGTGTGATTCTGATTGTAATAAATTCCAATTTTATAAAGAAACTGATTTAAACTTGATTAACAGTTAGAGCTAACCACCCAATTATGAATTATATTTGGACTCCAGCAGATGCTGTTGTCATTTTAGATAGGTGAGTTCTTCATTTATCATCTTTGATCTTTACGTGGTAGATATCTCCTAGGCATTGTGACAGTACAGTATGCCTGCTACACATTTACAAAAAGCCCTTGGTGGTGATGTTCCCCCTGGTTTAGAGCCATTATACCAATAATTTATTACTAACCTGTGATCTAGGGAAAGTATAACTATTTCAAAGGAGCATAAAGTACAGTTTCTACTTTGATAATATCTACCATTTATTGAACATTTACCAGATGCCAGACTTCATCTCACTTAATAGTCACAACACCTACTTGAAATTGGGACTATTAGCTCCAATTCTCAGATCAAAAAATGAGGCTTGATTAGACTAAGTAACTTGCCCAAGTTCATACATCTAGTAAATGGCAGAACTGACATACAAATCCCAAAAGTCCATGCTTTCAACTAAGCTATAATCTTATTGTGATAATGGGAGCAAGGCAAACACAATTGCTAGTAATTCAAAACAAGATGATGTAAGTGCTAAATTCAGATAATGAACAAAATGTTCAGAGAAGGAAGAGATCCATATGGACTACTGGAGCTTCTTTATTATTTATTAAAATAGTATCACAGATTAATTCCTTTTTTTCCTTAGAGTGTTATATTACCCAGAAACTGCTACATGTATTTGTACTTCTACCTATTACTCTTTGGTATATTTGAATTTTAAATAATCATGTCATAAAATTAGCTACCACTTTTTTAGTGGCTGTTTTGTATAAGGTAGTGTGTTAAGTGCTTTGTTCTTCAACACACTTTAACCTGGATCCTTGAAGGACAACACATCTTCTTGCTTCTCATTATGGGCCAGAATTTCCAGGAACTTTTTAATAACAGGTTCTCTGTTTGATATATATTTTCTTCATTGACCAATTATTAACTTAAAAAAATTTTTTTTAATTATTATTATTTTTTTGGCCACACTGCATGGCTTGCAGGCTCTTAGTTCCCCGACCAGAGATTGAAATTGTGCCCCCTGCAGTGGAAGCACAGAGTCCTACCACTGGACCGCCAGGGAATTCCCTGGCCAATTATTTACTTAAAAAAATTTTTTTGGAAGAAAATTTTTCTGCATCTAGAAGATGTTGTGCAGGTATTGATTCATTACATGAAATCAGAGTTGCATGGGAGACCTTCAACTCTGTTCCCCATCCATTCCAATCTGGCTGCTTCCCCTCTCCATCAAGCCACAAAAATAATGCTTGGTAAGGTTGTACCTCCAGCTTGTATCTGTGGAGCCACAGTGGTTTTTCAAATATTGAATGCTTTTCAGGGAACTCTACCTAATGCACTGTGGTAACCTAAATGGGAGGGAAGTCCAAGAGGGAGGGGATATCCCCTCCCTTTTGGATGTATATGTACATTTGTATGTGTATGGCTGATTCATTTTGTTGTGCAGTGGAGGCTAACACAACATTGTAAAGTGACCATACTCCAATAAAAACTAATAAAAAAAAGTCAACTGATGAGAATACTTAATTTAAGGAAAACTTTAAAAAAATATATCAACAGATAAAATTCTGTTGCTGTTTTTCTGAAACTAGAGTGATCTAACACACTTTCTGAAAAACATATAACTGATATCCCTTTTGAGCATATCTTTAAACTTTAAATGTTCCAGCCATTAAAAAAAAAGGTAACTAAAAAAAAAAAAAACCGAAAACAAATATTGAATGCTTTCATACCGGTTCTAACTGACTGCTCCCCCAAGTGCCTGCCTATCAGCAGAGAAGCTGAGAATCCCTACAACTTCCCCCTTATCCAGACATTGAAGGCAAAGTTCTGGTACAGAAGGGGACCTTTAATACCCTACCCTAGTACTTTGACCCCCACACCCCTTCAGATTGGTCATACTAGTATAATGCCATACTAGTTGTTAATTATTTTTAATATTTTCTCTTCAGTAACCCCCATGTTACCCAAACCAGTGAATAATTTTTTACTTTGAATTTACTTTCCCTCATGGTATCATATGACTTTTTCTTTTTTTTTTTTTTTACATCTTTATTGGAGTATAATTGCTTTACAATGGTGTATTAGTTTCTGCTTTATAACAAAGTGAATCAGTTATACATATACATATGTTCCCATATCCCTTCCCTCTTGCGTCTCCCTCCCTCCCACCCTCCCTATTCCACCCCTCCAGGTGGCGGTCACAAAGCACCGAGCTGATCTCCCTGTGCTATATGACTTTTTCAATCCTTTTGCCTTATTAAAACATTCTCTTCTACTGACTTCTGTTTTTCCTCCCACCTTCTAGCCACTCTTCTCTCTCCGTTGTAGGTTCATTCTCTCCTCCCAGCCATTATATATTGGCTTTCCTCAAGGTTCAGTCCTTAGTCCTCTTTTCTTCTCACTCAAACTCTCAACTTCATGTCATTTTTTTCGTACCGGTGGTTTTAATCACACTGATAATCAACAATTCACAAATCTGTTTATCTTATGATGACTTATCTATAGCCAGTGGTTTATTTTGCATGTTCACATCTTCACATGTCCAGACTGAACTCATGGCTTATCCCTTAACTAAACATATTCCTCCTACTCTCTCTTAGAGAATTGGCCTCCACGGTCTGTCCAGTTTCCAGAAACTTAAACCTTGGGAGTTGTCCTTGACACCTCATTCTCTCATCTTTTATCATTTGTCATTTAAATTTTTCTTTCTAAACAATTCTTAAATGTGTCCACTTCTCTCTCTGCCCATTTTTACCACTCTTGTCAAAGTTATCATTGTCTATGACTTAGGATTCTATCTGATCTCCATCATTGTCTGTGACTTAGGATTCTATCTGATCTCCCTGCATTCTCTCTCCCCTCTCTCTCTCCTCTCTCTCTCCTCTCTCTAACCTCTTTGTCAGACCAGAGATAGAAAAGCAAATGTTTCATGATGCAAATCTTATGTTGTTGCCCTACTTTAAACACTTCAAAGGCTTCCCATTCCTCTCAGGATAAAGACCAAATTTCTTCCCATAAATTACATGGCTAAGCATGATTCACCTCCTCTCCAGGCTTATCTTGCATAAGGCCCATTCTTGCTTTCTGTGCTATGACCATCCCATCCCTACTCCCAGCCCACACCTTTCATGTTAGTGCAAGTGCTAAAGTCTTCCAGGAGGCCTCCTCACATACTCCATGCTGGTCAGAGCTCTATTAACACACTGAACCACTTCTTGGCAGCTGCACCAGCCACAGCAGTAATTCTGTATTTATCTGTGTGAGTCTTTGCTTAGTGTCTATTCCCCCATTTGTCCATAAGCTCCATGAAGTTCAGGGACTGGTCCCCTTTTTGTTTTGGTTTTTGTTTATCCTTGTATTTTTAGTGTGCTCCCTGACATATATCAGGTACTCACTAATTTTATAATAAATAATGACTAAGGTGCTTTTCCTTTCTCTCTTGAAGAAGCTCTCTGGATTATTTTTAGTAAAATATCCAGATTCTACTCAGAGCTTGCTAATTATGTGGTATCTTTTCCTTTGTATGTGTGTGTATTTTTGTCCTTGAATGTGAGAAATAGATGACAAGCTTAGTTCTCATTCTGTTTTGTATCATTTGGAATCTCTTCCACATGGAGGGTTCCCATTAACTTCAAAGGAAGCTCTGCACATGGAAAAGATACACAGGAAAAAAGTGAAAAAAGTAGAGCCCTGATTTTCATCATGGTTAATGGCCTGGATCTTGTAGAGGTTTAGGTGAGTAAATTCTGAGAATAAACAGCTCATTCTTAGTGAATTCTTCAGAAATAGCTGTGCATGTGGCAGAAATAATGCATAAACAGGCAGTTGGGAAAATTGTGGGAAACAAGGAGAGGGGAAGAAATCCCTCAGGAGTAATTTTGAGAATCAAGATAATATAATAGCTTAGTGAGCCATAGAGGCATGAAAAACATACTCATTATGGGCTAATGTTCTGGAAGAGACTCGATGGAAAGGGTTTCAGGTGCTTTTATGGGACAGAATGAATGGAAGCTGATGGAGGCACCATAGAGGTAGTCCTTGTAGATTGGAATGGTCCAAAATAAAGTGGGAAGGAGGCTCCTTGTATTACCTGGTGAGGTTATTTTATGAAAAAATAACTTGGAGTTCTACTTAACCTATAAAATTTTATTTATGTGGTTAGGATTTAAACTTATACCAGTGTTTTTAAGTAAAGGTTGATGGTTACAGACAAACCAGAAAGTTATTATCTTTTTGGCAGCTGTATCTTCAAATAAAAAGGGGATTTGATATGAATATTAAGTGTGAGTTTCTTATTTTCAGTCAGTTTTTATTGCACACTGTTAATATGTTTTCAGTCAATCAAAATCAGCTCCTTATTTAAAATAGTCAAGTTTCTTTCATCATGATCATTTCCCACGTTATATTCCATAACTATTTCTTTTTCTGTTGTGCTGTGGAGTTATTTCACTACCCGACTATTGGTAATCTGCCTCAGTTTTCCAACATGCTGTGTTCATTACACATTAAAGGGAATCTTAAGAAATTGCCTGTTCAAAGCAAGCAATAATGTGATGGCAATTTGCATTTTTAATACCATGGAAATTGTGGGAAAATATAGGAAAATTGAAGGAGGAAATAAATATAACTTTATATCTTGCCACTAATTTTCAATCACAGTTGACATTTTGGTATATATTACAGTCTTTTTTCTATCCTTATCTTAACACATATAACCAAAATAATACCATACTTAATAATACTAATACATACTGATCTAAGTCCTTTACATATATTAACTCATATTTTTCACAACAACTGTTACAGGTGTTATTATCCATGTTATGTATGAGGAAATTGAGGCAAAGAGACTTATGCAGTGTCATCCAGCTAGCAAGTGTTGGGACTAGGAGGCAGTCCCAGATGGTCTGACTCCAGAGTCCTGCCCAGTGTTAGCACTCCCTTGCAAAAATGTTATCTCACATCATAGCGTAGGTGTTTGTCCTCAGCTTAATTTAACATCAGATGAGTATATCATAATCTGTTAAACAGTTTCCAGTTTGGCAGATAGGTTGTTTCCAATTGCTTGCTGTTAAAAACAGTATGGCCGCCAACATCCTTGTATGTGTTGTGAATTAAGGGCTAGGGCTCTGAAGTCGGACCACCAGAGAGACTCTATTTTATTCAGGTGCTAAAGTGCTGAATCCTCTGAGTGTGCTCTGCACAGCAGAGCAAAATGTAAGAAAGCCTGTTAGCAGTGCAATAGGAGCCTGACTGTAGTTCCTTTACCTGTCACATAGGGAAATCCCCCCTCAAAGGATTACTATGTTGATTAAAAGAAATAATGCACATGGAGCTCTTAGCACATCTCCTGGTACAGAGTAGTGTTAGTAAATGCTAGCTATTGTTATTTTTCTTGAATTCCTAGAAATGGAGTCAAACTGTATTCTTTGCCTATTTCAGATACTTAACAAAACTCTGTGCTCTGATTTCCTAGAAAGTTAAATCCATGAAAGGAACATCCAAACATAAAAATGTCATTTAGCCAATTCATTTGTAGTAGTATTTTACAGAGTCTTAAGAACAAAACAAACAATATTTCATCAAATATTTGATTATTTTGTATCTTAATTCGATTATTCTTTAAATCTCTTTAGATATGTTTTACCTTATTTGTTTGTTTTCACAGCTTCTTTATCCCAATCATAAGTTCAATGGGTATGAAAATCTATTTTTCACATTATGTCAGCCCACTGTGCATAGTTATGGCTGCTCTCATTTGTGATGAAGTGGGCAGAGCACCTAGCACAGTGCCTGCTCCGTCATATAGGCATTCAGTACGGATCGGTTGGCCGACTTATCAAGTGTCTCAGGGGAGAAAAACCTTTGAACACTTTCCTGAATTAAACTTATCTTTTAAAACTGCAGGCGTGAACCCCTTTCTTCCTCAGAGTGTGTGCTGTCTGTGGGCAGGCTAGCTCCCAAGTTGAACAGGGGAGAGGATGGGGGAGGGAATGGCCCTGGACTACACTTCTCTATTTATCCTTCTAAATTTACTGGTCTGAGAAGTCACTTTCCTGTTCCACGAGTGGAATGAGTGAGGAAGCAACAGGAGGGCCTCTTCGTCCCCCACCCCTTGACAGTATTCCTCAGCCTTCCTCCACTTTTTATTCCATTGAGTTTGATCATTAAGTTAGTGGTTAACTATGGGTGCAGCTAGCCCGCTTTGGGGGAAGAGATTAACAGTCTATCAGTCCTGCTCTTACCGTCTAGAAGCCTCTCCTCCAAAGCTAATCATGGCTCCTTTGGGCATCCTGCTAGGACCACTAGTGGATAGAGGGCTCTCAGATGGGTCCGAATAGTGCATCGATAAAATTCACTCCAAGGCTGTTTTGTTCCCCAGTCATGTTTCCTCCCTGTTTTATTTCCTGTTTCAAATTACATGCAGCCATTTTGTTCCCCTAGCCTATCAGAGATTCTGCAATGATCACATGACATCATTAATATAGTCTAATACATTACACCCAGTAATAAAATGTCAAGAAAATAGATGTGTCCTCAGTGTGACTATGAACCCCCTCATACTATGGAATTCTCAGAAATTAAAGTCCAAACATTACATTTCCAAAGGAATTTGCAATGTCTAAGATACTTGTGGAACATCAAATTAAAGTCCTCCCCCAATTCTTTCTGGGTTTCAGGCAAAGTGGTTCTCTTGCCCAGGTGGAGTTGGGTTCTTTTAGCAGTTACATACTCTGAGCTGGCCTCCATAAGAATGAGTTTTCCTTCTGGGCTTTGGAAGTTGAACTAATCTCTTGTGTTCCTTACTTCATGAATAAAGCAAAGAGTGGGACACAAAAGATAATACCAGCACCAGCTCCACAGCAACCAAATTTAATAAGACAAATAGACTCCCTAGTCTTTAGGCTACACTATGTTCCCAGACCCTTTTCCTAGATATAGCCACCTACTATAGCAAACATTCAGAGGTATGAATGAGAGAGGGTAGACAGAGCCTGATTTTAGCCCTACCTGGCTGTCAAGCAGTTTTTTCTAGTTTGTGAACCTATAAATTTATTGGGGGAAATCTCTCCCTAAGAGGTTAATTTTGCCGCTATGCACTTACCATAAAGGGGGAAAGCCATCCATCCATACAGTCTTGGAGAAAAACACTTGAAACATTGCTATTGCAAAGTTTAGGACTTTGCAGCCATGGCAGCCCCAGTCACCAGGTCTTGTCTGAGTTACCTTCCTGTCCTGTGCAGCATATTCAAAACCTTGTAATTTTTATTTCCCTTTTGCTTTTGTGTTTCTCTTTCTGCCTCTTGTTACATCATTTCTTCATCTAGAAGCCTGGGCCTCCTAAGGAGACTTTCTCCTGCTTATATAATCCAGAGAGAGTTTGAAAACATGTGCTGGGGTGGGAGGTGGGATTGACTCTTGAGTCTGTCAGTAAGCAACACAAGTTAAGTATAGCTGTCCACAGTTCCCTTCTTGCCCTGATCCAGGGTAAAGTATGGCACTAAGGGCAGCTAATCTAACCCTTCCTACTTCCCACCTAATAAAATAAACCTAGAACCTCAAGAGTGCTCTGTGATATACATATGGACCTCAGTTGCCTTACAGTTTAAACGTAGTAAATCTAATTCTCCCTCCTGAGGCCTACCAGGCCTGTATTTAGAAAGACTTTTCTCCCTATAGTTGAATTCTTGCCTCAGGCACACCTGTTTAGGAAAATGTCTGCCAGCCAAATTCAAGGATAAGCAGCCTATTTCCTGTGGATGCCTGTGCTCGCAAAGGTAGGCCCCTCCCAACCAGCTGAGTGACCTGCCTGGCCTGTGCCCTTGCTGAGCCTATGCAGCTCTGCAGATCCACTGACGTCAGCCCTGCGGTGTGTGAACTACCTTTATAGAAGCAGCTACTCACTTATAGTTAAAGCCTTTTGTAATCTACCAAGATCAAAATATCAAATAGTCTGTGGTTACAAACTCCACACACAGGCTGCAACAGTTAAAAGCCAGCTGCAAACCTGAGAAAAACTTGTATGGTCTACCATAAATAAGGCCAAGGTCAAAATGCCCTGCTCACAAAGTTCAAGGCCCAAAGCTTTGGCCACATTAGAACTTTTCCACATGTACTGTTTTCTTCCCATAATTTTATTCCTTGTCTGTGTATTTTATGATCCAGTGTGCTGGCCAGATGTTGAAGTCTGAATTTGTCGCTAACATATAGGTTTTGCCAAGCCTGAGAAGGCCTGACTTTTCATAGTGGGGAGGACCTAACTGGAACATATACTCTCCAGAATAGGCTTGCCTTTAAGAGGAGAGGCTGAGCTACTCCACTCTCCCTATTCCACTTTCAAAGTATCTGTATCTGGCAAAAGAAGCTTGGGTGATATTTACAGCAATACATATTAAAAACTGGTTTGCCTCAAGCCTTACAAATAAGACATGGCCTTTCAGCTCTCAAGGTCCCTTCCAGTCATATAATTATGCTCATGTTTACTTGGACACTCAAGGCAGAATTTGACATTCAAACACTAAGAGGCTGTAAATGGTTATTGTACTAAATGTTGATTGATTTATTTGGGGAATTTTAGATTTGAATATAAAATTAACATATCTTTCTCTATGAAGAGACTATAATCAATCACATTTGCCTTAACATTCTTTTCAAATTTTATTATTTAGTCTTTGCCTTCTCTTTCTCCCTACTTTCCTTTGTTTCGTTATATTAATTTCCCCTTAGTATTCTTTCTTTTTTGTTTTTAAAATATTTATTTATTTATTTATTTGGCCGTGCTGGTTCTTAGTTGTGTCACACAGGATCTTCGTTGCCGTGTGTGGGATGTTTGTTGTGGCATGTGGGGTCTTTAGCTGTGGCATGTGGGATCTAGTTCCCTGACCAGGGATCAAACCCTGGCCCCCTGCATTAGGAGCGCAGAGTCTTAGCCACTGAACCATCAGGGAAGTCCCGCCCTTTAGTTTTGTTGTCTCTTGTGTTCTGATCATTTTTCCTTAATGCTTGCCTTTTCTTATTTTGTTCCACTGTTTCTCCTTGATTTTGTGATTTCTCTCTCCCTCAATTCTTCTGTGAAAAAGTACATTAGGAATTACTTTTTCTTAATTCTTATTTTGAGCTGTTTGTCATTGGGGAAAAAAGTCCATTTTTGGCAAATATGCTTCTTTTTTTCCCCCAGGAGGGGTTGGGATTGGACCAGAGCTTCTTAAACTTTTTTATGACAGCTACTTGCTGACAGCTTTCAGTGCTGAACACACTTCCATGGATTCCTATGAAGGGATCTAGGCCATGTGTATTCACAGCACAGCAGCTGTAATCCTCTTTTTCTCTCCAAGTGAGAAAGCCTATTGCAATTAAAATGACTAATGTCATAGAATGTAATAATCTCTTCTAATTACTTTTTATGTCAGTTCTTTGCAAATATCATTTTAACTGTTATTAGTAGCTCATAATTTCCATATAGCTTAATTGACTATTCGCTGGACTAAATGATATTTAATAAATATCTGTTTTGGCTATAACGTTCAATACTTCTAGAAATAGTGGTGCATCTTTGAGAGGTGAATCCAATGATGCCAATAAGATCAGGCAATTTATTGCTTCACATCCTCTTAAATTCCCCAAACTCTATTCTTGCCTTTATTTACATAGTAGCTGACATTTTTTTTTCTTGCATTTTCTGCCTCTCTATTAGCCCCCTCCTGGCCTCATTTCTCTGCCTGGCCTAGATTAAATGGATGATCACCCAAATTACTCTCTTGCCCCAAACCTTCAACATCTTTACACCCAGGTACTTAGGTCACTTGGGTCCAGAGCCCTGGATCAGTTCCCACTTACCTTCTCTTTTTCTACGTCGAGTGTGCAGAATGTTGCTAGAGACAATAATGCAACTATGTTGATTGTGTCCCTGCAAGTTATGGTCTTCATTCTCAGCTTCCAACCATTATTTTTATGACCTTATGTTTTTAGAGCAGTTTTAGATTTACGACAAAATTGAGAGGCAGGTACAGAGATTTTTCATCTTCCCCCTGCCCCCACATGTGCATAACCTCCCCCGTTGTCAATATCACTCACCAGAGTGGTACATTTTTTTTAAAACCAAAGATGAACCTACATTGACATCATAATCACCAAAGTCCATAGTTTACCTTAGGGTTCACTCTTGCTATTGTACATTCTTTAGGTTGGAAAAAAGTATAATGTATCCATATAATATCAGAGTATTTTCAGTGCCCTAAAAATCCTATATGCTCTGCCTACTTATCTCTCCCTTTCCCTACCCCACCCTTGACAACTACTGATCTAAAGTCTCCATAGTTTTGCCTTTTCCAGAATGTCATATCATTGGAATCACACAGAATGTAGGCTTTTCAGATTGGCTTCTTTCACTTAGTAATATGCATTTAAGATTCCACCATGTCTTTTTATGGCTTGATAGCTAATTTCTTTTTAGTGCTGAATAATATTCCATTATCTGGATGAACCATGGTTTACTTATCCATTCATCTACTGAAGGACATCTCAGTTGCTACCAAGTTTTGGAAATTATGAATGAAGCTGTTATAAACATGCATATATGTACCTAAATTTTCAGTTCCTTTAGGTGAATACCAAGGATCATGATTGTGAATACCAAGGATCACATGGGAAGTGTACATCTAGTTTTGTAAGGAAGCACCAAACTGTCTTCCAAAGTGTTTGTGCCATTTTGCATTCCCACCAGCAATGTATGTAAGTTACTGTTGTTCTACATCCTCACCAGCATTTGGTGTTGTTAGTGTTTCAGATTTTGGCCATTCTAATAGGTATGTAGTGGTATCTCATAGTTTTACTTTTCATTTCCCTGATGACATGTGATACTGAGCATCTTTTCATATGCTTATTTGCTATCTGTGTATCTTTGGTGAGGTGTGTTAAAGTCTTTGGCCCAGTTTTTAATTGAGTTGTTTGTTTTCTAACTACTGAGTTTTTTTTTTTTTTTTTTTTTTTTTTGCGGTACGCGGGCCTCTCACTGCTGTGGCCTCTCTCCTGTTGTGGAGCACAGGCTCCGGACGCGCAGGCTCAGCAGCCATGGCTCACGGGCCCAGCCGCTCTGCGGCATGTGTGATCTTCCCGGACCGGGGCACGAACCCATGTGCCCTGCATCGGCAGGCGGACTCTCAACCACTGTGCCACCAGGGAAGCCCAAACTATTGAGTTTTAAGAGTTCTTTGATATGTTTGGATAACAGTCCTTTATCAATTATGTCTTTTGCAAGTATTTTCCCTTAATCTGTGGCTTGTCTTCTAATTCTCTTGATACTGTCTCTTACAGAGCAGAAGTTTTTAATTTTAATGAAGTTCAGATTACTAATTATTTCTTTCATAGATTGTGTCTTTGGTATTGTATCTAGAGAGGCATCATCATACCCAAGGTCATCTAGACTTTCTCCTATATTATCTTCTAGGAGTTTTTAGTGTTGTGTTTTGTCAATCTTTTTTTTTTTTTTTTTTACTAATTCCAGTTATGTTGTCTCATTCAATTACTGATTGTCCCAATGCTTAACACTATCCTCAAAGCTTCTTTCCAACTTCTCAGCCTCACTTTCCTGCAGATAATTATCTATTCTCTTATCCAGTGAAATGGAAAGATCAACTATAACCGTTCTAAACTTTCTACCCTTTTCCATTCAGAGAACCTACATCTACCCTCATTCTTCCAACCTCCCAGGCTCACATTCCTGTTCAAAGACAGCCCCCTCCCTGTGCACTTCATCTCATTCATTCCCATCTTTGTTGTCCTTGTATCATTTTTCTATATCACTAACCTCTTACTCTGTACTGTTAGTTCTCCTCAAGCAATAAATATGCTCGATTCTTGCCTATACTAAAAAAAAAAAAAAAAAATTCCCAAACCAAAAAACAACAGCAGCAGCAGCAACAAAAGCAATGACAAAAGCACCTCTTTTGACCCTGTGTCTCTTCTGGTTTTAACTGGCTTTCGTCCTCCTCTGGAAAGAGCTCTCTTTAGTCATTGTCTCCATTTTTCACTTCCCATTCACTTTTCAACCCAGTGAACTCTGACTTATCCCACCACCTCACTTCAACTTGCATAGCTAAAGACACTATGACGTCTTCATTGCACTTTCTATGTCCCTTTCTGTGCTGAATCTGACACTCCCAATGGCACATTCCTTGAAATTCCCCTTGCCTTTGGCTTCCATAACCTCACTGCTCTTATTTTTCTGACATTCCTGACCACCTCTTAAAAGTCAGTATTTTCCCCAGGATTTCCACTGTGAGCCACTGCTATTTCACACAGTTTTAACTGCCACCTATGTATATATGCTGATGACTTGCAAATCTGCATGTCCATTCCTAACATTTCCATTTTGCTTCAGAGGTCAGGTCACGTCTATGTGTGTCTCCCACAGGTGCCTCAGATTCAACATGGCCTTGGCTGAATTCATCATCAACTCCCCTACTTCTAAAACTTGGTTCTCTTTCTCTATTCCTTCTGATTTGGTAGCCCCATGAGTTTCAGAATCATTCTAGAACATCACAATGTCCAATAAAAATATAATGTAAGCCACATGTGTAATATAAAAATTTTCTGGTAACCACATTAAAAAATAAAATGAGTCAAGTGAAATGAATATTAAGAATAGATTTTATTTAACCCAATATATCTAAAATATTATCATTTTAACATGTGATACATTTTAAAACATTTAATAGATATTTTACATTTCTTTTGTACCAAGTTTTCAAAATCCAGTGTGTATTTTACACTTACCACACATCAGAGTTTGAACTAGTTATGAGGGCTCAATAACCATATGTGGCTAGTGGCTACTGTACAATGCAGTTCTAGTCTTTACCTTCACTAATC
Source organism: Mesoplodon mirus (assembly GCF_964341445.2). Classification (NCBI taxonomy): domain Eukaryota; kingdom Metazoa; phylum Chordata; class Mammalia; order Artiodactyla; family Ziphiidae; genus Mesoplodon; species Mesoplodon mirus. The sequence goes on along the minus strand of NC_138978.1, from coordinate 169,914,509 downwards.
TCCCTTTCACCCAGTCATAAGTCCTATTGATTTTGTCTCCTAGGTGTTTCTACAGTAGGTTTATTTATTTTCATGCTTTCTGCTCGTGGCTTTACTTTACACCTTGATCATGTCTCACTTGGTTTATTGCAATAGCTTACATAACCTAGTTTGTCTCAGGGAGCATGCAAAATTCACTGGAATGCAGGAGGATATAGTAGAACATCTACATACATATTTTTATCTAGAAAATAAGGAAACAGTTAAGATTTATTAGTATTGAATATATATATATATATATATTATATATATATATATATATATATTGATGCCAGTGCCCTCACTTTGTATCACAGAGAAGTCAATAATAAAGTTATAAATGTAACAAATAAAATACATTTCCCCCACAAAATAAAAAAAATTAAGATATTTATTTCATCTTCATATAATACTTTAGAATTTCTTTGGGTATTTCTATAGATGTACACAGTTTAGTAATACATTGGTCATATCTACTTAAAAAATTTACATGTGTACTTGAAAGTTATTTTGGTAATGCCAAATTTTATCGCTAAAATTGGTGGTCTATTGAACTGGATTGACTCTGGCTTTACCCCGCTTGCCTCTCCAGCCTCAATTTCTTCATCCCACCTCACATTTTCTGCATGAAGTGGCTCTTTCATATTTTGTTCTTGTTTGTCCTTCTTCATGGAAAACAAATAAATAGGCAAACGAACTATTTCCTGACCTAACTCTAGTTCTCTGCCAGGCTCTTTCAAGCTATCATGTCTCCAAGGAAAGCCTATTAACATTACCTAAGTTGTATCCAGTCCTCCTTCTCCTGCTAAGGATACATCTCTTACTACACTGTTATGTTGAAATTATCTCCTTATGCATCTTCATTCCCTACAAAACTAAAATTCTTGAGGACAGGGGTGTGGCATCATCATGCTTTTTCATCTTGACATATGATAGGTTCTTAACAAATGTTTGTTGAACTAAATTCATGGCTCTCCTTGATGAAGCCAGCCTGTTCTATCAATGGATGAAATGGGGATTTTCTTATTGCAATTTGTGGAGTATCTGGAAGACTTCCTCTTTGTCCAAAGATGCCTGATAAAATGAAATAGTAAATACACTTTCATTAAGTACTATAATTAATATGCTATTTGTAAGCCCTGGTAGTGTGGGTAACAATCTTATTGGGAAATAACCAGTTCCTTCTTACTAAAAAATTAAATGAGATTATTTGCTCTAAGACGAATGAAGTTTTTTTTTTTGTTTTTTTTTTTTTTTTGCTGTACGCGGGCCTCTCACTGTTGTGGCCTCTCCCGTTGCGGAGCACAGGCTCCGGACGCACAGGCTCAGCGGCCATGGCTCACGGGCCCAGCCGCTCCGCGGCATATGGGATCCTCCCAGACTGGGGCACGAACCCGTATCCCCTGCATCGGCAGGCGGACTCTCAACCACTGCGCCACCAGGGAGGCCCACGAATGAAGTTTTGATTGTATGTATACATGCAACGGCTTTCAAACTTCAGTATGAATAAGAATCACTTTGGGACATGTTAAAATGTAGATTCCTGGGTTTCATATGCACATATTCTGATTCATTTGGATTTATAGGTATCCCAAGAATCTGTACTGTTAGAAAGCATCCCAATGGTTATTTATTATAACCATTTTATTTTATTAGCTGGTAGAAACCAGCTTTCTATAATACTTTGAGAAGTATTGTTTCCTTCTTTCTGAAGCAGAGGGTTAAGAAGGAGTTAAGTTTGAACAATGGAGAGAACTACCTTAATCTGGGCCTGAATGGGTTTCTACCTGGGGGTCTGTAAAAGTTAAAGAGTTAAAAAGGAAAATGGGCAATGCTGGGAGATACTGAAACAGGGAATCAAGGGTGACAGAGACTAGGATTGTGGAAAGAGGCTTGGAAGATCAATAATGACCTTGGCTGGGCTTCCCTGGTGGCGCAGTGGTTGAGAGTCCACCTGCCGAGGCAGGGCACACGGGTTCGTGCCCCGGACTGGGAAGATCCCACATGCCACGGAGTGGCTAGGCCCGTGAGCCATGGCTGCTGAGCCCGCGCGTCTGGAGCTTGTGCTCCGCAACGGGAGAGGCCACAACAGTGAGAGGCCCGCGTACCGCAAAAAAAAAAAAAAAAAAAAAAAAAAATGACCTTGGCTTATTTCACAATTTTTCCTAGGGTTGACTTTCTTCAACTAGAAAGCTGAAAAATAAAATATAAATATAAACTTAAAATCTGATTATTATTAGGTTATTTTCATTTTCCTTTAGGAAGTGACACTCAGTCATTCAATAAGTAATTTTAAAAAAATATTTCAGGATGTTTAGGATAATGGACATTGTAGGTATAGGGTGATTTTTGACATTTAGAACAATATCATACAATTCCATATACATTTCATTTCTATGACAACAAAAATTATCTAGCATAGAGGAGATCGTAAACAATGCCGTATGGAAAACAGAATTTAACTTTATAAAAGCTGTGAGAAAAAACAGATTTTCACTTAAATGCCATTTATAGGTAATTTCTATCCAAGTTGTTAATGTTGAAAAATTTAAATGCCGTTTAAATATTTTTATGAAGACTCTATGTATTTCTTAGCTTGGCAAGTAACAACCAGAGGTAGATGGATAAACCTAGACCATTAAAAACCTCCAAACTTTTAAGTTTAGCTTATTGTTTCAGCTTTCTCCCCCATTCAGCTTATTGAGAGCTGTTAACAAGGAACTAATTGGTTGGCTTGTTTTTTCTTTTCACCATTCGGTGGCCAGTCTCTGGTAGAAATCCTAATGAGATGCAAACCAGGCAAACAAATGGGCCAGTGGGCTGGAAGGGGATAAGAGACAGTGGGCATGGAGAGTCTATTGTTGTTTGTCCAATCAACTAAATATCTTTTAATTGTAGCATCAGTGCCATAAATAGTCCTGGCACAAGCCTATTAGTCTGCCTTATTTTATTCCTGTTTCAGTCTCTCTGCTTCCACCATCCATACAAGTCTGCGATTTTGATTTTTGTTCATTTGATGGGAGAGACTTCCCTCTGGTTATCTGTGCTTTTGGAAGATATATTATTTTGGGTGTTTTTTTTTAAAAATAAATTTATTTATTTATTTATGGCTGCATTTGGTCTTCGTTGCTGCATATGGGCTTTCTTTTTAGTTGCAGCGAGCGGGGGCTACTCTTCATTGCAGTGTGCAGGCCTCTCATTAAGGTGGCTCCTTTTGTTGCGGAGCACGGGCTCTAGATGCGCAGGCTTCAGTAGTTGTGACACGTGGGCTCAGTAGTTGTGGCTCTCCGGCTCTAGAGTGCAGTAGTTGTGGTACATGGGCTTAGCTGCTCCGTGACATGTGGGATCTTCCTGGACCAGGGCTTGAACCTGTGTCCCCTGCATTGGCAGGCGGATTCTTAACCACTGTGCCACCAGGGAAGCATGAAGATATATTATTCTGAATAGTTTAATAGAAGGTGAGCTTTGAGGGAAAAATGCTATTCTTATTGTAATTTGTATCTTGTTTTTAACTTAGTGCAAACCTGCATTCCCCACGAGCTCATGTTAAATTAAACATCTCTGCTGATCTGTGCTCTCTTGAAGGTGATTCGCAAGGGATGGCTAACCATCAGCAACATTGGCATCATGAAAGGAGGCTCTAAGGGATACTGGTTCGTCCTTACTGCTGAAAGCTTATCCTGGTACAAAGATGATGAGGTGAGCCACAGAAGTGACAGAATTTTTAAAATTAAAATGTTTCTATTTCAAATTAATTGATAGTATTGTGATATACAATTTTAAGACACCAGTGGTTTTCTTTCAGTAAGACTTAGCTTGGGATGTTTGAAGAAGCACTGTTTTTTCCTCATAGATTTTAAATTTTACGATAGTCCCCTCAAATATCTTTTATTTCTTTAATGTAGTCACGTTTGTTTCCCTGAAGAAATGGAGTTAGGGATCAGTAGTTGAAAACTTCCTTCTTTGTAATAATGGCAAGGTAGTGATATAGTGAAAGCGATTTTCATTAAATAATGCGTTGAAAATACTCAAGGTAATAGAGCATCGTAAGAGCAAAGTTAATAGCAGTGATGCAGAGTCAATAAAGCATTTTGGAATTGTTGCTGTGACATCTGTCTCAAATGACAGGCTTTTGAAAACGTCCAAATCACTAGTCTTCAAGTGAGTACTAGATAATTGTTTATACAAATTTTTTCTTTGAGAATTTGATATCTATGTAAAAGCATGAATTATGATAATTATGGTGTTCTGGTTCATGTTAGATGTTAATAATATTGGGCCTGTGACTTATTACTCATTTAAGTCTGATAGAAAAGCACACACAAAAAAATCAGTCTTACAGAGCCATTAAAGTGCTATAAAGTGATACTGGTAAATTTGGGAGGGCATGGATGGAAATTAAGCAGTGTTTTGGAAATTTTAATATCTCTGGTCTGACCTGAGAAATTTTGGGGGCTTATAATGCAGCATGCAAACATTGGATAAGAATACTCTGTGATAGCAAAACTATATACAGGTGAGATTGTGTCAGTTGTACTTGGTTATAAAAGGCACGCGTTTCAGAGTTAAAAGTCCTTCTGCTCTTGGCTTGATATCTTCTGAAAGCACTGCAAGGTGCTTTTGTAAATTGTTGGAGGAAAAACTTCATGTCCTATGTAGTTCTTTCTTTTTCCTAAATGCTTTGTGCAAATAATGTGTTTAATAAATATCAGATGATCAGTTGATGGCCACTAAATTTTCTGCAGTAAAGGAAATCAGATCTTACAGAAAGGTCCAAAGAAAATTTCTACTCAAAAGCTTTATTTCAAATTTTTGTCACATATTTTAATGACTTCAGTCAAACGTGGAATTGGTTGTTGTGAGTCTGATGATTAGCATTGGTTTCTTTCCTGTGCTGGCTGATTAGATATCTCTCTCATTCTGTGGAAGCTCCAGTATTTAAAGGTAACAGCCTCAGGAGCTCTGAGATGCCTTTCTAGATATAAACATCAGTAATTACATAATCTTCTTTTGTGTTCAGTTGCCCTACTAGATCTTCTCTTAGATACATTTTGTTTACAAGTATTTGTTTACAAATGTTCACAAGTAGGTGATCATGTATGTACACTTAAATACATATTGAACTATGGGCCATTCTCAGTTATTCTAGGCAAAGCAAAAGATTTTGCTGAGGAATCATGTTAGTAATAGCTAGTGTTTTATATTTATTAATTAAGTCATTTAATCCACATTACAACCATAAGGATAGGTACTATTATTATCCCCATTTTTCAGGTGAGTAAATGAAGAAAAAACACAACCTTTTGAAAAGTCATTTCTATAGGACTCAGTTTTCCTTATGGTAGAACACTTGGTGTTGGTGAGGATGACTAACTTGCCAAGGTCTCATAGCTACTTGGTAGCAAAGCAGAAATTTGAACACACGCTGTCTGGCTCCAGAGCTTATGACTTCAACCACAAATAGAGGCAAGAATCTCCGAGGTGCTGGAGTTTTCCAAGTCAACCTCATCCCACAGAAGATTTATTAAGATGAGTTCCAGGCATCCCAGCATTGACCTCTCCCTGAGTGTTAGTATCAGGGGCCCTGAAGACTCTGGGATTAGCCACTGCTGTTGGAGTATGGCTTTAGGGTTTCTGAAACAAGCCTGTTGGAAGGCACATGATGCTCCCTGTAGGGAAGGAAGAGGCTTTGAGAGCTTGGTGAGCTCATGGTCACCAGTCAGCCCCTTCTCTCTGCTATAAATTCAGAATAAATTTTTATAAAATCTCTGCTGCTGAAGCTTCCTCATGAGCACTTGGTTACCATAGATAGAAAATACATGTGTGCAGTTATAATATTAACCGAGTGCCAGAGAACATTTTATTAAAGGTATGTGTGTGGAAGGTGGTGGGCTGTGTGTGTGTTTTGGGTCGGAAGGGTAGGTCATAATGACCCTTAAAATAGATTGGACTGATTTTGATGAAGAAAGTTTAGAAAAGGGTTGTTTTCTTAGTTTAGGTCATTTTAAGAAAGAGAAAACGACAGATGAGGATGCTGCTCTATGGAGCTAACAAGTAGACTAACAATACAATATCAGATAGTAAGTGCCCTGAAGAAAATAGGTCAGTGAGCTAAAAACTGATGGGGGAGGGACCTTTCGATTGAGTGTTTGCGAAGAAGTAACATTGGAGCAGAGGCTGGAATGACTGTGTAGAAGATTATGTTGAAGAACATTCCAGGGTGGGAGTGGGCAGGAAGCTTACGGCTGAGATGGAGGAGGAGTAGGAGAGAGAAGTAGGAAATATAGAATCAGAGGTACCTTGTCAGGCCCCACCCAATGATTTGGATTTTATTCCAAGGATAATTGAAAACCATTGGCCTGTGTCAACAGGATGTGACCTGATTGGATTTACGTTTTAGAAGGATCAGTCTGGCTGCTGGGTTGGCCATGATTTGTGGGATGGAATGTGTGTGTGGATGGAGTTGGGGTGGCAAGAATAGAAGAAGGGAAACCAGCTAGGAGACTGTATCAGTGGTTCAGGCAAGAGAAGATGGTGGCTTGTACTGGCTGGAGAGGAGAGCTCAAGTTCAGGGTAAAGCAAACTGATGGGCCACATACAGCTACACTAGTCATTAGCTACTGTTTCTCATGAAAAACTCTGCTCAAGAAACCAGATAGGAGATTTTCCAGATAGTAATGCTCGACTCATGAGCCCTGTCTTCAAAGTATGTGTCAGTGGGGCAGAGCCTTTTCTCCCTGAAGCCATCCTCATTCATCCCCACCTTACCACCCCTTGGTAACCACCACTCTGGTTCACCATCCTGCTTCATTTCTATTGCCAGCACTTCCTACCACCACAGACCACCTCTGAGCCTGCTGGCAGGGCAGAAGGGAGGGGTCAGCACTGTTCCTTGCTCTTTACCAGTATTCAACTAATAGTTATTAGCGTCTGCTGGGAGCCACGGCTGGAAAGGAGGGTATGGGGAAAGGAGGTCAGAAGAAATGTCAGGAGGGTGGGGCTTAGAGGTAGTGAATTGTCTCTGGCCCCTTGAATTTGTACCCTGAATACCCATCCTTTATTAGCAGTGTTTTAAATGATGCTTAGATTTCATACATGCCTTGCTGTCATAGTTTAACTATGCTTCTGGATATGGATTAAAGATGCTTCTGTGGGCAACCTTGAAAACCCCAAATTTACAATTTTCCTTTGTGGAAATAAGCATGAGTTCTTACCCAACTTTTGGAGTCAGTTTGTTGGTAAGTTGAGTGCTTGTTACTTTGTTCCCATGGTATCTGTCACATCAGCATATACACACTTTGGAAATCCTGTTACATGGCAATTTACCTCTCTTAGTCAAGCAAGTGTGACACCATAAATATTATTAAGTTAGTTATAGATTTATCATTTATTTAATAATTTATATTCAGATTTTCATAGAGAATTGTTATTTGTTTCTATGTTCTTTCATCTTCCTGCTTTCTTGTGTAATTAGACTGGTATGTTTTCATTATAATCTAATTGGCTGTTGAATAAATAGCATATTATGGCATATGAATAGATATGGTTTTATTTAACTTTTGACAGGTTTGTAATAAATATAAATGACTTATGAAATGTATTTGTGATTAAAGAACAATGGTTCAAACTGTTTTCAGGATGCAATTAATTGAACAAAAGACCCTGTAGACCATATGCTTGGTGCAATGAAAAGGGCGAGGTGCTGGAGGATGTGAATTTGCTGTGACTAACTGCCAGTGTTGGAACAAGTCAGACTTCTCTGAGTCTCAGTTTTAGCTTATCAAATGGGGACTGTTGCTGACCAAATCACCTCAAAGGGAGTTTGTAGGACTCTAAGAAGTTGTATATTAACAAGTGCATTTATAATTTTTAGGCATCACATTTATATATTTATTCTTGTCATCTCAAGTAATACTATGTCCTCCTACAATAATGTCATTCTTTCAATCACATGTCTTCTAATTTCCAATCTGGTCATTTCATTTTGTGAGGTAGGATGTATGGGATCTTGGATTTTTCAGCAGAGGATGGTAAGATTCAGACAGTAAAATGGAACTCAGATCCTATTCCTTCAGTGGGACTTTTCTATGCTGCCTCCTCACCAGCCTATGGGTTAGAGATGATAATATCAAACTATGTGATTTCCTATCCTAACTGACAGAGGCAATAGCATGATAACCCTGTGTAATAATTTTAAGCTAGAGTTGGCATGGTGGTAATAATAGGTCCCCAGCATTTTTCCTGCTTTCTCCCCATCCTTAATATAACTATCCTCCCTACCCTTAAATCTTAGGTGGGTTCGTGAACATGCTCAGACATCTGTGGACCTCATGTTTTGAACCATTATTCTACATTACAGTAATATTATTTGTAATGTTACTGACAGATGACCTTAACAGAAAGGTTTCCACCTGTGTCCCAAGCAGTGTTATTTCCATGTGTTATCTTCAGAGAATCTATATAATACAAAGTGGTTATGGAAAACATAATTAATCTATGTACTTGACTATATGTTATCTTTTAGCATTACTCAAAAATTGGGGCTTTCTGCAACACGAAAAGAAATAGACCGTCTTGTACATGGTTAGATAGTTTGTAACTAATCACCAAGGGGATTTATCCAAACCTGGCTGTCCTTCCAAATCATACTCCAGTACCCCAGACTCTGAAATTCTGTACAAAAGTGGCTCTGAATGCATTTCTATGGGTTGCATAGACCTCTTCCTGGGTCCATCCTCTCCAGAGCATTCTATCATTGTGCATACCCAAAGTCAAGGGGGAGCTGTTTATGGGGGTGAGGACAGAGCTTGGACATGTGAGATTGTGTGTCCGCATATATCCCTTGGGATCTTGGATGAATGATACTCAGCTCCTTTGATTTCTATCAAAATAATGATATAAAGGTATTTGTAGTACTTATATTTACTAAGGATTTGAGGAAGCAATACAGCAATTCAAACCACCTCAAATAGCATATTAGATAACCCTCTGCACAGCAGTTTTTAACTAATGGGCACTGGGTATGTCACTGGCAGCTCTAGCCTTGTGCTGGCCCAGCCCAAGGAGAGTACATTGGCTTCTCTCTTTCTCTTCCCCTTCACATCTCTCCCCTCAGTGCTGTCTGGATTGCCCCAAACTCAAAGTGTTTACTCATTCTTTTATGTACATCCACTCAGCTCTTCTTAGCATGTAGTCCAGCCTTCGTTTCAGGCTCACCTTTGTATATCCAAATTAGTCAAAATGCTCAACCAAGCCAAATGGACTTTCAGTTAACAAGATGCTCCCTAGTTCTAAAGTAATTGTGGTTGTAAAAAAATATCTCTGCTATTCATTCTACCTGCTTAAGCTCATGAAGGCCAGCTTTCAATCTGAATGATGATCTTGATGAAGATCATCATGATAATGGTTAACATTTATTATTTATAATAAAGTTTATCAGGCACTGAACTAAGTCAATACTTTATTTACATTCTCCATTTTAGAAATGAAGATTGAGACTCAAAGAGACTAATTCAGCCAGCTACTAAGTATCAGTGCTATGCTCTTAATCACCTGAACATTTCCCAACAAATATATTCTGAGCACCTGTTATGTACCAGACACTATCCTAATCAGTAAGGATAAAGTGGTTAGCAAAGTACCCACCCTTACGAAGGATATTTCCTGATAAAGAAAACATAAACAATCAGGAACACCTATGAGATTCAGATTACAAACTGTGAATAAGATAAATCCAGTGATGTGTTTGACTTAAGGAGTATCTGAGATGGGAATCACAGCATGGGGGGACGTTAAACTGAGTGGTCAGAGAAGGTTTGTGTTAATGCCTAAGGCAAGATAGAGCCTGATGAATATAAGAAACTGAATTTAGGTCACTGTGACTGGAACAAAGAGAGAAAAGGACTCTATAAAGATTAAGGATTTTGATCCAAAGAATGATGAGAAGCCTTTGAAGTTTTTAAGCTGAAGAGTCACATAATAGGATTTGAAATTTTTATAGATCTTTGTGATTGCTTTGTAGAGACTGGATTGGAGGAAGACAGAACTGAATTGGGGAGTTGTAGAAAGCCATTGCTGTGGTATACATAAGAGATAATGGTAGCTTGGGCTGGATGGGTTGAGGGAAATTGATAGAAATGGATGAATTTAAGAGATTTTTTTCAAAAGGTGAAAATTGACAAAACTTATCACACGTGCTAAGTATTGGTTGAATGCTTTTAAGTTCCTGCTGAACTGTAAGCTTCTTGAGCCCAGGAGCCACTGTCTTGTTCCATGTTCTACCACCAGTAGACATGACGCTGAGAGGTGGCGCTAAGTAAATATTGGCCGAGTGAACATGTGATTGAGCAAATAAATAATTAAGTGCAGCATAGTAATTCATCATGTCCTGGTATCACAAGTGGCTAAACCGAATTATTGAATTACAGGGTAAAATTACCCTTAGATGTAGATTGTCTTAAAATTTTCTTAAGTTTCATCATTGAAGGTTAATGGATATTTTTTTCCTCTGACTATATAACTTCCTGGACTGAAGATAATTTAAGCAGAAAATAAATTTCCCAGTGTCATTTTCATACATTATAAATATATTTTGCACAGTTATTTTTTTTACATCTTTATTGGAGTATAATTGCTTTACAATGTTGTGTTAGTTTCTGCTGTATAACAAAGTGAATCAGCTATATGTATACATGTATCCCCCATTCCATCCCTCTTGAGCCTCCCTCCTACCCCTCTAAGTGGTCACAAAGCACGAGCTGATCTCCCTGTTGCACAGTTCTTTGGAGGGATTTAGAAAAGGTCAAGGCATTGGAATAAAATAGAAACTATCATTTCAAAAAGATTGTGGATTTAGATAGTTCTACATTAATCTTTAAAATCAGATTTGAAAAAAAAATGTGATGGCTTTTATTTAAATGATTCCAAAATAAAAAATTTAAAAGAATAGAATATTCTGATTCAAGGAGAAAAAAGTCTTATTTTTCTTAGTATCAATGAGAAATGTGTAAATGGTAGTTGAAATCTCTGGAAAAAAAAGGATTGCTAGTTTATGAACAATGATAGTACATAGCCAATATTTATTCCATTTAGGTAGTCCAACATGAAGATTAAAATCATAATGGAATACTCCTAGGAAAGTAGGGTAATTCAACAGAAGCATTTCCAGTGGAAATGTACTAACCTTACAGTATTGAAGAAAATCCAAAATCTGCATTGAAATAAGGACATTCTTTGGACTCAAAAAATTACAGGCCTCATTTTTGTGGGTTGATGTGTTTGGAAAGCTTGATAAGGAGATTATATAATTCCCTTATAGGGATATTTACTTAGTATTGTTTTTATTATGTAACTGTAACAGATGACACATGTAACTTTGGTAAAAGGAAACGACGTGACAGCTATGTCCCTGGATGGCAAAAGTTGTGAGACGGAGAAGTTATAGAAATCTTCAGCTCCTTCCATTTGCACTTAGACTTTCAAGATTCTGTTTCCTGCTAGGTCCGCACACTCCCTGTGATGAGGTCAGGATTGACCCTGTGAACACTAGTCACACTCCTTGCTGAGTTGTTTTAGTTAGCCAAAATTTAGATATTTTTTATTTTAAAAAAGTCTCAATAAATATTAAACTTTAAAACACTTATGTTACTTTAAATTCTTCCTGATCATAGTTGTACATGTGCTTTTTCATATACATAAGCTATCTTGTGTTATGCTTTTTAATGTGGGATTATTTCATGTAAACATTTCCAAGTTCTGGAATTATCCAAAGATTTATACTTTTGAAAAATATATTCAACAAACCATAATGGTAAATGCTATTTCAAATTTATTAAAAATACTTATAAACCCACACCCATTCCCTCATATGTATTATTTGTTGTACTCAAAAGTTTATATTGGAAGAAAAATATTACCCTTTATATTACCGTTTCCTGGAAGAGTAAAATTTTTAAATGTACCTCATTTAATGAATTTATATATATATATATATATATACACACACACACACACACACATATATATATATATATAAAACATTCTTTCAAGCTAAGTAAAAAGAATGTAATGCCAATATGTTAACCTCATGTTTTAAGGGAAAATTATTTGAAACGTCATCCTGGAGTGGTTCACTACAGGACGACTGCACTGGCCTGGCCTCCTTAGCTTTCCCTTTGGAGCTTGGTGTAATGGAACAGTCTCCTTTATGTTATGAGCCAGCTATAGTGTCAGCCAGAGAGCTCTCAAGCACTGTCCTGGCACTGCCTTGCAGGGTCCAATAGGATGATCCATATGCGGACTCCTGTCGGAGGCGTTTGCTACAGGTGTATAAAGCATTTACAACTGGGTGATTTTATGCAAATATTGTGAGACATTTTTATATTGTCTTCCTGTTTATATTTTACATTTTGTGAACTATTGTTTAGGACTTTATTTGCTAGTCATGGGACTCTTCTTTAAGGTAAAAACCTTCATTTCACAATGTGTTTTGCAGTAACATGTTTTAGCAGATGACATATTTCCTTAGGCCAGATTGTAAATGCAAGAATTTAGCCTTAATCACATTTTTACTTATTAGTTTTACCCAATCACTGTTTTTGTTTTTGTTGTTGTTTTTAAGAAACTATGGTGTCAGGTTTGGTAAAATACCAAATAATAGTAAAAATTTTGAACCTTGGGGAGTTTTTATCCTTATGACTAAATCTTTCATTTTAAAAATGAAATATCTGAATAAAAATAATTTGCTTTAATCCAAAATATACACTTGAAATGTTTAGTTAGATTAAAAAAGCAAAAATTTTGGGTAACCTTGTGCAACATTTTTTAAGGTTTGACCAGAATCTTTCTAAGAAAGATGAAAATTAATTTTAAATACTGAAGTTGACATGTTAGTGAACCAAATCAAAGTTGACAAATTTTTAATTTTACCCATCTCCCCACTTTTTACCCTTGAATATTTGAAATATTCATATAAACAAGCCAAACCTGATCATTTCACTCTAGTTCACAGTGTATAAACTGAAGTTTTGACATATCCTCAAAAGATATGGCAAAATTATACACTGCATATCCATTAATAGCTTTCCTTGTTCTTTTTGAAAATAATTGAATTGCCTGAACATTTTAAGAGTTTGAAAGTTTACAGTGAATGGGAGCATGTATTCCAAGTGAATGCATTGGCCCCGTAAATTCCACCCTTAGAACTGTACTTCCTTCTTAATTTCTTAATTTAACACTGACAGTAATAAATCATGTACATCATGACATTTGGAAATATCAAAGCTTCAATTTCAGCTTTGTATATATCAAAAGAAGAGAGGCAAATATTTTAATACATTTGAAAATTATGTTGGAAATAAATACTCTTTTCACTGTGTTTTACCCAGGCCCAAACTGGCAGAGTTTGTTAACTCAAAATACATTATTCCCTGGAATATTATCTCTTCACTCTTTTTCTTTTCTTCCTCTCTGTGTCTTAAAAAGTCATGATGATATAGAAAACTAAACTTAGTTTTTGGAGTAGAATTGTTAGAATCACTTATTCTGTCAAACATCAGACTGAGGTTATATTGTTTTGTTACATTCATTTTGGGGGTGCTGCTCAAAAGCTGTGTACAATAAATGTCAAGGGTAGTAATTTACTGACAACGATTAGGAAAAGAGAACTATAGAAAGCACAGGAACATTTTCAGAAATGGGTTTTATTATATTTCATAAGCACCACTCACTTTACTTTTGGTGGGTTTCAATATTTGAATCAAAAATAATAATAATACATAAGAGTTAAGAAACCAACAAATTAAAACCCCAGGCCCCCGCGCCCCTCATTTTGGTTGTAGCTCTTGGTGTAGATGCTATGATGTGAGGGCTGCTTTCTTTCAATGGCTGGTTGTCATTCAGGCTGGGTTGTCATGTGACTGCCTGTCTGTGCCTGCTGTACAGGTGAGCGGATGTTCTGCACAGCAAGTGTAGACAGGCAGACACATGACAACTCCGTCCAGCCAGGCCCTTGGTTCCTTCAGGTTTCCTTTGCTCATGGGCAGATACAATCAGTCTGTTTTCCAGATTTGGTGATTTTGGAGGGTCAGGGGAAAGGGAGAAAAACACACAATAGAATTAAACATTAAAACATTATGGAACTAAAAACAAGTTAGACTTTTGACTTTATTCAGAAAGTACACTTATACATTCATTCCAAATGTGCTAACATGGATAATTGACAGAGCAGAAAACTCACATTGAAATTTTAAGGATAAAACAACAACAAGAAAGACTAAACACAAGGTTTATTCTTAAATCCAGTTCATATTACTACTGGCCCACATGCAGTCAGAGTTCAGAGTAATTGAACCAGATGTTTTACTTCTTCACAAAACTCTGCATATTTTAAAACTGAAGTTAAAGACTATACATGTTTCTTGTAATAGGTAAGTACCATAATCTTGCCCATGAAAAAGAAACTTGTCATTTACATGGAAATGGCAGCCATTTGCAAAATAATTAATGAGCCTAATGTATTCGACAATGCAACAAACGGACTTTGGTATGTGATGCTTTGTTAGTGGGATTTTGACAAGGGGTTGTATTTTTGTCAATATTTTATTAAGCAACAGGAACTTATTTAAATTTCTCATATTTTTTTAATGCAAAGTTTTAAAGTATGGATTTGAAAACCAAATAAAAAGCAGTTGTGAGCTTAAGTTTTCCTCCTCTTAATTAACTACAGGGCTGTGCCATGAATCAAAAGGGTATAAACTAAAAAGTTATTACCCACAGTGATGCTCACAATGTGTATTGGACATTGTTAGTGCAGTGCAGTTACAAAATAGTACCTTAAACACAGAAAAGGAAACTTCATTTCGTATCTAAAAAGTAAAACCAGACCCTTTGGAAAATTTCCTTAAAATTCATATAAGAAAGGATTAATGGTGTTAAATATACAGTTAGAAATTTTAATTCTTATGACTTGAGAATAATTCTACTGGTTATTTTAATATAAATGATCAATTCACTTCCGTAGAAGTATTTAACAGATTTCCCTGCCCTTTAAAAAATAAAATATCCAGATAGTCAAAATTCCAATAAATAGAATTTTTAAAAACAAAACAAAACCTTATTGTCCAAGGAATGTGTATTTAGGGATTTTTTCAAAGAATTTTAAGGAAAACAAGTAGTTTGTTATTTCCCTTTAATTGTAAAATTCTGAGAAAATAGCAAATAGAAAGTTTATGAAGAGCAAAATAGTTTTTAGAGACTGAAAAAAATGACAGTATTCTACACATCTGAACTTTTATGCAGTGATTAGATATGGTACAGTTTTAACAAAGAGTTGATAAGTGTAACTTCCCATTTATTTATTTAATTTCAAAAAATAAATGTCAGATTCTGTTTCTGGTCATCACTTCTGAGTAGAGGACTTATTTTTTTTTCTTGACAGAATCAAAAACATCACTAAACTTGGCTGCTGTTTAAATAATTACAAGGCTAGAGTATGCAAAAACAAATACCTTAAGAAACTATTTTGTTATTGTTGCTGCATTCAGTGCAACAGAAAATATTTATGGAGTGATTCACTTACAAAGAGTATATTGGTGGAAATTTAAAATTACTGTAATTCTGTATAGCTTTCCCTCTCTCTCCCATAAATAATTTGATCCAGTTAACTCTGCTCAATTAAAGGAATGATGCATGCAACCTGAAAAAATAGAAAGAAATATTTGTGAGTTCATGTTATCCTTTAATATGAAGCACTTCTATTAAACCAAAATACCCAAAGTATTTGAGCCTGAAAAACCATAACTGTTTTTCAGGGGGAAAAAAATCTTGCTGAAAAATGATTTTATTCTACTCATAAGACTTTGGGACAATTTATGTTTCTAGTAGATTTTAAAAACACAATTTTAGTAAGTATGTGGCATATGCACACTTTTTGGTTATGTTGAACCTGATGGAAGACTGAAAAAACATTTAAGATTTTTTTCTATCTTCTAAACTGTACAGTAAATATTAATTCATTATCACTTAATATACTAAGTAAAATATAAAAAAGCTATTTATATTATTATCATACCATGTAATTTTTAATATGGTTATTACACCTCCTTTTTGTCTTTTGTTTATTATCTTAAGAAAGAAATGCAAAAATAGAATCATATTCTAAGTCTTCTACAACAAAATTAAACCAAAGCAACTCCAGAAAACTGGCTGTCACAGTAAGTCAGGGAATTAAAAATTAAGATTTAATTATTTTCTTTAATTTACTTCTTTATCTCTATTTATTAAAACTGATAAAAATTCTTAATAAGAGATCTTCAAAAGATTGATAAATATTTCTACTTAAATAATTTGTAGCACACCGAGGTTAAAAAGGTAGAAGAAACCAAGTAAGAAAGTTTCAATCTTTACTCAGGAATTTCCTGTCTTTTCTTAGGTTAAAGCCTGACTTCTAGTTATTTTAAGCTGGGATTTATGAGTGATGGTCTCTTAGCTATTATTTAGACATTATTGAGATGGGTGGGATAGTCTCCTCAGAGAAGAGGAAAATGGGTTGTTTTTAAAGAACAAATCTCTTGTAGAGTAATCAAAAGCTTTGGCTTCTCTTTAGTGAGGATGGACTCTGGTGGGTGAGTGAACTCTTCTACATTACCAAGTTGTATTTTCTTTTTATGTCCTATAACAGCTTTAAGACTTCAACCGGGGAAGAAAAAAGGGGGGGGAGAAAATTCCTTCATTAGGAGTTTTGTGCCTGAACTCTTTCCCACAAAGTGAAAAACTTGGGTGGTCTGTAGGATGAGAGGTGGGAGTAGATAGTATATTTTGGTTTTTAAAAAATATAAACACATTATCTTGGCCGAAAGCTCAAATACCAAGCAGGAAGGACATTAAACCTATTAACTAATTGCAAGAAAGTGATCAGTGTGAAATTGTGTCCCACTGTAAATAAATTTTCTTTGGTTTTGAGATCTATGGCTTAAAAAAGCAGTGGGAGTTGAAAATGTAGATAAACTGTTTTATGTTGATCCTTTTCCAATTAAGAAATGATGGTGTTGAAGCTAAGGCTCTGAATTTCCTTCTCTTAGCGGAAAAAATTTTCCTTTTAACTCAGTACCTAGTCTAACTTATCAATCACCATGCGCTAAAATGCAAAATAACTACTAAGTTTCTATGAAGTACAGTTTGGACAGGCCTTGCAATTTTCTCTTTCTGACGATGTACAATATTTAATTTTAATACTTACACTTACCATTACATCCAGGGGTAGTTTTAGTAGAAGTTGTTCATTGTTGGTTAGTTTCCTCTGGAATAGATCCCATGATCCCTAAAACATTTGTATATTTCCTTACAAAGTAATATCAAAAGAAAGTTAAATATTATTCTAATTACCCTGGAAATGGATAAGGTTATTTTACGATATGTGTGTATACATGTTAGTATGTATACCAGCGCATAAACTACCATCCTTCCTTCAGTCAGCAGTGGTTTATAAAGTGAGCTTTTACTTTTGATTTTTAACTTAGTTCATGAATTTAAAAAGGCGTACTATTCCTTCCCATTTGTTAAAAGTTTGCATTAAAAATGGGTTGCCAGAACTCACTGAGCACGTGCAGGGGCTCCTCGGCTATCCCTTTTGCAAATTAATTCTTATGTTCCTACTCCTGTACTTATGCCAAGGACACCATCGGGTCCCCTGTGTCTCCAGACTAAAAGTAATCCTGAGGGAGAAAATAGGTGAGGAACCAGTGGGGGCTTGTTTCATTAAAACAAAAAGACCACTTAATATGAAGAAAGACATTTAAATTAAATAAACATGAAATTAAAGCAAGTTAGGAAATTCAGTTATTTCTATGGAGTAAAAAAACAAACAAAACCCCCAAAGTTGAAAAATCTTAAATATTGCCAAAGTACCTTATAGCTATCTTCTTTAGTAACTATATCAATTAGTAAAAATATATTTCTTAAAAAAATAAGCTCCCATAAAGTTACCTAATAGATTTTTTTCCAATTTTCCTATGTAAAAAAAACTATATAGAGTTTTTAAAATCTTATTTGTTTTATTAAAAATAATTAATCTGGAAGCCTCCAAGATACAATAGAAGAAAAAAAAAAGGATGACACTGTATCATCTAACTGGAGAAAATAGCTAAAATAAATCCTTGCTTTTTATATTTTAACTAAAAACCATGAATAAAAGAGAAAACTTTTGTACCAGTTTTGGAATGATCAAAGGGGTAATTTTTAAAATAAATTGTCTTGACCAAAGATAACTGGGGAATCTTTGGTAATAAAACGTTTTGCCAAAGAGAACTTGTGACAATGTTTGAATTGTTGCAAAATGTATGATTTAGAAAAGGATTTGTTAAGGAACCAATGTAACTTTATAGAATTTAAAGGAGGACAAAAGGGGTTAGATTCACACAAAAGCCTAAAGAACAGATGTTTTCATTATATAGAATTGTTTGGGGGTAGATATAAATGGGGGTTGAGGCAGTAACATTTTTTTCCAGAACGTTCTTTAAGGAACCCATCTCTAAAGTTCAGCATGGATCATATTGCAACCCAGACTTTCTCTATTATTCTCTCTATTGGGATTTCATTCAGCTTGAGGGTTTTCCTCCCTCCCACCTTCCTCCCCCTCTCCCACCCTCCTTCACCCCCAGGACAGCTGGAAACTGACCAAAGAAAACTTTGCTTTCGTTTACAAATTCCTTTTTTATCAGTGGGTTTCTAGACAAAGTACCTTATCATTTTAAGTGCTCAGAGAAGTAGAAGCCTTGTAAAATATAGCCACGAGGGCTCAGCTGACCAGCAGTTATCAACCATTCTTGGATTTTAAAAAAATGCAATACAGAGATATATATTGTGATATCTGAACATAGAGGTTTTTATTCTCCGATTTATTTGGTTGCTGACTCAATAAGTTCTGGGTTGGTGCTCTTTTCTGGACCAGTCCCATCTGCATTGTCTGGTAGGCAAAAACTTGGCAGCCTCTTCTTTTATTGTTAGATACTATTATTTCTGATGTTTATATTATATAAAATTTAAGAAAAGCACTATTCATATAGCATTTTAATAATAGCAAGTATTCTTTACTTTGGGGCAAAATGGATTCAATCCTGGGATGCTAAAAGTTATACTACAGCCCTCATTCGAATAAGTTTTTAGGTCTCTGGATTATCAATTTCAACAATTCAAAACCAGCCTCATTAAATTATTCTTAAGTGTTCGGGGTGTGTTTCATATTTCATTTTGAAGTGGGAAAACCTTTAAACTTAAGAAAATAGTTAAACTCTTCAGAAATTGAATAACATCTAGTAAATCACTATGTACCACACATTGTTGTTCTTTTAAATTTAAATGCAGACCTATCTGTCATGCAGATACCTCAGTTTCTCTCACATGTGAAAGCAAATCATTGGCTCCCCACCTAGGCTCTCCTGGTCATAGCCCAGGTGAGCAGTCAAGAAGGCCTTACCCACAGGTCTTCCCTCGAGCAGTCCTTTCTCGGCAGTGTCCCGAGGGCTTCCTGGTCCCTACTGTGCAAAACCTGTGAAGAAAAACACTGGATATGAGATTCAAAAAAGGGGCAAACAAATGTCTTCTCCTCGGAAACAGCAACTTTTGTCCCCAGCTGTCCATGGCGTTGCTCTCCCTTGCCCAGTCTAACCAATGTGCAGACTACTGTACAACGGCATTGTCCTGAACAGGTAGTCTGAACACTGGGGCGACGGAGCAGGATCTCCAGAAGCTTCCATCTATGTACTTAAAATCCTCTCCGGTCTTTGGGAAAAAGGGGTTGCATTCGGCTTCCCCCCCTGAATTCTGCTGCCCCGACTGAGACTCAAGGGCTGTGATTTCCAGTCTTGACGTGGCACATTTGCTGCAGACTGGGGAACTGGCAATGAATTTAGGACCAGGAAAAGGGGGAGGGCTGGGCTGGAGAGTCCATATATGGGATGATGTCACCCTGGGGAGGTTTGGGTATGCGCTGTGCCGCTGGAGAGACCGCTAGAATCGCCTGCTCTCAGACATGGGTCTGTGCATAAAATGGTACCAGATGTTTTAGTGTAATGTTAAGCAGTCATTTCATCTTCAGGCCAGATTTTTTTCCTCAACTGGGCAGGAAGTGGGCCCCAGTATGGAAAAGCTGAAAAAAAAGAGTCGAGATGTACAGTTCTGCTGTGGCCAACTGAAAGTGAGTTAGTGTAGAAGTACAAATTTGCTGTCCGATCCAGGCTAGAAAAGTAATTTGAAGATAGAGGGTAGATAAAAAAGTAAACAGAAAGTTGAACTCTGGAAGCCAGAGCTCATTTGGAAACCTTTTTTGAGCTTTCCTGTGGTACTTTATTTTCTGGTAATTCACTCTTCAGAAAGGGCAGATAAGTTCTTTCTCTCTCTCTCTCTCTCTCTCTCTCTCTCTCTCTCTCTCTCTCTCTCCCTCCCTCCCTCCCTCCCTCCCTCCCTCCCTCCCTCCTCCTCCTGTCTGTTGGATCTGTCAGCGGCTTGCAGGCTGATCTAGACTTGAACAGTAATTATAGCAACTTCCTGAAAGTGAAGCCCCCATGAAAAGTCTGGAGAAATGTTCTTTGTCATGGCCTCTCCATGAGTAATTAGTTCCACATGTGGCCTTCCTCAGCTATTTTGGCTGGCTCTCTGAATGCTGTGCTATAGCTTGACCTAAAGAAACTTAAAAGTTTTGATTTCAAGCCTCCACTATGAAATAATGACTCTGGTCTCCTACCAAATTGCCTCTGGTAGATCCATGCTACTAGGTGCAGCACCGTTTTTCACTGGTAATTCCTGATTCTGTGTTAATACTTTTGTTTTAATGGTATTCTACTGCTTAGTTTCATCGCTGGTTAATTAAATCTGTTGAAATTTGCCAAGCACTGCTTGACAGCATGTTATAACATAGATGCCAGTCTGCTGGCATCTACTTTTCTTCTTTTGGTGATGTTTTCAATTATATATACTGTTGCGTATTCTGATTATACAGCTCTCTGACTTCCCCTCAATAGTATTCTGACTGACGTTCGAGTTGCCTCAAACAAGAGCTTGATTAATAGCCCTTCTAGAGATCAAAATGTGAAAAAATTTCTAGGTAGCTTCCAAATTTAATTTGAGTAGCCAAACTAAGAAACTTAGAATTCTTTAAAGAATTACAGCCAAAGCAATTCATTTCTACTGACCTTCTGCAATACTTTTTAGAAGCAGAAAAATCTCTCTCTTTAAAATGTGTTGGGTTGAATATTTCAAAAGGCTTCAAGTAAGAAGTGTCTTAAAGCATTTACTTTTCATTAAATGTCTTCTCTTGAATTAACATACCATTAAAGTGTTCAAAGGTTATTATAAGCCCTGCTCACCTGGGGAGGAAGATTAAATAAGATAAAAATGAATTATCCAGCAGTTTAGGATGGAACTAAGAGATTAGCATTAGGTATGTCATTCATAGAGAGATTTAAATCATAAATGGAAATTCAGAAGAATTACCTGATATCACTGTACTTCTGCCTCCATACTTGTGTTTTCAGGGCCTGTTCCATAGTGGTTGAGCAAGCCCAGTGTGCCTCAACTCCTTTTTTCCCTGTCACTGCTTTACACTATTACATAATACTGGAAATATGCAAGTGTGACTATATACTACCTAATAGTCTTATTACATGTGGATACCAACTCTGTCTTTTTTGAGTATCTATATGTTTATTCAGGAATCATCATAGAGGAGCCATGAGCCAGTGGGACAATAGTCAGCCAGGAATCCAGCATTCCAGGTGTGGGCTTGTTCCTGACACAAAAGTGAAAGCCTTTCCTCTGCCCTCTTCTATTTATATTGATGAAACATGCCTTGGGAGTTTTTGTAAGGCAGATGAAAGGTGATTCTGATCAGCCTGCTCCATGATTTCATCTTAGTTCACACATCTATACTTTTTCAAATATAGGAGAGATCTGTTTCTCAAATAGGTGTTTTTATGACATTTTATTCAAGGAACTCAATTTTATACTTACCTTTACTGCTTTTGAAGCATTTTAAATGATTTTCCTACAGAAACAACTGTAAAGGTTGTGTTCCCCTTAGCATATATGCCCATCTCATTGGGCTTCCAAGTGAGGAAAATGTTTTAGAGTTATCTTTCTTCCAAATAGTTCAACAAATATTTATTCTTGCCTGCTCATGTGCTAGTCACAAGGCCAGGGACGAACATTAAGGTGAAAAAGATATGATTCCTGCCCTCAAAGAGCTCACACTTACTTCTAATGTTAGGAATGCTAATCTGTGATCAAGTTCAATCTAAAAAGTCTGCCATGCCTTTATGGAAAGCCCTTGGCATCCACTTGGAAAATGGCCTTAGGACTTTTCTGTGTCTGTAAAGTTACCAGTTAAATATCTAAAATGTGATGGGCTCTAAAAAGCAAAGTTAGACATGACAAAGGCTTGCCTTTGAGAACTAATGTAATTTACCTTGATTATTTCAAAATGTATTGACCGAAGTGATTGTTTGAATCAATGGATGGTTTTGGGTGACTACAGAATTTGCTCTTTTTGAAAATGTCATGGATAGAAAACACTGTTTCAGTTGGTTATCATTCTCAAGCTTGGCAAATTTTTATAATTATAGAAATTCTCAAATTGAAACCAGGACTGAGTCTCGCTTCTATGTATTTTTAAAGGAACAACGTTACTAGTGTTTACAGTTAGAATATTTTGTGACATCCAAGTATGCATACTTCAGATAGTATTTATATAGCTTTAATTTTTTTGTTACAAGATTAGTGCATGAACATTATAAAAGTTCAAACAATAGAAAGTATGTGAAGAAAAAGTTAATAATCTTTCCCTCCAACATCCTGACCCTCTCTGCTTTTTCAAATTAATGGTAACAGTTTGATGTGATTCCTTTTACCACCTTCTCAATGGTCATTTTATAGCTTCTTTATAGATGCCCAAATCCTTTCATATACAATGTATCCATTTCTTATAATAACCTTATGGGGTAAATATTACCATCATTCCCATTTTATTGATGGTGAAATTGAGGCTCAGAGAGGTTAAGCATATTGCTTTGTGGAATTACAGTAAATAGAAGAGCTCAAATTTTTCTAAGTCAAAGGCCTGTGCTCAGAAGCATATTGTCAGCCCACACAGATAAATTTTTTCCTCTACTGAATTTGTATAGCACTTACATTTACTGTTAATAACTTGTCAATTATCTGCTGCCTTCTTTTAGTTTTATACTGAAATGTTGTTGTTATTTCACATATTTGGATTTTTCCCCCAAATAGAATATGTTAATTGAAGGTAGGAATGGTGTCTTTATACTTTCTTTAACTAGTCTAAAGTAGGCCATTTAGTAAACTATCAAAGAATGTGTAAAAGCTACATAGTATGCATGTGTTTTCTGATCAAACATTTGTCATGATAATAATTCAAGAATTAAAGCTGTCTTATTTTTTATCTTAAATGGAAAACATGGTACAATTTTAACATTTATATATGTGTACTGCAGTTATGTATCAGATTGCACTGTTCTTTTAGAAATAGTTGTGAACATTGGGCCAGCCATATTTCCTTGCTTATTTTTGGCCTTCTAATCTTCTGGACGCATCCTGTGTAACTATCGGTCATACCATCTTGTGTGAAAAGCAGGATCTAACCAAGATGTAGTGTTTCCTCTCTTGTTGTTTTCTCTTTCCCAGTTTGTATTTGAGATAAAAATCTAGTTGACCCCAGTTCATTGCAAATTAGGGAAGATAGCTCCACTTAGTTTGGCTTTATGTTGTGTGGATTAGCACTTTTTTTTTTTTTTTAATTTCAATTGGAGGCAATGCTGTCTTCTAATTGCCAGCATTTCCTATTTTGTCAGGGCCCGAAAGGACTGGGAGATTTGTTGTAGCAAAACTTTCCCCTTTTCTCTCCTTCCCTGACTCTCAAACAAATGGCTGCCTTCAGATCACTGCAGCGAAGTGCCTTCTTAGCCAGAGATGCAACATCAGAGGCTGTAAAATAGAGGAGAAATAGTCCAGAAGAGTTAACAGATTTTCTTTCAACAATTGAAAAAGAAGTTAAATTAGAACAGCTATAAATCATAAGCTTAATGCAACTGATTTTACAATCTTCAAAAAGCTTGCAAAAAGGCAAAGATTGTGAGAGAGTTGATTTTAAAACGTACATTTACTAATGCATGTTTTGTTTTGCCCGTCTCTAGAATTTCCATTGCTGAGTCTGTTTATTTAGAAATCAGCCCCTAACCAAAAGCAGTATATATTTTATGAACATTCTTTCCTCAAATCAATTGAGAAAGATAATGTTACGTCTTTGAGTTTTACTAACCACTGGCGTGCACAGCAGCCATTTCTATATTCCAGTAACATAATACATCCGGCAGACAAACCTTACAAACTCTGGCTCTATTGAAAACCAGTTGCATGAAGGTAAATATATAATTTATGACTCCAGTAAAATTTGAAGTACTGTCTTGAAATCTTTAGGGGGAAGCAAGATAAAGGGGTTGGAAAATTGGTGCTGGCCTTTTCAGGCGGATTTTAAGTGAGAGCGTACTAGGAATGCAGTCTGCTGCCTGCTTCAGCCCCCAAAAGCTGACGAGCATCATCTGAATGCTATGTGCTATGGACTCTTATTGAATTCCACGTTATAATCAGACTTTAAAATGAGTATTGGCTCACTTGGACAAGAGAAATATGGCGTACTCGGGTCACTGACAATTTTAGAATATTGACTCCTGATGTCTTTTGGCATCACCAATAGTTTATTTCCTTAGTACGACTCAGAAACAAGCATGCGTGGTTTCAAAAAGGGAAAGAAAATCTGCATGTGCATCACATAAAGACTCAGAAAGCGCGTTTTTGCAGGGGTAGAAAAAGTATCCTTTCTGTGGCTAGGGGTGCAAGTGAAGCATATTGGCTACAAGGAAATATGTGTGTGAAGAGAGCTTTCTGCTTTATCCAAAATACCTGCAATTATGCAGTAGATTGTTACAGAAGCTCCAAGTCTTTAAGTGATGACACACATACCTGCATAATACATGGCACAGTATCTTAATTTTAGGATTTATGATCTTTTGGTATATTCAGATTGGAAACACAAATTATATGAATTGCTAAAAGGGTTAAATCCGACATAAATCTGTTCAGTTGAGAATATTATTGTTACCTTAACTGGCTTCCCAATTCTGTTCATTCTCCAGAGAATTTATTTAAGGGATATATGAGATCATATTAAAATACTTCTATTCATGCCACCATGAGAATTTGCTTTACTTTTATAGACAAATGAAAGCACTTGGGGTATAAATTAGTTCATGTTAAAAGGTTATTTCCATGTTGCAAGTGACTATTAATCACATATCTTTATGAAAGCACTTATTTGCATATTAACCAAAAGTTGCTTCAATTTGCCATGCAAAATCAGATTATGTAACTTCATTGACTCCCAGGACTACAGTGCAAAAGTTGTAGAGAAAGGAAAGTGTACTGTTTTCCATTTTTAAAGGTTTGTTTTGTTTCTTTTTAATATTTTTTTGAGACTTATTTTATACCAGGCCTCCATGCTAGTTTTTCACATGTGATATAATTTAATCCAACAACCCGAAAGGTAGGATTTCTCCAAGGCTGCAGATGAAGTGGAAGCAGGAGGCAGTGCAGCATGAGGGTTTTGGAGCTGGAGGGCGTGGGTTTGAATCCTGTCTTCACAACTCATTATTTGGTGACCTTGGCAATCTTTAACTACAGTATTCTGAGCTCCATTTTCCTCATCTGTAAAATAGGGTTTCTCTGAGGACTAAAAGGGGTAATGTGTGAGAAAAGCTTGGATCAGGGCCTGGTGCAGAGGAGGGCCTCATGCAGCTTAGGTACTGCTGGGAGGGCACAGGCAGGCCCCCACCTTGATTCAGTTACTGATCCTCTATTCAAAACCAGGTCCTGTGACTCCAAAGCACAAGCAGCAGCAAGTACTGTTCAGGAAGAAAGTGTTATTTTCCTCAAGGTGTTTATAATCTCATTGGGTAAATAAATCATCTGTGTGTAAAACAAGTAAAAATAGAAGAAAATACTTGATTCTGAAAGAAAGACAACAGGGTTTTTAAAAAACACTGTAGTGGGAGAGGCTCCTTAAGATAACCTTTTGGAGAATCTCTTTGAAAAGTCAGTAATGACCTTCCTCTCCTTTGAGTGTATCTGCTTTTATTATAGTTTTGCATGTATATATTAAAACACATGTGTTTACACATGCATAAACATGTGTAAGTGCATCTATGTATATGTGTGTATATATACTTTGTAAATATTTATGTAATTTATAAATATTTTTATATATCTATATCTATATATACTTTTAAACTAAACCAGATCTCTATATGAGAATTACCAACATCAAAATCAATTCTTTTCCCTTTTTAAAAGCTAAAGCATGTGAATGTTTTTTGTAATCTTAGACGTTAGTTTTAGTGTGTGCACATTTCATTCTTTTTTAAAAAAATTGTGCCTGCCAGAGCTTTATAGCACCAGTTGAAGGTTAACAAGTGAAAATTAGGTAGTAAATGCCTTTGTAATTTTGCAAATGCAACATTTTAAGGGGATTGATTCCTCTACAGGTGGAGCTATCACTGACTGCATTTAAAAACTGCACGCACACTTTGTGTAGTATTGGTTTGGTTTTGTTTGGGAACAGTTTACTCCCAACCTCCTGCCTTGTAACAAACTGTTTTCCTCGAGTGCGTGCTGCTGCATTTCCATTTCACCTTAGTCTTTTCAAGAAAGAACTAGTCTTGGATTTTATTGGCTAGAATGGATTATGATTGCTTTTGAAATATTGGCTTTTGTTGGGGAACTAGTAGTTTTTTAAATAGTTTGTCTTCTTCAAGGGATCTGGGCTCCACTGAAAGTGTTTGAGGGTAGCCTCAGGTGCTGTCCGGCCCAGTGTGTGCATCAACTCACTGGAGATGATGCTTAGAGTTCACTCTGCATTTTCGGGGCCTCATGAAATTATTACTGAGAAGCTCATCAAAGAACGAAAGGAACTTAAAGTTCTTTTTTTTTTTTTCCTTCAAGTTTTCTAAACAGAGAAAACAAGAACCAGAATAAGCTGTATAAGAGGAATCTTTTGATTTTTCTAAAAGTAAGTGCCTTCTGCCAGTAGTGAAGCCAGTGTGAAGATAGTTATATTTACCCTTCTTATTTCATGATTTCAGTCCATGAAATTTTCAGTACATTTCAATTGGTTAATTTTTAGAAAGTTGACTCCCTCATTTTTTTAACCATTAAAAAGGACAAGAAAGCTAATGGGAGTTTATTTTCCAGTAAATTTTGCCCTGCCTGTTTTCTAAATCAATCTTAATTTTAGTTCCACCTTTGCCTTCAGATCGTAAAATAATTGGTGTTAGTCCCCCAATAATGCTCATACTGGTTATGAGCAATTAGGTTGGATCCAATTTGTTAAAGTCAATTCTAACTTCATTTTATTATTGTTTAATTTTATTTTGCTTTGACAGTATTTTGTATATTCAGATTCATTTAGATGAATGCCACTTCTGTTGCATTCTTATACTGTATCATTTTCAGTGCATTTGTCTGTTGTATGTATATGCAGTGTTTTCTGAATGTATTAAATTCCCCACTTTTTTTTTTTTTTTGGCTTGGCTATGCAGCTTGCAGGATCTTAGTTCCTGACCAGGGATCGAGCCCGTACCCCTGCAGTGGAAGCACGGAGTCCTAACCACTGGACTGCCAGGGAATTCCCCAAATTCCCCACTTAAAAACTATCATTCCCATGGTACATATTTCCTTCACATTAAGTATAGGAGAATTTTAGTGAGTTTTTTGTGTATGTGCATACTGATGGAAACTGTTTGGAAAGACCCTGTTAAAAACTGTTCTTTGTAAGATTTCCATAATACAGTTCTCTTTGCTTACCTACATCAATAGAAGTTTCAAATTAACATTTATAGTGAAACTACTATAGCCAACTATAGCCAAGTTGCTCAGTGCCTAGAGCAGAAGATTTTTGGTGATGTAGTATTCATAGAGATTAAATTAATTGTATTTGATTTCAAAATTTCATCTTTCTTGTACAAATTCCCCTTCTTTGAAGTTAATTTAAACCTTTGCTTTCTTGGATACAACTGAGGTATAAGAGAAGGAGTACCAAAATTGACTGATTCTAGCTCAGCTCTGCCATTTTCTCATTTGTCAAATGAGAGGTGGTTGGGAGGGGGTGCTTGGGAGCAGGTCTGATTTAGATAATATGACAAAATAAATTGGGATGTTTTTGAAGACTTTTTCAACAATTCATATAGCAACAGCTTGGAGAATTGTCACAGCACTGTCTTGGGGCCGGTGGTTGTGGCGCTTTAGCAGATACCATTTCCACCCTTGGTAACTTTTGTGGTGTTGCTGAATGTCTAAGGAGAGGAAGATCTGAGAATATTAGTTAAACTAGTTATTGTGTCAGAAGGCAGTGGTACGTGTTATTGTACCATACTGTATCTCTACCAAAGTGATCAAAGGGCATTCAGGAGAATAGGCTTATCATTAACATTTGTTCCTTTCTTCTCCTCCTCTTTCCTACTGTTCTGTCTTCCCTCTCTGCCCCTCCTCTGCTCAGTGTGAGACTTTGTGTAGCTCTTCCCTCCCCACTCCAGCCACAGTTCTTCCTGATTCTTCTTTAGGAAACAGAGTTGGAATTGAGCTACGAGTAAAAATATGTATTAGACCGTTTAATGAGATTTTGTTTTTTTCTCCTTGAATTTTCAATCAGATAAATTTAATCCTATGTATGCATTGCTTAAAAACAAATAGCTCCAAAACTAAACTAAATTGTTTTTATACTTCCTTGTGGCCTTTAAAATAATCTTCAGAGGCAATGATTTTTTTTTTTTTTTTTTTGTGGTACACGGGCCTCTCACTGTTGTGGCCTCTCCCGTTGTGGAGCACAGGCTCAGGGACCATGGCTCACGGGCCCAGCCACTCCGCGGCATGTGGGATCCTCCCGGACTGGGGCACAAACCCGTGTTCCCCTGCATCGGCAGGTGGACTCTCAACCACTGCGCCACCAGGGAAGCCCAGAGGCAGTGATTTTTAATTTTTTGGCCTCACCTCACAGCTTGCAGGATCTCAGTTCCCTGACCAGGGATTGAACCTGGGCCACGGAAGTGAAAGTGCCGAGTCCTAACCACTGGACCGCCAGAAAATTCCCCATACCGTTTTGCTTTAAATCGGCTTTCTCATGGCTCCAGAGAATATTGCATATCAGGTATTTCCAGATAGCCTTATAGACCCCATTGTCCATTCCATTCATTCATCCATTTGCTGTTTGTGCTCTGCTGATTCTTCTCAAACTGTTGCTTGACTTGTTCTGGCATTTATGTCTCATCTTTTTCACTTGATTATAAACTTTTTGAGGGCAGGGGCCACACCTGTAGTTGCTATGTGCTGCACAATGGCTTCCCAAATGGAATCAGGTTAATAAACATATATTGATCAATCTGAGATCTTCCTGAACGTGAAGAGTCAAAGAAAGGAGATTCCTTCTTAAGTAAGAATCAAGGCCACCCAAAATCACCTTCCTAATTACATTTTTAACATCTTTATTTACCTTTACAAAGACTTTAAATGTAAACTGCAATGCAGAATGCTATAATGCACAGGCCATTTGTAGTGCATTTGTAGTGCATTTGAGAGTGTGCTTAGAATGTGCCACAAAATGCTACAGATGCCATCTTACTTAAAAATCACTCAAGGAAGAATTTTTTAGATGAATGTCTGCTGGGAAACGACTGCCAGGAGAAATGTGGAAACCACATGAAATTCACTACATAAAGAAATCTGGTTTCCATTTCTGCACCACATTTTGTGCTAGCAGGAAGAAGATAAACAAGCTGTTTAAAACTAAAGTGAATAGCAAAGGGATTAAATTTTAAAATCCTGTATCGTAAATGTATTTTGGAATTTGTGAAATTTAATCCCATCACATAGGATCCTTTAAGAAGGGAGAAAATATGTTGAGTCTTCTAGTCTTAGATATCTCAGTGGAATGGATGAGTAATTTTGCTTCCTGTTGATGAGTAGTAATACTCTAACATTTGTCTTAGTTGAAATTAAAACGAAAGTCTCATTCTGGTTTTTGGTAGGCAGACATTCTTTTGAGAGTGAGAAAGGGAAGAAAGCAGAAAAACCCTCTTTTTTTGGTTAGTTTTAGATCATCCCTTTTAAGGATAGGGGAATTTTACTGTAGTGTTTTAATTTAGCTATGTAAAACTTGATATGAATAGGTGTATGGATGGGCTAGTTGGGAGTAGGAGGGTTCAACTGTTTTAATTTTCAGAAAAATATTCTGGAGATTCTTTTTTAGTTTTCTATTTAGTAGCCCTTATATATTTATAATTTAAATAATAAATATAAATAATGTATAATTTATATAATTTAAATATATTATGAAGTTGGCATTTAAGGAAGAATAAACATGATTAAGATAAAGTAGATTGTGAATAATAAAAATATTAACATTTAACATATAAAGACCAATCATTCAAATTGTCATTTCCCTTTAATAAACGTGACCAGATCATACATACCCATGTTTAGGAGTAACACACCTGCATTTCTGAATTCAGTGGGCCTTGTGCTTTGAAAACAAAAACAAAAACAAAAAAACATGAGATCAAGATTACAAAATCAAGTTGATTATATACTTGAATAGATTAAAACTTTTCCTTCCACAACTTAATTTCCTACTTTATGTTGGAAAGGGAGGCTGAGCTGTTTAAGGTTTTTTTTATATACTCTTATTTAACATGGTGTTTTGGGGGGGTTTGTTTTGTTTTGCTTTTTACTATTTTAACTTCCAATCTGAAAACTTTTAGCTGGCTACACTTAATAACTAATACATAATTTGTCTAAGCCTGCATTTATAGCCAAGGTGTCTTGTGTCCTTGGAAAGTGCTGTTTTTTTAGATAAGATGTAAAAATAAACTTCCAGTCACTCCATTCATTTGTTCTCTCATCCACTCATTTACTCCGTAAACATTTATCAAACTTCTATTATGTTACAGACACTGTGCTGGAGATAGAAAGATAAATAACATAAAACTCATGCCTTCTAGGAGTTTGTTTGAGATTACTTAAAGGGCAAAAACCGTTGTTAAGATGAAAGAATGGTTTCAATCTTTTGGATAAATATATAGTTACAAAAATGCTCAGGTTTATCGAACAGTATGCTGTTATCTGTTTAAACACTGCAGAACTAGATTTTCTTTGTTTTTTGTTTTGGGGTAAGCAGTAGAATAGTGGTTGAGTGTACAAACTATGGAGCTAGATGGCCTGGGTATGTATCCAGCTCTACCACTTAGTTTGCTATGTGACCTTG
The DNA here is from genome assembly GCF_964341445.2 of Mesoplodon mirus. Taxonomy (NCBI): domain Eukaryota; kingdom Metazoa; phylum Chordata; class Mammalia; order Artiodactyla; family Ziphiidae; genus Mesoplodon; species Mesoplodon mirus. Next base: position 169,883,119 of record NC_138978.1, on the reverse strand, counting down.
GGGATATTACTTGCCATTCTTGTGATTTGGGGATGAAAGGTCTTTACATAGTGCCTGGTGTTTATTAAGCACTTTAATAAATGTTAGCTTCAGGGATGATTTTCAAGATATTTAACAAGCAGTATAGTAGAAGCACCAAACACTTAGAACTGCTATTGGCTATAAAATCTGATATGACCACACCAGTGTGTATGGTCCAGATCAGCTCATTTAGCCTCTATTGTTATTATTGTTTCGACTTAAAACTTCTGAACCAAGCTTTATGCCTCACCCCCATCCCATCCTATGGACCATGACCCTGGGCCAGGCTCTGTGGAGCACACAGTCCTGGAGTTTCTAGGTGCCTGCAATTCATAATTTTTATATCTTTTTACTTTTAAGTAGCTAGACTTAGTATAGACTTATTTTCATGTTCCAGACAATTTAGGATGCTTTTCTTAACTAATAACTTTGAGAAAGACATCAGAGCCAAGCCTTGGATTCTGTTTCTTTCCCCTAATGTTGATTGGTAATTGTGATCGTGTAGGCCTTATTGTTTTTTCTTTTTTTCCTTTCTTCTTCTTTTTCTCCACTCCTCCTCGCCATTCCTCATTTCCTCTTCCTCCATCTCTTTCCTCCCCCCCTTCTTATTATAAGAAGAAAATAATATCTAAAGCTAGTTGCCTCACATTCTTTTTTAGAAAGACATGTATACCATACATAAATTTACTCTTTACAGTAACTGGTCAGTAGTTTGTGGTAAGGGTAGAATGGATATAAGAGCATTTGGGGAAAGTTAAAAGACATATGAGGTGCAAAAGACTGTCATTTTCTCATTTGTGAAAGGAGAGGTGGTTGGGAGAAGGTCGGACTTAGATGATAATGACAAAATAAACTGGGTTGTTTTTGAATACATTCTTCAACAATGCATACAGCAGCAATTTGGAGAACTGTTGTTTCAACTGACACTAGTTGCTTAACTGTAATTAATTCACTTGATCTGTCTGTTACATTTTCTCCATCTGTTAAAATGGGATGCTAATAGAACCTTTCTCATAGGATGTTGTGAGGATTAAACAAGGAAATACATATCAGGTACTTAGAACATAAATTTCAATAGTCATTTAATTTATTGTGCTTATCATGCACTTAGAATATAGCTAGGATTCAATAATTTTATTTAATTTATTCAGCAGATATTCAGAGTACTTACTATGTGCCAGATACTATTCTAGGACCTGGGGATACAACAGACAAAAATCCCTGCCCTCCTGACAGACCAGTGCTTTGGAAAAAAAATTAAAGCAGGAAAAGGGAGCAGAGAATCTAGGAAACGGCTTGCAATGTAAAATAGGGTGGTTAGGACACATGATGTTGGAGAAAGTACGTGCAAGTGGTGAGGGTATGAATACACAGACTGCTGGGGAAAGAGCCTTTCAGGTAGAGAGAACAGTATATGCAAAGACACCAAGGCAAGAGTATGCCTGGAGGCCAGTGGGCCTGGAATAGAATTAGAGAGAGTAGGAAGAGGTGAAGTTGGTACTAGAGACCTGCTTAAGATCTGAATGATACAATGACAGGCATAGAGAAGGGGGAACAGGAACATACCAGAGAAGACTTCTTAGAGGGGAAGGTAGACCTAGGAAATGAATAGACTATGAAGAAGTGCATGGAAAAAGGAGAACATTCCTGTTAAGGGGAAAGAACAAGAATGAGAGTGAAGGCACAGACAGTGGAGGAGGTACATTTTGATTGCATCCGAGTAGGCCGTCCAGAACAGAGGGTGAACAGTGAGGGAGGGAGGGACACAGGATTGGATAAATACAGTGGTATTGGATGATGGAGCACCCCGAAAGTTAGGCAGAGGACTTTTAGTTTCTGCTGATTTAAAAAAAAATGTTTCTAGTCAATAGAAGCAAACCACTGATAAAATCTTTTTTTTAACATCTTTATTAGAGTATAATTGCTTTACAGTGGTGTGTTAGTTTCTGCTGTATAACAAAGTGAATCAGTTATACATATACATATGTTCCCATATCTCTTCCCTCTTGCGTCTCCCTCCCTCTCACCCTCCCTATCCCACCCCTCTAGGTGGTCACAAAGCATGGAACTGATCTCGCTGTGCTCTGCAGCTGCTTCCTACTAGCTATCTATTTTACGTTTGGTAGTGTATACATGTCCATGCCGCTCTCTCACTTAGTCCCAGCTTAGCCTTCCCCCTCCCCGTGTCCTCAGGTCCATTCTTTAGTAGGTCTGCGTCTTTATTCCCGTCCTGCCCCTAGGTTCTTCATAACCCTTTTTTTTTCTTTTTTTAGATTCCATATATATGTGCTAGCATACGGTATTTGATTTTCTGACTTACTTCACTCTGTATGACAGACTCTAGGGCCATCCACCTCACTACAAATAACTCAATTTCATTTCTTTTTATGGCTGAGTAATATTCCATTGTATATATGTGCCACATCTTCTTTATCCATTCTTCTGTCGATGGACACTTAGGTTGCTTCCATGTGCTGGCTATTGTAACAGTGAACATTTTGGTACATGACTCTTTTTGAATTATGGTTTTCTCAGGGTATATGCCCAGTAGTGGGATTGCTGGGTCGTATGGTAGTTCTATTTTTAGTTTTTTAAGGAACTTCCACACTGTTCTCCATAGTGGCTGTATCAATTTACATTCCCACCAACAGTGCAAGAGGGTTCCCTTTTCTCCACACCTTCTCCAGCATTTATTGTTAGTAGATTTTTTTTTTTTTTTTTTTTTTTTTTTTTGCGGTATGCGGGCCTCTCACTGTTGTGGCCTCCCCCGTTGCGGAGCACAGGCTCCGGATGCGCAGGCCCAGCGGCCATGGCTCACGGGCCCAGCCGCTCCGCGGCATATGGGATCCCCCCAGACCGGGGCACGAACCCGTATCCCCTGCATCGGCAGGCGGACTCTCAACCACTGCGCCACCAGGGAGGCCCTATTGTTAGTAGATTTTTTGATGATGGCCATTCTGACGGGTGTGAGATGATGTCTCACTGTAGTTTTGATTTGCATTTCTCTAGTGATTAATGATGTTGAGCATTCTTTCATGTGTTTGTTAGCAATCTGTATATCTTCTTTGGAGAAACGTCTATTTAGGTCTTCTGCCCATTTTTGGATTGGGTTGTTTGTTTCTGTGGTATTGAGCTGCATGAGCTACTTGTAAATTTTGGAGATTAATCCTTTGTCAGTGCATCATTTGCAAATATTTTCTCCCATTCTGAGGGTTGTCTTTTTGTCTTGTTTATGGTTTCCTTTGCTGTGCAAAATCTTTTAAGTTTCATTAGGTCCCATTTGTTTATTTTTGTTTTTATTTCCCTTTCTCTAGGAGGTGGGTCAAAAAGGATCTTACTGTGATTTATGTCATAGAGTGTTCTGCCTATGTTTTCCTCTAAGAGTTTGATAGTTTCTGGCCTTACATTTAGGTCTTTAATCCATTTTGAGTTTATTTTTGTGTATGGTGTTAGGGAGTGTTCTAATTTCATTCTTTTACATATAGCTGTCCAGTTTTCCCAGGACCACTTATTGAAGAGGCTGTCTTTTCTCCATTTTATATTCTTGCCTCCTTTATCAAAGATAAGGTGACCATATGTGCGTGGGTTTATCTCTGGGCTTTCTATCCTGTTCCATTGATCTATATTTCTGTTTTTGTGCCAGTACCATACTGTCTTGATTACTGTAGCTTTGTAGTAAAGTCTGAAGTCAGGGTGCCTGATTCCTCCAGCTCCGTTTTTCTTTCTCAAGATTGCTTTGGCTATTCGGGGTCTTTTGTGTTTCCATACAAATTGTGACATTTTCTGTTCTAGTTCTGTGAAAAATGCCAGTAGTAGTTTGATAGGGATTGCATTGAACCTGTAGATTGCTTTGAGTAGTATAGTCACTTTCACAATGTTGATTCTTCCAATCCAAGAACATGGTATATCTCTCCATCTGTTTGTATCATCTTTAATTTCTTTCATCAGTGTCTTATAGTTTTCTGCATACAGGTCTTTTATCTCCTTAGGTAGTTTTATTCCTAGGTATTTTATTCTTTTTGTTACAGTGGCAAATGTGAGTGTTTCCTTAATTTCACTTTCAGATTTTTCATCATTAGTGTATAGGAATGCAAGAGATTTCTGTGCATTAATTTTGTGTCCTGCTACTTTACCAGTTTCATTGATTAGCTCTAGTAGTTTTCTGATAGCATCTTTAGGATTCTCTATGTATAGTATCATGTCATCTGCAAACAGTGACAGCTTTACTTCTTCTTTTCCGATTTGTATTCCTTTTATTTCTTTATCTTCTCTGATTGCTGTGATTAAAACTTCCAAAACAATGTTGAATAATAGTGGTGAGAGTGGGTAACCGTGTCTTGTTCCTGATCTTAGTGGAAATGGTTTCAGTTTTTCACCATTGAGGATAATGTTGGCTGCAAACCACTGATAAAATCTTAAAGTCTAAATTTAAAATCCATGTATACTCTATATACATAAAATTCTGTGAAGTTTGTTTTCAGAAGCAAATAAAAAATATAAGATTAAAATAATTGTTTTGATGTATAATAAAAAATATTGATACTTTTTTTAAAAAGTACTTACTATTAAATAAAAGATTCCCAAACACTCTTCTATGTGAATTACAGTTATACACATCATGGCTTGATAAACTATCAATAGATGTTGCTTTAAATATTAAAGTCATAATCCTTTGTATGAGTGATCTTGGTGTTCTAATGGTTCTCTTCTTTATGCCCATGATCAAGCTTTAAACATAAGTTGTTTTGCTGGTTACTGTGTCTACCTGATTTCATATTCACAAATAATGGTACAAAATGAGAGAGTCACATGAGCCAAGTCATTTTAATGGTCATGTGCTTCCTTTGGAAAATTATCTTGCAGTTTGAGACCCATTGGCATTATTAATTAATTTCTACCTCTTTTAGTTTTCTATTCAATGCCAAGCTATGCAAAAAGGTGATAAGATGGTCAAAAAGGGCATCTATAGATGGGAAAGAACAAGCAGCCTGTTAGGTTCATCAGACTTTCAGATGTCCTCATTGGCTCATGTTTTTTCCCATGTAATCTCGTTAGAAGAACAGCTTTTATTTGAAAATGTCTCCATCATCAAATGACTTCTGCTATTTTGTTTCAGCTACAGTAAGTTCATCTCACAGTCCAAGACTGCCATGGTGATTATGCCCTGACTCACACAGAACTAAACTTATTTTTCCCATAAAATTGATCCTCCTTAGAAATTTAGCATTATGTATAAATATGGTACTTGATCTTCCAAAAGTGAATGAGATTCAGTTCTAAGTTGATTTTCATGAAATCTATTTTAAGAAATAGATGATGTGCTCATCAGTTGAGTGGCACAGCATAGAATATTAGGAGATTTTTGATTCTATTCCTGACTTCACTGTGGTCCTGCAGCAAGGAATTTGGCTGCATGTGTGCCCCCTGTTAATGAGTGTACTGAGTGTCTCTGTGCAGTCAGTGCAAAATATCAGCTAATACCCTTAATAGATTTTTACTGAAGGACTGTGCAAACTTATTAGTCCGGTATGTGCTGTAAAATGTGAATAACTTTGAAAAATCGTAACAATTACTCTATTATAATAGGTTGAAATACACTCTTTAAAACAGTATGGATTCATTAACTTTGGTTTGGAGGCTGGATTATTTACTCTTTTCATCAGTGATTTTGATGACAGAACTCAGAATAAGTTCATTAGTCTTTGGATAACAATTAGGCAATGATGTTGACTTCCTGTGTTCTCTAAATACAAAGTGGCACTTGCTGTTCAGTTAAACAATGAATAAAAGGTAGAACGCAGTTCAGGAGAAACAAATGAATGACACAGGGCTAAAGAGAAAAACCACGACCTCTTTGTTGTCATGGCCCATTTCTTAGCTTAACTTCAGCATTACAGGACTCTTATTAAGAGTTTTTAAGAAGTTTACCACAACATTAGAATGAAATAATAGGGATGTGAACCGAATCAATAAAGTATTGCTGGAATGGTGTGGAGAGAAGATACACTGTATATCAATCAAGAATAATGCTTCCCCTCTGCTCGGCGTTGGTCATATTTATTTGAGATATGATCCCATTTAATGTCCATATTCTAAGAGGTACGAAAAATTTGAGGAAGGTACCATAGATGAGCAACTAGAGTGATTCAGGGTTGGAATCTGGCAAGATGGAGGGAGGTCCAGGGGTGTAAGTTTAAGAAAGAAAGCGTTGTTTTGACTGGGGAAGAAGCTTAAAATTGACTTAACTGCCTTTAAGTAAATTAGATTTCAGTGTAAGAAGGATTTTCACCCACACTTCATCTTCTAAGGGAAAGTAAACAAAATAAATTAGTGTAAATTGCTACCAGAGACTTAGATTGAGCAAAAGAAAGAACTCCCTGGAATCTATTGCTGTTAAACTCCAGGAGGTACTGATAAGTTATGGATTTTTTTCTCTGTGATTATCTTTTAAAACGAGATTTATCCATCTTGCTTGGATGATTGCTTACCCTGTTTCCTAAAAGCATGATTCTCTAAGGCAATATTTTGGCTGAAGTGTATTAGCAAAGGAATTGAAAAATTAGTTCTGTTTCCATCATTTTGTTAAATTTCTTGCTATTCTTGTACTTCAAAGCATTCATTTGACAAATATATATTGGGCATGGACTTATGTTAGCAAATGTTTTTATAATGGTAGGAAACAGCAATACATGCAATTATTGTCCCTGAAAAACAATACATAATATCTTGCCTAAACTTTGCTTCTGATTATTTATATGGAGTTTTATGTAAAGAAAATACTTCAAAGCTTGTATAATATAATGGCATATCTGTTGTTGCTTGCTTATCAGCTTTCAGATTTCCCTAAGAGAATTCATGATTTGTAAGTTCAAAAAGTATCATTTTGGGTCACATAATAGACATAAGGACTGCTTTCCAAACATTTGGCAATAAATTCTGACCTCCTGATTAATGTTAGGTAGCTTAATGTAAGATGCTGTTATAGTAACAATTACTCAGAAACACAAACAAATATGCAAAACGATAAAAGATGGCTTTCTAATGTATTTCTCCTGCTTTAAAAATACTCCAGTCAGGAGTGAGAAAGATACTTTTTAAAAAATATCTTTATATTTTTTGAATTTTGAACTGTATGAGTATATTGCCCTTTTAAAATATTACCTTATAATATTAAAAAATATATTTTTAAATACTTCAGTTTTGTCTTAAAATTTCTTACAAATTCTTCTTTGAAACTGAAAAAAAAATCAAGATCTGCAGAATAATTTAATCTATTTTAACCTATACTCAGACCATTGCATTAGAGTGTTACTCTTTTCATTGTTTTCAGGGCTTCAAGTAAGGTGGCCTGAATAATAGACATAGAGGACATTCTGAGAATGAATACCTGTCAAAGCTTTTAAATATTACTTTGATGGAGAAGCATGTATCTTTTTCAAGGCACTTAACATAAGCATCTGGTAGGATTCTGTCTCTTCATGCAAACAGGTGTCCTTGAGACTTTATATTGAATTAACCACTTTTTCAAATAAGAAAAGAAAATACAGTTAGAAACAATTGAACAGTACCTCTACTTTCTCTTATCATGATAAAGTGACAAGGGAGAGAACTAGCATTCTTTTTTCTTTTCTTTAATTTTTTTTTTTTTGAGAACTTTCTATGTACCAAGATAATAAAATATAAGTTAAAGCAATAGGCAGTGTTAAGGGCTGTGTTCAGCTTAGGGTGCTATTACTTGGTATTATGACTAGAGGACCAGAAATACCCAAATCCTCTGGAGACCACAGCAACCACTCCCCCCCGTGGTTTCTGAAGAAGGAATAATGGCAAAGAAAAGCAAAATAACACCTCATTATTTCCTGGGGATTTGGCCCCAAACCCCAGTACAAAGAATGCTGGCCAGATGGGCCAGACCACCTATCTGGAGCAACCACTTGAGGTGGTGAGGCCTAGTAGCTTCAAACCAAAGGAGGCCTCTTCTGTCCTAAAGTCCATACTGCATTTTTGCCTCTTATCACACTCCAACCACATGTAAGAAAGAATCAAGGGAGAGTGATGTGTTTGGGCCTGGGGGAAATGAACCTTGACCCTAAAGATGCCAAGCACAGGGGAAGAATGTAAACCACTGGGAAAGCCACGACTGTGTATACTGCTGGGTTCCTGTTCACCCTTTAGCAAAAGTAGCCCAGTCTATCAAACCACAGCAACTTCTCCTCCTGGGGGTGGTGTGGGACAAGTGGTGTGTGAGGAAGGTGGTGGGGAGAGTGGTCTTAAAGGGCACATTCTCCTAAGGGCAACAGGCTTGGCAACGCTGTTGGTGGTGGAAAGTAAATGAGCCACGCTGCTGCTTTTGTTTCAAAGTCCAAGGCACACATCCCTCATGTTTATGCTAATGGCACATGCAACTCTTTGTCCTGAGGCTGAGGACTTGGAGCAAATGCAACCTTGTCATTTCAATCAAGTTTACAATGTAGGCTCATGATCTAGTTTCAGTGACTGGCCGTTTTCAGTCTATCCAAGAAGCAATCTTAGTTAAGTCTGGTTATATGTAGGTATGTGTTAAAGACCTAACTGGTCTTTAACCAGATTAATCTTTCAAAAATACAGCTTTAAGGCTTCCCTGGTGGCGCAGTGGTTGAGAGTCCGCCTGCCGATGCAGGGCACACGGGTTCGTGCCCCGGTCCGGGAAGATCCCGCCTGCCGCAGAGCAGCTGGGCCCATGAGCCATGGCCGCTGGGCCGCTGAGCCTGAGCGTCCGGAGCCTGTGCTCCACAACGGGAGAGGCCACAACAGTGAGAGGCCCGTGTACCGCAAAAAAAAAAAAAAAAAAAAAAATCTTTATTGGGTGAAGAATGGATGGGAAGTTTCTGTACTGTTTTTCCAGCTCTTAGGTAAGTCTAAAATTATCTCAATATAAAAAGTTTTTTAAAAAGTAGAAAACGAAAGACCAAGACAATAATGTGTTTCAGGAAAAAAAAATAGATGAAAGTGTATGTCTTTAAGGAAATAAAGTTATTCTTATATGTTTAATATACAAAAAAATAGCTTTTATGTTAATACACTGCTCAAAAACTTTCAGTGACTTCCTGTAGTTTATAGAATGCAATTCAAACTCTTTAGCCTTGGAATTCAAAATCTCTTAACCTAAGCCCCAGTCTACCTTTCCTGTAAAATAAGTTACTATCACCTACCCTAATCCAAATCTCTAGCCAAATTGGTCTCCTTGCTGACCTTCAGTGAGGATTTCCCTATAGGATGCCCTCCATCCTTCTAGCTCATGAAATCTACAACAACCCTGCAAGGTACCTAAAATCTCCCTTCTTCCAGGAAGCCTTCCCTAAATACCCTCAGCCCATGGTAATACCTTGTTCTTCTGTACTCTTAAAGCAAATAGTGCATTTAAAACTTTAATGCTTCTATTTATTAAAGCTCCTTATTTTTAATGTCAGTTTTATGTGTATATGTCTCATCTCTCTACTAGAATTTTTAAGCTGCTCAAAGTCAGGGCTTTATATATTTTTGGAATTCCCCACATTGCTTAGAATATTTATTCATTCAATAAACTTTTATCAATTACCTTTTATGTGCCAGGCACTGTGCTGGGTGCTGGGAAAATGAAGCAAAGTTTAAATATTTAAATATTTCTTAAGGAAGCCTTTCTTGTTTCCCCCAGCCAGCTTAATCAGAGGGTCTCTCTTTTGGGCTCCCATTGCATCTTGCCTTTACTACTATCTTACTTAGAGGTATCATGCAGTGTCGTTTGTTAGATGGTGTGGCTGTCTCTTCCTCTAGACTGCGAGCACTTTAAGGACAGGCACTCAGTCTTTTTTCATTGTATCCCTCATACTAAGAATAGTGCATGTAGTAGTGCTCAGTATATGCGCACTGAATGAGACAATTAGAAAGAAACTGCAGCTGAAGGTTGTGGTGGGATAATTATGACTGAAGCCCTCACTTAAATAGGTCATTAGCTTTTAAGCAAGCTGTCTGAGAATCACATTCTTAGGATTTTCTTTGATACTTTCTTCAATCAATGTATAATTTTAGTCATGATGTTTGCATCATTACTAGCATGCCTTATGACACAGAATTTACACACACAGTTATATGGATACATCAGCCATCATAGTGGTCACTTGACAAATCTACAGATATACAAACTTTTTGAACTCCAGGAATGTGTGCTACCAACTCTATAATAATCTCTAGCAGCAGGTATCAAGTCAGCATTAGACCTGAATTCCTTGAAAGCAAGGAATCCAATTTGGGTTTTAATCCGTCTTTGTATCACAAAAGTCTAACACAAGCCAGGTACCTAGAACAGAGTATGTGCTTAATAAATGTTTGTGGAAGCAATAATATGAATAATTACAGTTATTCTCCCCACCCTACATCCTTTTTTCACTAGCCTTTTTAATCTCTTATGGTTTTATCAGAGCTGATAAGAATGGAACTTACTGACTTGAATTTCCTTCTCCTCTCCCTACTTTTGTGCTCTAAAATCCTGAAATGACTAAAAGTGGCAGCTCTGAGAATGAAAAGGAGCAAAAAATACTTTTGTGATCCGGGAATTCATTTTCAGATCTATATGAATGTCAAAGGATTGAGTTTTTAGTTAGATTTTAAACTGAAAATTGCTCATTACTTACTAAAAAAGAAAAACCTCATGATTCTTTTACATAATTGGGGTCCTCAATTATTTCTAGGAATAAACAAGCACATAGTTTAGAAGAATTTATCAAAGTCAATGTACTGAAAATTTAAACCCAGCTACAGTTATTTAGCTCACATTGCTCCAAAATACCTCAAAAGAAGTTGAAGTAGAGAGACTCTAAGTTTTTAAACTTGTCTTGATAACTCATATTACCACAGTAAGATTTTTTTTTAAGTGCAATTTCCTGCAAAGTGGAGATTAATTCCTGATGCTTTGAGGGTTTGTGTTCTTCAGATAAAAGACTACAAAGGGAAAACATGAACATGCCATCTCCGGGAATAATTATACTCTTTAGATTTCATGGATGTTATACTGTTTCCCTGCACATTAGAACAGCTTTGCTCTATTTCAGTATAAAACAAACATTTCCTTATGGTATTAACCACCTATATGTTATAATTCACTCTGTGATACCTTGCAGTGGGTGCTAGGTGAATACTTACTGAATAAATGAATGTCTTTCCTGATTATTAGTTGTTGAATATGGTCTCCCTATCATTTTTTCCCCAGTCTTTTCTTGAAAGGTTAACTATACTATAAAGGAAAAATAAGGAAGCACACCTTCTGTTTCCTCGTTATAGTCCATCACAGCTTCCTGTATGTGTTAACACAGATGATAGAAGGAACCTTGCATATTTTTAACAAAAGTTTCAGTGATCATGGCAGGATGGATGCTTTAAACAGGGCTGAGTATACAGTTGTTCTATTATCAAGACAACTGCCTGATTGAGAACAGCTCTCTGGAAGAACTCCAAGTATGTGTCTGGATTACCACAGGGTGCTGGAGTAATTAGAATTGCTAATGAGCAACCAATGACCTGGCTGATCTCCACAAAGTAGTTGAAGTGTATGAGATCCCTGAGACATGACTTAGTGGAAAGTGTTCTCTTCCTGTTCTAGCCTTCTTTGCCTCATTGGAAATATTAAATGCACAGCAGATCTCTGCACAGGAAGCCCTAATGCAGACAGTAGGTTTGCAAGGTGTCCCCAGCCAACTCCATATGGGACAAGCCCTTCTCACAGTTTTATAGCTTGTAGAGACCTGCCATGATGACCACTTATAGACATTTAAAAATCAGGTATCATTTATCAAGTTCTACAAGCCAAATTGCAATAAATGCAGGTGGATAAATCCACAAGTATGGAGCTTATGCTACTGCCCCAAGAGATGAAACTTGGCGTACATTTTGGGATGAATATGGTTTTTTGCATTTGAATTTCAAAAGTCTAGTAGCTCAAATGTCTATAAGTGACTGATAAAAAGTCAGGGATGGTGAAAACAGTAGTAGTCTTTGCCTCTCTTTTCTTTTAAATGATTATTCCCTTAGTTCAGGTTTCACCTAACTGACAAGGTTTCATCATATTATGTCTTGCTCAGTTATCGTCACCATGCGACTTCTGTTACAAGACAGACTCCTTCCCTGTTTCTGCACTTTGTCTGGGGTGAAATTCTTTATCAAGTGGCATTTCCCTCACTCCAAATACTTTTAAGAAAAAGAGTCTCTTTCAATTCTCCATCAACCTGAGTGGGCTGAGGTTAGGCACTCCTTTACTTTCCCCTTAGGCTCTTCGTTACTCAAAGTCCTATCTTCCTAGCTACATTTCCATGACTGCTCTTTCTCAGAAGAAAAATACTCTCTATGTTATTTTCACGAAATCGTGAAGAATCATATAATCTTTTTGTTCTCTCATTTCAGCTTAAATCTTAGGAAAAACAACTATTGCCTAAGGGTATTTAGTTTTCAAGTGGTTTAACTATTCACTGACTTTCTGGCTTGTAAACTCTCTAAATGACCACTAATGCCAATAAGCCTTGTCCAAGCTCTCCTTTAAAATATTCCAGTTAACTTGAGTCTTGGGGATAGAAAATTAATCGGGAGATTGTTACCTTGAATTTTGGGATAAGAAGAAACTTAAGAAAGGTCTTATGTGACTTGAGAGAAAACTTCACAAATAAGCCTGACTCAGTAGAAACAGAGTATTTGCAGCTATGGACATAGACTCATATTATTCCATTTACTGACTGGGTGACATTGGACTAGTTGTTATTTGATATGAACATCAGTTTCCATAACTGTGAAATTATTTGTGGTGATATTTAAATAAAATACCTGTAATTTCTTTTCTTCTTTTAAAGAAATTTGACTTTCAGTTTTTATAGCATCAAAGAACTGAGAGCAAAATCCAGTAATACGTTGTTTTGTAGTATGAGAAGAAAATTCCCTTGCAGCTCTGTTTATAAACTTAGTTGCATTTTTTTCTAAGTATGTTTAGGAAGCAGGTTTGGAAGGAGCTAGAAATCTGTGTACTGCAAATTAGCTTCTGCATAAATGTTTTCAGAGGGGAAGGATTAGACAGCAGAAGAGTATCACATGAAGAGAAACTAGAGAGCTTTTTGCTTTTGTTCTATTTATGTTTAAATTCGTACACATTAAGCATTTGATATATGTTAAATGCATTATTTTTTATGTCTTCATAATAAGTGTCTCAAGAGGAGGTACCATTAATATTCTCACTTGATAGATGAGGAAACAGACTTGGGAGGTCAGGCACCTCACAGCTAATAAAATGGCAAAGCTGCTATTTGAAAACAGGTGTGTTGGACTTGAGCTTTTAACAACTAATGGGGAGGGTAGAGGTGAATGGGGCTGACTCTGGAGCTAGGCTGCCATTACTAACTGTGAGACCTAGGGCCTTAACCTCTCTGTACCTCCTCAGTTTCATATCTGTAATGTGAATGGAAAATAGGATTAAATTAGTTAATATATGTAAAGCTCATAACATAGCACCTGGAATATGATAAGGACTTCATTGTTAATTGGTGGTTTCATTGTCAGTGTTATTATAATTATTTTCTAAAGATGGTCACGTTGGGGTGATTTGTTTAGAATTCATTAATGGAACATCATAATGTTCTTGTTTGCTTTGGTTTTCTGGCAGAAAGATCTAGGGAACATTTGAGTCTGGCCATCTACCCTCACATGAATTAATTCCTAGAGTCTGCATTTGAAGAAGGCTGGTGCGTTATACCTTTTTTGTAACCAAATCATTAAAAAGGAAAATTGAATTTCTGAGTTACGAGGGATCTTGTCAGATCTGTCTTCATTTCATGCTAAACTAAAATTAGAAAAAGATCTAACAGGTGATATTTCTATACTGTTGGGAATATAGTAATGTTATTATTCATCTGGAATTTTAACTTCTGCCCATCTTTGAATTCACAGTCTCTTTCTATATCCTGGTCTGGTATTTCTGTTCCTTTTCAACATAACTTCTGAGAAATAGAGGTTGATTAGTTTTGTGCCTCAAAGGACATACCTCCAGTTGCTCTAATGAGTCCAAAAGAAGTTGTGAGGAACAGCACATAATTTCAAAGAGAAGAGAGTTTGTAAGTGGTAATGATTAACTAGTGATATTGATTCTTTCCCCTCATACTTATTCTGTATTATCTTCTTCTTTTTTTTTTTTTTTTTAAATGGAGTTTCTTGAACAACTCTAAATATTTCATGGAAGGGAAATTCAAGCATTTAGCACCGTGGTAGCACAGCAAACACTGTAGAGGTCAATTTTTTTAAATTAATTAATTTATTTTTGGCTGCGTTGGGTCTTCATTGTTGCGCGTGGGCTTTCTCTAGTTGCGGCGAGCGGGGGCGACTCTGTTGTGTTGCGCGGGCTTCCCATTGCAGTGGCTTGTCTTTGTTGCAGAGCGCAGGCTCTAGGCGCACGGGCTCTAGAGCGCAGGCTCAGTAGTTGTGGTGCACAGGCTTAGTTGCTGCGCAGCATGTGGGATCTTCCTGGACCAGGGATCGAACCCGTGTTCCCTGCATTGGCAGGTGGATTCTTAACCACTGCGCCACCAGGAAGGTCCCTGTATTATCTTCTTTATTCAAGTTAAGCTATTTTGACTTTCTGGAAACATATAAACCAATAGAACAATTTTTTTCAGGTCAATATGATCATGGTAGTGAATAATTTATTACTTTTTATTTAAACATAGAATTTAATGTTATATGATAAAGGTTTATGAGTAGAATATAAGACTGAGGTTACCTGAGTCAAAATTTACCACTTGGGGTGGGGTGTGACTATGTAGAAGGAAGAGAAATAAATTGGATATATTTTTTTTCTGAAATTCTTACTTATACGTCATTCTCCATTTAAAATGGTTGAGTAGAGGAGCTCTATACCGTCAGTGCTCTGCAAGACCTCAGTACCAGCTTCTCCTTGGTGGCAAACGAGGAGATGCAAACATATTTTGGAAAATGTACTCATTTCAACCTTAGAAGAGTTAGGCTGATGACAGTATTGAGCAGTGTTTGTTAAATTGACTTAACCAATATTTATTGTATAGTCATCTTGAGTTGTGCTGATTTCTGTATCCAGATGATAGATATAAATAAATAGAGTAGTGCACCCCCCCAAAAAAAATCCTGTAAATAACTGTACTTGAGTCTTTATTCTCTCCATTGTAGAGGGAGGTTAAGAAGAGGGGATGTGGATTTGTATTCCAGACATAAGAAATAATCTCAAGTGTAGAGGCTTGGGAGCATGAAAGAATGATATGTTCAGGGAACTTTAGATGTGACTGCAGAACAGCACCTGGGGCCTGGCGAATAAGAGGTGCCTGCTATTTATGAATGAATAAATATTTGTTGAAGAAATAAACAGGGTGCCTTGAGAAGAATGATGGGAAATGTGTGTGGAATGTAAAGGGGAGCAGGGTAGGGAGCCTGCTAAAGAGCTGAAACTCATTCCTTCTGGTAAGTAGTTCATAGCTGGCGTGCTCCTGCTTCTCAGTGAGGAAGACCACCTTCATAGGTGGGCTTCTAAGACTTTACTTATTCATTTTTCTACATCTGTGAATACATGCTATTCTGCTGCTATCTGTCAGCCTTAAGCTGAGTTGTGGATTGTGTGATTCAGTATAGAGAAGGATACAGCTGTGCATGTAAAAAGATGGTGAGCCACGGTTACAGGTGGTGGAGAGCTCTTGAAGGGGTTGAGCAAGGAAACAATTTGGTCAGGCTTGTGTGTTAGAGATATTATTCTAGTAGATATGTAGAGGATGGACTGAAATGGGGGAAAAACTGGACATAAAGAGAACATTTAAGAAGTGAGTGTTATTTGTGTGAAAGGTGATGGATGCCAGAACTAAGGCACTGAGAGTGATGACAGAGAAGTAGGGAAGGAAGAGAGGTATTAAAGTGGTAGAAATGACAAACTTTTGATTTAGCCATTGGATGAGGGAGCTGAGAGAGAGAAGGGTCAGTGCTGATTCCAAGGTTTTTGCTTAAGAAAACGGGCAGAATGGCAGTATCAGTAACCACACAGAGAATCCAGGAAGTGATAGGAATGTTAAGGATAATAAATACTTTAGTTTGGGATAAATTGAGATTCACAAATGTGTGAGCCATCCAGGCAAAGATGTCCAATTGGAAATGCAGAATTTAGTCTCAAAAGAGAGCTTTTAATCCTGAAGCTAGCCAGGGAGAAGTATTATACCAAGGATGATTTCAGGATAAATTAAAAAGGAATAAAACTATGGTTAGATTTACTTGTGTTTCAAAGTATTAAAGTTGAGAGTTTACTATTAAAATAATTCATAGCATTCATGTTTGTCTTTCAAAGTTTTAATATTCATTAAATTTGATAGGCCTACACTCTTATATTTGCAAAATGAATATAAAAAAGTATTCATCTTTAAGTGGAGATACCTACAGTTTAAGTCTTCTGGATCATATGTCCAGGACCAAGCCAGCATGACGGTTTTTAGAGTCCACATACCTCAGAGGAAATTAGCGTCTTACATGCTGAACTTGAAATCATGATGAGGCAATAGTGGTGCCATAACCTTATGTTCTAAGAAAAACTAGATCTATTGATTTTACTGACTAGAAATATTTAAAATGATGCAATTTTTATAACGTATGCTCTATGGAAAATGAAGGGAAATTATGCTTTCAAATATTAGAGAATATTTCTTATAAGTACTATAGTTGAACCTTAAACAAATTTGATGATTGAGTATAAAATGAGGTTTTTTTTTCTTTTTTTCTGGGCTTGAGTCCACCAACTCAGGAAGGAAATATAAATTAATGAAGCGTAAGTTTAAGTTTTAAATACAAGGTTTTAAGACCTTTCCTGCTTAACTGTGGGTCCATTGTTAAATGAATATGCTCTATTTTGAAATAAATATGTCCATAAGTGAATGGAGAAGATTTGAGGCTGAAAACACTTTTTTCCTTGGCAGCAGCTGAGACTTGGATACCAACTCTTGATTTTCACTGTTTGGTTTAGAAGGGACTGACAAGTTACACCTTGGTGATTTATCTTCCTTGGCTGACATTTTTTTTTTTTTTTTTTTTTTTTTTTTTGCGGTACATGGGCCTCTCACCGTCGTGGCCTCTCCCGTTGCGGAGTACAGGCTCTGGACGCGCAGGCTCAGCAGCCATGGCTCACGGGCCCAGCTGCCCCGTGGCATATGGGATCTTCCCGGACCGGGGCATGAACCTGTGTCCCCTGCATCGGCAGGCGGACTCTCAACCACTGCGCCACCAGGGAAGACCCTTGGCTGACATTTTTGAACAAATCCCTTAGTGTGTTATACTTAGAATTGGTGTCGTGCTTAATGTTTCCTTTTCATAGTGTTTAATATTACTTGTTAATTTACCTTATATCAGAGAAAGTGTGCTAAGGTATCTGGAAAGAGCAATGTCTAATGATGAAGAGTTGGTAGACTATCCTATGGATGGCACATAGACTGCAAGAAGATAATTTATTTTTTATTTTGTTTTGTGTTTTCATAAATGGGTGAAAGATATTGCTGAGTTCCAGGTTTATTCTCTGATAGTAAACGTACCTACGATAAGCATTCATTATGGATATTAATAAGCATTTTCTTTCTTTTTTTATTGGGGTATAATTGCTTTATAGTGTTGTGTTAGTTTCTGTTGTACAACAAGTGAATCAGCTATATGTATACATGTATCCCCTCCCTCTTGGACCTCCCTCCCACCCATTCCCCCCTACATCCTACCCATCTAGGTCATCACAGAACACCGAGATGAGCTCACTGTGCTATACATTTTCTTAATGAGATATCACACCGAAGCTCAGAAAGGGGCCATTTATCTAAATTGCTTTATTTCTTTCAAAAAGAGGCACATTGGGCTTCCCTGGTGGTGCAGTGGTTAAGAATCCACCTGCCAGTGCAGGGGACACGGGTTCGAGACCTGGTCCGGGAAGATCCCACATGCCGCGGAGCAACTAAGCCCATGCGCCACAACTACTGAGCCTGTGTTTTAGAGCGTGCGAGCCACAACTACTGAAGCCCACGTGCCTAGAGCCCGTGCTCCACCACAAAGAGAAGCCACCACAATGAGAAGCCTGCACACCACAACGAAGAGTAGCCCCCGCTCACCGCAGGTAGAGAAAGCCCGCAGGCAGCAACAGAGACCCAATGCAGCCAAAAATAAATAAATTAAATAAATAAATTTTAAAAAAAGAAGAAGAAGAAGAGACACATTAATAGCGAGATCAGCATCAAGTTGTGGAAGTACTGATTTTTTAAAAATTATTATCTTTTTCCACATGGAGTAAATGCAGTTCATTAAAGCATGCTGCATTCTAATAAGACAACTGCCAGGAAATTATATTCACAATAACAATCTATCTGTTTCATTGCCACACACTCTCTCCTGACTTTGCTCAGATATCTTCCAAATTGCTGTCATTGCTTA
This sequence comes from Mesoplodon mirus, assembly GCF_964341445.2. Lineage (NCBI taxonomy): Eukaryota > Metazoa > Chordata > Mammalia > Artiodactyla > Ziphiidae > Mesoplodon > Mesoplodon mirus. The sequence continues at coordinate 169,864,645 of NC_138978.1, read as the reverse complement.
TGCAGGAGATATGGTAAAGATTATGACTGGATCAGCACAAATGTATTCCCACTTTTGGAAAAACAACAATATTCTGACTGTGAAACAGTACTATCCTTATTTGCAAACAACAATCTGCTTACCCATTGTGTGTGTACCTTGATTTTCCTCTTTAATTTTAAAAGTGATAAAAACTAAACATAGCAGGCAACTCATATATTTGGTTACTCAAAACTTATTCATAATGATTTACTCATTAATAATTATTGAGTACTTACTATAGTTACAGGTTGTGCCATGGGAAAAACTGAGTAAAGATGTAAGGTGTAGACCTTATTTCCTGAAGATCTAACAGTATTATATGGAAGTTTCCATTCATATATATAATTTCAGTGATGTTAGAAAATCCATGTTATTTGAAACCAAGTGAGTAATATACATAATAAGAACAAATAAGAGACTGGAGGAAAGAAAATCCTCTGAGAACTAATAGTGGTAAAGAAGATTGCATGAATGAGCTGGGAGCTGAGGTGTACTTTTCTCCTGTTTTATTATGAAAATTTCAAACATTCAAAAGGTAAAAGAATTTTACAGTGAGTACCAGTATGCCCTTTACCACTACCATTGACTTTTTTTCAATATTTCCTTTATCACCCATAGATATATTTTAATGATAAGCAAAAAAGACAGGTCCCGCTGAAAGGATCAAAGTGTGTTCAAGGGGAATTCCCTGGTGGCTCAGTGGTTAAGAATCTGCCTGCCAGTGCAGGGGACATGGGTTCGAGCCCTGGTCCGGGAAGATCCCACATGCTGCGGAGCAACTAAGCCCGTGTGTCACAACTACTGAGCCTGCACTCTAGAGCCGGAGAGCCACAACTACTGAGCCCGCGTGCCACAACTACTAAAGCCCATGTGCCTTAGAGCCCGCGCACCGCAACTACTGAAGCCCACGCACTCTAAGGCCCGTGTGCCACAACTACTGAGCCCACATGCTGTAACTACTGAAGCCCATGTCCTAGAGCCTGTGCTCCGCAACAAGAGAAGCCACCACAATGAGAAGCCCGCACACAGCAATGAAGACCCAATGCAGCCAAAATAAATAAATAAATAAAATAAAAGATAAAAGTGTGTTCAAGGTGGGGAAAAAGTAGCAGACAGGTTTTATGGTACAGTCCCCAGTGATCTCTCTACACACCCTTGTATAATCCCCTCTCACACTGTAGCTAGCAGGGTTGATCTGTGTGACTAAGGTAGGTTCAATAAGCTCCCTCCCCTACCCTCCTAGCCCAAAGATGTGCATACCCTAATCTCTAGAACCTGTATATATGTTATCTTATACGGCAGAAGGGACTTTGCATATGTGATTTGTGCATAAGTTAAGGATTTTGAGATGGGGAAATTATCTTGGATTATCTGGGTGAACTCAGTGTAATTACAGGTCCCTATAGGAGGGAGGCAGTAGACTTTGTGTTAGAAAGAAGATATAAGGATGGAAGCAGAGGTCAGAGAGGAGAGAGGATTCTACCTTACTTACTGGATTTGGAGGAAGATGGAGGAAAGGACCACAAGCCAAAGGAATACGGGTGGCCTATAGAAGCTGGAAAAGAAAGGACATGGACTCTCCCCTAGGGCCTCCAAAAGGAATGCAGTCCTGCTGACTCATTTTAGACTTCTGATCTCCAGAGCTATAAATTTGTGTCACATAAAGCCACCAAGTTTGTGGTAATTTGTTATAGCAGTGATTGGAAACCAATACAGTGACCAACAGAATATGGAAAAAGTGAAGGTATATCACTTCTGAGGTAATTCAATTATAAAAGACTGCAGCTTCAGTCTTGGGCTCTCTCTTTCTTGGATCACTCACCGTGGGAGAGGTCAGCTGCCATGTCATGACACACAGCAGGCAGCCTATGGAGAGGCCCACATGTCAAGGAACTGAGGTTTCCAGCCAGTGGCCAGCAAGGAAATGAGAGGTGTCATTCACCATGTGAGTGATCTTGAAAGCAGATCTTCCCCTAGTTGAACCTTCTGATGACTGCAGCTCCAGCCAGCAGCTTGATTGCAATCCATGGGAGACCCTGAGCCAGAATCACCTAGCTAAGCCAATCACAGATTCCTGTCTCACAGAAACTATGAGGTAATAAATATATATTATTTTAAGGTGCTTAGATTGGGGGCAATTCTCTATGCACCAAAGGACAGCTATACAGAGTTGAAATGGTGGGTTGAAGAGAGATTGTTGAAGATTTGAATGCTATCCTAATTGACTGCTCAGTAGGGAACCCTTGAAAGTTTTTGAACTGGGAAGTGAGCAACTCAAAACAACAGCAAAATTTATGGGGTTGGATATGTTAGAGAAAGGGGAGACTGGAGGGAAGAAAAATAGATATAGTAATATTAGGGATAGTAAAATTAGATATAACAATGAAAGCCTGTTCCAGGGCTATGAATTTAAGAAGGAAAAGGAAACAACACAGGTAAAACTTCAAAAGAAACTCAGTAGTACTTCGTGATTGAATGGACTCAAGGGAAAGGGAAATTGAAAAGTGGAAGATGGTGTGTTTTGAGTTTAAGAGAACGATGGTATAATTCTGAAAATGGGATATTTAAAATAAGAACCAGTTTTTGAAAGTTTCTTATTCTCTCTGAAATTAAGTTGGATAGGTGAAAATGCTCAAAAAGAAATTTAGGATAAAAGATTTCATTACCTGCCTTGTGGGGGCTTAGAAATGTAGGATAAGTGAGAGATGAAACTGGGATATGAGACAGTAAGAGCAAGGGGTATAATGTTTGAAGATACACAATGGCATGTATAGAGACCTAAGCAATTTGACTCTAAGTGTTCTTACAGCCAACCCAGAGGAAATGCTGATGATAGTATGGTTTCAGTACCAATGAGAGGAATGTCTTCCTTGGGTCATCCTAAAAGGTACATGCATCCTCAGCATTGCCCTATGGTAAACATAATTATTTTCACAGGATTTTTTTCTTGATATGTTTCTTAATGTACTCACTGAGTATAATGGTCAGATAAAAATAAAAACAATTTGATTTTAGGTCCAAAACATTAGTAATAAAAAATAAATCTAAATCTTGAGAAGGTGTCCAGAGATTGAGAGTCATTTACTCCAAAATATTTATTGAGTATTTACTGTGTGTTAGGGTCTGTGTGAAATTCTGAGAGTACAGTAGGAATTTTATATATATAGTACTAGTGAAGATGACAGGAGAGAAGAGAAGGAGGTTGACCAATAAGTTGTGGAGAATTCACAAGGACTGGGAATGAACAAAGATGAACAGAGATGAAGCAGCTAGAGAAGCAAGATTGTAAATAGTGTCAGTCATAATGGTGGCGAGAGCGAGAGAGAGAGAGAGAAACATTCTGGTTTACTGTAGCATCAAATTGATGTTAAGGAGATATCAATGAGAAGTAAGAATAGGTCACTGGGTTTGATCATTAGTTGATCTTCAGTGATATTTAGGATTTCATTGTCAATATGATGGTAAGGATAGGAGCCAGATTGCAGAGGGTTAAGGGGGGACCTTCTGGAGATGAAATGGAATCAGCAGACTCTAAGTCATTCTTCCACTCCCTGGGCATGGGTACATCACTTTATGTCTCAGTTTATAAAACAGAGCAAAAGTAGCGATCTCCTTCTAGCCCAAGATATAAGGAGTGCTTTGAGTGCTGGGTGATATACGGTAAATACAGGACATTAATAGTAGTTATCAGTGTGTATTTTGAATAAAACTATACTTGAGGATTGATTACTGAAATAGTTGGTTTGTGGAGTCTACTTTTAGATTGTCACCTCTAATTTTGCATTAATATAAAGCATCCCCTGTCTGGACTGGAATTTGGAATTTTTGTTTATTACTAGTGGTGCCTGATTGTCATCTGTGACCTTTGGTTTATGTGTTATGAGGTGGAATTTGGTAATTGGTGGTCTTGCAAAGCTTTTCTGACTAGTCCTGCTGGGTCTCAATTTTGACAGGTTGTTATTCCCCCTAGGTTTTAATCAGATGTAGAATTCAGTGTGATATTAGTACTTTCACTGTGTCATTCAGGAAACCAAAATAAAATAATAGATATGACCATGCTTTGAAAAGGTGAAGGATCATTTAAGTATTAATTATGTTTACCATCATTATGAAAATGATTGGAAGTATTATTCTATTAAAATAATGTTTAGGGCTTCCCTGGTGGCGCAGTGGTTGAGACTCTGCCTGCCGATGCGGGGAACGCGGGTTCGTGTCCCGGTCCGGGAGGATCCCGCGTGCCGCGGAGCGGCTGCGCCCGTGAGCCATGGCCGCTGAGCCTGCGCGTCCGGAGCCTGTGCTCCGCGACGGGAGAGGCCACAACGGTGAGAGGCCCGTGTACTGCAAAAACAAAAACAAAAAACAAAAAACAAAACAAAACAAAAATAATGTTTAATTATTATTAATTAATTAATAATGAAAGGAGATGGAGAAGTTTTTGTTGTGGTTTATTTCAGCTTCTGTGTAAATTACATGAACTGTCTAAGAAAAATATGTGTACGGGCAATATTTATAAATATATATATTTTAATGATGCTCTATTTAATCATTTGCATTTGGATTGTTTGCAGCCTTATTTAATTCTGGACTGATTTTCCCAACATAGTTTTGGAAATATGGATTCAATAATTTTTTAGATATAACTAGTAAGTATTGGGTTACTATGTGAGAAATACTTCTTCATATCTCACCTCTAAATCTTCACAGTAACCTTTTCAGGAGGTGTTATTACCTTTTTATATATAAGGAAAATAAGGCTCTGAGAGATTCACTAGCTTTTTGCCCATGGGGTATGTAGCAGAGATTTTAATCTACAACTAGAGCACCACAGTTATTTAGATATAAACTTAGGCGATGAAAATCAGTTTACTTAGTTAAAACATAATTGTATCTGTAAATATTGTATCAATATCATATCATGTCTCTGAGTCAAATTTGCATTGTTTTCAAAGCGGCATTGTCTCTTTCACCAGATCTCTGTCACCTTCAGCATGAACACATGACAGTTTGCCATGTAGGAATTTTATTAGTAACCTAATATATGTAAAGGATAAGCTATTATATATTTGGGAGTTTTAATATAGAGCCATGAGTAGAGGATAAGATGGTTAGTGATGTTTTGTGGAATCCAACATCTGTTTATGCTTCATGGTTTACTGATTTTCTTGCAATCCTTTATCTCATTCATTTGATCCTCACCATCACCCTGTGAAAAAGATAGGCCTAATTTTTTTCACCTCATTTTACTGCAGAGGAAATGGAGAGTAAAGGAGGGGGTGTGATTTTCTCAACAAACTTCAAATACATCTACATAAAAAGGATTCTGATAGATAAATAGTCTAAGGACAACTGGATCCAATGCAATAACTGCAATACATCTTATTGCTTATGTATCTGAGTTTATTGTGGATTATAGTTTGGTTTAGGTAAAACTTCTCATCATATAGCATAACTGAGGAAAACAGGAGAGTATAAAAAGTTTCCTTCCTTTTTCTGCAGGGAAATCATACTGCTTATTTGAGCCCTAATTATTACCCAGAGGAATGCTGCATACTTCTCCAGTGGTTGTGTGTTTTTGTGAAGAGTTAAAAGAGAAGCTGCCCATATGCTTCCCATAGTGATATTACCAATCCTAGAACTGTGACCCAGAATACTCTGCTGGGTTATATACGTGCATGGAAATTTGTCCACCTGTGGCCTGTGTTGTTTACTTGTGAAAAGATCATAATGTCTGATAGGTTTGTTTCCTAGTCATGAATGTAATGTAAGATTACATCAAACAAGGATAAGTTATCCAGTTGCCAACATTTAAAAATCATTTTTTCATTGTCAACCAGCTGCAACGCCCGGCTCTAAGGAGCACAGATCTTCCTTCATTTGGCTCATAATCTAGATTGTGAAGTCCAAACATCAGGACAAGTGGTTTCAAGTTTCATTTTTCATATAGTAGTTGTTTTAGTGTGTTTGGTCTGCTATAACAAAATCCAAAGCCTGGGTGGCTTATAAATAACAGAAGTTTATTTCTCAGAGTTCTGGAGGCTAGAAGTCCAAGATCAAGACACAGAAAATTCAGTGTCTGGTAAGGCCTGTTTCCTGGTTCATAGACAGCTGTCTTCCCTCTGTGTCCTTACATGGCAGAAGGGGTGAGGGAGTTCCCTGGGATCTCTTTTATAAGGGCACTAATCCCATTCAGTGGGGCTCTACCCTCATGATTTAGTCACCTCCCAAAGGCCCCACCTCCTAATACCATCACACTGGGGATTAGATTTCAATATATGGATTCTGGGGAGCACAAACATTTAGTCTCTAACGGTAGTTTTGAAAGCACGTGAGATTTCTCAAAATATAGTTTTTAAAAAGGTGCTTTTCCATCATTTCTAAGATAAATTTGTTCTTTTGGCAAAGGTGATTTTAATTGTTGGTGCATTTCCAAGACAAGGAATACACTCTGTTGACACTCCTTTCAAAACAATCAGATGAAAACAAGGCACACAATGCCAAGCCACAGACTCTCCACTGTACTCTGGTTGAATCCGTTCTTATGTTTTAGAACAGTTGAGTTTATATATACATCTTGCTAGTAGGGCAGTTCTCTGAAAGATTATACTACTTTCTTTATGCACAATGTCAGTGCCACAGTATTAAACAGAAATGAAATATGTGTCTGTGCTTCTTAAAAATGTGAATGTATTTCTCTATAGAGCTGTTTTGTAGCTGTCTTGCTAATAAAGTAGTGCCCAGCTCCAGGCCTGCAGACTCCTGACACACAGTCTCACAAATTTATGAATGCCAAAGCATGGAGCAAAATGAAAACAACTGGGGGAATGTTTAAGGGAAATAATTGGACTGTATCCAGATGTGCATGTGTAAAACATCACCCCTTAACTCCTCCCCCATATCCTGTCTAAAGACAGGATTTTTTTTTCTTTTTCTTTTTTCAAAAATAAACTGAGGTTATTTGAAAGAAGTCGTGGTCCCTGACTGAAACTGAGTAGGCAAAGCCAGGCTGAACATAATCATGTATGTTCTTGGTGTCCTTGTTTTTTAATTAACTCGTTGGATGCTATGCATCAATCTGCCTTATGGCAGTTCTTCATAGCTATGGCCACAATTTCATGTACTCCATCTGAAGATAATATGTAAGAGTTTTCAGGAATGTTAATTTTCTTGAATTTGGGGTTGTCATAAACTATAACTTTTTACTATTAGAAATGGGCAACATTAAATTGTCTAGTGTGGAGGAGGTCATTAGGATAGGCAGTGAAATCTGGTTACAAGGGAAAAGAAGTGTGAGAGCATTTATGGATTTGTTTGTTTGTTTGTTTATTAGTCCAAGACCAGCCAGAGGAACTAAAGGGAAAATAAAAAGAATTTGTCTCTATAGAATAAAGACACAGACCTACTAGAGAATGGACTTGAGGATATGGGGAGGGGGAAGGGTAAGCTGTGACAAAGTGAAAGAGCGGCATGGACATATATACACTACCAAACGTGAGGTAGATAGCTAGTGGGAAGCAGCCGCATAGCACAGGGAGATCAGCTCGGTACTTTGTGACAGCCTGGAGGGGTGGGATAGGGAGGGTGGGAGGGAGACGCAAAAGGGAGGGGATATGGAAACATGTATATGTATAACTGATTAAATTTGTTATAAAGCAAAAAATAAATAAATAAATAAATAAATAAATAAATAAATAAATAAAAAATAAAGAGCGAGGTTTTGTACTCAGTGACATGAAGAGAATAAAGTAAAAAGCACTCACACCAGCCTTCTTGGCATTCCTTCCACTAGTGATACGGATAGCAAAACTCAGGCACTTGGTGGTAATAATTCCTAATAATGGAATGCATCACCAAAGTAAAAAAAAAAAAAAAAAAAAAAAAAAAAAAAGAATTTGTCTCTATGGTGCTTAGCTCACTAGATAAAACATAAAAATGGAGGTCTTAGTGACCTTGCATACATGAAATTAATTTAGGACCAGGCATCACTGGGACAAAAAAAACTAGAGAACAGGGGTGCTCTGAGTAAGAACCTTTGCATGTTGGTATCTGACCATCATATGTATCTTAATGTACCAGAGGTGAAGCAATAAGATACACTTTTAGCTTAAATGTCAAGAAATAGTTCCTTGAAAGCAATAACCAAATCCAATAATAAATCCAACTAATTTCAGTAAAGGAGTTTTCTCATTGACTTGCTTTTCTCTTGTTCTGCATAAGAACAAAAATAAAGATGAAATTAAATTGTAATGAACTTGCTTAGAAGTACTCATTAAGACAGAGCATATAAAGACCTCCTGCTTACATGCCCCTCCCTGTGCAGTCTCAGAGACTCTCCCAGGGGATTAGAATTCCCAGCCTCATTAGGCAGAGTCTTGAGACTGGATTTCTGTTTTATTCAGAAAGAGAAAACAAAGTAGAGATAGAGAGAGAGAGAGATTTTAAATACCCAATTTTTTATCCTATTTTAGAAAGGATTAAAGACCCCAATTCTCAATGTTTCTGCAGTGGGTGGCTGATTTTTATCATAAAACTTCAATATTAGAACAGTATCAGCACTTCATTTTGAGGATAAGCATTGATTATCTAATATCATTCCAATTGTGCAGATAATTATCCAATATAAAGCCTAATTTTAATATCGTAATTACTGGAAATAATTTCCGTAAACAAGGAATTAGTCCATATTCTCAGCTCCTTTACCAAAGGGAACTGAGTGCAGAAAGGCATTGTCCTGTGCCAGATGCCAGGAAATAAGTGGGAAACGATGGACCCAGAGAGGGAAAGTAGATGACAAGATCACTTGTTTAATAATTATATGTATACATATAGCACCTATCCCTATACCATGCCTATTATTCCCCTCCAGATCGTCTCCACCTACTACCTGATTGTGATATATTTCAGTTATTCAGTTTGGGTTTCAAAGGCAAATAATTTCTGGGAGAGTTAGATATATTGATTTTATATACCTTATGAATATATAATTTCATGATGTTGAAAATATTCTATATTATCCACAGTTTTTTTAAAAACAGTTAAATTAACATAAATTAAAGTTTGATGTCTTAAGTGAAAACTTGGTGAATAAATACTCTAGAACTATTTCTGTGGCAGTTTAAGGAAAAAAACAGTGAGTCTGGGTTTCAAAACTCAAATACAGTAAACATTATGGACTTATTTAGTAAGGGTTGTACTTGGTCTGGCAGATGATAAAATCTTCAATTACTAGAATGGCAAAACACATCAGTTGCTTAAAATCATTGACAATTATTTGACAATGCATTCAAACATTTTTCTTGCTAGAGAACCCAAGAGCAGTGTAGTAGGAATGACTAGTGTTCAAAACAAGAACAACCACAACAGTGACAGCAAAATCTGGGTTCTTGACTCAGTTGTACCACTTACGGCAGTTTGACCTTGGATTAGTTGCTTTTCTTCTATGAGCCTATTTTCTCTATATATAATGAGACTGGGATCTCTATCCTGCTCACTTCACATGTTGTGAAGGTCATTACATTTATTGTCATATCCCTGCAAAGTTCCCTACCCCTCCCTACCACTCGCCTAAATCAGCTCCTGCTCTGGTCTTCATCTGGAAAACACCACCTTTATCTGTTTTTTATTTAGGTCAAAAAGCTAGGAGTTATCTTCCATCCTCTCCTCATTCCACCCTTTCTAATTCATCCCCAAGTCCTGCTGATTCTATCTCAAAATATATCTCAAATCCATCTCCTTCTTTTTAGCCACATTGCCACTAGCTTGGTCCAAGCCTTGGCCATTGCTCATCTGGATGGCCACAGTGCCCTGTCAGTATCTCCTTCTACTCTTTCCCTCTGCACCTCATCACATCCCAGAGTAATATTTAAAAAAAAAAAAATCAGATCTTTTCACTTTTTTTTGCTTAAAACACTCCAGTGGCCTCAGTTGCCCTAAGACACAATATAAAATCTTTAATTTGACCTCCACACCCTGGTCCCTTCCTGCCTCTTTGCCTTCATCAGCACTTCCTTGCTCCTCCTTCTCCCCACATTCAGGGGCTGCACTCTTGCCACACCAACCCCTTTTCATTTTTCCTTTGAGTAGCACTCCTTCCTACTCTAGGGCCTATATCCTTTCAGCTTTAATATTCCACATAAGGGCTTCCCTGATGGCGCAGTGGTTAAGAATCTGCCTGCCAATGGAGGGGACACGGGTTCGAGCCCTGGTCCAGGAAGATCCCACATGCCGCGAAGCAACTAAGCCAGTGCACCACAACTACTGAGCCTGTGCTCTAGAGCCTGTGAGCCACAACTACTGAAGCCAGTGCACCTAGATACCGTGCTCCGCAGCAAAGAGAAGCCACTGCAATGAGAAGCCCGCGCACCGCAACGAAGAGTAGCCTCCGCTCACCACAACTAGAGAAAGCCTGTGTGCAGCAACAAAGACCCAACACAGCCAAAAGAAAAAAAAAAAAGATTCCACATAAATGTGGCCTTTTTTAGAGAAGCTTTCTCTGACTTCGCCTTCTAGTCTAAATTAGATTTCCCTTGTCATACTCTCTCATGGCACCTTCTTTTTCCTTGAGCACTTATTCCAATATATAATTACATATTTATTTGTGTATTTGTTCCCTGGTGCTAAACCCAGGGGGCCAAGAGCCTTGTCTCTAGTGTTCACTGCTGAATCCTGAAGGCAGACATACTGCCTGCATACAGAGGCTCTCGAATGGCACTCTGCTGAGTGCTGGGAATGCAAAGTTCATTTTGCCACAGTCCCTGGCCTCAAGAAACTCACCATCACTTCATGAGAAAGAAAGATGAACAGGAATTATTTGTAATCATTCTGTAGCTCAGAGAAATTCTTAAAAATGAGTTTTAAGATCAGAGAAAAGAGTATATTTCAAGCAATCATACAGAAGCGTTCTCATGACAAGAGAAGTGTCTTCTCAGTTGGAAGGGGCATTAACAGTTCAGGCCATTAATTAGTTACTATTGGTTTAGACAGGAGTGTCATTATATATTTAGAGTGGAATCTACCACTAAACCAGAAAATTTGCTAGCTTGTATTAAGCATTTCTTACTATTCATTCTTTTTTGTGTGCATTTGTGTATGAATCTGTATGTGTATCCATGTGTGTATGAACTTTCTATCCATAAGGTTCTGTTGTATGAGAGGGAAAACATCCTTTTTGGTGAATGTTGCTCTGGCTTCCAGAATCCCTGAAGAGGACAAAAGGAGAATGCAGAATGTAGAGGGGGAGATGTTGCAATCTAATATGGATATAGAAATAGATATAAAGAATAGGTTGGGGGGCTTCCCTGGTGGCGCAGTGGTTGAGAATCTGCCTGCCAATGCAGGGGACACGGGTTCGAGCCCTGGTCTGGGAAGATCCCACATGCCGTGGAGCGGCTGGGCCCGTGAGCCACAATTACTGAGCCTGTGCGTCTGGAATCTGTGCTCCGCAACGACAGAGGCCGCAATAGTGAGGCCCGTGCACCGTGATGAAGAGTGGCCCCGCTTGCCACAACTAGAGGAGGTCCACACACAGAAACGAAGACCCAACACAGCCATAAATAAATAAATTTAAAAAAATAAATAAAGAGAATAGGTTGGGGCTTCCCTGCTGACGCAGTGGTTGAGAGTCTGCCTGCCCTCAGCACAGTATCGAGCAGCATGATGGGGAAAGCATGGTGATACCCCAGAACATCTCCCCAGGCTAGGTGCTGAGGACCAAATCCCTCTTTTAGAAATTCCTTGTCTCCAGTTAACACTTGCTCTCTTCATATTGTCTACCTTATAAGACAAATCCTTCTGAGAGGTGTAAGTCTGGATGTAGGAAAGGAGGAGAACATCTTAGAATTTACTGAATACTGAATCTGGGCCATGCACTTGGCATGCGCATTCCCCTTGCAATCTTGCGTTTTCCCCATTTTACAAATGAAGAATCCAAGCCTCAGAGAGATTGAGTAACCTTCTTGAGTACTCCTTTGCATGAATGAATTGTAGAGCTGAGATCTGACCCCCTAGTTGGTCTGCCTGCCACGTTCTCTCCTTTGCATGCTCGACACCTTCTAGTAAATTAATTCATGAGATGCTTTCCTCAACAGATGAAAATTAGAGCAACAAGAGTGTACTAAACATCTGGAATAGAAGTAGCCATGATAAAAAAAAAGGGGGGGGTGGGGACAAGAGAGCAGAAAATGAGGCTGGAGAGTCTTGTCATTCAGTCCCTAAGGAGCAGCTCCTCTGGGCCCTGCCTATCAGGGGGTTTTGCTGTGTGCCTCAAGGGGCTCAGATGGACTCTGGGAACCAAAGGTAAAATGATATTTAAGGAAACTCCTGATGTGTCCTTCTTTATTTGCATCAGCAGTGAGATTGAAAGGCCCCCTTGGTGTGTGAATACCTGGAATTAAAAGACTACAAATAGGCATTTAGGCTGTTTATTTTAGGTTTCCTGTTTACTTTATTCTCTCACTGGGAAGTAAAATTGGACTGAAGAGAAAAAAAGGCAAATAGACTCAAAAGGGAAGTGAAACTTAAGTTTGAAAGCAGAACCATTTTTACATTTAAGTTAAACTGTGGGTTTAAAACATGCAGCTCTCTATGGGAAACCATTGTGGGTGGAGTGCGTTTGTAATAGAGCTTCACCTAATTCATTCTATATGCTTGGCAGAGAAAAAGCAGAAATAAGAGCCAAATTCCAAAGGGTCTCTAAGGGAAGCAAGGTCACACTGTATTCAGAACTTAGAATATAGCAACCTGGCCTGAACAGAGGATTTTTAATGTGTTTGTGCACTTAGGAATCATTCTTCTAGAATATTGTAATTGTTTAACCATTCTGTGAAGTTCTATTATATTGCAAACACTGCTTCAGAGCCAGATAAAAAAGACTACTAAATAATTTAATCGAGTTTAACTCGGTTGATTTTATAGCTGGTTTTGAAACTAAAAATAGGTAATGTAGAAGGGTTTATTGATTCGTTCCACCATCATAATAAACTTGTAGAAATGTCTAAGAAGCCACATTTTGATTTTTTTTGGTCTGAGGAACTTGGCCTATTCTCAAATAAAAATTGTGCTTTAATTCCAAGTGGTCTTATTATGAACAGTTGTTGAATTTTACATTGTTTTATAATTGGCTCTGGTGCTTAATAAAACTCATTTGCAAGGTAAAAGGACAAAGATGTGAGAAGCAAGGAAACCAAAAGTTGTTAATCAGTAACTACAGTGAAAACGGGAATAAACAAAAATGTCACTTTAACTCACTTTCTGGGAAGACGTTCCAGGGTTTGGGGGATGACAGAACATCTTTTGGGTGGTTAGGGACCAAAAGGGAGTAAGGATTTCAGACTTTTGAAGTTATTTTTGCTTACAATCAAATTTACCTCAAAGTGCAGAGTCCATAAGAATTAATTTAAATGTCGGTTACAAATTCCAAGAAATGTGGGGATGTAAACCAGAAAGACAGTATGACCTAGAGAGCTGAACTCTGATGTTGACCTTGTGTCAGTCTTTTTTTTTTTTTTTTTTAACTTCGAAGTGTTGAAATACAGCTTTTTTCTGCTGATACCCCCCCTCCCCTTAAGGAAGTCCCAAATGGAGATAAAATAGAGCATGGGTTTTTTTTTTTTAAATAGAGCATTCTGTTTTTCTGGGGAATAATATGGAAGGACAATACCTCCTTTTTTTGAAGATGATAAGGGGTTAGAGCAAAGTTTCAGCCATTTCTGAGAGGTCTAGGATCCAGGCATTTGCCTATTGATGCAAATGTTGCTACCTCCTGCCTCTCTGAGGTACTTCTTGTCCTCTAGTGATGGTCAACCCATCTGAAGAAATCAGACTCAGTTAATAAAAGTTTTGGGGTCAACCTTTGCCAACGTCAAAGTATACTCTATCTATACCAGTGGTTCTTAAACTTTTGGGGTCACATACCTATTTGATAACATCATAAGAGTTATGGTCCTTTTCCTTGGAGTATTGCACACAGTCATAAAATGACTTCCAAAAGTTCTCCAGCCTGGAGGCCCAACCATGAACCACAGGTTATAAGCCCTATCTCTACAGGGTTAATTTCCCTAAACTCTGAAAACATCACCATCCAGATTATCTTCTCTAAGCGAGGAGCTACTCCTCTTGGCCATTAAGTCACCTTAATGGAGGGAGCAAACATCTGTGCATTGTAATCTATTCTCTTCATATTCTGTCCATCACTGCCTCTCCTCTGAGGTATCAGAAGACCTCCCCAGAGGGACCTAACAGTTTTACGTCATCCTTTTTTCTGAGCTCTGAGCAGGTCTCCTTTTCTTCCTCCTTTCTTTGCATCAGACTCCTACCCATCTTCTGACCTGCTGTATTCTCCTCTCCCACCTGCCTTCCATCACCAGCAGCCCAGAGTGACCACTCTCCCAGTGATTTCTAATACCATTCACACCTGGTACCAGCCATATGATGTTCACTCACTATTCTCTCTTATTTTTAAAGTAATTTTACTAAATATATACATATGAATATAGAATAGAAATGCTACCTGTTTTAATAAAATCTTAGCATTATGACATATTGCATCAGATCCTTGAAAATAATAATTACAGTTATAATGAAGATCTACTACCCTACCCTTGGAAACCCTTCCTCTTTTTCCCTCCCCAACATTAACCACTGTCATAGCCAGGCATGGTTCATCCTTTACTCTTCCCCCCAATTTTTTTTTCCTGGGTATAGGTCTGATCTCTCCAATGAGACTGTAATTCCTGAGAACAGATAATAACCTTATTCTTTTTTTGGTTTGTCCCACAATGTTTGGCTCAGTACTCAGGGTCCTTAATAAATGACTATAAATGCATGCATGTAATGTTGGATTACTTGGCTTCACTTTAAGGTTCTCTTCCATATTCTTGGCCCTCAAAGATAGTTTGCATCTTTTTATCAGAAATTTCAGAAGACTACTTTCTGTTCTTTCCTATTTTTTCTCTTCTCTCCAGAGAAGAAAACTCATATTATACTAAATTTTATAATCCTCTTGGTATTCTGTTGCTCTTCACTTTTCCCATTTCCTTATAACAGGCATGATTCTTATCCTTGTGTCTCAGTTTATTTATTTGTAGGTGTGGGGGAAATACTCTTGCTTTAAATTACCTTGAACTTTACAGATAGTATAAAATATATGTAATACGTGATTAAATACACAAATTCATTTTATTTCCCCAGATATTGTTGCTTTACCTTCTATGTTTATACACTTCTAAAATACATCAGTTTGTCCCACTTAGCAGTCTCAATTTACTCCTGACAGATAAGAAAACCAAGGCCAGGAAGGCTAAACGACATCTCAAGTAGCAGACTGAGGTCTCCAGATTTCTATTCTTTTCACTTCACCATTATGCATTATTATAGTAGAATATTGAGAATAGCAGCTATTAATCTTACTGAATGATTTGACTTTGTTTGGGCCACTTTACACCTATTATCCTAGGTTACAGTTATACAAACTGAGGCTCAGAAAGGTGAAAGGAATTGCTTAAAGACATAGCTAGTAATTAGTACTGTTAATAATGAATGATAACAACTCACACTTTTATAGCACTTACCATGTTCCAAGCACTGGTCTATGGACTTTATGTAAGCTAATTACGATTACATTTTGAGGCACAAACTAGTATCTTTACTTTACAAGATGAGGAAAATGAGACATAAAGAGGCTAAGTAACTTGCCTAAAATCACTCAGCTAGTAAATGTTGGAAGGAACTTAAAATCCCAGTAGCCTGGTACCAGAATCATGGTGTTACCTCCCAACAGCAGAAACAAGATTCTAATCTCAAAAGTGGGTGTGCTTTTCATTATGCCTCCAGATTCTTCTGCAGTATAACTCTTTTCCTAATTTGTTGTAAATATAGAAATATTTACTCAACTTTAGAGTCTTATTCTAGTTTCTCATTCTTTTGGGCTGGAATGTCCTTTACCAAATGAACAGCAAACTTCAGTGAACTCTTCAAGACCCTACTCACCATCTCTGTTACTGTCCCCGTGTCCTAGAGCTCTTCCCTCCCTCTCCCAAGAGTTAACCGCTCTGTTAAATATTCTACTTTTGAACCATAAAATTACATTTAAAAAATTAATAGACTTTTTTAGAATAGTTTGAAGTCTACAGAAAGATTGAGCTGACGGCACAGGGTTCCCATATATCCACTTTACTCACTCACAGTTTTCCGTATTTTTAACATCTTTCATTAGTGTGGAACATTTGTTACAGTTGATGAACCAATATTGGTACATTATCAGCTATATTATTAATAACTATTATTAACTAAAGTGTATAGTTTACATTATGGTTCAGTCTTGTGTTGTACATTCTATGGGTTTGACAAATGCATAATATCATGTATCCACCGTTACAGTTTCAGTGTTATAAAAATCCCCTGTGTTTCAGCAATTTATCCTCCCACTTCCCTCCTCCAAACCCCAGGCAACCACTGATCTTTTTGCTATCTTTATAGTTTTGCCTTTTCAGAATATCATATAGTTGGAATCATACAGTATGTAGCCTTTTCAGGCATGCTTCTTTCACTTAACAGTATGCATTTAAGGTTCCACCATGTCTTTTTGTGGCTTAATTAATAGCTTATTTCTTTTTATCATAAATAACATTCCGTTGTGTGGACGTTGTACATTTTGTTTATATATTCACCTATAAAGGAATATCTTGGATGTTTCCTAATTTTTTCAATTGTGAGAAAAGATTCTGTAAATGTTTGTGTGCAGGTTTTAGTGTGAAAATAAGTTTTCAACTCATTTGAATACGTGCCAAAGAGCATGATTGCTGGATCATATGATAAGGGTATGTTTAGTTTTGTAAGAAACTGTCAAACTGTCTTCCAAAGAGTCTGTACCATTTTGCATTCCCACCAGTAATGAATGTGAGTTCCTATTGCTTCACATCCTCACCACTATTTGATATTGTCAAGGTTTTTTTTGGGGGGGGGGTGGAGTTTGGCCATTGTAAAAGGTGTGTAGTGGTATCTCACTGTTTTAATATGCAATTCCCTAATGACATGTGATGTTGAGCTCTTTTCATATGCCTATTTACCATCTGTATTATCTTCTTTGGTGAGACTGTTTAGATCTCTCACCTATTTTTTTTTTTTTATTACCTCTGCAATTGCTATGCCTGGATCACTACACCCATTTTATTTGCTTAATAGTTGCCACTTGGGCCAGGCCAACCCCAAATTCTCCTAACACTATAGTTACCAATAATTCTATCTTGGTTTCTGCCTCCATATCAGTTGGTATGGAAAGTTAGCTTCCAAAGCCTATTCTCAAAATGTTTCACCTATTTTTAAATTTAGTTGTTTGTTTTCTTATTGTTAATTTTTAGGAGTTATTTATATATTTTGGATACCAGTCCTTTATCAGATTTGTATTTTGCAAATATCTTCTCCCAGTCTGTGCCTTGTCCTTTCATTCTCTTAACAGTGTCTTTCACATAGCAGAAAGTTTTTAATTTAATGAAGTCCAATTTAGTATCTTTTTCTTTCGTGGATTGTGTTTTGGGTGTTATATCTAAAACTCATCACTCAATCCAAGGTCACCTAGATTTTTTCCTATATTATTTTCTAAATGTTTTATAGTTTTGTGTTTTTCATTTAATTCTATGATCCATTTTGAGTTAATTTTTGTGAAAAATGTAAGATTAGTGTATAGATGCAGTTTTTTTTTCATGTGTATGTCCAGTCATTTCAGCACCATTTGTTGAAAAGATCATCCATTCTCCATTGAATTGCCTTTGGTCCTTTGTCAAAGGTCAGTTAAATGTATTTGTTTGAGTCCTTTTCTGGGCTTTCTATCTGTTCCACTGATCTATTTGTCTATTCTTTTCACTAATACCATACTCTCTTGTTCACTGTAGCTTTATGGTAAGTCTTGAAGTCGAGTAGTGTCAGCCCTCTGACTTTGTTCTTCTTCAGTATTATGTTGGCTATTATGGGTTTTTTGCTTTTCCACATAGATTTTAGAATCAGTTTGTCAGTATCCACATAATAACTTGATGAGATTTTGACTGGGACTGCACTGAACATATAGATCAAATTGGGAAGAGCTGACATCTTAATAATTTTGAGTTTTCCTATCTATGAACTGGAACATCTTTCCATTTATTTATGTTTTTTAATTGATTCCATCATAGTTTCATAGTTTTCCTCATATAGATCTTATACATATTTTGTTAAATTTATACCTAAGTATTTCTTTCTTTTGTTGGTGTTAATGTAAATGATGTATTTGTAATTTCAAACTCCAGTTATTCATTACTGGTGTGTGGGAAGGCAATTGACTTTTGTATATTAATCTTGTATATTGCAACCTTGCTTTTATCACTTATTAGTTCCGGGAGTTTTTTGGGTTTTTCTTTTGCGGTACGCAGGCCTCTCACTGTTGTGGCCTCTCCCGTTGCGGAGCACAGGCTCCAGACGCGCAGGCTCAGTGGCCGTGGCTCACGGGCCCAGCCGCTCCGCGGCATGTGGGATCTTCCCGGACCAGGGCACGAACCCGTGTCCCCTGCATCGGCAGGCAGACTCTCAACCACTGCGCCACCAGGGAAGCCCTCCAGGAGTTTTTTTTTTGGTCAGTTCTTTGGGATTTTCTACATAGACCATCATGTTATCTGCAAACAAAGACAGTTTTATTTCTTCCTTTACAATCTATATACTTTTAATTTCCTTTTCTTGTCTTATTGCATTACCTAGGAATTCCAGCATGATATGGAATAGGGAGTTATAAAAGAGAATATTGTTGCCTGGTCCAGATATTAGGAGGAGGCATCTAGTTTCTCATCACTAAGTATGATGTTGGCTGTATGTTTTTGTAGATGTTTGTTGTCAAGTTGCAGAAGTTCCCCCCCATTCCTAGTTTGCTGAGAGTTTTTATCATGAATGAGAGTTGGATTTTGTCAAATGCTTTTTTCTGAATTTATTTATATGATCATAGGATAATTTTTCTCTTTAACCTGTGGATATAAGGGATTACATTAATTGATGTTTGAGTGTTGAACCAACCTTGCATACCTGGAATAAATCCCACTTGGTCATGGTGCATAATTCTTTTTAAACATTGTTGGATTTGTTTTACTAATATTGTGTTGAGGATTTTTGTATCTATGTTAGTGAGTGATATTAGTCTTTAGTTTTCCTTTCTTATAATGGCTTTATCTGGTTTTGATTTTAGAATAATGCTGTCCTCACAGAATAAGTTAGGAAGTGTTCCCTCTCTCTCTGTTTAGCAAGAGATTGTAGGGAACAGATATCATTTCTTCCTTAAATGTTTGGTAGAATTCACCAGTGAAACCATCTAGGCCTAGCGCTTTAATTTTGGGGAGAAGTTATTAATTATTGACTTAATTTATTTAACAGATATAAGCTATTCAGATTATCCAATTCTCCTTGTGTGAGTTTTGGTAGGTTGTGTATTTCAAGGAATTTGATAACCACTCAAATATTCTATTTCTAAACCATGTATTTTTATATGGCATATTTTATACTTTATTAGTTTATATATGTGTTTTCTTCTGCTGAAGTGTGGCGTTCTTGAGAATACAGACCATGTTTTTAAATTTTGCATCCCTAAGACTTGGTACAGTGACTGGGCCATTTCACTGAAGGTTGAATGAGATGACCTGAAATTCTCTAAGATATCAAATGTATATAAGAAATACATATAAAAACACCATAGCTGTAAGAAGAAGAACATGAGATTATTTTTAATGTCATAAACATTTTCACTTTAAAAAAGACTAATCTACCAGGTCCCTTTAACTGGTTTGGTTCTGTGGTGAATTTTAATGTTAATCTATAGCCAATTTACTGTTTGAGAGAAGGCTGACTGATAGAGAAATCTAAAGTTAAAGGAGTTTAATCCAAAATGATGACATTTGTCGTTGGAGGAAGTATTAATAGAATTATAAGAATGTGATTCACCCCTTTCCCTATTTCTAGAAGTTATCTACTCCATAAAACAGAACACACCTGAATAGACACAATAACCATATAACCTGAGCCCCACTGGGGAGAAATGAAAATTAAAACTTACAAAACAGGAAGTTAGACTTATAATTTAAACTTCTGCTTAGTCTTTGGCTATGATTAAATGTTCAGGACAAAAAGTGAGCTGGAGAGTTTCTTTAATCTCTGCTCTGATGTGCTGACTACTATTGTGTAACTGAGGTACCTTGTGTTCCCCAAAGGGTGAGCCACAGGCTGCTTTCTCCAGACCCCATGTTTAGATTGCTTGCAAGCCCTCAAGTGCTACATCCGCTGAGACTCAGTGTTGCATTTCATTGATGTGTTCAGGCTCTTTTGGTCAGAGAAACCAAAGCATAAACATAGCACTGACAAGTCCAGGTCATGGAGTGGTTTTTGGTCACTGAACTGCCCAAGCAGGTTATTAGGGAACAATATTTTAGCAGTAGCAGCAAGTTGTTTATATGATATCTGATCCCAGACATTTTGCATGTGTTTAACACTGTATGAATCTATTTTTTGAGACTTGGGATGATTATGGTAAACAACCAGATTTCCTGGTGAAGTTGACTCTTGTGTTATTTCTCATAGAATTTATCACATTATTTATATGTATTTCTTCTCTATAGCCTGTGAAGTTTGCTTTTGTATAACACGTTTTTAAAAATAATCCACGTGTGTTAAAAAAATACTTAGTCCCAGCATTTTATTAAATAATAGTGTTCTATATGGGTTGGTACCAGAATATAATGTATGCAGTTCCTCAGTTGCAAAGCTATGTGGTATAATGGATAAATTCTGATATGTTTGATTGCTAAATTGGTTATTTATATAGTGTGTGATGTTTGTAAGGCTGCTTAACCAGTTTGATTCTTGATTTCCATCCCTATAAACTAGGTCAAACTGTGTGCCACATTCTTTAATGGCCATAAAGACCTTTGATATTTTTCAAGAAAAATGTCCTGTACCAAGGATTTTGTTGCCATGAAACACATATTTAGTAATAAGTAAGCTTGACATGAGGCATCTAAAAAGAAACTAATTGAATTGGGGTTCGTGCCCTAAATTTTGAATGCTTGTGAATTTAACATTTCTCCACTCATATGATATTTGTGTCCTTCCTCCTTAGATCTCTACAAAAAAATGAGTGTAGCACTCTCTTACAGTTGGCTCATAAAGTGTTTATATCCTTCTGCATGCTGAGGTTTTATTGTCATGAAAAAGATTTTCTTAGCAGTATGTAACATCTCCCAGTGCTATGGCACATTTTGACAAGGACCATATGTGCTGCCTTTCTTTTGTATAATTGAGGAAATTTCACAATATAATGGCCTCTGCAAATTTATTTTGAAACTTGAAACTGGTATTTTTTTTGTTTTATTGTTTTTAATGACACTGTGTCTTCTAGGACCATAACTATTTTGCATAAACTGATACAAACGGTGTGTTATTTATGCTCAAAAAGAACATACCTAATAGTGTTAATACAAGACTGAGGGAACTAATACAGTGTTCCTAAAATGACAGTATGGAGACCCAAGGTCAATTATTTCTGTATTTTCAGACTTGAATTCTTTCCACTTCACTATAATCAAATTTCTGTTCTTTTCTTGGGCATCACTACTTGAGTGACTTGCAGGCATCTGAAATCCAGCCCATCCAAAACTCAATTTGTTTATTTCCACCTTTACTTCCATGCCCTGCGAACCTGCCACTCTCCTGCATGTTCTGTCTTAGCTAATAGCCTCAGCAGCTGCACAGTTCTCCCAAATTACAAACTTCCTCAGAGTCATCATGGATATATCTTCTTCTACAGGACCTACATCAACTTGTCTTCAAATCCTGACAGTCCTTTCTAAATCAAATACTGTCCCTCCTCTCAGTCCTCTGGGTCAGGTCATATTCTTACCATAACTCCCCTGGATAAGCAGAACAGTCTCCTGAATGTTCCATCTTCTACACTACATTGTGATTCTTCAAGCACAAATGTGATCATGTCACTTCCCTGGGTAAAACCTCTGTTGCCTCTTGATTCTCCATAATATAGAGCAGTGTTTTACAAATTATAGGTTGCAAGATATTAATGAGTAGTGAATTAATGTTAGTGACTTACATTGAACTTTAAAAAATGTCATAAAATAGCAGAGTGCATCACACTTTGTAACGATATTGTTTTGTGAAACTCTGCTCTAGTTGTATTTATCTATATAGACATGTATGTGTCTGGGTACTGTTTTAAGATGTAAAATGTATATCTGATTGTGGGTTATAGTCATGAAAGTTTGAAAGCCATCAGTATAGAGAATAAAGTACAAGCTTTTTATCAGGGCTTATAGTTACTTTTATAATCTGCTCAGTTTACCTTCCTACTATCAATTCCAGCCAACTCTTCAGAGAAGCCTATGCCTATTTCTACTCAGGAACTCACCATATTTCCTTTGCATGAACTTTGCCATTATACAAACTAGTTCCTTTAAATGAAGTAGCAGTTCTAAAAGGTTTTGGTGTCAGCCTCTCTTTAAACTCTGAAGTATTCCCAAAAAACCTTTGTATATGTGGACTATAGACTGTATCTCTTGATATGTAACATACTAGAAATTAAAATGGAGAATTTTAAAAAATATTAATTTATTTAAAATAATAGTAAACCCATTATGTGCTGCCCTAAGTAGTATATTTTTGTAAAAAATAGCTGTATTTTCCAAAACAAATACAATTAGAAGAATGACATTGTTTTGCAATTTTGAAAACCTCTTTAATGTTTGGCTTAATAGAAAACAGATGTATTCTCATATCTGCTTCTGCATTCAGTCTGTTGTGTGTTATTTAGTTCAAGGATATGAAGAAAATTCAGACTCTAACAGATATGTAATTGGAAAAAGTTTGAGTATTTTAATAACCTTTTCATATAATTGTGTAGATATTCTTCTATAATACTACACCGAAACTCAACAAGCAGTAATTTCTGAAGGTTGGTTGCAATGTAGATCTGAAATCATAGCAATTAACTTTTCATCATCTATGACATTAAAATCCATTGCTTTGTCTCATTTTCGCTTTGAATGAATCTTTTACCCATGCATGATTTTGCAATACTATGCACTGGCCATTTGGGATATTGTTGTTTTGAATGATGTATAGATCTTCCAAATGTTCATCTACTTTAGTATACAATGTCAAAAAGTCAAATTGGTTAATATCACCATGGATTGCATCAAATAAGTCTTTAAGTACTGGGAAGCTGGCAAGTTCACTGTGGCAGATACAAGTTTTCTAAAGTTTTAATTTTCACATAAAAGCACTAATATTATGATTGGCAACTAATATTATTACTTGTTTTTCCTGAAATGTCGTACAACTGAATCAAAGTTTCACAGAACAGTAACCTTACTGCCTGTGATACACTTGAATAACTGTAGTTTGTCTGGCAGTGGTTCTTTCAAGTAAAAATGATATTCCATGAAAAAAGCACAACTCCAGCATCACACAAGTGCTTTTCCTTGAAATACCCAATGAACTGCAGAATGCAGAAGTGTTTTATGTATACTTCCCCATTTCATCACAGAGAACATTAAAAAGCCACATACCTAATGGTCAAAATTTTAGAAATAATTTTTACTGCTTTATCAAGGATATTCCTAAGTAAATGTGGCTCTTTTTAAACTGTAAGTGCCTGGCATTGAAGAATATGACTACTAGTGAAGTTTGGTGTCCCATCCTTGATTTGTGCTAAGACATCAGCAGTTTTAGAATCGTTACTCCTGTGTCATCAGTGCAAATATCCATATGGTGAAAAAGACAAATAATGCACTAATGTTACTATAAAAATAATTTTGATCATGTGGGCCTCCTGAAAGGGGTCCTGCTTACTCCAAGGTCCATACTTTGAGAACTGTTGTCTCGAAATCTTCCCTAAGCTCATTATTTGCTTGGAAAATTTGTCTTAAAATCTTAAGATAATCTTCAAAAGTCATGTCCTTGGTGAAGCCTCCTCCTAAAGCACCCCAGGTTAATTTGTCACTTCTTCTGAGTTCCTATTATAGCCCTTACTCCATTTCCCTTTGTCCATGAAGTACTTCCAGTAGGGGTTGAGCCTTATTTCTTTTTTTTTTTTTTTTTTTTTGCTTTATAACAAATTTAATCAGTTATACATATACATATGTTTCCATATCCCCTCCTTTTTGCGTCTCCCTCCCACCCTCCCTATCCCACCCCTCCAGGCTGTCACAAAGTACCGAGCTGATCTCCCTGTGCTATGCGGCTGCTTCCCACTAGCTATCTACCTCACGTTTGGTAGTGTATATATGTCCATGCCGCTCTTTCACTTTGTCACAGCTTACCCTTCCCCCTCCCCATATCCTCAAGTCCATTCTCTAGTAGGTCTGTGTCTTTATTCCTGTCTTACCCCTATGTTCTTCATGACATTTTTTTTTTCTTAAATTCCATATATATGTGTTAGCATACAGTATTTGTCTTTCTCTTTCTGACTTACTTCACTCTGTATGACAGACTCTAGGTCTATCCACCTCATTACAAATAGCTCAATTTCATTTCTTTTTATGGCTGAGTAATATTCCATTGTATATATGTGCCACATCTTCTTTATCCATTCATCCGATGATGGACACTTAGGTTGTTTCCATCTCCGGGCTATTGTAAATAGGGCTGCTATGAACATTTTGGTACATGTCTCTTTTTGAATTATGGTTTTCTCAGGGTATATGCCCAGTAGTGGGATTGCTGGGTCATATGGTAGTTCTATTTGTAGTTTTTTAAGGAACCTCCATACCGTTCTCCATAGCGGCTGTACCAATTCACATTCCCACCAGCAGTGCAAGAGTGTTCCCTTTTTTCCACACCCTCTCCAGCATTTATTGTTTCTAGATTTTTTGATGATGGCCATTCTGACTGGTGTGAGATGATATCTCATTGTAGTTTTGATTTGCATTTCTCTAATGAGTAAAGATGTTGAGCATCCTTTCATGTGTTTGTTGGCAGTCTGTATATCTTCTGTGGAGAAATGTCTATTTAGGTCTTCTGCCCATTTTTGGATTGGGTTCTTTGTTTTTTTGTTATTGAGCTGCATGAGCTGCTTATAAATTTTGGAGATTAATCCTTTGTCAGTTGCTTCATTTGCAAATATTTTCTCCCATTCTGAGGGTTGTCTTTTGGTCTTGTTTATGGTTTCCTTTGCTGTGCAAAAGCTTTTAAGTTTCATTAGGTCCCATGTGTTTATTTTTGTCTTTATTTCCATTTCTCTAGGAGGTGGGTCAAAAAGGATCTTGCTGTGATTTATGTCATAGAGTGTCCTGCCTATGTTTTCCTCTAAGAGTTTGATAGTGTCTGGCCTTACATTTAGGTCTTTAATCCATTTTGAGCTTATTTTTGTGTATGGTGTTAGGGAGTGATCTAATCTCATACTTTTACATGTCCCTATCCAGTTTTCCCAGCACCACTTATTGAAGAGACTGTCCTTTCTCCACTGTACATTCCTGCCTCCTTTATCAAAGATAAGGTGACCATATGTCCGTGGGTTTAACTCTGGGCTTTCTATCCTGTTCCATTGATCTATCTTTCTGTTTTTGTGCCAGTACCATACTGTCTTGATTACTGTAGCTTTGTAGTATAGTCTGAAGTCAGGGAGCCTGATTCCTCCAGCTCCATTTTTCGTTCTCAAGATTGCTTTGGCTATTCGGGGTCTTTTGTGTTTCCATACAAATTGTGAAAGTTTTTGTTCTAGTTCTGTGAAAAATGCCAGTGGTAGTTTGATAGGGATTGCATTGAACCTGTAGATTGCTTTGGGTAGTAGAGTCATTTTCACAATGTTGATTCTTCCAATCCAAGAACATGGTACATCTCTCCATCTATTTGTATCATCTTTAATTTCTTTCATCAGTGTCTTATAATTTTCTGCATACAGGTCTTTTGTCTCCTTAGGTAGGTTTATTCCTAGATATTTTATTCTTTTTGTTGCAATGGTAAATGGGAGTGTTTCCTTGATTTCACTTTCAGATTTTTCATCATCAGTATATAGGAATGCCAGAGATTTCTGTGCATTAATTTTGTATCCTGCAACTTTACCAAATTCATTGATTAACTCTAGTAGTTTTCTGGTAGCATCTTTAGGATTCTCTATGTATAGTATCATGTCATCTGCAAACAGTGACAGCTTTACTTCTTCTTTTCCAATTTGGATTCCTTTTATTTCCTTTTCTTCTCTGATTGCTGTGGCTAAAACTTCCAAAACTAGGTTGAATAAGAGTGGTGAAAGTGGGCAACCTTGTCTAGTTCCTGATCTTAGTGGAAATGGTTTCAGTTTTTCACCATTGAGGACGATGCTGGCTGTGGGTTTGTCATATATGGCCTTTATTATGTTGAGGAAAGTTCCCTCTATGCCTACTTTCTGCAGGGTTTTTATCATAAATGGGTGTTGAATTTTGTCGAAAGCTTTCTCTGCATCTATTGAGATGATCATATGGTTTTTCTCCTTCAATTTGTTAATATGGTGTATCACGTTGATTGATTTGCGTATATTGAAGAATCCTTGCATTCCTGGAATAAACCCCACTTGATCATGGTGTATGATCCTTTTAATGTGCTGTTGGATTCTGTTTGCTAGTATTTTGTTGAGGATTTTTGCATCTATGTTCATCAGTGATATTGGCCTGTAGTTTTCTTTCTTTGTGACATCCTTGCCTGGTTTTGGTATCAAGGTGATGGTGGCCTCGTAGAATGAGTTTGGGAGTGTTCCTCCCTCTGCTATATTTTGGAAGAGTTTGAGAAGGATAGGTGTTAGCTCTTCTCTAAATGCTTGATAGAATTCGCCTGTGAAGCCATCTGGTCCTGGGCTTTTGTTTGTTGGAAGATTTTTTATCACAGTTTCAATTTCAGTGCTTGTGATTGGTCTGTTCATATTTTCTATTTCTTCCTGATTCAGTCTTGGCAGGTTGTGCATTTCTAAGAATTTGTCCATTTCTTCCAGGTTGTCCATTTTATTGGCATAGAGTTGCTTATAGTAATCTCTCATGATCTTTTGTATTTCTGTAGTGTCAGTTGTTACTTCTCCTTTTTCATTTCTAATTCTATTGATTTGAGTCTTCTCCCTTTTTTTCTTGATGAGTCTGGCTAATGGTTTATCAATTTTGTTTATCTTCTCAAAGAACCAGCTTTTAGTTTTATTGATCTTTGCAATCGTTTCCTTCATTTCTTTTTCATTTATTTCTGATCTGATTTTTATGATTTCTTTCCTTCTGCTAACTTTGGGATGTTTTTGTTCTTCTTTCTGTAATTGCTTTAGGTGCAAGGTTAGGTTGTTTATTCGAGATGTTTCCTGTTTCTTAAGGTGGGATTGTATTGCTATAAACTTCCCTCTTAGAACTGCTTTTGCTGCATCCCATAGGTTTTGGGTCGTCGTGTCTCCATTGTCATTTGTTTCTAGGTATTTTTTAATTTCCTCTTTGATTTCTTCAGTGATCACTTCGTTATTAAGTAGTGTATTGTTTAGCCTCCATGTGTTTGTATTTTTTACAGCTCTTTTCCTGTAATTGATATCTAGTCTCATAGCATTGTGGTCGGAAAAGATACTTGATACAATTTCAATTTTCTTAAATTTACCAAGGCTTGATTTGTGACCCAAGATATGATCTATCCTGGAGAATGTTCCATGAGCACTTGAGAAAAATGTGTATTCTGTTGTTTTTGGATGGAATGTCCTATAAATATCAATTAAGTCCATCTTGTTTAATGTATCATTTAAAGCTTGTGTTTCCTTATTTATTTTCATTTTGGATGATCTGTCCATTGGTGAAAGTGGGGTGTTAAAGTCCCCTACTATGATTGTGTTACTGTCGATTTCTCCTTTTATGGCTGTTAGTATTTGCCTTATGTATTGAGGTGCTCCTATGTTGGGTGCATAAATATTTACAATTGTTATATCTTCTTCTTGGATCGATCCCTTGATCATTATGTAGTGTCCTTCTTTGTCTCTTCTAGTAGTCCTTATTTTAAAGTCTATTTTGTCTGATATGAGAATTGCTACTCCAGCTTTCTTTTGGTTTCCATTTGCATGGAATATCTTTTTCCATCCCCTTACTTTCAGTCTGTATGTGTCTCTAGGTCTGAAGTGGGTCTCTTGTAGACAGCATATAGATGGGTCTTGTTTTTGTATCCATTCAGCCACTCTGTGTCTTTTGGTGGGAGCATTTAGTCCATTTACATTTAAGGTAATTATCGATATGTATGTTCCTATTCCCATTTTCTTAATTGTTTTGGGTTCATTATTGTAGGTCTTTTCCTTCTGTTGTGTTTCTTGCCTAGAGAAGTTCCTTTAGCATTTGTTGTAAAGCTGGTTTGGTGGTGCTGAACTCTCTCAGCTTTTGCTTGTCTGTAAACGTTTTAATTTCTCCATCAAATCTGAATGAGATCCTTGCTGGGTAGAGTAATCTTGGTTGCAGGTTTTTCTCCTTCATCACTTTAAGTATGTCCTGCCACTCCCTTCTGGCTTGTAGAGTTTCTGCTGAGAGATCAGCTGTTATCCTGATGGGGATTCCCTTGTGTGTTATTTGTTGTTTTTGCCTTGCTGCTTTTAATATGATTTCTTTGTGTTTAATTTTTGACAGTTTGATTAATATGTGTCTTGGCGTATTTCTCCTTGGATTTATTCTGTATGGGACTCTCTGTGCCTCCTGGACTTGATTAACTATTTCCTTTCCCATATTAGGGAAGTTTTCAACTATAATCTCTTCAAATATTTTCTCAGTCCCTTTCTTTTTCTCTTCTTCTTCTGGAACCCCTATAATTCGAATGTTGGTGCGTTTAATGTTGTCCCAGAGGTCTCTGAGACTGTCCTCTGTTCTTTTCATTCTTTTTTCTTTATTTTGCTCTGCAGCAGTTATTTCCACTATTTTATCTTCCACCTCACTTATCCGTTCTTCTGCCTCAGTTATTCTGCTATTGATCCCATCTAGAGTATTTTTTATTTCATGTATTGTGTTTTTAATCGATGCTTGATTCATCTTTAGTTCTTCTAGGTCCTTGTTAACTGTTTCTTGCATTTTGTCTATTCTATTTCCAAGATTTTGGATCTGGGAAATAGAATCTTGGATCATCTTTACCATCATTATTCTGAATTCTTTTTCAGGTAGACTGCCTATTACCTCTTCATTTGTTAGGTCTGGTGGGTTTTTATCTTGCTCCTTCTCCTGCTGTGTGTTTTTCTGTCTTCTCATTTTGCTTATGTTACTGTGTTTGGGGTCTCCTTTTTGCAGGCTGCAGGTTCGTAGTTCCTGTTGTTTTTGGTGTCTGTCCCCAGTGGCTAAGGTTGGTTTAGTGGGTTGTGTAGGCTTCCTGGTGGAGGGGACTAGTGCCTGTGTTCTGGTGGATGAGGCTGGATCTTGTCTTTCTGGTGGGCAGGTCCACGTCTGGTGGTGTGTTTTGGGGTGTCTGTGGACTTTTTATGATTTTAGGCCACCTCTCTGCTAATGGGTGGTGTTGTGTTCCTGTCTTGCTAGTTGTTTGGCTCAGGGTGTCCAGCACTGTAGCCTGCTGGTCGTTGAGTGAAGCTGGGTGCTGGTGTTGAGATGGAGATCTCTGGAAGATTTTCGCCGTTTGATATTATGTGGAGCTGGGAGGTCTCTTGTGGACCAGTGTCCTGAAGTTGGCTCTCCCACCTCAGAGGCACAGCACTGACTCCTGGCTCCTCAATTTGGGATGATGTGTTGTCTATTCATGTATTCCGCAGATGCAGGGTACATCAAGTTGATTGTGGAGCTTTAATCCGCTGCTTCTGAGGCTGCTGGGAGAGGTTTCCCTTTCTCTTCTTTGTTCTCACAGCTCCTGGGTCTCAGCTTTGGATTTGGCCCCGCCTCTGCGTGTAGGTCGCCGGAGGGCGTCTGTTCTTCGCTCAGATAGGACAGGGTTAAAGGAGCAGCCTCTTCGGGGACTCTGGCTCACTCAGGCCGGGAGGGAGGGAGGGGCGCGGAGTGCGGGGCGAGCCTGCAGCGGCAGAGGTCGGCGTGACGTTGCACCAGCCCGAGGCGCGCCGTGCGTTCTCCCAGGGAAGCCGCCCCTGGATCCCGGGACCCCGGCAGTGGCGGGCTGCACAGGCTCCCGGAAGGGCGGTGTGGGCAGTGACCTGCGCTCGCACACAGGCTTCTTGGCGGCGGCAGCAGCAGGCCCAGCGTCCCACGCCTGTCACTGGGCTCCGCTCTTTCAGTCGCGACTCGCGCCCGTCCGTGGAGCCCCTTTAAGCAGCGCTCTTAATCCCCTCTCCTAGCGCACCAGGAAACCAAGAGGGAAGAAAAAGTCTCTTGCCTCTTCGGCAGCTCCAGAGTTTTCCCGGACTCCCTCCCGGCTAGCTGTGGCACATTAGCCCCCTTCAGGCTGAGTTCTCGCCGCCAGCCCCAGTCCTCTCCCTGCGCTCTGACCGAAGCCCGAGCCTCAGCTTCCAGCGCTGCACGCCCCGGCGGGCGAGCAGACAAGCCTTTCGGGCTGGTGAGTGCCGCTCGGCACCGATCCTCTGTGTGCGGATCTCTCCGCTTTGCCCTACCCAGGTATGTGGGGAGTTTCTTGCCTTTTGGGAGGTCTGGGGTCTTCTGCCAGCGTTCAGTAGGTGTTCTGTAGGAGTTGTTCCACGTGTAGCTGTATTTCTGGTGTATCCGTGGGGAGGAAGGTGATCTCCGCGTCTTACTCTTCCGCCATCTTACCCTGAGTGTACTTGCGGAAAAACACACCTTGCACTTTCCCAAAAACTTCATAATCCACTGACATCAGGGTGTCCCCTTCTGCCATACTCACGCTCAGACCTGGCTTCCGCGCTCCCACCAGAATGCCCTCCTATTAATATTTTAGGGCTAATCGAACTGATGAGCACGCCCCGAGGCCCTGCCCCAGGCTCACTCTCCTCGTCCTCCTCTCCGGTGGACTACCCCGGAGACCACCAGGCCAACGGTTCCCTGAGCCTTATTTCTTTACCACCCTACAATGACTGGTATGCGCTCTGGATTTATTAACGAGTAGCAAGCCTGCTCACCCTATTACACAGGCTGGAGGCTGGTTTTTGTTATTCTCCCTCAAGTCTGGCATCGAGTCAGAAGGGAATAATTATTTGCCTTCTATTTTCTGAGGCAAGCAGGAACATTTTGCCAACATATCCGTTAGGAAAAACTGATACAATGCTTAGGGTTCCAGGGCCATGTTATAGTATTGATACCATGACACTGATGTAGATAACACCAAAATCATTTCTGTTCAGTAAGGGCATAAAAGATTTCCTTGTGTCCTTTCGTCCAAACCTTGATACAGATCAAGAGATAATTTTTAGTAACTCAACCCTAACTTAAGCTATCCTTGGATCTATTAGTCTCCTATTAGATCATTTTGATGGGACTTTATTTGAATATTTTCTTAAACTTCTATTGCTTACGTTTATTCAGGAAACATTTATTCAGCATCTACTATGTACCAGGTACTATGCTAGGTGCTTAGGATACAAAGATGAGCAGGACATAACCTTGCCCTCAAGGTGATATAATAGAGGGATGGGAGAAAGCCATCTGGATTTGGTTCTCAGATTATAGTGCTTTTATTTTCTGTAATTTGAGAGTTAAGGGATTTTTTTTTTTTTTTGCGGTACACGGGCCTCTCACTGTTGTGGCCTCCCCCGTTGCGGAGCACAGGCTCCGGATGCGCAGGCCCAGCGGCCATGGCTCACGGGCCCAGCCGCTCCGCGGCATATGGGATCCTCCCAGACCGGGGCACGAACCCGTATCCCCTGCATCGGCAGGCGGACTCTCAACCACTGCGCCACCAGGGAGGCCCGAGTTAAGGGATTTTTTAAAGTATGTTTTGTGAATAAAAGCTAAATTGTAAAAGTTGTCTTAGATGTTTCAGTTGTAGATGTCCTTCTCTCCCTGTATTTAAAATAGTTTTGAGTTTGTTATTTGGAAAATCGAGGTTCAGGGTAAGGCTTCTAGAATAAAGAAAATCATTCCTTAACATATCACTTACAAAGATATATCACAGTATCTCAGCATTAAATTTAAACTTTGTATTGGATTCAGGCTTTTTAGCAAAACAAAGTATGCACTTCTTTAATTGTAATATCCCTTTAAAAAATCCTACATTTATTTTCACTAAGAATTATATAGTAATATTGCTCAGAATGTATAGCTTTATGCAGAAAGTGGAAAACAAAAATCCTAGCTTGTCCAAAGACTATTACTATTTATTTAATGAGGAGATATACCAAGTAAAAAAAAAAAAAAAGAAAGAAAGTTTCTACCAATCCAAATGAGAATTATGATTGAGAATGGCTCAACTACAAATTGCAGTTCTTCCCCAAGGTTGGGCAGAGAGGAAGCCAAAAGTAGTGGAGGCTGCAAAGTAGACACAGTATGGCTGCTGGCTTTCCTCTTTGAGTTTAAGGACCGAATTGCAAAGTTAGTCCCTATGTATTGTTATCTAGATCATGTTTTGCTGATGTGATGCCTTTTTTTTTTTGCGGTACACGGGCCGCTCACGGTTGTGGCCTCTCCCGTTGCGGCCTCTCCCGTTGCGGAGCACAGGCTCCGGACGTGCAGGCTCAGTGGCCATGGCTCACGGGCCCAGCCGCTCTGCGGCATATGGGATCTTCCCGGACCGGAGCACGAACCCGTATCCCCTGCATGGGCAGGTGGACTCTCAACCAGTGTGCCACCAGGGAAGCCTGTGATGCCTTATTTTATGTGTCCACTGATATTTGCTCAAATACCAGTCTAAATGTTGTGTTGAAAGTATTTTTTTAGAGATTAATATTTAAATCAGTAGATCTAAAAAAGCAGATTATCTTCCATAATGTGGGTGGGCCCCATCCAAACAGTAGAAGGCCTTAAAGAAAAGATTGACTTCCCCTGAGAACAAGGGAATTCTGCCTCCAGACTACCTTTGGACTTGAGCTGCAACATCAGCCCTTCTGTGGGCCTCCAGCCTGACACCCTGCTCTGCAGATTTTGGACTTGCCAGCCTCCACCGTGGTGTGGACCAATTCCTTAAAATAAATCTCTCTTTCTCTGTCTCTATCTCTCCCTGTCTCTGTCTCCCTGTCTGTCTCTGTCTCCCTGTCTCTCTCTCTCCCCCCCTCTCTCTCCACACGTGCGCACACACACACATACTCAGAGCCTATTGGTTCTGTCTCTCTACAGAACCCTAACCAATACAGCTGGCTTGTCCACATTTTTGGTCTTATTTTAGTCTAAGGAATAAGATCCTGCCCTGCATACTCTCTAATCCTTGACACTGCAAAGCTTAGGCTTAGAAATCATAATAATATAATGTTTCAGATCACAGTACAGATTTCAAAGAACTTGAACATTTGTGCATAATAAACTATTTCTATAGAAGTATTCAGAAGTGATGAGCACTAGGGATCCATAGAGAAAAGAAAAGGTGTTGAACTACATGGACCTTGGTAGAAAGGAAACATTGATACTGGTGGGAGAAGTAACAGGAGGAAAGGCCTTATTATAAGATAAATTGTGTCCTCTCCCCCTAAACTCATATGTTGAAGCTCTAACCCTCAGTACCTCAGAATATGACTATATTTGGAGAGAGGGCCTTTAAAGACATGATTAAGTTAAAATGAGGCCATTTGGGTGGACCCTAATCCAATATGAGTGGTGTGCTTATAAAAAGAGGAAGTTTGGACATAGAAAGATACACCAAGGGTGCACACAGAGGAAAGACCATGTGAGGACATAGCAAGAAGGCCGTGATCTGCAAGTCAAAGAGAGCCTCAGGAGAAATCAATCCTGTTGACACCTTGAACTTGGCCTTACAGCTTCCAGAACCGTGAGAAAATACATTTCTGTTGTTTCAGCCACCCAGTCTGTGGTATTTTGTTATGGCAGCCCTAGCAAACTAATATAGGTCCCAAGGGTGAACGTTAATGATTTTCAACTTTGCCTAGGGCAGGGCATGATCCTGGTGTGTTAGATATTCCACCCAGAAGCCAAGTCAGTGGATCTCAAGAACTGTCTTGGCTGGGCTGGAAGTGTTGGTCTCTTACTGGCTTAAGAAAGGCCAGGCTACTTGTTGCTATTTGCATTGAAGCAGGGAGGGGACTCCAGTACCTCTCCTAAGAGCCCTACAGAAACATAGTCCTGAGTCTGCAGTGCTCCTGCCTGGGTCCTTGCCCATCTATAGCTGCAGCTCCAGAAAAGTCGTGTCAGCTCAGGCCACAGGCATCTCCAACAGCCCAGTGATTTTTTCAGCTTAATATTTCTGAGGCCATTTTTTACCACCTTGAACATGTATTTACTGAAGTCTCAGTTTAAATAGCTAGATTCATAAAATTAAAATTATTTTTTAAAAATCATTACTAATTATGAGATAGTATAATACAATCATCAAAAATGCACTAGTCAGGGGGCTTCCCTGGTAGCGCAGTGGTTGAGAGTCTGCCTGCCGATGCAGGGGACATGGGTTCGTGCCCCGGTCTGGGAGGGTCCCACATGCCACAGAGCGGCTGGGCCCGTGAGCCATGGCCGCTGAGCCTGTGCATCCAGAGCCTGTGCTCCGCAACAGAAGAGGCCACAACAGTGAGAGGCCCACATACTGCAAAAAAAAAAAAAGAAAAAAAAAAAAAGCAGTAGTCAGTGATCACTTATTTGGTGCTTTGCAGTTTTAATATTAATTATAAAATACTTAGCAGTATTTTGACATACACTGTCTCATTTGATCCTTGTAATAAAGCTGTGAGTTAGACAAGGCAGGTATTACTCCCATTTTGTAGATGAGAAAACTGAGACTCAGGAAAGTTCAATGGTTTCCTCAAGGTCACCCTGCTGGTAAATGGCAAAGCTTGAAGTATAATCCAGTTCTTCAGATTCCTAAATTAGTGCTTTTTCCAAACCACTTTTCTGTAAATAGCTTCAAATATTTTATAAACATAATCAAGAGCTTGCAGGCATGCCTTTTTTTTGCCTTCTTAGGTTATGAACAAAGAAATGTGAGAATCAGTAAGATAAGGAAAATGACATTTGCCTCCCTAAAGGACTACTAACTTTCAGGCCTTGCAGGAAGGACGGGGAGTGAAGAACAGAGTCCAAGAAGCACACTGTCTTGCATACCAGAAGCTGTATGGATTGGAGGACAGAATAAAACTAAGCTGGAACTAAAGCAAAGGGGAATATTAAGCCAAAACGAGAATAATAAATTATAAAGTTACATCTGAACAAATCAGAAAAACTATAAAGGAAATGGATAAAACGTGAAATAAAAAGACTAGGAAAACTTTGTTTCACTTATTTATTTCATTTGTAAGTTGAATTTGATTTACAGGAGACAAAAGATGTCCCCCCAAAAGTTATGCCTTTGAGAGAGAGAAGAAAGAGTATAACATATGTCTGGGCAAAATCTGAGTCTCTAACATACATCAGTACGTCCTTAACAATATAAACTCTTTGTCAGTTTCTATACTCAGGTTTCACTCCTAGCCACAGCAGTAGGCCCTCGTGAGGGAAGAGTTTAAAGCTAGAGTAGATAGAAAAAGAAATGGTTAAAGAGCACTTGTTAAATCCAGTGATTTCAGCTGCCCTCCCTTAAGTCATAACTCCTGAGCAAATTTAAGATTGCTATTGCAGTAAAAAGGCAGTTGAGTAAACAGAGCTACATCTTATTGTTTCCAAAAATTAAAAAAATATTATAATAATACCTTTTGGGGATTTCAGTATCTGGGGTAGGATAGACTCTACCCTGCCCGTAAAGATACTTAGGAAGCAAAGTAGCATTATTACTTAACCAATACCTTGATTAACTAATTAAGGCTTGAGACAAAAAAAAAAAAAAAGAGGGGGAAACTTTTCTTATTATCGTCACTCGATAATTACTAGTATTTTCCATAACCTAGGCAATTCGGTATCTAAGAAACAAAATCCAGCTGAAACTGAACCTTCAAAAGTTTTCCTTCTACCTTTTTTTTAAGACCCAGAGCAGGATCTCTGTCATACTAAATAAAGTCCCTCCTGGATGTCTGGAAAAAGTCTTAGAGTCTGGGAGACATTCCAAAATATGTGCAGTGACCATTGCCACAGGCGTGAACTTCTTAATGCATTTTGCAGAAATCTCACCACGATGAAATTGATTACTGTCTGAAAGGATTGTTTTCCCTTTTTTAAAATAGCAAGCAGTTACAATATGCTTTTTAATATTTTATTACATCCTTAAGTATCTCATGTGGACTGAATATGACTGGAGAAAGTTGCTGCTCTGAGTTTGATATACAATGTCTAGTTAAAATTTTTTTTTAATTGATAGGTTTAGGTGAATGGAAAAAAGAAAGACTCTAGGATTTATGAAGACTACACATCCAAAGTTGTATATTGATTACTAAAACTTGAGTTTCTATCCAGTTCTCCTGCTGCAGATACCGAAATAAGGTCAGAGAATAAATGTGAAGAAATGGCTTTTCAAGGAATAGATGGAAATTGAAAAGAAAATGGAACCTGGAGTTTTGTGAGTCTGTTTTGTAAGGATAGTATTTATGAGGATGGAAGAGGGGGTGGGAGGGCTTGTTGTAATGTTTTTACATAATCAGGATCGAATTGTTCAAGTTGTTTAATGCTATCTATTCATTGCAGTGAAGCAAAAGAGTGAATTTATAGCTAACAGGCAATAATTTGGGTTTCCTTCACCTAATGCAAAAAATTGCAGCAGAACTGTCGTCAGGCTTATTCTAATGTCACATAGAAAAAGTCTGATGAATCAAGAGAAGGGAAAGTGCAGGGAAGATACTGGAATCATAATAAAGAATGGACAGAAGGGACATCAATAATGAGATTTCTGATTCTTGTTTGCATGGCAGTTTCCATATTCTTGTGAGAAGTTGGAAGTTGCTTTGTCTCTGGTATGAATCATACCTTAGCCAGATAGCAAACTAAGGCTAGTCACTGTTGCTGGAAGATCTCTTCCTGACAGTGATTCATGTGAGCCAATTGTCAGAAGTTTTGAAGTTCTTAAATAAAAGCTGATGTGTATCTTTTACTGTTGTGCAGTCGCTGAAAATATTTCATATGATACAAAATAGCTTTGCAGAAAGATTAATGTACTCCTTATCTTTGAACAAGGCTTAGCTCAAAAATCATCTGCTTATTCATGAGCGTCACATTTTCTGAGTATTTCATGTTTCACGTATATGTGTGATGAAATTCTTATTCTTATGGTACACAGGTTAGCACAAGAGGAGGTGTGAGAGGCTATTTAAGAAGCCCAAATTTTATCTTATATTGTCATGAGAGACTAAAAGGCAGCAAAAAATTACACATTTAACTTGTGGTCTTAGAAATTATTTTTTAACATCACAGACTGATTTTAGTACATAAGAAGGGCAGATCAAATAATTCTAATTTAGGCTAAACACACGATTCCAGAAATAGGAAAGATAAAGGGTGGAAGTCCCCCTAGTCAGATCAGTACTGAAGAGGAGAGAATTTACTTCTTTATACCTCACCTGTGTATCCAACCATCCTTCCATATGAAATGATAATCTTTTAGCCTTGGAACAAACCTTAAAGATCATATAGTCAAACATCTTTTTTGATGGATAGAGGAAATTAAGGCCTAGAAAGGATAATTAGCTTAGTTGCCCCAGGTCAAATAACCACTTTGAGGAGGAAAATCTGAATTTCAAGCAGTGGGTTTGCAGCCTGACAAGTC
This sequence comes from Mesoplodon mirus, assembly GCF_964341445.2. NCBI lineage: Eukaryota > Metazoa > Chordata > Mammalia > Artiodactyla > Ziphiidae > Mesoplodon > Mesoplodon mirus. The sequence continues at coordinate 169,826,950 of NC_138978.1, read as the reverse complement.
CAGGGTTCTTTCTTCTCTTCCCACACACTGTCCCCTGCACCTAACTTTTCCCCCTGAACAACGAAAGAGCAGCAGCAGTATCTCCATCATCACCATCATCCAGGCAGGTAAATGTCAACTTTTAGAGGGAGCCCCTTGCCCACAAACCAACTATACTTCAGGCCAACAGAACTAAAAATGACAGGCTAGCCTTGCTTTCCTCTATATCTGCCTCAGAAATTACTTTTTGGAGAAAATGCGTTGACAAGGTGAATTAAAAGGCATTGTTAGAGGAGGTTACAAGGACAGTGGCATTTAGGGTGCTGATAATGTTGTTTGTTGATCTGGTGCTGGTTACATGGGAACATTCAGTTTGTGAAAATTCTGTGAGCTATGCATTTCTGGATACTTCAACAAAAAGTTTAAAATTTTCATAGAACAATTAAAATTCATTGTTAAGGAAAGCATGTTGGCATCAAAGAAATTAAATATCACTGGAAATTATTAACACACATATTTTAAAAAGTTAAAACAAAAATTTCAACAAAAACAGTCATCGTTGTTTGGCATGACCAGAGTTATTATTGTAAAGCAAATTTATTTTTTCAGGTAGACTTTTTCTGGATGCTGGATCTTTCCTTCATAATGTGTAACTGCTAAAAATGTCATTTAAAAACAAAAATCTATTAGATGCTTACTATATCTTCTTACTATTCTAAATTACAGCTAACGCAAAGCTTTTTTTTTCTCACCTTCATTTGAACTTGTAATTTATGTCTAAATAGTTGGGAAATTGATCTCAAAATTTCATGGTATCCCATTATAATTCCTATGGAGAAAAAGAAAACTTAGAAGTTGTCCTGGTTGGATAAAATATTGTTCTAGTTATTTAACTATTGTCATTAACAAAGCAATGTTTATATACATATACAGACATATATGTGTACACACACACACAACACAAAGAATTGGAATATGATAAATATACTTTACCACTAAAGCTGCACTGGACATAAATGAATGTGTTTGTGATGAGTCAGAAGCATTTCAGTATCTTATAGCACTTTAAATATTGTATACTATGGTTAATATCCTGCGGATATGAAAAATGGCTGGGAACATGCTGGAATGTAAATTTTAAAGTAAATGCATAACGGTGTAGATGTAGAGAGATTGCTGAGTAAATTAGAACTTATTATTTATTGAAAATCAGCCATTCTTTTCAGTAGTATAAAAGAGAAAATGAAAGAATACCTGAAATCAGTTCATTTTGAAATTAGTCTTCTTTTCTGTTTCCAGCTTCCAGTGGAGGGCATATTAATCAGAAAAAGGACCAAATAGACAAAAATGCAGAAAGGAGATCTATGGCATAAGGTGCCTGAGTAGTCAGTTCCTACCTAATAAAGATTCACCTATGTTGAGAGGAATTAAATACTATTAAGAAACTGATACCAATTTCATAAACAATATGCAAATATTTTTATGTTTCAAATATAGCTACTCAGCAGATATCAAGTAACAAGCACATTTAAAATTGATCCTATGTGCCTGGTAACTGGTTAATATGAGTAGACTCTTTTAGTAGTAATTATTTCCAAGCTGATTGGGCAGGGACCATTTCTACCACAGTTTTGAATAGCAGTTTGAATCCTGTTAGCTTTTAGCACATGTTAAATAACAGTGCTCTCTGGAAATGTTGGCATCTGGTAACTTTTCTTTGAAGTGCAAACTTAAATTCTTGGTTACAGTAGTTTGTTCATTTGCCCCTGTGTCTACATGCACAGATCTCTACATGCATCAAATAAATCACACTTACTGGAAGATAGAATGATTTCTGAATGTACATGAACCCAAAGGGGAAGACATAGACTTAGGGAAGTTTTCAAGCTCCAGTCTTTATTAAGTATGTGTGTTTTAGGTTAAGAAGCAACCCAAAAGTTAAAAATCAGGGACACTTAAGTTTACCGGAGCAGGGAATTCCCTGGCAGTTCAGTGGTTAGGACTCTGGACTTTTCACTGCCGAGGGCTCCGGTTCAATCCCTGATCATGGAACTAAGATCCCGCAAGTTGCATGGCCAAAAAAAAAAAATATATATATATATATATATATGGAAATATTATACATAAAATATATATATATATGATGGATTCTAGAGTTCTTCCAAAGTATTTATTTGCAGAGGTAATTCTTGTACTGTCTGCCACAGAAATATTTAGAGTATGTAATATGTATTATAAGCACAAATAACTGTATTGATTTGCTGACTTAGTGAAGATTATAAGAGTGTCATATATACAGCTGGGAAAAAATGTTCATTCTGCTTATCCAAGGAAATTAAAATGAGGCAGTGAGCAAAATTTGAAAGATTAACGAATGAACTAAATAAAACCAAATGGGATGGAGTAATAGCTAAAATAATACAACATTTTAAAAAGGATAAAACTGAAAATTTCCCCTTCAGACTGTACATATCTACTAGTTGGGCTTAATAGTTGGTAATCTTTTCTTAATGGAAACTAGGAGTTAATCCTTATGACTGCTTGTGAAACAGAGCCAGGGTGACTGGCTCATCGGAAACCTAACCATAAAACCACCGTGAGAATTGTTACTCCTATGACTTAATTCTAGTTTTGAGCAGCATTGGCTCTTATAATCCTGAAGAGTTATAAAACCTTGAGCCATTTTTTTTCTAAAATACCTGATAATTCAATAGGTAATTTGCACTTAATACTACAGAAATGAAGGAAGGGACAAGAGCCACATCCGTACAAAATTGCAGATATAAATATACTTTTCAAGCTCTCTGTCAAAGAAATAAAAGAATCATAGGAGGACCTGAATAAAATCAAGAAATTTATCCAGTTAGTTGTATAATAAGATTCAGAATTCTAGATTTCATCCAAATATAGTCTCTTAAGTATACTGGGAAATCATTCCAGAATGGCTTCTCCATTCAAAGGCATAATTCCCTTGGAAGATTCATGTATATCTTATGCAATTTGGCCCTAAAAATGTTTTTTAGAGATTTTAGAGTCAACTCCATGATAAAATTTAAAGTAGTTTGATGCCCTTATCAGTGTTTTATCTCAGACATGTTCTCCCATAGCAGTGATTATCTGGCGTATTTACCCGGGACATTGGTCTGCTTATTCCTGAAAAATCCCAATCTTCTCCCCACCCCAATTCTAAAAAGCAAGGCAAAAACCTGGCTTCTTCATTGGTAATGGATGTTTTAGTCATGATCAGCCAAAAGGCTTCAACTCATCAGATTACATGTGAAGCCGCAAATTTATCTTGTTGGTCTCCAAGTTCAAAAGGTTAAAATGACTCATAGACACGCTAAGCCAAATTAGAGAAAAATTATTAATTCCTGTCAAATGTTTCTTTCTTATAAATGGGGTTTAACTCCTTGGGCAAATGTAACATCCTTTTCACCTCTATAATCACCAAAATTTCTTTAGAGAAGAAATAAGGGAAACAATATATATATGTACACACACACATATTTGTGTGTATTTTTCTTTTATTAATCTCACGCTCCAACCACACAAAGCAGTTATAGAATATGTCTGTGAACTTGGTTTATGCTCAGATTTCAAGTCCAAGGTAAGTCAAGTTTTTCACTTAAATATTTTCCCTCTGTAATTAGATACGTATCTAGATATTTTCCATAACAATGGATTCTTAACGTGACATTAAAATTTCATTTCACTATTAGAAAATCATAATTTATTGTTTTTTCACCATATCCTTTTCAAACTTCACAAGAATATTACTTTATTAATTGAAGTGACACATCTATGATTATTTGTTCCAATGGAAATGGAATCCTTCCTAGAAAAAAAGAAATGTTCTGATTAGAATTACAGCCTACAAGCAGTGTCACCCGTACAGTGATACTTATAGACATTCTGACTTTACTTTCTTCTTGCACCCATCCTTATAACATCACCACTATTCCCTGAAATGTGGAGAGGCAGAAACTTCTTTCTAAGCTTAAGTGCTTTCTCTGACTCTCTATTTGCTGCTGCCACCCTTTCTTACAGGAGCAGCAGTGCTAAGGGGCTACTTTCAGAAGTCCAAAACCAATACGGTGGTTGGGAAGCCATGTGTTAGGTGTGGTTAGGGCCTCTCAACCAACTATGCTCAGTCCTTTACCCTCTGAGATATTTGAAAGCTCCTGGTGGTTCTTTTGGTGTAGAAGTGAGTGAAGATTCAATAGGACAAAGCTTTAAATGTGCTGGAAGCCTCTTTTCCTTTAGAGATGTGTTGCCTGGTTGAATTTTGGCTTCACACTTTATTTTCTTCTTCTCACTGCCTCTGATTACATCACTTGTTTATTTTGTTTTCATTCTTTCGTTTTTCTTCTCCTTCTCCTGACTAATTTTGTCTCTGAAAATTCAACTCATTTTAGAATATACTGTATGTCAGGCAATGTTCTATTTTCCCTACAACCTAACAATCAAACTTTATTCTGTAGTTGACTTCCCCTTGGAAAAAAGAAAGAGACAAATCATATATATATATATATACACACACACACACACACACACATGATTTCAGAATATTTTAGGTAATTGGGTAGGGAAAATTTTTAGAGTATTTTTGATATTACTGAAAGAGACTATGGACTATAATGATAACATCTGGTCATATGCTAATTGAAATGATTCCTGCATGTTTGAAGGCATCAGAGGTATCCTTTAACTTGTAAAATTTCTTTTTATTCTATAGACATAATCACCATGGCATACCATTACAGAGAGATACTGTGGTCAACAATGATGTAGGAGAGTAAAAGGAGGACAGTAGCATATTGAGTCAGCCTCTTACTTAAGAGAAGCAATTACTAAGAAAATAGCCGTGTAGCTGAATCATAATTAAATATTGAAACTGATAGAAACTAATTAATTGGATGGTTTGGGTTTGGATTAAGTGCATGAAGAATTTTTTTTTAATGTGAGAGAACTATGCATTTTGTTACTCTAGTAAGATTAAAATTAATCTGAGTAAGTAAAGAGGACTGAGCAATTAATGCAACTTGTGGGTTCATTGTCACAAGCTAAAGAAGATAAATTTTGACAAATTTTTGTTGGAAAAACCTGATTTGCACCTAATGTGAAGTTATTTATAATCTTTATATATCCCACTTAATGTGACTGTTCATATATTTTACTGTGGAAACACTTATGTGTGGGTTTTGCTGCATATGATATATATACACAATATTACTTTTGTAAATTCCGAAAAAATCTGAATTCTGCAACATATGTGGTTCCAAGAACTTCAGATATGGAATTATGAACTTTTGTATAATTATCAACTATTGGGAGGAGAACTGGAAGGGGACTTGTGAGTGAGCTAAAAACTCCTCTTTAATAGGCAGAGTCAGTAGCTCGGATGTAAAATGGTTAAATCAAGAAGTAAAAGTATATGCATATTATATAGGGTTATGGACCAGATGATTTAGATAGAAATTCAAAGAAATTTCCCTTTGAAGTGGAGAGGGATGGAGTGGGAGACTTGCTTCTCATCACATGCTCTCCAGAACTTTTTGAACTGTTAGCACATGCATGTATTATTTAGGTTTAAACAAATCAAATTAATTATTACAACAAACTTCCTCTGACAGCCCTCAGAATGGGAGAAGATATTTGCAAATGAAGCAACTGACAAATAGATTAATAGATTAACCTCCAAAATATACAAGCAGCTCATGCAGCTCAATATCAACAAAACAAGCAACCCAATCCAAAAATGGGCAGAAGGCCTAAATAGACATTTCTCCAAAGAAGCTATACAGATTGCCAACAAACACATGAAAGGATGCTCAACATCACTAATCATTAGAGAAATGCAAATCAAAACTACAATGAGGTATCACCTCACACCAGTCAGAATGGCCATCCTCAAAAAATCTACAAACAATAAATGCTGAAGAGGGTGTGGAGAAAAGGGAACCCTCCTACACTGTTGGTGGGAATGTAAATTGATATAGCCACTATGGAGAACAGTATGGAGGTTCCTTAAAAAACTACAAATAGAACTACCATATGACCCAGCAATCCCACTACTGGGCATATACCCTGAGATAAACATAACTCAAAAAGAGTCATGTACCACAATGTTCATTGCAGCACTATTTACAATAACCAGGACATGGAAGCAACCTAAGTGTCCATTGACAGATGAACAGATAAAGAAGATGTGGCACATATATACAATAGAATATTACTCCCATAAAAAGAAACGAAATTGAGTTATTTGTAGTGAGGTGGATGGAACTAGAATCTGTCATAGAGAGTGAAGTAAGTCAGAAAGAGAAAAACAAATACCGTATGCTAACATATATATGGAATCTAAAAAAAAAAAACATGGTTCTGAAGAACCTAGGGGCAGGACAGGAATAAAGACACAGATGTAGAGAATGGACTTAAGGACACGGGGAGGGGGAAGGGTAAGCTGGGACGAAGTGAGAGAGTGGCATGGACATATATACACTACCAAATGTAAACTAGCTAGCTAGTGGGAAGCAGCCGCATAGCACAGGGAGATCAGCTCTGTGTTTTGTGTCCACCTAGAGGGGTGGGAGGGAGAAGCAAGAGGGAGGGGATATGGGGATATAAGTATACGTATAGCTGATTCACTTTGTTATACAGCAGAAACTAACACAACAGTGTAAAGAAATTACACTCCAATAAACATGTTAAAAAAAATAGAAACTTGCTCTGAGTTTGCACAATGTGCTAAGCACTATATTTGAAAATGTAAAAATTAAAACCTTCAAGAATTGTAATATGCAAAATAGACTAAACAATGAAGCATAATACAAAAAAGTAAGTGATTAACTATACAGAGAAGAGAGCGACTACTGTTTCTAGAACTAATAGAGAGTGTAAATAGATGTAAGGGACTGTGTGCATCTATGTGTATATGAAGGTGATGAGCCTGGTGTACTGTGGGTGTAGGAAGAGGGAAGTCAGACAGAGAAGTCGTCACAGTGACGACTTGTTAGAACGCAAAGGTCTCAATCCAAGAGAGGTAAGAGGGAGATGGAAATGAGGGAGAAGATGTGGAAAAGTTTATAATGGAGAGCACTTTTCCATGCCTTCCCTGTAGCCAGGGAAAACCAGCCTGCAACTCCTTAATTTAGACCTGTCTTCCCTGGCAAAGAGGAAGCTGTTCAGATAGTTTGTTGTTGTTGTTGTTTTCCTGGGGGGTGAAGGTGGAGGGGAGAAAGGTGCATTTTACGTAGGAAACCTATGTCTTAATTTTACTCTCAAAATAGAAAACCCTGAGACATAAGCAGGAAAATTTTTCAGGAAACTCAGTATAAAGTCAACTTTTTCTAGACTGCAAATTAAATGTATGACATAAGTGAAACATGGCTCATCTGACCAGGATCCTAAAGTAGGCGAACTAACTAAATCTCCCAGGTGGTCTTTAAGGACAGCCCTAAACCCAGAATTCATTGCACTAATCCAGCTTAAATATTTTAAGGGCGTGAACAAATATGATGAGGTCATTGATGAGAAAGGGTTGTTTGCTTCTATACCCATCTTGGCAGCTGTAGCAGCTGTGGTATGTCTTCAAACACCCAGATTATAGGTTAAACCGTCAAGTTGAGCCATTGAGCTTTAGAACTAGGTAGAAGTTTCTTGAAATATCAGGCTTTTGATGCAGCAGAAACAATGGCATTGGAGCTGTATGCAAAATGATTACAGTGGGGAGTGATCAGATACATTGGGAATAAATACAATATACAAAAACTTAATTTAAAAATGGAGAATGAGGACAACTCTCCAAAGAGAGCTCAACAAAAAATGCTTCAAGTACATGTAGAGTTAAGAGTGCACATGGGAGTGGCAGTGAGGCCTCTGACAGGTGGCAGGGGAAGTAAGTTGACAGATGAGCTTTACATTTCTTGAAACTTTGTCTTTATCTCAGAGTTCACAGAGGCGGATGGGAAGGCAACAGATGTCAGAAACAGCAGTGCTTCTCAGGGAAGATTAAATAATAGAGGAAATGGAGATCACATTACCAAATAAGATGAGAAAGGAAAGCAGTGTGTCTAAACGGCACTGGATGGAATGACCAGGTGGAATGTGAAATAGAATTTTGATGAGATATCATATTATAGAAGTAAACATCAAGCTGTCACAATGTATCTAGTTGGGATTCCATTAACTGATGACAATTATGGGTGCTTCCTTTATTTGTTAATAAAATAGCTCCATAGAGGATAAGAAAATTAAATTATTTATTATTTTTTTAATTGAAGTTTAGTTGATTTACAATGTGTTAGTTTCTGGTGTATAGCAAAGTGATTCAGCTTTGTGTATATACATATTTTTTCATATTCTTTTCCATTATGGTTTATTACAGGATATTGAATGTATTGATAGTTCCCTGTGCTATACAGTAGGACCTTGTTGTTTATCTATTTTGTATATAGTAGTTTGTATCTGCTAATCCAAAGCTCTTAATTTATTCTTCCCCCACCCTTTTTCCCCTTTGATACCCCCCATACTGTAGAAAAGTTTGTTTTCTATGTCTGTAAGTCTGTTTCTGTTTTGTAAATAAGTTCATTTCTCTCATATTTAGATTCCACATGTAAGTGATATCATATATTTGTCTTTCTCTTTCTGACTTACTTCACTTAGTATGATAATCTCTAGGTCCATCCATGTTGCTGCAAATGGCATTAAGGAAAATAAAATTTTCAATTTTTAGATATATGTATATTGCTCCATTTCAGAATTGGTGGAAATTGAAAGTATTTTTGCAATTTGTTGGAAAGAACTAGGGTTTAGGAAGATTTGGGGTTGAAAGCTAATTGGATCACAAGTTACTTTTCCTTCATTTTTTCCCCCTCATTTCACTTCCCTTCTCTTCCTTTATTTCTTCATCTTTTCTCCTTATTGCAACATGTGGAAGTGGGAACTCCCATGTGGGAACTCACAAGCGGTATTCGAAGAAAGAAAATTTATTACTAAGGATATTGCCCATGTTATTCTTTTTTTTTTTTTTTTTTTTGCGGTACGTGGGCCTCTCACTGTTGTGACGTCTCCCATTGCGGAGCACAGGCTCCGGACGCGCAGGCTCAGCGGGCATGGCTCACGGGCCTAGCCGCTCTGCGGCATGTGGGATCTTCCCGGACCAGGGCACGAACCCGTGTCTCCTGCATCAGCAGGCGGACTCTCAACCACTGCGCCACCAGGGAAGCCCCCCATGTTATTATATGAGTATATATTCACTAAGAAATCATTTATATAAGAAATGTAATCAATTAGATTTCTGATCCACATATTAAAGATCTTTTCAACTGAAAGAACTTGAGACTGGAATTTGAAAGACCTGACCCCTAGTTCTAGCTTACTCCTAGTTAGCACTGTGACTTCAGGCAAGTCATATGCCCTCTTTGGCTGTCAGTTTCTTCAGCTGTAGAGAGAAACCTGAGATAATGTCAGTAATGAATGTTCTTGGTGGATTGAATACCAGAGTCTAAGTGGTGATTCTAGTTAAAGCAAGTGGCATTCACTGTAATAACAGCAAGGGAAAGGGTGGCTCCAAGTGCAGAAAATTAGCTTGATAAAGGAGTTCCTACATTTTTTATCCATTCATTCTACTAATGCTAATCAAACATTACTGTGATTTTCTATGCCAGGAAATGTTTTTCTTCCAGATATCCACATTGCTCATTCTGTTGCCTCCTTTAGGTCGTCACTTAATGGTTCTCTTCTCAGGAGACTTTCCTTCTTCCCTATTTAAAATTGTGCAAACACATGCATACGCACACCACACACACACACACACACACACACACACACCCTTTCTGTGGAATTCCCTATGCCCCATTTTAAGCTTTATTTTTCTCCATAGCACTCCTCATTTTCTAATATTCTAAAAAATTGCACTTGTTTGTTTATTTATTTTTTTATTTATTTGCGGTATGCGGGCCTCTCACCATTGTGGCCTCTCCCGCTGCGGAGGAGAGGCTCCGGACACGCAGGCTTAGCGGCCATGGCTCATGGGCCCAGCCACTCCGCGGCATGTGGGATCCTCCCGGACCAGGGCACGAACCCGTGTCCCCTGCATCGGCAGGAGGACTATCAACCACTGCGCTACCAGGGAAGCCCTGCACTTGTTTATTTTATTATTTATATCTCCCACTAGAAAGTAAGATGAAGGCAAGGAATCTGTCTGTTTTGTTCAGTGCTGCGTATTTAACACATAAAATAGAGCTTATCACATATTCAGCCCTCATTAAAGTCAAATTCTTGATCATCAAGTGGCTGAGGGACTCTAGACTGGTTGTGAGTATATTGCTGAAGTGGGAATGGATGGGGAGGCTAGGAAGGTCAGAGGTTGTAATGGATCCATGACTGTAATTTTCAAGTGTTTTTAGCAATAGGATCTTTGCTTCAGATGGAAACTTATGTAGAGCTTCTTATAAAAAGAGTAAGCACAGACCTAGTCTGAGTGAAGCAGGTGAAAGGAATATGGCTCAGCCTACTTTTCTCCTGCATCCTTAAGGTGGTCCCTGAAGAGACTCCGTATAGATTTTCTCAAATTTACCTAAGCTCAAAAATCACTTGGGTTACTTGTTAAAAATAAGAAGGAATGAGAGTATAGCAGGAAGTTGATAAAGGGGCAGAGGTTTATATCAAGTAGGTGACAATTGGTAACAGAGAAGGGCAAGAATTGAAGAGGCTGAGCAGAGAGATAGGTTAGCAAAAGGGCAGTGGGGTCTAGTGAGTAAAGTAAATTTAATGGTGGTCAGTCACTTATACTTGTCTCCCACATGAGAAGAAAAAATTGGATCTTGGTCTGGGTTGAGAATCAGATATGCTTAAAAAGAGAAAAACAAAGCCATATTTAGGGGTTTGTTTTGTTGAATTTTATTATTGACAATGACGCCAAAGAACCAACATACAACCACTTGAACTAAATAGAACATGAACAGAGAGTTCTAAACATTCAATCATGTGATGGAGAGAAAATTCCATTGGTCAAAAATCTCATAGGAGACATAACTCACTCATTCATTAAACTAGTACACAAACAAAATCCAGAAAAAGATGTAGTCATATTCCTTGTTTTTTCATATTAAGTATAAATTTCTTGTTCTATCAGCAGATCATAATCAAATTATCTAAGTTGTGCAACCTCTCCAGACACATCTGCAGATCCCATTGTATACCCATTCTTTTGTGAAAATTCCCATACATCCTTTAACTTTTCACCCATCAACTCTTACAGTTCTTTGCATTCATCAAAATCAAAATTTCTTCTGAGAATATCACATCCTCAAAACTATATCAAATAGAGAATTCTCTTTTTCCCATTACCCTAGCTCCTCTTGGATGTCTCAGACTCCTCAGCATCAAAATATGCAAAGTGGAGCTCATGGCCGCACTGAACCCATGAGTTATCTCCATCTATTATTTCCTATCTAGTGAACATCACCTCCGTGTCCAATCTATTACTTAAACCCTGTTAGTCTTCTAAATAGTTTTCAAATATATATGTGCTTCCTCTACTCTCCAACTTCAGCCCAAGCTACTGTTGTCTTCTTCCTTGACTCTTGTAACAGCTTCCTACCTGTTCTACTGTGTGCTTCTCGTAGACATTCTCTAAATTCTTGGGAGTCTGCTCAAGGTGTCGCTCCATCAGTCACTTCTTTGCTGTTTTCACTGCCATTATCTCATTCTGTCACCTTTTTATCTGGGCCATTGGAACATCTAGCATCCCAGTTGCTGTCCCAACTTTTAGTCTCTGCCTTCTTCTATTTACAGTATATTCTAATACCAGTTTAATCTTCATAGAGCATACGTATTTCCCAACTGCCCTGCTGCTTATTGAATTAGATCCAGACCTACTAGTTTAGCATTCTCTTCACCAGAAATACCCTTTTCTTATACTTATGCCTATCAAAATCCTGCCCACCCTTTGAGACTCTTGAAGCTTTTCCTGACCTCCCTTAAGCCTGATGAGGCAAGTCTGTCCTTTGAACTCACATAGACCTGATGTCCTCTTTTACTATAGATTACAGACTTCCCTGAGAGCAGAGTTCCACATTTATATCCCCAGACAACCTTGCACTGTCCCTTGCATATGGTAAATACTCCATACATTTAATTAATTTTAGTACATTTTATTTGAATAACTTTTAGACCTTGAGTCTCAGAAAAGAACTAAATTACTTTATTCATTTTAGTATTCTGGAGTTCCATAATAATCAAATGGAAACCACCCTGCATATGAAAGCATAGCTTCACTCTATTTTGTTTCATTTCAAAGTGAACCAGGTCCTTTTACCAACAGAGAGGAGAAAAGGGGATTAAGCTGAAATTAATGTTTTAATGAAGATGAGGCAGATGGTGAATTGACCCAAGGGAAGCAAAAAAAAAAAAAAAAATCAACTTGCCACATGTTAGCAACAGAGACTCTTCATGATTGATGTTCAGTGACTTGGAAGTTCTCTTCAGGGCAAACTGCATTTTCACTGCTTGCTCACATACATTCTGAGGCATAGATTAATTTCAAAACAAGAACTTAAAGCTGTAAGGAACCTCAGACATCAGCTTAGTTTGTGGTTTTCAAACTTTTCTCTCTCCTTTTTGTTTTTAAGCATTGGAACCCTTTATTCAATCAAAATCTTCTGTGAAATCCCATTATATGAAATAAATAAAAATAGAGTTGTTTTGGTTAAAGTAGGTTGGGAGACCAGGATCCAGCCCTCTTGCCTCAGGGCTCTCCAACTTCCATGGTGGCCCCCGAAGCACATCCAGAGAAGCCCCAGAATACTGGTGATCTCAGTTTGAAAACGAAGGATCTGGTCTCCCCTTTCATTCCTTACGTGAGGAAACAGGTTCAGAGAGATTAATTACATGGCATGCCCAGAATTACAGTATTGGTATGGTAGAGCCAGGACTAGAACTTGGTTTCTTGCCATCCAGTCCAACATTCTCCTCCCATTTCACCATGCTATTTTCTTTAGTGACACATACCTCCTTGTAGTCATCTCAGTTTAGTCTTTATTTTTCCCAGTGGCAGCACATTTGAACAAAGAGCTCTGAAGTTCTTCTTTGAGTGTTTTGATAACTTCTGCTCAACACCTTAATTAGCAACTATTACCAAATGGCCAAGTACCATATTTTTATATAAAGATGCATTAAGTCGGTAGCATGTTGACAGGCAATTCTAAGAACTCTGTTTCACCCCAGCATTCAGGGGAACTTGGTATAATAAAGGTAAATAAGGGTAAAGGGCTAATAATTCAATTTTGAGGCCAGAATAGACAGGATTAAAAAGAGGGGAAATATACAGGACTTTTTAAATAGGAAGACCAACTGGAACTTAGAAAGTTTTATTAACTCCACATTTCCCCAAATGAAAAATACTTCATTTTTTAAAATTTTGGTTTTATTGTTGTAAGAACATCTTACATGAGATCTACCCTTTTAATAAATTTTAAGTGTACAACAGTATTGTAAACTATAGGTACACTGTTGTATAGCAGATCTCTAGAACTTATATCCTGCACAATTGAAACTTTATACCTGTTAGCGACTTCCCATTTCCCCCACCCCTAGCCTCTGGCAACTACCATTCTACTCTCTCATTCTATGAGTTTGACTATTTTACATACTTCATAAAGTGGATCCAGTAATCCCAATTCTGGGTGTTATCCAAAAGAACTGAAGTCAAGATTTCAAAGAGATATTATCATCCTGATGATAGCTATTCACAATAGCCAAAACGTGGAAACAACCTAAATGTTCATCAATAGATGAATGGATAAAGAAAATGTTGTGTATATATATGCAATAGAATATTATTCAGCCTTAAAAAAGAAGGAAATCCTGCAATATGCAGCAACATGGATAAACCCTGAAGACATTACGCTAATTGAAATAAGCCAGATACAGAAGGACAGATACCACATGATTCCACTTATGTGAGTTTTCTAAAATGGTCAAAATACTTTCTTTTAAGAACTTTTTTCTGAAAAAGTTCAAGAATAGAAAGTTTTAAATAATTCAACATCTCACCATCTAGGAAAAAACCCCACTATTAACCCTTCCTTTAGACACCTCTCTTTTGAATGTAAATGCGTGAATTTATAGAATTTAATATAAATATAATTATACTATCATGCTATTCTATAACCTGCTTCTCTCAGCCAAGAAAAACCTTGGTGCTCTTTCCATTGAATATAGATATGTCACTTTATTTCATAGTCACACAGTGTTCTTTTGTATGGATTTATCGACCATACTCTGCTAACTTTTAAACTGTAATGATAACAGTATCTACTTTATAATATTGTTGGAAGGATTAAATTACTAAATATATGGTAAAATGCTTAGAATAATAAGCACTTGACAACTGTTAGCTGTTATTAATATGTACTGTAATTTTTTAGCTAGTCCCCAGTTGATGGACAACTCAGCTTTTCAACAGTAACAAAGCAAATAACATTTCATATATGTCCACTTGTGCAAGTACTTTTTAGGCTCTATTCCTAAAATAGAAAATGGAGTTACTGGGTCAAAGGACAGATACATTTACAATTTTGGTCTTTTCACATCTCCCCTCTTCTAAGAGACTGTACCAATTAATATTCCAACCAAGAGTGTTTAAAATATCTATCTCAGTATAGGATATTATCAGTCTGATTGCAAATATTTACACACATGTAGTTTTAATGTGCATTTCTTTCATCATTAGTGAGGTTTGGTGTCTTATGTTTTTTTGACCATTTGTCTTTTGTCATCTGAGAACTGCTAAAACTATCCTTGATCACTTTTCTGTTAGTGTTGGTTTTTTTTAAACAGATTTTTTGAAGCTCTCTGAATATTAATTTTTAGTCACATATATTCCCAGTACCTTTTCTTAAATTGTCATCTGTTTTTCTGTTTTGTCCATTATTTTGCCATGAAGAAGTATCTCATATCCATAAGACATTATATAGCTTCAGGTTTTGTGTCACATATCAAAAGTTGGGTTTTTTTGTTTTTGTTTTTAACTCCAATCTTACCAAAATTATCACTTAAACTGTACTATTGGACTTTGAATTCGACCCATCTAAAAATTTTTTGGGGGGGTTGGGGGAACGGAGGCCAGTTCTTCTAAAGTTGTTTATCCAAAAGTCTGATTTGTACACAGATGTAGAGAACAAATGTATGGATACCAAGGGGGAAAGGAGTGGGGTGGGAAGAATTGGGGTTGACACATATACACTATTGATACTGTGTATAAAATAGACAACTGAGGGGACCATACTATATAGCAGTGATCCCCAACCTTTTTGGCACCAGGGACTGATTTTATGGAAGACAGTTTTTCCATGGAAGTGGGGGAATGGTTCAGGTGGTAATGTGAGCAATGGGGAGCAATGGGGAGCAGCAGATGAAGCTTAGCTTGCTCACCCACCACTCACCTCCTGCTGTGTGGCCTGGTTCCTAATAGGCCACGGACTGGGTATCCGTCTGAGGCCTGGGGGTTGGGGACCCCTGCTGTATAGCACAGGGAACTCTGCTTAATGCACTGTGGTATCCTAAAAGGGAGGGGATATATGTATATGTATGGCTGATTCATTTTGCTGTGCAGAAGAAGCTAACACAACACTGTAAAACTACTATACTCCAATAAAAATTAATTTAAAAAAACCCAAAGTCTGATTTGTAATGCCACCTTTATCACAAAGTAAATTCTCATATATTTCACTCTTTCTATGCTCTTTTCTATTGAACTAATCTGCCGGTGGACTTTTACAACAGGCATGTGATGTTTATCACTGTAATTTTTATATTAAATTAAAATTTTAATATTTGAAGGGTATATGACTTCTGATTAAATTTTTTATTTTTTAGAAATCTCCTGTTTATTCAACTGTTTATTCTGCCAAATGAAATTTAGAATCATTTTTTCAAGTTACCTCTCACAAAATTATATTGAAAATTTTCTCTGAGATTACATTATAGGTATTTAATTTTAGGAGAATTTACAACTTTAAATATTAGAGTTTCCTATTCAAGATCTGTTTCTCATTTTATTTTAGCTTTGTCCCTCAGCATAATTTTATAAATTTATTCATAACGCACTGCACATTTCCTGTTAAACTTATTCCCGGGTATTTTCTAGTGAATACCCTACATTTATTTAATGATTGATTTGGAGTACCATCTGACAAAGTGAGTCTGCAGTGTGAATATAAATTTTTTTAAAATTTCCATCACACTTTCAATGTTTGAAAATCCTGCGTTGTAAGATAAAGCAAAGAAGTAAATTTGTTAATGCTATTAGAAACAACATTATTCAGTGAATAAAAGTATAAACATAAAAAAAATTTCCATCAACAGTTGTCACCAAAAACCTCTCCTTTTGCCATTTTCCAATATGGAGCACAGTTTTCCAAAGGAGCTCAAACTATATTTCAGAATCCTTTAAACAATAGGTCATTTCTGAATAACATGTCTCACCTACATGCAGTATCCATTAAAAAAAAAAAAACTTACTTGGCGAAGATTTTACTATAAATTATTCAAAGATTTATGTTTTCATTATTTTTCTGGTCTTACCTAAAGAAGAAACACAACTGGAAAGTCCTTGAGTTTGCAAACTCACTAGGGTTAAAAAATAAATACTCTAAATTCAGCCAAACAGCCATTATGCTTAATTCCCATTCATCTAACAAACAATTATTGAGACCTATTATGTTCAAAGTTAGAAGCAGAAAACTTTCCCTACTCTGCAGAGACTCATTGTCTAGTAGGAAAGACAGAGATGAGACAAAAAATTGAAATACATATTCTGAACGATTAAGTCTGATAAAATCGATAAGAGCTCAAAATCAAATGACAATTAAATACCTAATGAATACTGTATATGCGTGTGTGTGTGCACACACATGCATTAATAGCACTTATTTGTAGTGAATAGCACACTCAGGCAGAAGTATGCCTGGCTAAGGCAGGTTTCTGTAAGGTGTAACTGTTATCTCTTTTTCCCACTCTGCATACAGAAATGTTGTCAATAATAATCAGGTTAGACATACTCTATTTATAAGTCCTAACTCTAGCAATAACTTTTTGAATTTTAAAACTCAAGTGTTTAATAAAAAGATATGGGGAGAATGATCAAGTTCATGGTACAGAATAAGAACTATATCCTTTTTTTCTAATTTAATTTATTTTTTTTGGCTGCATTGGGTCTTGGTTGCTGTGTGTGGGCTTTCTCTAGTTGCGGTGAGCCAGGGCTACTCTTCATTGTGGTGCACAGGCTTCTCATTGCGGTGACTTCTCTTGTTGCGGAGCATGGGCTCTAGGCAAGCGGGCTTCAGTAGTTGTCGAACAGGGCAGTAAAGCACGTGGGCTTCAGTAGTTGTGGCACGCAGGCTCAGTAGTTGTGGCGCATGGGCTTAGTTGTTCCACGGCATGTGGGATCTTTCAGACCAAAGATCGAACCCACATCCCCTGCATTGGCAGGCGGATTCTTAACCACTGCGCCACCAGGGAAGTCCCAGAACTGTATCCTTCTTATTACATAGATATGTAGGTATATTACAATAAAGTAGAGTATAATAAAATATACCGACTCAGACATGCATGTTGGGGTTCTTACGTAAACTTCCTGCTTCTCGTCACTAAGAAACTGGTTAGGAGAATGCTTCTTTCATTGTCCAAGTTGTGCTGATTCTTCTCTGTATGCTCCAGTGTTCTCATCCTGTGCTGATCTGTGCTAGGACATCACATTCTTGTATAAGTTCACTATCTACGTACAGAAAACTCTCATCCTTTGCTTTTGCACTTGTTCAAAGATCCATCTCCAGTGTTACTAGAGTTTTGTTTTGTTCTTTACTTCCTTCACTGGGGGAGTCAAAACTATGAGCCTGCTTGACCTGTCATGCTGGTGGTGGCTCTGCCATGTTGTGATGTTTCTTGGTCAGCCTCTGTTCTGAGAATACTGTGTATGCTGAGCTCTGCTCCCTGTGAGAATGAGCTAGACATTTTAGTTTATGGGAACAAAGCACTTGTTTGGCATCCAAGCTCAAAAGCTGCCTTTTCTCCATTGGACAAAATTGTGCATGGGATAACACGCCTATGGAATTCCATTGAATTATAGTCCTGCCTTCCTCGTCACGGCAGAAGCTCATTACTGTTTAACCCAGCTGATTTTTTGAGAATTCGACTAAAGCTATGTCTTCCCCTCCTCCCCACAATATGTGTGCACATACAAAAGTTTGCATATTGTTTCAGGCAATTGATTGGTTTGCCGGGAACCCCCAGCACTCTGGTGCTCTCTTGACTCCAGGAAAGAACACTTTGTTAAACCACTTCACACCTACTATCATATAGGACACAGGCTATTTGAAAAGTAGGAAAAATATACATACTAATAGAATGTTTTAATAAAGTTAGAATGTTCCTTTAAGTGAATGTTATTTTCTTATGTTCGCTTTCTTTCTTTGTTTCTTTGTTTTTTTTTTTACAGCTTAAATGTCCATGGGAATATCTCTCCTAGACATATCTGTAATATTTCCTCTACTTCATTCTCTCTTTAACCCACTTCAACCCAGTTCAAGAAGGTTCTGTTCCCACCCTCCCCCAAAACAGCACTTCTCATGGTTATCAATTTTCTATATCTTGACACATGTAATGGTTACTTTTCTATCCACATCTTACGTATTTCTTAGAAAGACTAAATATAATTCACTTCCCCCTCCATCTTAGAACACGTTCTCCTCTTTTCCTGATTTTTCTTACTAGCTATTTAGTATCTTTTAACTGATTCTTTCTCCTCTCTTCCACCTCTAAATATTGGAGTGGCTTGGGCCCTGTCCTCTTCCCTGTCTACACACACACACTAGCTGAACTCATCTAGTTTTTTTGGCTTTAACTACCATCTGTATGCCCTATTTTTATGACTACCATAATTATATCTCTAACTCTGAACTCCAAATTTGGATATCTACCTACCTTCTGGACATATATAGTTGAATGTCTAATCAGCATTTTAAATTTAACTTTCCAAGACAGGACTCAACCTACATGTCCTGTAGTCCTCTTTATCTTAGCAACAGGAAAATATAAATGTCCACCGTTGATTCCTTTATTTTTCTCACCACCCACCTTACACCTAATTCAGCTGCCCTTATTGTCATTCTAATACCTGGATTTTCCTTCTTGCCCCTTTACTTTTCTTTTTCTTTTCTTTTCTTTTTTTTAAATTTTTCTTTAATTTAATTTTTTATACAGCAGGTTCTTATTAGGCATCCATTTTATACACATCAGTGTATACATGTCAACCCCAATCTCCCAATTCATCCCACCACCACCACCAGCCCCCGCCGCTTTCTCCCCTTGGTGTCCATACGTTTGTTCTCTACATCTGTGTCTCAATTTCTGCCCTGCAAACCGTTTCATCTGTACCATTTTTCTAGGTTCCACATACATGCATTAATATATGATATTTGTTTTTCTCTTTCTGACTTCCTTCACTCTGTATGGCAGTCTCTAGATGCATCCATATCTCTACAAATGACCCGATTTCTTTCCGTTTTATGGCTGAGTAATATTCCATTGTATATATGTACCATATCTTCTTTATCCATTCATCTGTCAATGGGCATTTAGGTTGCTTCCATGACCGGGCTATTGTAAATAGTGCTGCAATGAACATTGGGGTGTATGTGTCTTTTTGAATTATGGTTTTCTCTGGGTATATGCCCACTAGTACGATTGCTGGGTCATATGGTAGTTCTATTTTTAGTTTTTTAAGGAACCTCCATACTGTTCTCCGTAGTGGGCTGTATCAATTTACATTCCCACCAACAGTGCAAGAGGGTTGCCTTTTCTCCACACCCTCTCCAGCATTTGTTGTTTGTAGATATTCTGATGATGCCCATTCTAACTGGTGTGAGGTGATACCTCATCATAGTTTTGATTTGCATTTCTCTAATAGTGATGTTGAGCAGCTTTTCATGTGCTTCTTGGCCATCTGTATGTCTTCTTTGGAGAAATGTCTATTTAGGTCTTCTGCCCATTTTTTGATTGGGTTGTTTGTTTTTTTAATACTGAACTGCATGAGCTGTTTATATATTTCGGAGATTAATCATTTGTCTCTTGATTCATTTGCAAATATTTTCTGCCATTTTGAGGGTTGTCTTTTCGTCTTGTTTATGGTTTCCTTTGCTGTGCAAAAGCTTTGAAGTTTCATTAGGTCCCATTTGTTTATTTTTCTTTTTATTTCCATTACTCTAGGAGGTGGATCAAAAAGATCTTGCTGTGATTTATGTCAAAGAGTGTTCTTCCTATGTTTTCCTCTAAGAGTTTTATAGCATCCAGTCTTACATTTAGGTCTCGAATCCATTTTGAGTTTATTTTTGTGTATGGTGTTAGGGAGTGTTCTAATTTCATTCTTTTACTTATAGCTATCCAGTTTTCCCAGAACCACTTATTGAAGAGACTGTCTTTTCTCCATTGTATAGCCTGGCCTCCTTTGTCATAGATTAGTTGACCATAGGTGCATGGGTTTATCTCTGGGCTTTATGTCCTGTTCCATTGATCTATGTTTCTGTTTTTGTGCCAGTACCATACTGCCTTGACTTCTGTAGCTTTGTAGTATCGTCTGAAGTCAGAAAGTCTGATTCCTCCAGCTCTGTTTTTTTCCCTCAAGACTGCTTTGGCTATTCGGGGTCTTTTGTGTCTCTATACAAATTTTAAGATTTTTTTTCTAGTTCCATAAAAAATGCCATTTGTAATTTGATAGGGAGGGATTGCATTGTATCTGTAGATTGCTTTGGGTAGTATAGTCATTTTTACAATATTGATTCTTCCAATCCAAGAACACAGTATATCTCTCCATCTGTTGGTATCATCTTTAATTTCTTTCATCAGTGTCTTATAGTTTTCTAATGCAGGTCTTTTGTCTCCCTAGGTAGGTTTATTCCTAGGTATTTTATTCTTTTTGTTGCAATGGTAAATGGGAGTGTTTCCTTCATTTCTCTTTCAGATTTTTCATCATTAGTGTATAGGAATGCAAGAGATTTCTGTGCATTAATTTTGTATCCTGCAACTTTACCAAATTCATTGATTAGCTCTAGTAGTTTTCTGGTGGCATCTTTACAATTCTCTATGTATAGTATCATGTCATCTGCAAACAGTGAGAGTTTTACTTCTTCTTTTCCAATTTGTATTCCTTTTATTTCTTTTTCTTCTCTGATTGTCGTGGCTAAGACTTCCAAAACTATGTTGAATAATAGTGGTGAGAGTGGACATCCTTTTCTTGTTCCTGATCTTAGAGGAAATGCTTTCAGTTTTTCACCATTGAGAATGATGTTTGCTGTGGGTTTGTCCTATATGCCTTTATTATGTTGAAGTAGGTTCCCTCTATGCCCCACTTTCTGGAGAGTATATATATATACTATATATACTAGTATATATATATCATAAATGGGTGTTGAACTTTGTCAAAAGCTTTTTCTGCATCTATTGAGAAGATCATATGGTTTTTATTCTTCAATTTGTTAATATGGTATATCACATTGATTGATTTGCGTATATTGAAGAACCCTTGCATCTCTGGGATAAATCCCACTTGATCATGGCGTATGATCCTTTTAATGTGTTGCATTCTGTTTACTAGTATTCTGTTGAGGATTTTTGCATCTATATTCATCAGTGATATTGGTCTGTAATTTTCTTTTTTTGTACTATCTTTGTCTGGTTTTCGTGTCAGGGTGATGGTGGCCTCATAGAATGAGTTTGGGAGTTTTCCTTCCTCTGCAGTTTTTTGGAAGAGTTTGAGAAGGTTAGCTCTTCTCTAAATGTTTGATAGAATTCACCTGTGAAGCCATCTGGTCCTGGACTTTTGTTTGTTGGAAGCTTTTTAATCACAGTTTCAATTTCATGACTTGTGATTGGTCTGTTCATATTTTCTATTTCTTCCTGGTTCAGTCTTGGAAGGTTATACCTTTCTAAGAATTTGTCCATTTCTTCCAGGTTGTCCATTTTATTGGCATAGAATTGCTTGTAGTAGTCTTTTAGGATGCTTTGTATTTCTGTGGTGTCTGTGTAACTTCTCCTTTTTCATTTCTAATTTTATTGATTTCAGTCTTCTCCCTCTTTTTCTTGATGAGCCTTGCTAATGGTTTCTCAATTTTGTTTATCTTCTCAAAGAACCAGCTTTTAGTTTTATTGATCTTTGCTATTGTTTTCTTTGTTTCTCTTTCATTTATTTCTGCTCTGATCTTTATGATTTCTGCTAACTTTGGGTTTTGTTTGTTCTTCTTTTTCTAGTTCCTTTAGGTGTAAGGTTAGATTATTTGAGATTTTTCTTGTTTCTTGAGGTAGACTTGTATAACTATAAACTTCCCTCTTAGAACTGCTTTTGCTGCATCGCATAGGTTTTGGATCGTCGTGTTTTCATTGTCATTTGTTTCTAGCTATTTTTTGATTTCCTCTTTGATTTCTTCAGTGATCTCTTGGTTATTTAGTAATATACTGTTTAGCCTCCATGTGTTTGTGTTATTTACATTTTTTTCCCTGTAATTCATTTCTAATATCATAGTGTTGTGGTCAGAAAAGATGCTTGATATGATTTCAATTTTCTTAGATTTACTGAGGCTTGATTTGTGACCCAAGATGTGATCTATCCTGGAGAATGTTCTGTGCGCACTTGAGAAGAAAGTGTAATCTGCTGTTTTTGGATGGAATGTCCTATAAATATCAATTAAATCTATCTGGTCTATTGTGTCATTTAAAGCTTGTGTTTCCTTATTAATTTTCTGTCTAGATGACCTGTTCATTGGTGTAAGTGAGGTGTTAAAGTCCCCCATTATTATTGTGTTACTGTCAATTTCCTCTTTTATAGCTGTTAGCAAGTTGCCTTATGTATTGAGGTGCTCCTATGTTGGGTGCATATATATCTATAACTGTTATATCTTCTTCTTGGATTGATTCTTTGTTCATTATATAGTGTCATTCCTTGTCTCTTGTAACATTCTTTATTTTAAAATCTGTTTTATCTGATATGAGTTTTGCTACTCCAGCTTTCTTTTGATTTCCATTTGCATGGAATATCATTTTCCATCCCCTCACTTTCAGTCTGTATGTGTCCCTAGGTCGGAAGGGGGTCTCTTGTAGACAGCATATATATGGGTCTTGTTTTTGTATCCATTCATCAAGCCTGTGTCTTTTGGTTGGAGCACTTAATCCATTCACGTTTAAGGTAATTATCAATATGTATGTTCCTATTACCATTTTCTCAATTGTTTTGGGTTAGTTTTTATAGGTCCTTTTTTTCTCTTGTGTTTCCCACTTCAATAAGTTCCTTTAGCATTTGCTGTAGGGCTGGTTTGGTTGTGCTGAATTCTCTTAGCTTTTCCTTGTCTGTAAAGTTTTTGATTTCTCCATCGAATCAGAATGAGATCTTTGCTGGATAGAGTAATCCTGGTTGTAGGTTCTTCCCTTTCATCACTTTAAGTATATCATGCCACTCCCTTCTCGCTTGTAGAGTTTCTGCTGAGATATCAGCTGTTAACCTTATGGGAGTTCCCTTGTATGTTATTTGTCGTTTTTCCCTTGCTGCTTTCAATAATTTTCCTTTGTCTTTAATTTTTGCCTATTTGATTACTATGTGTCCCAGCTTGTTTCTCCTTGGGTTTATCTTGTATGGGACTCTCTGCACTTCCTGAACTTGGGTGGCTATTTCCCTTCCCATGTTAGGGGGGTTTTCGACTATAATCTCTTCAAATATTTTCTCAGGTCCTTTCTCTCTCTGTTCTCCTCTGGGACCCCTATAATGCAAATGTTGTTGCGTTTAATGTTGTCCCAGAGGTCTTTTAGGCTGTCTTCATTTCTTTCCATTCTTTTTTCTTTATTCTGTTCCACAGCAGTGAATTCCACCATTCTGTCTTCCAGGTCACTTATCCGTTCTCCTGCCTCAGTTATTCTGCTATTGATTCCTTCTAGTGTATTTTTCATTTCAGTTATTGTATTGTTCATCTCTGTTTGTTTGTTCTTTAATTCTTCTAGATCTTTGTTAAACATTTCTTGCATCTTCTTGATCTTTGCCTCCATTCTTTCTCTGAGGTCCTGGATCATCTTCACTATCATTATTCTGAATTCTTTTTCTGGAAGGTTGCCTATCTCCACTTCATTTAGTCATTTTTCTGGGGTTTTACATTGTTCCTTCATCTGGTACATAGCCCTCTGCCTTTTCATCTTGTCTATCTTTCTATGAATGTGGTTTTTGTTCCACAGGCTGCAGGATTGTAGTTCTTCTTGCTTCTGCTGTCTGCCCTCTGGTGGATGAGGCTATCTGAGAGGTTTGTGCAAGTTTCCTGATGGGAGGGACTGGTGGTGGGTAGAGCTGGCTGTTGCTCTGGTGGGCAGAGCTCAGTAAAACTTTAATGCACTTGTCTGCTGATGGTGGGGCTGGGTTTCCTCCCTGTTGGTTGTTTGGCCTGAGGCAACCCAACACTGGAGCCTACCCGGGCTCTTTGGTGGGGCTAATGGCAGACTCTGGCAGGGCTCACACCAAGGAGTACTTCCCAAAACTTCTGCTGCCAGTGTCCTTGTCCTTTCGGTGAGACAGAGCCACCCCTCAACTCTGCAGGAGACCCTCCGACACTAGCAGGTAGGTCTGGTTCAGTCTCTGTGGGGTCACTGCTCCTTCCCTTGGGTCCCGATGCGCATAGTACTTTGTGTGTGCCCCCCAAGAGTGGAGTCTCTGTTTCCCCCGGTCCTGTCGAAGTCCTGCAATCAAATCCCACTAGCCTTCGAAGTCTGATTCTCTAGGAATTCCTCCTCCCGTTTCCAGACCCCCAGGTTCGGAAGCCTGACGTGGGGCTCAGAACCTTCACTCCAGTGGGTGGACTTCTGTGGTGTAAGTGTTCTCCAGTTTGTGAGTCACCCACCCAGCAGTTATGGGATTTGATTTTATTGTGATTGCGCCCCTCCTACCGTCTCACTGTGGCTTCTCCTTTGTCTTTGGATGTGGGGTGTCTTTTTTGGTTGGTTCCAGTGTCTTCCTGTCCATGATTGTTCAGCAGTTAGTTGTAATTCCGGTGTTCTCGCAAGAGGGAGTCGCCCCTTTATTTTTCATAATACTCCATCACTAAGTTTTTTTTCAGCCTGTCCTTCTTTTTCTAATCATTCCTTCCAAAGTGACGGATTTTAATTCACATTAAAAGATGCTTATAGTTTGTAAAATTTTAAATATCAGTAAATAAATATAAAATATAATTTCTTGTAAGGAGAACTTATCATTGAGGCCTACTGTAATACCAATGTGTAACGTTGTAGTAAGGAACAGAGAGGTTGCAAAAATGGTTTATAAACTCTTACACACTAAAAAACCGATTGTAATTTTTTATTAATTAAGAAGTTGATGTTATTAGCACTACTGAAGATGAAGCTAATGTATCAGTTAAATTCAGTAATTATGGAACATGTGTCTTCTACAAAGCTGGGTGTTGTAAATACAGAGAAAAATTAGAGAGTTACTTAAATAAGTCACTGCCAAGGAGGGGAGGCAGACAGATAAGTAAATAAATATGATAATGAAAGAAGTACAACAGCAAAGACATGTAGAAGATAAAGTGGAGGCAGCCAGGAGGGTGTGATTGACTGCAGTGGAGAGGGCGTGTCCATCACCCAACTGCTCAAGCTAAAAACAGAAGTGCTTTCCTTCATTCCTATCTTTACTTCATTCCTCTTTCTATCTGATTCATTTTCAAGATTTGCTGACTCTACTCCAGGGACTGTCAAACCTTGTCTGTAAGAGGCAGATAGTATATATTTTAGGCTTTGTAGGCCACATGTGTTTTCTGTCACGTATTTTTCTTCTCTTTCTTTTTTTCATAACCATTTAACATAGTAAAAATCATTCTTAGCTATTAGGGCCATATGAACATAAGCTAAGGGCAGATTTAGCCCTCTGGGCTGTAGTTTGCCAAGAACTGCTCTCCTCTAAAACCTTTTCCCAAACCCAGTCACTTCTCTCTTCCACTGCTATCCTAGCTTAAAGACCACTGTCTCTTTCCTGCACTACTGCATTAGTCTCCTATTTGGTTTCCTGCTCCTACTCTTGGCCCGCCCTAATTCACACTCCACAAAGTGGCCAAATGATCTTTTAAATCATATGTATCACTTCCCATGTCAAGGAAGGCTTCCCTGATGAACCTATAAAAAAATAATGTCTTGCAACATTTCTGTTATACTTAAAGAACTGAGGTTGCTTTTTTCTTTTTTGGGGGGGAGGGGCGTGGATCCTGGTATTTTTAGAAAAGCAATATAGTTTTCATCACTCTGATTTTATTTTAAATATGTTAACACAGTTAAAATAAGAAGGAATCTGAGAATTATCTTTTTATATATTGAAATATAATTATTCTGAATAATAAAAGAGTAATTAATTAAACTTAATTATAAGTAACCATTAAATCTAATTGTAAATAAATCAGTAAATATTTAAGTTTAGCAAGAGTAAGAAAAGGAGGAGGAGTGAGAGGAGGGGGGTAGGGAGCATGGGGCAGGAAAGAGGATGACACACTGTCATCTAAAGTTGGATAAAACTCAGTATTTGGGGCTTTCCTGGTGGCGCAGTGGTTGAGAGTCCACCTGCCGATGCAGGGGACACGGGTTCGTGCCCCGGTCCGGGAAGATCCCACATCCGCGGAGCGGCTGGGCCCATGAGCCATGGCCGCTGAGCTTGCGCGTCTGGAGCCTGTGCTCCGCAACGGGAGAGGCCGTAATAGCGAGAGGCCCGCGTACCGCAAAAAAAAAAAAAACCTCAGTATTTGTATTTATGTTGTTTATCACTCTTTGGGATGCTCTGGGTCTTTATTTGTCTGGTCTTGTCTGTGTAAAACTTTTTCTATGTTATTAATGAGGTCTAGGTGTGAAAATCTCCATAACCCCCACTTACTTCTATTACTTTCTACCAGCTTCTTGATGATGTCTTTTCTTACCCTTAGCACCACCTTTTTCTGCTGTGTTCTCCCTTCCTCTTCCTTTGATTCACCCATTCTTCTTTTATTAAGGGCCCAACCTTATTTTGTCTTTCCCAGGTATCCCTAATTCTTCCACAGCTCTATTTTTGAACCATACAACTCAGCATTTTACCAACCCGGCTTCTTAAAGGAAGCAGATAATTTGCAGCAAAAATTAAACATAGGTTCAATTACACATGTCAGTATGAATTAGACACATATTATTGAGATATTTTCAAGAGTTACTCTTTTAAATAGTACCTTCTTTTTCTCAAAAGATGAAAATGCTTTTTTCATCTATTGCCTCTTTGTTCCCATAACGTTAAGTTTATTTGTTTTCATTTTTCAATTTAAGGATTGAGTTTGTGTATTATTATCCCTGCTTTACATATAGTGAAAGTGAAGTGCAGAGCAGGAAAACAGTCCCCCCAAGGACCCTCAATGTATGCTCCAGCCAAGACTGGGCCTCCCAGGTTCTGAGGGCCAGAGTGTTTTTTCTCCTGGTCCTGCTGAGGGCAATTAGAAATTAAAGCAATTCCTAAGCTATGCTCCAAGTTATTTATAAGTCAGGGTCATTTGTTTGTACCTGTTTTGACCATGTCAGCACTTTTAAGAGAATTCCAAATACACTTTCCCTAAATCAGTGTTTCTCAAACTTGGGTAATGTCCAAACACCCTTTAAAGAAAAGAATCCTCATCAGTTATAAACATAGGCAAACTATTTTTATTTGTAATATTATTTATGTATGAACACAAAATTATTTTGTTTTAAATATCTACAAATACATAAGTACCTTATGCTTATCATTCTACTTTAAAAAAGCAAAGAAAATTAAATTCAAACAGAACTATATTACCAAAAAACTTCGATTGATCAACAACATTAATGGGAGAGATGATGTCCTTTTAGGAAATGTCATTAGCTAGTCAACAAGAAGGTGTTCTGGCTGCCAGGCATAGTGTATTTTGAGATTGGCATACTCTGTGCTGTATGACCCCACCATCCTCCTGCCACTTTTATCCTGTTGGAATGAAACTTCCATCCACCCATGGCACTGTGATGTCATCAGAGGAAAGTACGTAACTGATATATTGACATCTGTCTCTGCTCTTTTTTTCATCAGTATTCTGCAAAGTACTATTACTCAGTGCATACACAAACATGGGCACTGAAACTGAATGCCAGTGTTCACTTATAGAGTGGCATTTCAGAAAATCCTTTATACTAATTTTATTAAATACCAACCCCCAATTTTTTTTTAATTCTCACAAGACCTCATAGACTCTGGAGGTCAGGAGACTCTAATTGCAGAAACACTACTCTAAGCATACTGCTTTAAGAGATGGAGAAGCAGTCAGGGTTTTCTGGTCCAGCCTTGGACTAGGCAGGTACATACTGGGATGATTTAAGGGCAACCCAAGGATCTCAGGCCTACCAGGTGGCCAAAGCACTTGAATGACTCAGTCCTTTCAGGTGAAAGGATTGAAGTACCCAATTTAAATGCAAAAATATTACCTGGGAGGGACTTCCCTGGGGGTCCAGTTGTTCAGACTTTGCCTTCCAATGCAGGGGATGTGGGTTTGATCCCTGGGCAGGGAGCTAAGGTCCCACATGCCTCGTGGCCAAAAAAAAAAAAAAAAACTCAAAATGTAAAACGGAAGCAATATTGTAACAAATTCAATAAGGACTTTAAAAATGGTCCACATCTAGGGAGGGTGGGAGGGAGGGAGACGCAAGAGGGAAGGGATGTGGGAACAGATGTATATGTATGACTGATTCACTTTGTTATAAAGCAGAAACTAATAAAAAAAATGGTCCACATCAAAAAAATCTTTAAAAAACGTTTCTACAAAAAATATTTCCTGGGAAAAATAATTAATAACAATTGATTTTCTAGTGACATTAATTTATTATAAATGTAATTATGCATGAAACAAAGCCTAGCAGAAGGAGGCATAGTAGAGGTGAGTTTGATGTCATCATAAATCAGTGTGTATTAAGTATCTACTAGTATCAGCAATCTACAGAGATAAACAGATTTCCCCACTCTTGGCTTTTAAAATCTAGTTGGTAATATACAGGACAAATGGAGTGAGAGGGGGAGCTTTCTTGGGACATAGCAGAGGGAGAAATTTACAAACTAGGCAGCAGCAAAGCAGCCAGCCCAGGCCATCTTGGTGTGGAATCCACAGAGAAGAGAAACTGCCTAAATGGAAGATGTTTGGAGAAAGAAAACAAGCCTGTCCTACTTTTTAGTTTCCTAGTCAGTCTTGAGACTCCTGCTTATTTTTTTTAAAGTATCATAATATATCTGTAATAAAAAGTAGATGACTCTTCAGTATTGAATTTCATTTTTGTATTTCCTTCAGAACTTGCACTCCCTCCAAGTAATTTCCTTGATCTATTTGGTACAATCCATCGTGGGACTGAAGGAGAGGAATTAGTATCACCCCTTAGCCTGTAGTCACATTTCCTCTCTCTGGGTATGGACATAGTCCGACAGTTCTGGGTTTCTTACAAACCTTCCTTGAATAAGAACGCAGAGTTGAAAGTTGTTGATATTGTTTCTCTGCTTGTCACCCTCCTGGATTGATATTGTTCATGTGATAAACACAGTGTTTAATGGGTGTTTATCTACTCGGCATGTAATTAACTCATTTCCCTCATAGTTCTATAGCTTACAAGTGTAAAAGCTTACTATTTTAAGTATGTTGAAGAAATACCCACCTTACTGTTTTTATTGGTGGGAAGATGATGGCTAATAAAGTGTCCCCCAAGGAAAGGCAAACAAACATTAGGAATCCCTAAATGCACAGGCCTCTGCATAATCTCATTTAATCATCACACCTCCTATGAAGCAAGAATTATCACCTCTATATAGAGGTAAAATAAGGCTTAGAGAAATCAAGTAATTTGCCTGGGTTCACATGGCTAGTGTCAGAGCTCATATGTGAACCCCTACGTCTTAATTCCAAACCATGTGTGTCCTTGTCCTTGACTCACTGGTCGTTGTTTCTCAGAGACTGGGGATAGAGCCACCTGTGCATGCAGTGAAAGCAGAGAGCACTTCTAACTTAGGTAGCTTTTGGTTTCTTTTGGTTCCTTCTACAGGTCACTTCACTCTTCCTTTCTCTGTCTTCCCTCCACCTGCTCCTTTCTCTTTCTCTGTGCTACTTTTGTTGTCATCACCCTTCCCCAAGAAAGCAGTGGGCAAGCTAGGATTAGGATTGATGGAGAAGAACTATTCCACTTCTTTTTCCCTTGTCCAAAGCTTGTTTCTGGGTGGACATGTGTTTGAGCCAGTAGCAGTACACAGACCACCAGCTGTGCTCAGAGCCATCCAGCCAAATGTCATTTTAAGTCCAGGGCTGCATCTCAGAAGGCACATGGAAGGGCACCCTTTTTCCCTGTTCCCATCTTGAGCCCACACTCCCTGGAACACAGGGAGAAGGGCTCTCAGTAAAGTACAGAGGGTGTGATACTCAGGTCTCCTTTTCAAACAGTTGTTTCCCTCTCAGAAGGAACCTCATTGAATTATGTTAATATCAGCAGAGGAGTGGGAGGGGTGGCTTAATGGTCAATTCAAAGGACTTCAGAAAAGCTCACTCGTTTGGTTGAATGCTCAGTCCTGTTGCTTTTTTCCTTAGTGCTGCCTCTTTTTTAATGTTTCTTTGCTGAAATGATAGGGGAGAGAGGGAAAAATTGAGCCTTGAGTTTTGTCTGAAGTTTGGTGACAAATGATGGGAGTAAAATTTAAACCGTTCATCTACTGAGTTCTGGGAATTGTCAGAGGATTTTATTTGTACATGCCTTCCTGACACCCACTTTTCTAAGATAAGTAAAAATTATGCTGAATTCGTAAACAAGTTACTTTTATTGAGTTGAACTTTTACAAATGTATGGTGCATTTAGCCAAAATAACACTTTTATTTAATACAATTATACTCAAAGGGCTATGCGTGTAGAATTTTGTATGATTAATATGCACTTGAAAGCGTTACAAAGTAAGCATAATTTCAGAGTTTGTGGGATCTCTTAAATTCACTTTGTAATTTAATGTGCAGCCACAGAAGTCAAAATTGAGGGATATTACCACCAGGAATTTGTATTATATCACATACCTTTTCATGTAAACTAGTCACCATTCCAAACTTGAAACTTTCTCTTTTAAAAAAATATAAATTGTGTTGCCTTGGAACACAGAAAGAAGTGAAGAAATGAGACCATTAAACATTTGAAATATGCTAATTTTAAAGTGCTTGCAGTATGTTTTGCCATGCTAAGTAAAGTCCCTATACTTAGCTTACTACTAGAGAAAATTTAACCCATGAAGTTCACTGTGATTATAGAGGTAGTTGGTAATAGTTTATGAACATACATGCCACCAGGAATTTTTCTTTCTGTTTTATTCACATCATTTGCCTTATTTTGTTTCTCATAAATCTGCTCAAATGCTGTCACCTACCCCTTGAATTTTCAATTTAAAATTTCTCATACAGGTTATTTCTCATATAATTTTTCCTAGCTAAAGACTCTTTCCTTGAGTGAAAAGCCCTGGAAATTCATAACTCATAGCTTTCTCGCTCTCTCTCATGCACACACACTCACACTCACTCTCACATTCACATACTTGCTAATAATAGTTCATGTAGTTTTTTTTAAACGACTGTTAAAATGGGAAATGTTTATTCTTCTGCTTTACTGGCTATTCATTTTTGCTGACATAATAGTACATGATGACTAGATATTGCTACTGTATTTTCAGAGTTCTTAATTATCAACAACAGAATCTACTCTAGCTACTTTAAGTAGCAAAACGTTAATTAAGGGAGATATACTGTTCAAAGAACCTTTAGGAGGGAAAAATTACAGAAGTAGGCTGAGTTTCCAGGAATGGTTCTCCAAATTAAATTTCAGAACCTGGGTTGCCAGGGAGCTGTTTCCTCCACCAATCTGGAGGCAACACAATCAGGAAGCCACCCTATATTATATAGCCTCTGGATTCAGAGCCATAGCACCTCTGCCATGATCCAGGCCAACAAAACAGGTGCCACATCCTCTGTCTCTTTTCAGTGTGACTCACTTCTGAATCAAAGACTGGCATGAGCACATCAGATTGGCTGAAACTATGTCTCATCTGGAGCCCTCACTGTAAGAGCAAGATTGGGAAGGGAAGGGGAGTTTTGAATTGAACTCAAACGTCACAAGGAGGTTAGAATGGGTGTTGAGATAGTCCATCCTCAGAATCCACTTCAGTTAATATCTGTGATATATATAATCTATGGTGATTCTGTGCCATTCAGCTACTTGGAAATTCTATGTGTGAGTGAGGCTTGTGAAATATAGGATCTCCTTGTAAGGCGATCAGGTAGAAAGCTGACTTTTTCCTTGAAATGTTAGGATATGGGGCATTTTCTCTGAATCTATTTAGCTTCCCAGAGAACAACAGTCCAATATCCTGCCTGACAGAGGAATAGAAATCCATCTGGTTGCTGGCATTCTGGGGGGGAGGGCAGGAAAGGGGGCTGAGGGACAGCATTTCAGTATAAAGGCTTTCACTAAGTTCTCTTGTTTTTAACCCATGTTTGCTGTCCACCCTGCCTGGTATCTCTGGGTCCAAAACTTCTTTTGTATAATCTTTTCTCTAGGGAAGAGCCTCTGGTCTCCTGCTGGGGTTAAGGAATGGGCTGCCATACTTAGAGGGAAG
Source organism: Mesoplodon mirus (assembly GCF_964341445.2). Classification (NCBI taxonomy): domain Eukaryota; kingdom Metazoa; phylum Chordata; class Mammalia; order Artiodactyla; family Ziphiidae; genus Mesoplodon; species Mesoplodon mirus. Next base: position 169,794,258 of record NC_138978.1, on the reverse strand, counting down.
TCATCAGTTGCTCTGTGTACTTCTGTGTATGGCTCTATCTAATCCTGCCCTTTCACTCCCACAACTGTATCCCTTCATGTGAGGTACCAGGTGCCTCCAAGGGGAAGACAATACCCAAGTGGGGTGGCTTCTCCTCCATTCTCTCCCTGTGTAGGTGTTAGGAGGTGATAACTCCTATCTGTATGCTAAGTTAATGGATGCTCCTCTGTCTGCTTTCTCTCTTCCAAAGCTTTTGGAAAAAAGTCCTTTAAATTTATTCTTTAGTGCACTTATTATATCTGTCTTTTACATTGTCAGTGTATGTACAAATATTCATGAATATTGCTTTAAATATAAGGATTAATATAGAGATTAAATATAAACATTTAAGAATAAAATCATTAATGTTCTCACTTTCAAATTATAAAAGTACCTTTTTAATCGGGGGTAAGAGCAGTCCACATTTTGAGGGTATCAGATGTACCTGAAATTATAGGGCAATATATATATATACTAAATGAAAAAAAAAAAAGTGGTATTGACCAAGAATGCCATGAGAAGGGAGGAGGGAGCCCTCCAGTGGGCTCTTATGGCCAGACAGGCTTCCTGGAGGAGGTGGAGATTTAACTGGACTCTGAAGAGAGAGAAGGAGCCAGGACAAGAGCAGTGTCTCCAGCTGGGTAATGACAAATGTGACAGTATTTCCCTTACCCAGCAGAGATATGCCAGTGTGTAGCTCCATTTAAGAGCTGAGTGAGTGCAGAGGGGGTAGCCATGAAGCCAATAGCATATATAAACCATGGAGTTTTCTTGGGCCTACTAGGACAGCCCGTCAAAGGCACACATAGACAGTTTCTTCAGTGCCCAAGAGGAAAATCTAAAGAAGTACTACTTACTAGCAGTGTGCTGGCTCACAGATGCTATTTACTACTCAAAATGTAATTCTGATTAAAGCAGGGTATTAGAACCCAACTAAAAAGATGGGTAGTTTATGAGTTTCATGCTTGTACATCTCTATAGTTATAACTTTTTAATAGCAATAAACACCAGATTTTAGTTTTCAACAGCATGTGGAACTAGTAATCTGGTATTCTCAATATTTTTATAGGCTCTTTTTTCTTTGATATTTTGATTATTTTATAAGTCAGTCATCATCTCTGAGTCCTTAATCTAGGCAAAGCACCATGCCAGCCTATGAGGGAACCCAGGCATGTGTGCATTCAACACTTTGTAGAATGTCAACTATGCGACCAAAAGTAAGAAGGAAGCAGTTGCTTCCCCTCAAAGACTTAATGCTTTGATGGGGAAGTCAGGATATAGTTATAGTGTAGCAAGGGAGCAAGATACATCGAATAACAAAAATAGTAAAGAAAGGTAATAATAGTAATGGATTCGCTCTTTCCCTTAGGAGTTTACCTGGTAGTTGGAAAGGCAGAACATACACACACTTAGATGAAACACTTGGACACTTAGAAAATAAGACAAAAGTACAAAGTAATGTAGTACAAACCAAGCACACAAGTTCTGTCAAGGGATCAGACTTGGGTGGGAAGAATCCCGGAAATGGTACAGGAGGCCTGAGTACCATGCCTGGCCATAGCAGGAGCTTGTGGTGGTTCAGGAGCACTGCATACTTGGGTGAGTTTTTGGTGGGTACATCAAAGTGCCCAATCACGCAGGCAGAGCATGGCAGGAGTGGTTTGAACTGTAAGGATTTGCTAGATTGTATCCATGGTTCTGAGAGATGCGTTTGCTCAGTTAGAAGTCACAGGGAGCTAGATGGAGCTGCTTGGTGTAGTGGACTTAAAGGGGTGAGGCGAATCAAGTTCCAGGCAGACTGGAAGTGAGAGCAGAGCCCTGGCACTGTGGGAACATCTGGAGAATAAGACTAGCAGGTGAACCAGACTCTGGAAGAGGGATCCGGAGGTCCAGGCCTGTGTACTAGAGTCCTTAGTCATTGCAACAGCATTTCTTAGGGCGAGAGGATGAGCCTTAATGGGCAGGTTTCTCATATCCCCACTCCTGCTTCAATTGAGGACCTACACTTTTTAATCTACTTAATGTAATGAGCTTCAGTGTCAGAATTTTTTTAAAAGATCCCACTGATTTGAAAATAATAAGTGTACAAATAGGGTGGGGAAGGAAAAGAAGACAGAAAAATGAGACCTATAATACTTGAAGAAAAAATGTACATTGAGCTAGATGGAGTAATCTTTTGTAGGAATTTTGAGGGAAGAGAAACAGAGTGGCAAATAGGCAGCAGTATTTCTAGTGGAGGAAATAGTATAGATGAAGACAAGATATGATGGAATGTGTTCTGTGTGGAAAGTGAAAATGCATTGACTTCCGGGAAAGCAGGAGTCCCGTGGTTGGTGCAGTGGGTATGTTGAAGAATTAGAATTTACTCTGAAGGGCAATATAGTGTCATCTTGGAAAATGAGGTGAGGTGAGGGTGGAAGCATGACGAGTATGTATGCTTTCATAATTCTTGTGTCAGTTATTCAAAGCATGAAAGGCTTATGTTAATTTATGAGGGCATCACATTTTTCTTGGCCCTGATCCCCACCCAGAAACCCAGGATAAAGTCTCCAGTTTCCCTGTTTGCAAACATTCTGGTCATAGTGTGTCAAGGAAAAAAGACAACATTGTCAGGGAAAAAAAAATTGATCAACATCATTGTCTCTTGAGCAGCAAGCAAATTATAATAATTGAGTGTCCCACAGTATCTCATGAGTTTTCAGGTTTCTGCAAAAGCATTTATAGCCCCTGGACGAGGGATCTTTTCAGCTTGGACTGATCTGTGGGCTACTGCCCTGTTTTTGGACCAGGTTCTCGGTCGCTTCATCATATTGTCTCCTCCTGTAGCTGGCACTGCAGTACCTGCTCTGTGCCCTACACACATCGTCGTCGGTGCTGTTGTGTCCTAAGAATGCCGCGTTCATTGCTAGCAGAATGGTGCAGCACTGAGGGAGGACAAATACATGTCAGGTTCTCAATAGGAGAAGAGACCTTTAACAAATTAGGAGTATACAGTATGGCAAATGTGATAATAGAGAATGCACATGAAATATTATTGAGTATGAGAAGAGGAGTGGTCAAACCCAGGAATCTTTGCTCTAGTGAAGCACAGCTATTCTCAGCAACATGGTATATTCTGTTAGTCTGTCGTGGAATCTGTTTCTAATCTGATTATTTATTAGCCTGAGAAATTGCCATGATGTTTTAAAATGTTAGAGCAAGGCAGTGAAGAATTATAACAAATCTCACATATTTAAAAAATAAATTTGGAACCATTATTACATATTTCAAAGATATATTTGGTGCCTTTACTGGCTTTTTAAAATAGTTTTCTCTTGTCTTTTATAATCTAGTCTCTTTTATGTTCTGTCAATTTTTAAAACTTTATGTCAGTTCTTACCTCTTAAGAGCAGCATATCTGCTGCATTTTGTTTTTTGTACTGTTTTGAAGTGTATTGGATTGTCACAGTATATTTATATGTTTAGGCCATGAGATTTTTTATTAATCAAATCAAGTATGTTGGTCTAGGTTAGTAAAATTTCACTTAATAAGCTATATGATACTAAGCAAAACACTTAAATTAATTCAAAATCAATCTTTGAGGAATTTAAAATAAATTTTCATATCACATCTGGTTAGATCATTTTTTAACATAATAGTATAGGTAGACATAATAGTAAAAATAGTATAGGTACACCATAAGAGTAAAATTCCATCATTTTGGTATTTTATTTGTAATGCATCATCAACAATCAAAGGTTTGCTAAGCAACATCTGTATATGCAGCAGTGTAATAACTGTTAAATGTAAACACAAAAGAATTATAAGACAGTCCTTGCCCTCAAGGAGCTTCCAATCTACTTGAAGAAGAAAACCGAACATAAATAAGAAATGGCATTCTATATAGCCTGTGACAAAAATTATGGGAAATTTGAGAGCTATACAAAGGTCTATGACTTGCTGTAATCAGAGTAGACTTCATGGAGGAGGTGGCACTTGACATAAATTTCAAGGCCACTAGTATTTGCCTTCTTGCTGAGAAGAGGCATTCCTAGCAAGTAGAAGCAATACAAACAAAAAAACAGAGGTAAAAATAAACGCAGCAGTCAGCCTAAACTTTATAAAAGTTTAATGATCAAAAGCAATGCCAATCAGTTAAGTATCTTATACAGGTTTTTTTTCCCATAGAATTTTTATTTGATTCTCAAAATATATGTGACTATCAACATTTTTATGCAGTATTTGGCTTTGGTTATCAGACATTCTAAAGTCAATTCAACAAATATTTATAATATATGCTATGTAAATTTCAATGACTACTATGCTAGGTATTATAATATGTGGAAATGAGGAAGGATTTGTGATCTTATCCTTGAAGATTTTGTTGCCTTATTAGTGAGAATGATGCAGAAATAAAATGATTCAATGTAGTCATCAAACCAAGGCCACTCAAATATTCCCAAGTTATAAAACTCTCTACCTATGAGTCACCAATTGTATGAAAGACTTTCCAGTCCTTTGCATATGCAGGAGCTATTCCTCCACATGCCAGACCCTCTCCTCATACCCACTGTAGCTCCTTCTAGCAACCAAGTTATATTGATGGTGCTCTGCCAGCTAAAGGTTATCATTGGGCACTTGCTGACCCCACATCTGTCCCTCATTTATCCTTTTGTTTCCTTTCAAGGTCAGTGAACACATACTGTGGGGCTATATCTTAATTCCCGCCTCCCTCCAACTTGATTCCTCTGCATTTACCACTCATAGTTTTGTTACTTCCACCTCATACCACACTCTTTCACACATTAATGCCTCCTTTTTTTGGCCTATTCTATTTCTCCTCTTTCTTCTAACTCTTACCAAGTTATTACAAGGAAAAAACAAACTCTCTCTCATATTCCCTCTCTCTTTGAACAAAGAATCCCTGTCATCTTTGATGCCCCCCATACAAATAGTGCTGGTAACCACCTTATATTGAGAAAAGGAAAGGTACCATGTTTCAAAATGAAGAAAATAATGGTGTTGAATGAGTGACATCAGCTTCTAAGCTTTTGAAAATATACAGAAATTTCTTTCTGAATCTCCATTAAAAAATCTTTCTCTAGAATTTTGCAAATGTTTCCCCCAAAATGTCTACTAAAGGTAAAATGTTTAAAATATCAAATTCTATTTCTTATTTATTTACAACTATTACAAAAAACATGCTCTACTTTTCTCTTTTCTTTGCAAATGTAACCTACTTGAACAATAAAATATACTGAACATTCTGAGTTCCAAATGAACAACTTTGACAGAAATTTTTTAATGTAATGCATTTACAAGATGAGGGTGTCTCATATAAGGTATACAGGCATACCTCATTTTATTGTGCTTCACTTTATTGCTCTTCTCAGATAATGTGTTTTTTTACAAATTGAAGTTTTGTAACAACCCTATCTTGTCAGATGATAGTTAGTGTTTTTAAGCAAAAAAGTACTTTTAAATTAAGGTAAGTACATTGTTTTTTTAGACATAATGCTATTCCACATTTAATAAACTACCGTATAGTGTAAACATAACTTTTACAGCATTGGGAAACCAAAAAAAAAAATCATTTGACTTGCTTTATTGTGATATTTGCTTTATTGCGGTGGTCTGGAACTAAACCTGTAATATCTCCAAGGTATGCCTATAATTTAAAAATTAATAGAATAAGCAATACCTATTGTATGAATTGAAAGGAGAGAGATGGGGAAGTGACACAGACAGACAGACAATTAAAAACCTGGGAAAACTTTTTGCACAGAATATAGAAACTTGAGCTGGACTCTAAATAGTGAACTGGTATGATAGGGAGAAGTTGACAGGGTGCCTCAAGCTGGGAAAAGACTGTTGGCAAATGTGTATTTGGTTGAAATGGAGACTTCCTATGGAAGAGTAAAGGAGATATTGACAAATAAGGATCGGCCCAATTTGTAGGTGTTTTTCAATTTCACATTAAGGAGTTTCATGGAATTTCTTCCGTAAGTAATGGAGAGCTATGAACGTTTTGAAGGACTGTAATGAATTTGACAGGGTGGTTTAAGAAAATTGCTCTCCCTGGTGATGTTAGAGGAATTAGAAGACTAGAAGACTAGATAGGAGGCCATTTATAACTGTATGCTTGTGAGATGCCAAGGACCTGGATTAATGTAGTGGGAATGTCAAACAATGGGAGCTCTTACAAATGCTTCAAACACAATGCAGCGTAGTCTTGATGTAATAAAGGAGGTGAGGGAAGACAATACATCATAAATGATAGTGAGGTTTCAGACTGGGTGACTGGGAGAATGATAAATACACCTGATGGCAGAAAGGTGTATTTATCAATTTTCAAGAGGAAAATAGAATGGATGAGAGGAAGGAAAGTGATGATAGGTACATGGGCTCATCACTGTCAATAGAAAGTTAATGTGAGTCACGTATGCCATTTAAAATTGTCTAGCAGCCACATTCAAAGCAGTAAAAGTAAACAGATGAAATTATGTTTAATAATACTTTATTTACCCCAATATATTCAAAGTATTATCATTTCAACATATAATCCATATAAAAGTATTAATGATATAGTTTGCATTCTTTTTTTCATACTAAATCTTTGAAATCTGGTTTGTAGTTAACACTTAAAGCACATCCCAATTTGACTAGCTACATTTCAAATACTTGGTAGTCCCCTTAGCTAGAGGCTACCATATTGAACACTGCATTATGTTTAGGCAGTTTAATGGAGTTAAAAAGAATATGTAGCAAATGTCTCAATTAAGCTAGTGCTAAGATTCACTATATTTTGGAAATTATAATTCTGTTTTTCCTTTCTCCTCCTCTATTTCTTTTGTTTATTTTAGCTATTTCATATTCAAGATGTTCTTTTAGCAGAATGTCATACTTTCCCAAAAGCACCAGGAATTTTAGAAATATCCACAATATGTCATTTCATTGCTCTCTCATTTAGTTCTCCATTTGACTTATAACTTTAGTTAAACAAATCAGTCTGAATCTTCTTTTTCTTCTATTTTTGTCAGTCTTAAAACTCTTCTAGTGGGAAGCAGCCGCATAGCACAGGGAGATCAGCTCGGTGCTTTGTGACCACCTAGAGGGGTGAGATAGGGAGGGTGGGAGGGAGACGCAAGAGGGAGGAGATATGGGGATATATGTATATGTATAGCTGATTCACTTTGTTATAAAGCAGAAACTAACCCACAATTGTAAATTATACTCCAATAAATTGGATATATAAACTCCAATTATACTCCAATAAAGATGTTAAAAAAAATACAGTACTGTACAGACATTTTTCCAAATAAGCCATACAGATGGCCAACAAGTACATGAAAAGGTGTTCAACATCACTAATTATCAGGGAAATGCAAATCAAAACCACAAGGAGATATCACCTCACACCTCTTAGAATGGCTATCATCAAGAAGACAAGATAACAAGTGTTGGCAAGAATGTGGAGAAAAGGAACACTTATGTACTATTGATGGGAATATAAATTATGGAAAACAGTATGGAGGTTCCTTAAGAAATTAAAAATAGAACTACCTTATGATCCAGCAATCCCACTTCTGGGTATATATCCAAAGAAATGAAAACAGAATCTTGAAGAGATAGCTGCACTCCCATATTTATTGCAGCATTATTCACAATAGCCAAGATACAGAAACAACCTAAGTGACAGCTGATGGGTGAATGGCTAAAACAGATATGGTATACACAGACAATGGAACATTATTCAACCATGAGAAAGAAGGAAATCCTGCCATTTGCAACAACATGGATGGACTTTAAGGGCATTATGCTAAGTGAAATAAGTCAGAGTAAGAGAATATAATATAGAATATCACTTATTTGTATAACCTTAAAGAGCAAAACTCAGAAACAGAGAGTAGAATGGTGGTTACCAGGGGTGGGGGTGTGGAAAAAATAGGGAGACATTGGTCAGAGGGCATAAACTTCCACTTACAAGACAAATAAGTTCTAGCAATCTAATGTACAGCATGGTGATTATAGTTAATAATACTGTATTCTTAACTTGAAAGATGCTAAGACAGTAGATCTTATATATTCCCACCACACAAAAAAATGGTAATTATGTGAGATGATGAAGGCATTGGCTCAAGCTATGGTAGTAATCATTTTGCAATATATGTTTATCAAATCAACATGTTGTATACCTTAAAGGTACACAATGTTATATGTCAATTACATCTCAATAAAACTGGAAAAATAAAAAAATAACTTGATTATGAAATAATTTAGCAATATGTCCTCAAAACTCTTAGATAAATGACATTTAGTCCTTTGGAAATGAAACTACATTTTTAATATTTCTCTGTCTGCATATGTGTGTATTTCTCCAGTGTTTAATATCTGATGTAAACTTGCTGGAGTTCTGGTCTTCACTATATGCTAAAGAATGCAGTACAAAAGGGAGCCTACTTCTATAGAAAACATGCCAAGGACATTGTATTCCATCTTTACAATGAAATGCAGATTTTCCATGAAAGGCGAATCCATCATTTCAAGAGGTTGAATAGGATGATGCATTAAAAAAATCCAGCTGCTTAAATTTAGGGCATTGAAAAACAACCAGTAAAAAAAAATGTTCCCTGCGTCTCAAACATTTTCATTTGATTATGTATTGGGTAGCTTTTCATTCAATCTGTGATCTTGCCTCTTAGAATGCTATACTAAAATAGTCTGACAAGTCTTTCAAACAAGTTAGACCCAACTATAATGCTTCATTTATGTAAATTATGTATTTTGCTATTTAGAATATCCTTGTGTTTGCTAATATACTGTTAATTTTTGTACAAGAAACATTGGAATCTTCTTACAGTGCTTTGCTTTTTCATGTTTATTCTTGGGCTTCTCTCACTGCCATTCTGTTTTTTATGTTTTTGTTTTGTTTTGTTTTGCTATCTTCTTTGAAGACCTTGTCTGCCAGGACAGCCATTTTGTTCTCCAACCAGCTTCCTTCAACTTCTTGAGTCATCTATTTCTCTCTGCCTCACTATTCTAAAGTGCTCTGCCCAACTTTCCCTGATTAATTTAGGAGTGAGAAGTGGCAAAGCCAGTGATAGTTCTTGCAACAACACTCTCTGATGTCTGCAGAGAGTGTGGTCCCCACAATCAGGCTAGGGAGCATGGAAGAGTTCTGCCCCACACTACTGAGCCTAGACCAATTCTCAAGCAAGAGCTGGAGGAGCTTCAGGAACAAAAAGGCTTATGTCAAACATATCTGTATGGTACATGTATTTCCCACAGGCATTAATAGTTGTTTATTAAAAGTCATGGCTAGATCTCCATGCTCTCCTCCTCTGGAGTCTAGGCCTGGTTTTTCTCAGGACTGTCACCCGAGATATACAGAGGACTACTGTTTAACAAGGACTGTGCAAAAGTGCCCCAGGTAATAAATATCGACTAGGTTTCTTAAACTGAGGATTCGGCTCTCTACTATTATACTGGTTGTTAGGCATTTATGCATATGATAATATTGTCCCTGGGCCAGTCCTTAAAAGTAAATGTTTCTAATAATTCTTTGGCATCCAATATGTTTTGTTTTACCAAGATTAGTTTGGTCCCATTTGCAGACCTCCCCTCTCAAATGTGCATTTTCTTCTTAAAGTGTTGTTAATTTTAAGAGAATTTGTTCTAGTTAATATTAGTTCACTTCTAATGGGTTCTTTTTTTCTCAAAGAGTTTGACAATGTAATGGATTCATTTCTTTCTGGACCCACATTTTATTCTAGACTCAAAAGAAGGAAGTATTTTCTGTGCTTTATCATAGTTTATAGGTGGTATTTCATACTAGGGTCCTTGTGCTTCCAGTCTCTTGCCAGCTCTGGCTATCAAAACTGCTTAGGCTGCAAATAAAATATGAAATGAAATCCATCTGGCATTTCTCATTGAATTAGGACCAGAACATTTTTGTTAAATATTAACAGATGGCTAAATTTTTAATATCAAACTAACATTTTAAAACATCTAAGGGGACCCACATGAGGAAGAAAGGATAGAGGACCATGTGTTTTCTCCATCCCTGAGCCCTTCCTTCCTCTTCACTTTCCCTCCCCTCATTCTTCTGACCCATGTGTTGAGAACCATTGGAGTCTCCTATCTCAGATAATTTTTGTTCCTTGGTAGCTGGTATCAAAGTAGTGTGTGATGGTATCAAAATATTCTAATTAAATGTTGACCAACTCAGGTGATGTGTTGCTATGGGCATGCTTCAAGATCTTTTATTAAAGCCAATTCTCTCTCTCTTTCTCTCTCTCTCTCTCTCTCTCTCTCTCTCCCTCTCTCTCTCTCTCTCTCTCTCTCTCCCTCTCTCTCTCTCTCTCTCTCTAGGAAAAAGAAAAGAAGTATATGCTTCCCTTGGACAACCTGAAAGTTCGGGATGTGGAAAAAAGCTTTATGTCTAGCAAGCACATCTTTGCACTCTTTAATACAGAGCAAAGGTAAGGAAATGAAGCAACTTTCGTCTTCACATTTTCTTTCCTTGAACTTCTACATGATCCAGAGACCATATTTGCAAGATTTCTTTTGCTCCCACCTTGAAATTTGTCAACTCTTCAGTTTTCCTTTTGTTTATTTTGTATTTTTAGCTTTTACCATAGGTTGTGGATTCAAAAGATTTAAACTTAGAATAAGGAGGATCTTCAAGTATTAATTAATTTATTTCCTGCTTTTCCAGCAGGCACCCATGTCATGCTGCTTCCATTCTTAAATACATTTTGTTACTTTAAAGTCTTCCTTGTCCTGAATTTATTGTTTACATACTTATAAATAAATTACTCAGCTATAATTTTTAATAGTCTCTGTCTAGCATGGATGAATATCACTTAAGACCTTCTCCTATGTATTATGACTCAATTCTTGCATTGGTGAATAGAATTATTCGGTTAATGTGAATATAAATATATTGTTCTTTACAGTTTTTCAAAGCACTCTCTACTTTCATTGCCTGGTTTTTGTAACAATTGTCTGTGAGGTCAAAGATAGAGTACTGTGGTTACCATTTCCTAAATTAGAAATGTAGCTCAGAGACTTTCTTAAGATCACAAAATTAGCCCTGAATTTTGGGCTGATTATCATGGAGTGCCATGGTTGTTCACTGAAACTAAGCAGTAAAGTTAAGTAAACAAATGGGGAGGCGACAGAGAATTGGATAGAGAGATGTAAAAAGGCTACAACTAGGCAAAAATAATAAAGGAGATCTTTTCCAAATGGAATTGTTATAGGAACAAGCTAATTAATTTCTATGAGGCATTTATTAAGAGACTGTCACTAGGTGGCAGGATCTAATTTTAACCCATCTGTCAAAGGCTTTTATCTTTATTTAGCAATGAATGAAGTTCCTTGATTAGGTTCAATGACTGGCCCAGGGTCAATCACACAGTAAATCAAAATGGCAAAAAACAAAACAAAACAAAAAAAACCCTTCTTCCGACATTCCCAGTCAGTTGCTCAGAGTGACTCATTATACAAAAATACTTAGAAAAACCACAAGAGTGAGCATTTAAGGAATCAAGGGAAAAGAAAATTAAATACAACTCCCTACCAGATACTGTGATGGGATTTTATTAAAGACTTAGTATTGTTTTTGAGAGCAGCTTGTAAAAAGACACTGAAAATGATAAAGAATATAAAGGTTTCCTGGAGAGAGCAGTAGTGTGTCTTCCACTAGGGCAAAGCTCAGTACTGTTTACATACCTTCCTCAGAGCAGCGGGGAGATGGGAGGTCCTAAAGGAATCTTCAGGGGTATGCTCAGCCTTCTTGTCTGGATGCAGAGTGGGAAGTATATTACCACACAGGAGGTCAAACTAAATTTGAATCCTTGATCAACCTAGAAAGTTCAGGTTATAAAAGGGCTGAGTACAAAGTAAAAAAATCAGACAATGGTAAAGCATCTATTTAGACAAATACAACTATGGATTTTAAAGACAGCAAAAAATACAAATATAAGAAAACTCTGGGCTTCTAAAAATCTAGGTATTCTGGAATTCTAGACTTGTCAGAAGGTATTGAACTCTTCACTTCTCAAGACCTCTGTGTGTGCAAGAATGTCCCATCTACATGCACATTTGCCATTTGTCTTTTCCTCTGAAATCTTGATTATTTTCAATTATTTTTGTACTGGCTAGGCCCTCCAGTACAATGTTAAGTACAACTAGGCATCTTTGTTTTGTTTCTGATTTTAAGGAAAATTATTTCACAACTTTATGGACTTTAAGCACTTTCTTATAGGTACCTGATATCAGGTAAAGAAGATCCCCTGGGTTCCTAGTTGCTCAGGTTTCTGTTTTAATCATGGATGGGTGTTTAACTATTTTAAGTGCTTTTTTTGCCTCTGTGAATTTTCTTTAATCCATTCACGTGGTGAAATATATTAATAGACCTTCTTATTGTAAACCATCCTTGATCTCCTGGGATTAAACCTAAATTAAATTATGATGTATTATTATCTATTATGTGTTCCTGGTTTAAGTTTGCCAGCATTTTATTTAGACTTTTGCATCTGTGTTCAAAAGTGAAATTGGCCCATAAATGTTCTTTTCTGTACTTTCCCTGCCTGGTTTTCATATCAAGGTTCTGTTAGTTTCATAATTGAAGTGGAAATAAGTTCTTATTTTTCTTTGGAACACTTTGTGTAAGGTAGGGATTAACTGTTAACTGATTGGTAGATCTCACCTGTAAAATCATCCAGCCCTGTGGACAGTTTTGATAAGTAGACTTTTGACTAGTGATTTAATAATTATAGATTTGTTCAGGTTTTCTGTTTTTTTCCATGAGTCAGTTTAGACAAATTATATAATTTTTTAGGAGATGTCCATTCTGTTCATTTTAACATATATTAGCATCAAGTATTTCTTAACGTTCTATTTTTACAAATCTCTGCTGTATCTGAAATATGACCCCTTTTTATTTCTGATATTAGGCCTTACTTTTTTTTAACTTGATCACTCTTTCCAGAGTTGTATCTATTTCCAGAGAACCAGATTTTGATTTCGATCCTCAATTGTATATATTTTGTCTATTTCAAGAATTTCTGCTCCCTTCTTCATTTCCTAACTTGTATTTTGTGTTTACTTTGTAGCTTTTTTTTTCTAACTTCTTAATTTAGATGTGTAGCTCATCAATTTTTATCCTATTTTTTCCTATATGCATATAAATGTTTAGATTTCCCTCTATATATTTTTTTGCTGCTCACCACAAACTTTGTAATGTAATACTTTTGTTATCGTTAAGCTTTGTTTGCTCCTATCTTCTATTTCCATAATCTTCATTACGATTTTTTCTTTGAGTTGTTTAGGACTGTGTTTTATATTTTGTAGTGCATGGAATTTTATTGTTTTGTTGTTGGTTTCTAACTTAATTGTATTGTAGTCAGAGAATATGGTCTAGCACATGGTGAAATTTCATGAATATTTCATGTATGCTTGAGAAGAATGTATTGATTTAGGAGTATAGGGTTCCATGAGAGTTCTTTGGATTGTACTTGTTAATTATATTATCCAATCTCTATAGTTACTACCTTTTTAAATCTTTATTAATGAAAAAACTTAACAAGTATATATTAGGCAGCTGTTACATGCCAGGTACTGGCATATACTTAAAATACATCTTGAATAAAACACAGAAAGATGATACATTTTAAGATTATATTCTAGAGAGGAGTGTTGGCAAGGAGACAGATAAAAGCCATAATGAATCTTACTTTATACTAGAGTGGTTTTAAAAAATCATACTTCATGATTGTGAGCTTGATTATTCTAGTAGGTCTGTCAGTTTTTGCTTTATGTATTTTGAGTCCAGTCTAAGAATCTACTAGATTCTTAGAAGTTTAGAATTGTTGTTTCTTCCTGGTGACCTTTTAAAAAAAATCATTTCGTGGAAACTCTCTTTATCTCTAACATTGTTCTTTGCCTTAAAATTTATTTTGTCTCATCTTAATATAGCTACACTACCTTTCTTTTGGTTAATATTTACCTGGTTTTTCTTTTTTACTTCCTTTTGCCATCAACCTTCCTGTATTTTTATTAAGTGTTTCTCTTATAATAACATGTAGGCAGATTTGTTTCTTTGCTTTTAATCTAATGTGAGATATCTTTCTTTTAACTAGTAAGTTTAGCCCATTTATATTTTTTATTATTACTGATTCATTGAATTAATTTGAACATCCTATTTTAGTCTTTCTCTTTACCCTGCCTTTTCTTTTTTTAAATTATGCAATGTCCATTCAGTGTTCACATTTCCAATTATCTCATAAAAATCATTATTTTTCTAACAATTTATTTAATTTTTTACTTTTTTATTAGAGTATAATTGCTTTACAGTGTTGTGTTAGTTCTGCTGTACAATGAAGTGAATCAGCTGTATGTATACCTATATCCCCTCCCTCTTGGACCTCCCTCCCACCACCCCCATCCCACCTATCTAGGTCGTCACAGAGCACCTAGCTGGGCTCCCTGTTCTATACAGCAAGTTCCCACTAGCTATCTGTTTTACACATGGTAGTGTATTTATGTCAAACCTAATCTCCCAATTCGTCCCACCCTCCCCTTCCCCCACTGTGTCCACATGTCCGTTCTCTATGTCTACGTCTTTACTCCTGCCCTACAAATAGGCTCATCTCTACCATTTTTCTAGATTCCATGTATATGCGTTAATATACGATATTTGTTTGTCTCTTTCTGGTTTATTTCACTCTGTATGACAGACTCGAGGTCCATCCACATCTCTACAAATGACCCAATTTCGTTCCTTTTTATGGCTGAGTACTATTCCATTGTATATATGTACCACATCTTCTTTATCCATTCATCTGTCGTTGGACATTTAGGTTGTTTCCATTTCCTGGCTATTGTAAATAGTGCTACAATGTACATTGGGGTACATGTGTCCTTTTGAATTATGGTTTTCTCAGGGTATATGCCCAGTAGTGGGATTGCTAGGTCATATGGTAATTCTATTTTTAGTTTTTTAAGGAACCTCCATACTCTTCTCCATAGTGGCTGTATCAATTTACATTCCCACCAACAGTGCAAGAGGGTGCCCTTTTCTCCACACCCTCACCAGCATTTATTGTTTGTAGACATTTTGATGATGGCCATTCTGACCAGATTGAAGTGATACCTCATTGTAGTTTTGATTTGCATTTCTCTAATAATTAGTGATGTTGAGAATCTTTCATGTGCTCTTGGCCAGTCGTATGTCTTCTTTGGTGAAATGTCTATTTAGGTCTTCTCCCCATTTTTTAATTGGGTTGATTGTTTTTTTGATATTGAGCTGCATGAGCTGCTTGTATATTTTGGAGATTAATCCTTTGTCGGTTGTTTCATTTGCAAATATTTTCTCCCCATCTGAAAGTTGTCTTTTCATCTTGTTTAAGGTTTCCTTTGCTGTGCAAAAGCAAAGGTCCCATTTGTTTATTAGGTCCCATTTGTTTATTTTTGGTTTTATTTCCATTTCTCTAGGAGGTGGGTAATAAAAGACCTTGCTGTGGTTTATTGTCAAAGAGTGTTTTTCCTATGTTTTCTTCTAAGAGTTTTATAGTGTCCGATCTTACATTCAGGTCTTTAATCCATTTTGAGTTTGTGTTTGCATATAGTGTTAGGAAGTGTTCTAATTTCATTCTTTTGCATGTAACTGTCCAGTTTTCCCAGCACCACTTATTGAAGAGGGTGTCTTTGCTCCATTGTATGTACTTGCCTTCTTTGTCATAAATTAGGTGACCATACGTGTGTGGGTTTATCTCTGGGCTTTCTATCCTGTTCCATTGATCTATATTTCTGTTTTTATGCCAGTACCATACTGTCTTGATTACTGTAGCTTTGTAGTCTAGTCTGAAGTCAGGGAGCCTGATTCCTCCAGCTCCATTTTTCGTTCTCAAGATTGCTTTGGCTATTCGGGGTCTTTTGTGTTTCCATGCAAATTGTGACATTTTTTGTTCTAGTTCTGTGAAAAATGCCATTGGTAGTTTGATAGGGATTGCACTGAATCTGTAGATTGCTTTAGGTAATATAGTCATTTTCACAATCTTGATTTTTCTAATCCAAGAACATGGTATATCTCTCCATCTGTTTGTATCATCTTTAATTTCTTTCATCAGTGTCTTATAGTTTTCTGCATACAGGTCTTTTGTCTCCTTAGGTAGGTTTATTCCTAGGTATTTCATTCTTTTTGTTGCAATGGTAAATGTGATTGTTTCATTAATTTCTCTTTCTGATATTTCATTGTTATTTTATAGGAATGCAAGAGATTTCTGTGCATTAATTTTGTATCCTGCACCCTTACCAAATTCATTGATTAGTTCTAGGAGTTTTCTGGTGGCATTTTAGGATTTTCTATGTATACTATCATGTCATCTGCAAACAGCGACAGTCTTACTTCTTCTTTTCCAAGTTGTATTCATTTCGTTTATTTTTCTTCTCTGATTGCCATGACTAGGACTTCCAAAACTATGTTGAATAAGAGTGGTGAGAGTGGACATCCTTGTCTTGTTCCTGATTATAGTGGAAATGCTTTCAGTTTTTCACCATTGTGAATGATGTTTGCTGTGGGTTTGTTATATGTGGCCTTTATTATGTTGAGGTAGGTTCCCTCTATGTCCATTTTCTGGCAGGTTCCCTCTGCCCATAAATGGGTGTTGAATTTTGTCAAAAGCTTTTTCTGCATCTACTGAGATGATCATACGGTTTTTATTCCTTATTTTGTTAATATGGTGTATCACATTGATTGATTTGCATATATTGAAGAATCTTTGCATTCCTGTGATAAATCTCACTTGATCATGGTGTATAATCCTTTTAATATGCTTTTGGATTCTGTTTGCTAGTATTTTGGTGAGGATTTTTGCATCTATGTTCATCAGTGATACTGATGTGTAATTTTCTTTTTTTGTGATATCTTTGTCTCGTTTTGGTACCATGGTGATGGTGGCCTCAAGGAACGAATTTGGGAGTGTTTCTCTCTCTGCAATTTTTTGGAAGAGTTTGAGAAGGATATGTGTTAGCTGTTCTCTAAATGTTTTATATAATTCACCTGTGAAGCCATCTGGTCCTGGACTTTTGTTTGTTGGAATACTTTTAATTAAAGTTTCAATTTCATTACTTGTGTTAGGTCTGTTTATATTTTCTAATTCTTCCTGGTGCAGTCTTGGAAAATTGTACCTTTCCAAGAATTTGTCCATTTTATTGGCAAATAGTTGTTTGTAGTAGTCTCTTATAATCCTTTGTATTTCTGAAGTGTCAGTTGTGATTTCTCCTTTTTCATTTCAAATTTTATTGATTTGCATCCTCTCCCTTTTTTTCTTGATGAGTCTGGCTAAAGGTTTATCAATTTTGTTTATCTTCTCAAAGAACCAACTTTTTGAGCAACTTCATTGCTGTGTGCAGTTTTATTGATCTTTACTATTGTTTTCTTCATTTCTATTTCATTTATTTCTGCTCTGATCTTCTTTCTCTAGTCACTTTAGATTAGATTGCTCTAGTTGCTTTAGCTTAGATTGTTTGAGATTTTTCTTGTTTCTTGAAGTGAGATTGAATTGCTATAAACTTCCCTCTTAGACTATGATTTTTCTGCGTCCCATAGGTTTTGGGTCATCGTTTTTTCATTGTCATTTCTTTCTATGTGTTTTTTTATTTCTTCTTTGATTTCTTCTGTGATCTCTTGGTTATTTAGTAGTGCATTGTTTAGCTTCCATGTATTTGTGTTTTTAACAGTATTTTTCCTGTAATTTATTTCTAATCTCGTTGTGGTCAGAAAATATGATTGATACGATTTCAATTTTCTTAAATTTTCTGAGGCTTAATTTGTGACCCAAGATGTGATCTATCCTGGAGAATGTTCTGTGTGCACTTGAGAGGATAGTGTATTCTGCCACATTCAGGTGGAATGTCCTATAAGTATCAGTTAACTCTATCTGGTCTATTGTGTCATTTATTTTATTTTTTTTTTCTTTTTCTTTTTTTAAAATTTTTATTGGAGTATAGTTGATTTGCAATGTTTTGTTAATTTCAGGTGTACACCAAAGTGAATCAGTTATACATATACATACATGTACTCTTTTTTAGATTCTTTTCCCATATAGGCCATTACAGAGTATTGAGTAGAGTTCCCTGTGCTATATAGCAGGTTCTTATTCGTTATCTATTTTATATATAGCACTGTGTATATGTCCATCCCCATCTCTCAGTTTATTCCTCCCCAACAGCCCCTTTGTAACCATAAGTTTGTTTTTGATATCTGTAAATCTGTTCCTGTTTTGTAGATAAGTTCATTTGTATTGTTTTGTTTTGTTTTGTTTTTTATAAATTTATTTGTTTATTTTTGGCTATGTCAGGTCTTCCCTGCTGTGCGCAGGTCTTCTCTAGTTGCAGCAAGCAGGGGTTACTCTTTGTTGAGGTGCCCAGGCTTCTCATTGTGGCTTCTCTTGTTGTGGAGCACGGGCTCTAGGCACATGGGCTTCAGTAGTTGTGGCACACAGGCTTCATTGCTCTGCAGCATGTGGGATCTTCCTGGTCCAAGGCTGGAACCCATGTCCCCTGCATTGGCAGGCAGATTCTTAACCACTGCACCACCATGGAAGCCCTTGTATTGTTTTTTAAAATTAGATTACACGTATGAACGATACCATATAATGTTTGTTTTTCTGTGTCTGACTTACTTCACTCAGTATGACAATCTCTAGGTCCATCCATATTGCTGCAAATGATATTATTTTGTTCTTTTTTATGGCTGAGTAATATTCCATTGTATATATGTACCACATCTTCTTTATCCATTCCTCTGTCTATGGACATTTAGGTTGCTTTCATGTTGCTGGATGTTGTAAATAGTGCTGCAGTGAACATTAGGGTGCATGTATCTTTTCAGATTATGGTTTTCTCTGGGGTCTGAGTATATGCCCAGTAGCTGGATTGCTGGGTCATATGGTAGTTCTGTTTTTAGCTTTTTAAGGAACCTCCATGCTGTTCTCCATAGTGGCTGTACTAATTTACATTCCCCCCACTGTTGTGTCATTTAAAGCTTATGTTTCCTTGCTTATTTTCTGTTGGGATGATCTGTCCATTGGTGAAAGTGGAGTGTTAAAGTCCCCTACTATTATTGTGTTACTTTTATGGTTGTTAGCATTTGCCTTATATATTGAGGTGCTCCTATGTTGGGTGCATACATATTTATAATTGTTATATCTTCTTCTTAGATTGATCCCTTGATCATTATGTAGTGTCCTCCCTTGTCTCTTTTAACAGTCTTTATTTTAAAGTCTATTTTATCTGATATGAGTATTGCTACTCCAGCTTTCTTTTGATTTCCATTTGCATGGAATATCTTTTTCCATCCCTTCACTTTCAGTCTTTATGTGTCCCTATGTCTGAAGTGGGTCTCTTGTAGACAGCATATATATGTGTCTTGGTTTTGTATGCATTCAGCCAGTCTGTGTCTTTTGGTTGTAGCATTTAATCCATTTACATTTAAGGTTATTATCAATATGTACGTTCATATTACCATTTTCTTAATTGTTTTGTGTTTGGTTTTGTGGGTCTTTTTCTTCTCCTGTGTTTCCTGCCTGGAGAAGTTCCTTTAACATTTGTTGTAAAGCTGGTTGGTGGTGCTGAATTCTCTTAGCTTTTGCTTGTCTGTAAAGCTTTTGATTTCTCTGTCGAATCTGAATGAGATCCTTCCTGGGTAGAGTAATCTTGGTTGTAGGTTTTTCTCTTTCATCACTTTAAGTATATCTGCCACTCCCTTCTGGCCTGCAGAGTTTCTGCTGAAAAATCAGCAGATAACCTTATGGGGATTCCTTTTTATGTTATTTTTTCTTTTCCCTTGCTGCTTTTAATATTTTTTCTTTGAATTTAATTTTTGTTAGTTTGATTATATGTGTCTTGATGTGTTTCTTCTAGGGTTTATCCTGTATGGGATTCTCTGTGCTTCCTGGACTTGACTGACTCTTTCCTTTCCCATGTTATGGACATCTTCCACTATAATCTCTTCAAATATTTTCTCAGACCCTTTCTTTTTCTCTTCTTCTTCTGGGACACCTATAATTCGAATGTTGGTGCATTTAATATTGTCCCAGAGGACTCTGAGATTGTCTTCAGTTCTTTTCATTCTTTTTTCCTTATTCTGTTCCTCAGCTATTACTTCCACCATTTTGTCTGCCAGCTCACTTATTCGTTCTTCTGCCTCAGTTATTCTGTTATTGATTCCTTCTAGTGTGTTTTTCATTTCAGTTATTGTGGTGTTCATCTCTGTTTGTTTGTTCTTTAGTTATTCTAGACCTTTGTTGAACATTTCTTGTATTTTCTCGATCCATGCCTCCATTCTGTTTCCGAGATTCTAGATCATCTGTACTATCATGACTCTGAATTCTTTTCCAGGTAGGTTGCCTATTTCCTCTTCATTTATTTGTTCTTGTAGGTTTTTACCTTGCTTCTTCATCTGTGACATACTTTTTTGTCATCTCATTTTTTTGTTTTTTGTTTTTGATGGGTGGGATTGTGTTCCTGTCTTACTGGTTGTTTAGCTTGAGGCTTCTGGGACTGGATTTTGTAGGCTGTTGGGTAGAGCTGGTCTTGGTGCTGAGATGAGGACCTCCAGGAGACCTCACTCTGATGAATATTCCCTGGGGTCTGAGGTTCTCTGTTAGTCCAGTGGTTTGGACTCAAGAGTTCCTACCACAGGAGTTCAGGCCTGACCCCCAGCTCATGAACCAAGATCCCACAAGGCATGCAGGGTGGCAAAAAAAAAAAGAAAAAGAAAAATAATCCAGAACAATAACAAAGTGTAAAAAATAAAATAATATTAGAAAACTAACAGATATGTTAGAAAGAATTTTAAAAAATAAAAATATAAATGAAACAACAAACGGAAGGTAAAATAGAACTACAATAGCAAAAAGAGGAGAAAAAAGAAAAAGAAAATGCCTTGGCTGTGGGCGGCGAGGCTTAGGCAGGGGCGAGGTTTAGGCGATGGGCGGGGCCTATGCTTAGGACCCAGAGGGCCGGAAAAGGCCCTATCGGGGCGGGAGGGGGCATTTAGGCTCAATGCAGCAGGAGGGGCCCAGGAGTGCCTCTGGCTTTGGGGGCCAGAGGACCAGGTCCAGGACCTCAGCAAGTTCTCTGGATCTGAGTGGAGGGGGGAACGCTAGGCACGTTCCTCCTGATCCTCCATTCCTGGAGGGTTCCTCCCCCTTGGCCTCTCTTCTTCCCCCTCTCCATCCCTCCTATGCCCCTAGGACCCATGTGGCCAGAGGAGGATCCAGAGAGCAGGGGACCAGACCCGGAAGTCCAAAAGGCTTCCCTGGGCCCGATTGGGTGGGACAAACACCCTCTGCACCTCCCCTGATCCTCTGATCTCAGAGGGTCCCTCCCATCTCCCTCTTCTCTTCTCTCCCCCTACCTCCCTCCTATGCCCGTAGGACCCACATGACCAGAAGGGCCCTCAGAGGGCGGGAGACCAGGCCCAGGAGCCCAGAAGGCTTCCTGGGGCCCGATATGGTGGGGGAAACACCCTCTACACCTCCCCTGATCCTCTGAGCTCCCAAGGGTCCTTCCAGGCGTGGGAACCCCTCCCCTCTCCCAGCCACCCCTCAGGGGCACTGGTCCTGTCTGGCTTCCACTTCTACCCCCTCACTTCCCCACACATCCTACCCGGTCACTCAGAGGTTCCTCTCGTCTCCTTGGGCATCAAGGTTCCCCACCAGCGTCCAAAAGGTGCGCTAGTTGTGGGGAGATGCAAGCTCCACATCCACCCATGCCGCCATCTTCTACCCTGCCTTTTGTATACTTGTTTTACCCCCTTTTTTCCAGACTCATTTTTCTTCATTTCAGGTTAACTTATTTTTTTCCTTGGCTTGGAATTTACAATATACACCTTATTTTTATTCCTTTAGGCATCCCTTTAATATTTTTGACTTAAAGCTTGAAGTTAATCATTCTACTCTTTTTTCATAATGACTTCAAAACACTTTAGCTCCACTAATTCTCTCCTGATTTCCATGTTATTTTTACCCAGTATTTGAGTTCCACATTACTTTTTACCACCTTACTCACTATTATAATTGATCCACAAAGTCATTGCTTGTTTCGATTTATTGACGTGATCTCCAATTTCTTTGCTTACTTTTCTTCTTGCATCCCAGTGTTTAATTTTGTTTCATTCTCTGTCACACTAAAGTATACCCTTTAGAAATCCCTTCAGTGGGTGCTACTTGATTGTAACTCAGCTTGGTGGTTGTTTTTATTTTGCCCTCAATTTTGAATAATACTTTAGTTGGATATTAAATTACAGATTGATAGTTCTTTCACCCCATAAATTTGAAGTCATTATTTCCTTATCTTCTGACTTCAGCTCTGCTTTTGAGAAGTCAATTGCCCATCTAATTATTGCTCCTTTCATAAGTTAATCTGTATTTTCTCACTGGTTGATTTTAAGATCACTTTTCTCATTGATATATTGAAATTTTGATACAATGTGTTTATGTGTGTGTGTTGCTTTATATTTGATTCTTGGGATTCATTGTGTTTAGTAAACCTTATGATTCATAGCTTTCATAAAATCTGAAAATCTGTATATCATCTCTTTGACAGTTTTTTCAAATTGAAGTATAGTTGATTTACAATATTGTGTTAGTTTCCGATATATAGCAAAGTGATTCGAATATATAGATGTATACACACACATACACTTTTTTTCTATTCTTTTCCATTATAGGTTGTTGCAAGATACTGAATATAGTTCCCTATGCTATACAGTAAATCCTTGTTGTTTATCTATTTTATTTATGGTACTGTGTGTCTGTTAACCCCATACTCCTGATTTATCCCTCCCCGAATTCTGCTTTGGTAACCATAAGTTTGTTTTCTATGTCTGTGTGTCTGTTTCTGTTTTGTAAATAAGTTCATTTGTGCTATTTTTTACAATGCATATATAAATAATGTCATATAATATTTGTTGTTCTCTGTCTGACTTACTTCACTTAGTATGATAATCTCTAGGTCTATCCATATTGTTGCAAATGGCATCATTTCATTCTTTTTTTATGACTGAGTAACATTTCATGGTGTGTGTGTGTGTGTGTGTGTGTGTGTGTGTGTGTATATCACATCTTCTCTATCCATTCATCTGTTGATGGACATTTAGATTGTCTCCAAGTCTTGGCAATTGTAAATAGTGCTGCAATGAACATTGAGGTGCATCTATCTTTTCAAATTCTCATCTTTTCTGAGTATATGCCCAGGAATGGGATTGCTGTATCATATGGTAACTATTTTTAGTTTTTTAAGGAACCTCTATACTGTTTTCCAGAGTGGCTGCACCAATTTACATTCCCACCAACAGTGTAGGAGGATTCCCTTTCTGAACACCCTCTCCAACATTTATTATTTGTAGACTTTTTGAGGATGGCTGTTCTGACCAGTGCGAGGTGATACCTCATTAAAGTTTTGATTTACATTTCTCTAATAATTAGTGATGTTGAGTGTGTTTTCATGTGCCTTTTGGCCTTGTGTATGTCTTCTTTGGAGAAATGTCTATTTAGGTCTTCTGCCCATTTTTTGATTAGGCTGTTTGTTCTTTTGATATAGAGTTGTATGAGCTGTTTGTACATTTTGGAAATTAAGCCCTTGTTGGTAACATATTTTGCAAATATTTTTCCCATTCTATAGACTATTTTTTCATTTTGTTTATGGTTTCCTTTACTGTGCAAAAGCTTAGGAGTTTGATTGGGTCCCATTTGTTTATTTTTGCTTTTATTTCTTTTGCCTTGGGAGACCAACCTAAGAAAACATTACTACAATTTATGTCAGAGAATGTTTTGCCTAAGTTGTCTTCTAGGAATTTTATAGTGTCCTGACTTATATTTAAGTCTTTATGCCATTTTGAGTTTATTTTTGTGTATGGTGTGAGAGAGTGTTCAAACTTCATTGGTTTACATGTGGCTGTCCAGCTTTCCCAACACCACTTGCTAAAGAGACTGTCTTTTCTCCATTGTATATTCTTGCTTCCTTTGTCAAAGATTAATTGAACATATGTGTGTGGGTTTACTTCTGGGCTTTCTATTCTGTTCCATTTATCTATATGTCTGTTTTTGTGCCAATGTCATGATGTTTTGATTACTGTAGCTTTGTAGTATTGTCTGAAGCCTGGAAGGGTTATGCCTCCAACTTTGTTCTTTTTCTTCAGGATTGCTTTGGCAATTATGGGTCTTTTGTGGTTCCATATAAATTTTAGGTTTCTTTGTTTTAGATCTGTGAAAAGAGTCATGGGGAAATCAATAGGGGTTGCATTAAATCTGTAGCTTGCTTTGGCTAGTATGGCCATTTTAACAGTATTAATTCTTCCAATCCAAGAGCATGAGATATCTTTCCATTTTCTCGAATCATCTTCAATTTCCTTTATCAATGTTTTGTACTTCTCAATATATAACTCTTTCACCTCCTTGGTTAGATTTGTTTCTAGATATTATTCTGATGTGATTTTAAAGATTTTTTTTTTTTACTTCCTCTTTCTGATATTTCATTGTTAGTTTACAGAAATGCAACAGAACTGTGTGTATTAATCTTGTATTTGGTTATCTTGCTGAATTTATTTATCAGTTCTAATAGTTTTATTGTGGAGTCTTTAGGGTTTTCAGTATATATTATCATGTCATCTGCATATAATGACAATTTTATGTCTTCCTTTCTGATTTGGATATCTTTTATTTCTTTTTCTTGTCTAATTGCTGTGGCTAGGACCTGCAATACTATGTTGAATAGAAGTGAGAGTGAACATCTTGTCTTGTTCCAGATTTTAGCTGAAAAGGAAGGCTTTCAGCTTTTCACTGTTGAGCTATATGTTGGCTGTGGGTATATCATAAATGGCTTTTGTTATGTTGAGATATGTTGCTTCTATACCCACTTTGGTGGGAGTTTTTATCATGAATCGATGTTGAATTTTATCAAATGCTTTTTCTTCATCTATTGAAATGATCATGTGGTGTTTGTCTTTTCTTTTGTTAATGTTGTGTATTGTATTGATTGGTTTGGGTATGTTGAACCATCCTTGTGACTCTGAGATGAATCCACCTTGATTATGGTGTATGATCCTTTTTACGTGTTGTTGGATTCAGTTTGCTAAGATTTTATTGAGGATGGTTGCATCTATATTCATCAAAGATACTGGCCTGTAATTTTCTTTTCTGGTAGTGTCTTTGCCTGGTTTTGGTATCAGGGTAGTTGTGGCTTCATAGAATGACTTTGTGAGTGTTTCCTCTTCTTCAATCTTTTGGAGGAGTTTGAGAAGGATTGGTGTAAGTTCTTTGTATATTTGGTAGAATTCCCCAGTGAAGCCATCCTGGACTTTTGTTTCCAGGGAGTTTTTTTTATTAAAAGTTCTATTTACTTCTAGTGATTGGTCTGTTCAAATTATCTATTTCTTCTTCTGTTTTTTTTTTTAATATTTTTAAATTTATTTGGTTGGGCCAGGTCTTAGTTGAAGCAGGCAGGCTCCTTAGTTGCAGCTTGTGGGCTTCTTAGTTGTGGCAGGTGGGCTCCTTAGTTGTGGCTCACTGGCTCCATAGTTGTTGCACATGGGCTCGTTAGTTGCAGCATGCAGGCTCCTTAGTTGTGGCTTGAGGGCTCCTTAGTTGTGGCAGGCAAACTCTTGGTTGCAGCATGCATGTGGGATCTAATTCCCAGACCAGGGATAAAACCCAGGCCCCCTGCATTGGGAGTTCTTAGTCTTCACCACTGTGCCACCCGGGAAGTCCCTCCATTTCTTCTTGATTCAGTTTTGGTGGGGTGTATGTTTCTAGAAATTTGTCCATTTCTTCTAGGTTGTCCAATTTGTTGGCATATAACTGTTCTTAGTATTCTCCTATGGTTTTTTGTTTTTCTGTGGTATTGGTTGTTATTTCTTCTCTTTCCTTTCTTATTCTGCTTATTTGGTTCCTTTCTCTTTTCTTCTTGGTGAGCCTGACCAGAGATTTGTTGATTTTTTTTTTTTTATCCTTTCAAAAAACCAGCTCTTGGTT
The DNA here is from genome assembly GCF_964341445.2 of Mesoplodon mirus. Taxonomy (NCBI): domain Eukaryota; kingdom Metazoa; phylum Chordata; class Mammalia; order Artiodactyla; family Ziphiidae; genus Mesoplodon; species Mesoplodon mirus. The sequence continues at coordinate 169,768,215 of NC_138978.1, read as the reverse complement.
TTATTGATTTTTTTTCTATTTTTTAATCTTTTTTCATTATTTCCTCTCTGATCTTTATTATTTCCTTCCTTCTCACTTTGTTTTGTTTGTTCTTTTTCTAATTCTCTTAGGTGGTAGGTTAGGTTGTTTATCTGAGATTTTTCTCATGTTTTGAGGAAGGCCGGTATCACTATGAACTTCCCTTTTATGACTGGTTTTGCTGCATCCCTTAGCTTTTGTATGGTTGTGTTTTTATTGTCATTTGTCACAATGTATTTTTTTATCTCCTCTTTGATTTCATCGTTGACTTTTTTTTTTTTAGTAACATGTTGTTTAGTCTCCATGTTATCATTTTTTCCTTTTTTCTCTTTTGGTGGTTGATTTCTAGTTTGATGCCGTTGTGGTCAGAAAAGAGGCTTGAAATAAGTTCTATCCTCTTAAATTAGTTGAGGTTTGTTTTGTGTCTTAGTATGTGATCTATCCTAGAGAATGTTCCCCATGCACTTGAAAGCAATGTATGGTCTGGGTTTTTTGGATATAATGTCTTGTAGATATCAATTAAGTCTAACTATGGTGTCATTTAGAATCTCTGTTGCCTTACTGATTTTATGTATGGAAGATCTATCCATTGATGTCAGTGGGGTGTTTAAGTTTCCTACTATTATTTTATTCCTGTCAATTTCTCCCTTTAAGTCTGTTAGTATTTGTTTTATGTATTTGGGTGCTCCTATATTGGGGGCATATATGTTAATGAGTGTAATATTCTCTTCTTGTATTGATCCTTTTATCATTATATGGTGTCCTTCTTTATCTTTCTTTATGGACTTTGTTTTAAAGTCAGTTTTGTCTGATGTGAGTATTGCTACCCCTGCTTTTTTGTCATTTCCATTTGCATGAAATATCTTTTTCCATACTCCCTTACTTTCAGTCTATGCTTCCTTCACCCTAAAGTGGTTCTCTTGTAGGCAGCATATTGTAGGCTCTTCTTCTTTTTTTTTTTTTTTAACATCTTTATTGGAGTATAATTGCTTTACAATGGTGTGTTACTTTCTGCTCTATAACAAAGTGAATCAGCTATACATACACATACATCCCCATATCTCCTCCCTCTTGTGTCTCCCTCCCACCCTCCCTATCCCACCCCTCTAGGTGGTCACAAAGCACTGAGCTGATCTCCCTGTGCTATGCAGCTGCTTCCCACTAGCTGTCTATTTTATATTTGGTAGGGTATATATGTCCATGCCACTCTCTCACTTCGTCCCACCTAACCCTTCCCCCTCCCCGTGTCCTCAAGTCCGTTCTCTATGTCTGCATCTTTGTTCCTGTCCTGCCCCTAGGTTCTTCAGAACATTTTTTTCTTTTTTTTAGATTCCATATATATGTGTTACCATATGGTATGTGTTTTACTCTTTCTGACTTACTTCATTCTGTATGACAGACTCTAGGTCCATCCACCTCACTACAAATATCTCAATTTCATTTCTTTTCATGGCTAAGTAATATTCCATTGTATATATGTGCCACATCTTCTTTATCCATTCATCCAATGATGGACACTTAGGTGGCTTCCATGTCCTGGCTATTGTAAACAGAACTGCAGTGAACACTGTGGTACATGACTCTTTTTGAATTATGGTTTTCTCAGGGTATATGCCCAGTAGTGGGATTGCTGAGTCATATGGTAATTCTATTTTTAGTTTTTTGAGGAACCTCCATACTGTTCTCCATAGTGGCTGTATCAATTTACATTCCCACCAACAGTGCAAGAGGGTTCCCTTTTCTCCACACCCTCTCCAGTATTTATTGTTTCTAGATTTTTTGATGATGGCCATTCTGACTGGTGTGAGGTGATACCTCATTGTAGTTTTGATTTGCATTTCTTTAATGATTAATGATGTTGAACATTCTTGCATGTGTTTGTTGGCAATCTGTTTATCTTCTTTGTAGAAATGTCTATTTAGGTCTCCTGCCCATTTTTGGATTGGGTTGTTTGTTTTTTTGATATTGAGCTGCATGAGCTCTTTATATATTTTGAAGATTAATCCTTTGTCAGTTGCTTCACTTGCAAATATTTTCTCCCATTTTGAGGATTGTCTTTTCGTCTTGTTTATGGTTTCCTTTGCTGTGCAAAATCTTTTAAATTTCATTAGGTCCCATTTGTTTATTTTTGTTTTTATTTCCCTTTCTCTAGGACGTGGGTCAGAAAGGATCTTTCTGTGATTTTTGTTCATGGAGTGTTCTGTTTAGGCTCTTATTCTATTGTCCAATCTCCCACTTTATGTCTTTGATCCATTGATCCATTTAGTCCATTGACATTTAAGTTTATTATTGATAGATATGTATTTATTGCAGTTTTTTGTTTTTTGTTTTTTTGGTCGAGATCCTGGGGATTGAACCCGGGACCTCATGCAGGCCATTTATTGCAGTTTTAAGCCTTGTTTTCCAGTTGACTTTGTATTTCTTCTTTGTTCCTTTCTTTTTTGTTTTGTTTTTCCTTTTGTGGTTCGATGATATTCTTTTGTATCATGCTTGAGTTCTCTACTTTTTAGTTTTTGTGAATCTGTTGTATGTTTTTGATTTGTGGTTACCCTGGGTTTCAAGTGTGTTAACCCATTACTAGATCTACTTGCTTTCAACTGGTAGTCATATAAGCTCAAACACATTCTAAAAAAACTGTATTTTTTTACTTCAGTCCCCCCCATTTTATGATTTTTATGTCCTCCTTTACATCTTCATGTTTATCGTTTTGCTGTCCATTGTAGTTATAATTGCTTTCAGAAAGTTCTTTGATTTTTTTTTTTACATCTGTGTACTGGTTTATTTAAGTTATTTACTTTCCCATTCTGAGTTTCTCTTTCCTATAAATTCTTGCTTCTTTTTTATTTAGAGAAGCCCTTTCAATATTTCTTTTTGGATAGGTGAGTATTGCTGTATTCTTTTTGTTTTTGCTTGTCTGAGAAATTCTTTATCTCTCCTTCTATTCTAAATGGCACTCTTGCTGGATAGAGTATATAAGTTTGCAGATATTTCTCTTTCAAGACTTTGAATATATTTAGCCACTCCCTACTTACCTGCAGCATTTCTGTAGAGGAATCAGCTAATAGACCTATGGGGTTCCCTTGTAATTAACTCTTTGTTTTTCTCCTGCTGCCTTTAGGATCCTCTCTTTATCTTTAACTTTTGTCATTTTTATTATAATATGTCTTGGTGTGGGTCCGTTTGGGCTCATCTTCTTTAGGACCCTTTGTGCTTCCTGTACCTGGACATCTGTTTCCTCCTTTAGGCTTGGGAGGTTTTCAGCCATAATTTCTTCAAATATATTTTCAACCCTCTTTTCTCTTTCTTCTTCTTCTAGGATTCCTATATGCATAGACTGCCATGCTTTATATTATCCCATAGATCTTGTATGTTGTTTTCACTTCTCATTTGTCCTTCTGTCTGCTCTTCTGATTGGGTGATTTCCATTATTCTATCTTCCAGATCATATATTTGTTTTTCCTGCATTATTTAATGTGCTATTTATTGCCTTTAGCTTGGTTTTCATCTCTGCAATTGAGCTGTCTAATGTTGATTGGCTCCTCTCTATAGTTTCCGGTTCCTTGTTACAGTGATCTGCATTTCTTTGATAGTCTTTCTTAATCCCTTCAGATGTTTTATTACCTTCTTTTTGAACTCAGGGCCTGGTAGAATGGAAAGGTCTGTTTCATTGTTTGCTCTTTCAGGGTATTTCTCTTGTTCTTTTAACTGGGAGTAGCTCCTCTGCTTTTTCATTTTACTTATATTTCTCTGACCCTATGAATTTAAGAGAAACAGTTATCTGCTGTGGTATTGAAGGGCTGTTTTTTTGTGTGTGGGAGCGACCCCATGTAGTCTGTGTGAGTCCAGAATTTTTGGTGCAAAGGTTGCTTTTGGTATGGATGCCTACCACAGCTTTCCTCAGGGTGTGCTGGCCCTTGTCCCCTTAATAGGGCATGTGTTTGGTGTTGTGGTGTCCAGAGCCCATACTGGTTGTTAGGCGGGGCCTCCTCTTTGCTCTGTAATTATCACAGCCCTGTCTGGGGCAGGTCTGCTCTGCAGCTGTTGGTGTAGAAGACCCCAGATCCATTTTCAAGCTGTGGTGTGAGGTAGGCGGGACTTCCACTTCCCTCTGGAAGGAGCTGCTTTGTGTTCTTCCCCAGGAGCTGTCTGCTATGATTCTGTGACACCACCATCTGCAAAGATCACTGTTGATGGTGCTCCTCTCGGGGTCCAGGTCCTCTGTGGGAGTGCCAGTAATTGACTCGGGAAACCCTCAGGTGTGTATGCAGGCTCACAAACCTGCTGGCACAAAAATCCACTAAAGCCATGTCTCCATACCCACTGTGAGAGAGCAGGCAGTTGGCTCAAATTTCAGCCCCACCTGTGCATGTGTGCACCCACAAAGTTTTATGCTCCTGTTGCCTGGACACATTTCTGCTGTGGGAGCACCTATAACTTGCTCAAATGTCCCTCGGGTATGTGTGTGCTCACAAAGCTGCCAGTGTGGAAAACCCACTGAAGCCACACCTCCAGGCCCACTGTGAGAGCCCAAGTAATTGACTCAGATTTCAGCCCTGCCTCTGCATGTCTGTGCCCACAAAGTTTGCAAACCTGTAGTGGCCGGAACCTTGCCCCGCTGTAAGCATGCTGATGATGCATCTTCTATGGCAGATCCACATCCCTCCCTTCCCATGTTGCCAATGAGTCTCCTATGGTAGATCCCCGCTCTGTCCTGCAGGCACCCCCAGTTGTGGCCCAGACCATAGTCCAGGCTCTTCAGGCTGTTTCTGCATAGCCAAACCAAGTCCTCTCTCTGGGTCTGTGTGCTGAAGCCCAAGTTTCACACCCAGTCGCTGCACACACCAGCAGGCACGCATCTCAGGCTGGGAAGTGCAACGGGGTCACAAGAACTGTCTGTGCTGGTCTCTCTCTGTCCTACCTACTGCAAACTGGGTGTCGTACTCTCCTCTTGAGCCTCTGAAGCTCCCTTTCTGTCCCGGCAGACATCCCAGCTGGTGAAGGAGGTTCCCAGGATGAGGGAACCTTTCCTTTTTCACAGTTCCCTCCCAGGGCACAGGTCCTATCCCAATTCTTCTCCCTTTCCCTTTGTTCTACCTGGTTACATAGGGATCTTTCTTGTAGCTTTGGTTGTATGAGATCTTCTGCATGCTTTCAGTAGGTATTCTGTGAGAATTGTTCCACATGCAGACGTATTTTTGATGTATTTGTAGGGAGAGGTGCGCTCCACATCCCTCTTCTCCACCATCTTGATCTCTCTCCACTATCTCTTTGACTTTTGTCTCTTCTGTGTTCTTTCTTGTTTCTCCTTCTAGAATTCCTATTAGACATATACATACTAAAACATTTACTCCTGGCCTTCATGTGTTTAACTCTCAATCTTGTATTTATCTCTTTGTGACTTGTTTTGGGACATTTTTTTAGTTCTGTCTTCTAGTTTCTCATACCTTCTTCATCTGTGACTAGGCCAGAACAAACTTGCCTGTCATCTTTCTTTTCTAGTGGACAGATTTCTTTTTTTCAATCTATTCTTTTTCTGAGGATGAGGCCTTTGAAGAGTCCTAGTTCTCACATAAATCCCAAGATTGTGTTTCCTATTCTTTTGTGGCCACTGAAATCCAAGCCTTTTGGTCACTAAAACTGACCCAGTGGCAAAAGAGATAAAAGATGTAGTTCCTCTTGGCTTGTTTTTCAGCACTTCCAGCTGTCTTGTAGGAACGAATTCTAAAATTTTCCATTCTGACATTTTCGTTGAAATGAAAAGGTCTTTTATTACCATTAGATTATTGAAACAAAAAACTATGTTCCTGACTTCCCCTAGAAGGGAGGATTGTGATAAAAGTGAACCAGGAAGGTCAACCTGGGAGTTCTCTGTGTTTTCAAGCATGAATGTTTTATAAACCAAGTAGGGAAAAACAACTGTCATTCTCCTATTCTCTCATTCATTTTCTCAATAAATAAATATTTATTCTGTTATTCATTCCAGAATGTTTATTAGACATTTCAACATTACTAACCCTGCATATCAGTATCGGTACTCTAAATGAAATATAAGGTGTGATCTTGTTGTGCTCTTGTTCTGCATTACTTTTGTAATCAGCGACTGTATATAACATTTGTTTTCCCGATCTTAAGATATAAAATTTAATAAATCAATGAAGAGATTAAAAAGGAAGAAAAGGTAGTCTAGTTGAGAGGATATTATACATGAAACAAATGGGTTATAGTGTAAAAGGTAACATTTAAACAGACTATATGATAGTGTATTCCATTCCAGTACTTAAGTGCTGGAGGAGCAGAGAGCATAGGATCTAGCCACAAGCAATAGTTAGCATCATAGAAGATGACTCTCATTGGGTTTGGCATAGATTGATGGAGAGGAAATAGAAAGGAATATCCCAAAGAGGGAATAGTATTAGTCAAAGCAAATGGGTGGAAAATGTTGCTTAATCTTTTGCCAGCCTTTTCTGGATGAGAAGTTAGTTTCAAAGGCAAGATGGCCCTAGTTAAAAAAAATAAAAACATTCCTTTGTCTTCCATAGGGTTTAATGAACTGTACTTACCCATGTAAGTTTATGTATTTAATATTTCATGTAAAGGGAAAATCATGCGTCTATCAAAATCCCATATACTTAGCATAATTCTTTTAACTGCACGTGAATGATATTCTTTTCACCACTTACATTGATTCTGAGGTTATGTTTCTATAATTTTTCTTTCTTCTGAGGCAAGATCTTAAAAGAAGTGTTCTCTTTCCTTTCCTTTAGATGAATTTATCCTTAATTAATTTAGAAGAGATTTTGTAAATGTTTCTGTTGCTTTGTGTTCCTCATCCATGTGTTCTGCTGCAGTATTTTAGATCAACTTATTTAGCCATTCAGCTGACCCATATAAGGTGCACTGGCCTAGGACTTAGAGTTTCTGTGTGAACATCAGGGTTGGCACTGATGTAAATGTAAAATATCATGGCTTTTTAGGGTTGTCTGAGACCTTAGAGATAATCTTGTCTGCCCTCCTCACTTCACAGATTAAGGAGTTGAGAGCTATAACAGTTCAATGCTTTCCTCATGACAAAAAAAAGTAGTTATGACCGAGCCAGAACTGGAACCCAGGTCTAATGTCTCCTTGATCCAGGGCTCTTTCTGATACTGTAGTTTTCATATTAACTATGGAAAGGAAATTCCACCTAATAATTTAATTGGAATTGTTCCTAAAAGAGCAGTGGAAAGATTTTTACTTTCTCGTGAAGGTATTTCAATTTGCTGTTAGGTCTTACAGATTTCCATGGAACACTTTTGAGTCTCATTTGCAAAGCCTGACATGGAACTGACCAGTACCCTTGCTACAGTTCTTGAAAAAATATATTAGCCACTGCTACTTGTATCACAGCATTATTCCTAAGAGTTCATTCAGTTGCTATTTCAACTTTCCACCATAAAGTTTAAAACAGTTATTCTGTAATTCCCAATCATCAGGTGTGTGGGAATTGATACATTTAACATCCTTCTTTAAAAAGCCTTCAGTGTCCTGGTGAATTAATATGATCTTTATGAGTCTGGTGACCAGATTTTTGAGCCATTCTAAACAGAGTTTTAGCGCTAAGATTTTTGTAAATGGAAGGAATTGTTACTGGTTGCAGTAACTTCAGCGCTTGAAGAGAGTAAATTTCACACCTAGACTGATTTAGCCTACAAAAACTCCAGGTAAGAATATGCACTCTCAGCCCTCCTCTGAGCCTTTCAAAGAGGGCATCTTAGATACCTGGGGAGACTGATAAGTTACAATATTTAGATCTCACATTCATTGCATCACCATATCATTTACAAAATCTAAGTTAAAAGATTCCTTAACTTCTTTGTGGCAAGGTCTAAACTGAAAACTGGAATGTTCCCTCAGGTTTTTGTTCCATTTGATTTTCTTAGAAATGCCATCTTTTCTCTGGTAGAAACACCTCTAGATAATGGCTCACTGTGCTGTTCTTTGCTCTCCCCAGGCACACATTGGCTTTTAAGGTCATGCTAAGGCCCATTTGGTCCCAGGTATGTCAGCTCTGGTAGCCAGCAGAGATCTGTGCCTGTCCAGGGGGTTTGTAGAGCAGCCACATGGTATTTTCAGAGCACCCCTTGGGGTTCTCCAGCTCTGTTTTCTTTTACATTAAGGCATTCTTTCTTTGACACTGCTTTGTAGCTTCAATTCAGGATATGGTTTATCAGTATTACCAAGTGTTCCAATTCACTGCTCCCCCCTTTTTCCTACAGAAAGTGATTTTACGATGTTTCACTACTCCGCTCAGTCCCCAGCACATTTTGTGTGTGTGTGTGTGTGTGTGTGTGTGTTTTAACATCTTTATTGGAGTATAATTGCCCCACAATGGTGTGTTAGTTTCTGCTTTATAACAAAGTGAATCAGTTATACATATACATATGTTCCCATATCTCTTCCCTCTTGCATCTCCCTCCCTCCCACCCTCCCTATCCCACACCCCTCTAGGTGGTCACAAACCACCGAGCTGATCTCCCTGTGCTATGCGGCTGCTTCCCACTAGCCATCCATTTTACGTTTGGTAGTGTATATATGTCCATGCCACTCTCTCACTTTGTCACAGCTTACCCTTCCCCCTCCCCATATCCTCAAGTCCATTCTCTAGTAGGTCTGTGTCTTTATTCCCATCTTACCCCTAGGTTCTTCATGACCTTTTTTTTTCCCTTAGATTCCATATATATGTGTTAGCATACGGTATTTGTTTTTCTCTTTCTGACTTACTTCACTCTGTATGACAGACTCTAGGTCCATCCACCTCACTACAAATATCTGAATTTCGTTTCTTTTCATGGCTAAGTAATATTCCATTGTATATATGTGCCACATCTTCTTTATCCATTCATCCGATGATGGACACTTAGGTTGCTTCCATGTCCTGGCTATTGTAAATAGAGCTGCAATGAACATTTTGGTACATGACTCTTTGAATTATGGTTTTCTCAGGGTATATGCCCAGTAGTGGGATTGCTGAGTCATATGGTAATTCTATTTTTAGTTTTTTGAGGAACCTCCATACTGTTCTCCATAGTGGCTGTATCAATTTACATTCCCACCAACAGTGCAAGAGGGTTCCCTTTTCTCCACACCCTCTCCAGCATTTATTGTTTCTAGATTTTTTGATGATGACCATTCTGACTGGTGTGAGATGATATCTCATTGTAGTTTTGATTTGCATTTCTCTAATGATTAATGATGTTGAGCATTCCTTCATGTGTTTGTTGGCAGCCTGTATATCTTCTTTGGAGAAATGTCTATTTAGGTCTTCTGCCCATTTCTGGATTGGGTTGTTTGTTTTTTTGTTATTGAGCTGCATGAGCTGCTTGTAAATTTTGGAGATTAATCCTTTGTCAGTTACTTCATTTGCAAATATTTTCTCCCATTCTGAGGGTTGTCTTTTGGTCTTTTTTATGGTTTCCTTTGCCCCGGCACATTGTTGACACTCAATAAATGTCTAATGCTGCACTGTAGTGAGTGTGGGCTCTTCAGGCATTCTGAAAAGAATGGCTCTTTATTCTCATTGTTGAGTGGTGTATTTTTCCAATTGTTAGCTGGAAAGGAACTGGAGTCAGGTTTTCCATTTATATACCTTTGTGGCTATATTTCTATATTCAGACATGCTTGGAGTTTAAGTTGTTTGGGAAAGTGCTTAATTAAACAAATATGCTAGGCAAGAGGGAGTATGAAATGCCTTGCCTAAAAGGTTATGTCTAACTTGGGTGTGGTGGTCAAATCTATATTAAAAGGGAAAGAATTACTCTTCCATAAATATGGATGCAGAGGCTCATATTTATTGGAAATCCAATAGAGTAAAAACATACAATGTTTTGTACTAGGAAATGAAATATTGTGTAGAGAATACAATTCAATTAAGCTTGTGTTTGGAACATAAACAAGACACCTGGAGAAGTTATTTCATTTTATCCTCTACTGTTGTCAACAGAATGTTTAAGACATTTCTTCTTGCTTCATAGAATACTGAGGATTGTTTATCTTCTGAATATTCTGGTTCAAGAAGATTTTTCTTCATCAGATGAAGATTCAGGTAGTAACCAGTCTTTCAATCCAAGCTGAGTAATGAAGTATGTGTCATCCTTCACTTTCTCATGGCGTGTAGGTGGGTTATCTTTCCACAGAGGGGGTCTTTGTAATACCCTCTAACTATGAGTAACTAGTGGAGGAAAAAAATCAGTTTGAGAGTAAAAACTTTTTATCACTCTCAATTAACTTATCCATTTCATTGTACCCATTCTGTAACTTCTGTAAGGTCTGATATAAAGATATGGTTTTCCCCATACTTTATTCTTGGTATAAAAAAATTTCTGCTAGGTATGAGATCAACCGGAGTCTGATGCATTGTCCTGAGGAACACATAAGTAAACTGGTATTAATCAGGTGTCAGTGGTATCGCTGTGAGAAACACTTAAACAATGTGTTTAAGTAACAGAATGTGTTAAGTCAACAGTTTAATACCTTGTACTTCTTTCTAGTTTTAACACAATGGTAAATTAATTAATTAATTAAAAATGTAATTCATATCATCAGTGTTTATCTCCACCGCTAGATTACTTTCCATGGGGCAGAAGCTGCTTTTTTTTTTTTAACTTTTATTGGAATATAGTTGATTTACAGTGTTGTGTTAGTTCCAGGTGTAAAGCAAAGTGAATCAGTTATACATATACATACATGCACTCTTTTTTAGATTCTTTTCCCATATTGGCCATTACAGAGTATTGAGTAGAGTTCCCTTTGCTATACAGTAGGTCCTTATTAGTTTTTGGTCCTTCTTGTTTCTGCTAGAACTATTAAGTTCATGGAGTCAGACAGAGATTTGAGGACTTTTGCAGAGTTATTGATTATAAGTTCACAATATGACAGTAATGTTTATTTCCCTCTACAAATCTATAAAGATAAACCCTGTGCTTTCCCTGTCAAGGAGTTGGATAGGAGTACATGCTTAGCAAGTCAATAAAAGGACACTTTATATTTTGAAAGCTGTTAAATCCAGATCTTTGAATCAGAGAACTCTGTTTTTGTGTCCACTGTCTTCTTTGTTCGAGACTCTCACTGCAAAGATATTTGTTGTCATATGGTTCTGATCTTGCATATTACAGTGGTTTCTCAATTCTTGCTACTGCATCTTTTCCCTTTAAGAGTGTCTCTATGGTTGTGAAATAGCATCATTAGGAAATCCTAGGTACATCAAAGAGGAGGGGTAAAAACATTTTCAAAGGGGAGCCTGGAGGGAGATGGATTGGAGAACCAAAATTGTCTGCCCATTTGATTTATTTGATTCACCAACCACACCAAGACAGACATCAAATATAATTTGGTAATATTTTTGTGAACTAAGTCTGTGACAATTGATTTCACAGCTAAGATAAATTCTCATGAAAGTCAACATGATTGCTTGGGTATGAAATATCTGTGGCTTGAAGCAATCAATTTAAATTCTTCTCTTACTGGTTTTCAAATTAAACTCTGAAATGAAATAGGAGTCTGATGCCCTACTTGGATGACTGTTTCTGCCTTTTCTGAAGGAAAAAATAGCAAGTTAGTGCTTTTCAGCTTTTTCAAATGTCATTAAAAGGCTTTGGAGAAATTCTTCATGCTTAAAACACCTGTGTGTAGTCTATATCCATTTTTTTAGGGGAATTAGGCATTGTGCTCTCTGGGAGCCCTTGCGTATTTCAAACAAAGGGATTGATAGGATAGACTCAGCCACTTAGATTCAGTTCCTTTCTTCACTAGAAGTTCAACTGGAGTTTATCTTAAGCCAATGGGAGCACCAGCAGGGATTTTGGTCAGTTTTTGAGGCATTCATGTTCAGGAGGTTTCTGTCCAAGGGCTATCTTGATGAATGAGCCCAGCATGGCTGTGTAAAGTTCAAGAACAAAAAGAAATTATGTCCTTCACAGCAAGTTTACTTTTCTTCTAAGATTTCAGAACAAACACATTGCCTGCTCCCCACCTACTTCCCAGAACAACTATTTGCTGATGGTCAGTCCCCTCCCCCTACCACCCCCTGCAGACAAACACTGTGGCTTGGGACAGACGTGCTCCTCCATTTGGGGACTGTAAAATGGCCCCAACTGTGTTCATTACTGCTAGTTGCAAACATACTATGGAAAAATATATGCTTGGTTCAAAGATACAGTCTTTAAAAGAGATGCTCTAGTGGTTAAGTTGCAAGTGAAAGTAACATCATCATTATAAAAGACTGGTACCCATGACCCGATATCTTTAAATATGTGATTGTTTATAAATAAGATTGTATTGCTAGTTTTTATTTAAAAATTAAGATTCCCTCTTGAAAGCTAGTTAGTCATGCTAAGGAACTGGATTCAAGATATTAACTAGCTTGTCTCAGGCTTTTATTTTTAAAGGATGAGTGAGTTTACCTTCTGGTTATTTATGATAAGGGTATGATAAGGGTGGAAATAAAGTGAGTTGTGTGTTGCGGCTTGTGATGGCTGGGCACCCCCAATAAAGCCAGCAGGGGGATAGCCAAGTATGCAGGTATTTCAGTCAGCAACCTGCGGGGAGAGCTCTTAAGAAATGACTAAGCAGGGTGTGAAAATTTCCCTAGCTGGGTCTAGCCTGAAGGAAACTTCTAAACACTTAAATTTCTTTGGCAGTCTTAGAGGCCTCCCAAGAACAAAAATAAAGAAAACTATGGGCATGTTTTACTATTGCAATAGTCAGGTTTTTAGCAATAACCTGTAGAATATTGTATAACAATCTACCTGTTGAAAAAGAAACTTACATCAAATAGAAGAATAAACAGAAAAAGTCCAAAACGGTTATTATTCAAATCTCTTGCTGTTGAAATCCAGTTACACTGAACAATGTATCCCTGGTTCTCGCTGGCAGACACAGTGTTTTCCATTATTACCAGTGTTACCGTATACTATCCTGATTATTAAATCAGTTACTAAAGCAGTAACACCTTGCCTAGTTCTTGAGTTTGAAGGGGAAAAAAATCCTTTAAATAAAAGTAACACACGTATATATAAAGCTCTCTAGAGGGACTTCCGGGGAAGATGGCGGAAGAGTAAGACGCGGAGATCACCTTCCTCCCCACAGATACACCAGAAATACAGCTAAACGTGGAAGAACTCCTACAGAACACCTACTGAACGCTGGCAGCAGACCTCAGACCTACCAAAAGGCAAGAAACTCCCCACGTACCTGGGTAGGGCAAAGCAGAGAGATTCCCGCACAGAGGATCGGTGCCAACCGGCACTCACCAGCCCGATAGGCTTGTCTGCTCACCCGCCGGGGTGGGCGGCGCTGGAAGCTGAGGCTTGGGCTTCGGTCAGAGCGCAGGGAGAGGACTGGGGCTGGTGGCGAGAACTCAGCCTGAAGGGGGCTAATGTGCCACAGCTAGCCAGGAGGGAGTCCGGGAAAACTCTGGAGCTGCCAAAGAGGCAAGAGACTTTTTCTTCCCTCTTGGTTTCCTGGTGCACGAGGAGAGGGGATTAAGAGCGCTGCTTAAAGGAGCTCCACAGACGGGCGCTAGCCACGGCTGAAAGCGTGGAGCCCAGAGACGGGCGTGGGACGCTGGGGCTGCTGCTGCCGCCGCCAAGAGGCCTGTGTGCAAGCGCAGGTCACTGTCCACACCGCCCTTCCGGGAGCCTGTGCAGCCCGTCACAGCCGGGGTCCCGGGATCCAGGGACGGCTTCCCTGGGGGAACGCACGGCACGCCTCGGGCTGGTGCAACGTCACGCCGGCCTCTGCCGCTGCAGGCTCGCCCCGCACTCCGTGCCCCTCCCTCCCCCCCGGCCTGAGTGAGCCAGAGTCCCCAAAGAGGCTGCTCCTTTAACCCTGTCCTGTCTGAGCGAAGAACAGACGTCCTCCGGCGACCTACACGCAGAGACGGGGCCAAATCCAAAGCTGAGACCCGGGAGCTGTGAGAACAAAGAAGAGAAAGGGAAACCTCTCCCAGCAGCCTCAGAAGCAGCGGATTAAAGCTCCACAATCAACTTGATGTACCCTGCATCTGTGGAATACATGAATAGACAAAAAATCATCCCAAGTTGAGGAGCCCGGAGTCAGTGCTGTGCCTCTGAGGTGGGAGAGCCAACTTCAGGACACTGGTCCACAAGAGACCTCCCAGCTCCACATAATATCAAATGGCGAAAATCTTCCAGAGATCTCCATCTCAACACCAACACCCAGCTTCACTCAACGACCAGCAAGCTACAGTGCTGGACACCCTATGCCAAACAACTAGCAAGACAGGAACACAACCCCACCCATTAGCAGAGAGGCTGCCTAAAATCATAAAAAGTCTGCAGACACCCCAAAACACACCACCAGACGTGGACCTGCCCACCAGAAAGACAAGATCCAGCCTCATCCACCAGAACACAGGCACTAGTCCCCTCCACCAGGAAGCCTACATAACCCACTATACCAACCTTAGCCACTGGGGACAGACACCAAAAACAACGGGAACTACGAACCTGCAGCCTGCAAAAAGGAGACCCCAAACACAGTAACATAAGAAAATGAGAAGACAGAAAAACACACAGCAGGAGAAGGAGCAAGATAAAAACCCACCAGACCTAACAAATGAAGAGGTAATAGGCAGTCTACCTGAAAAAGAATTCAGAATAATGATAGTAAAGATGATCCAAGATTCTATTTCCAAGATCCAAAATCTTGGAAATAGAATAAACAAAATGCAAGAAACAGTTAACAAGGACCTAGAAGAACTAAAGATGAATCAAGCATCGATTAAAAACACAATAAATGAAATGAAATATACTCTAGATGGGATCAATAGCAGAATAACTGAGGCAGAAGAACGGATAAGTGAGGTGGAAGATAAAATAGTGGAAATAACTGCTGCAGAGCAAAATAAAGAAAAAAGAATGAAAAGAACAGAGGACAGTATCAGAGACCTCTGGGACAACATTAAACGCACCAACATTCGAATTATAGGGGTTCCAGAAGAAGAAGAGAAAAAGAAAGGGACTGAGAAAATATTTGAAGAGATTATAGTTGAAAACTTCCCTAATATGGGAAAGGAAATAGTTAATCAAGTCCAGAAGGCACAGAGAGTCCCATACAGAATACATCCAAGGAGAAATATGCCAAGACACATATTAATCAAACTGTCAAAAATTAAACACAAAGAAATCATATTAAAAGCAGCAAGGCAAAAACAACAAATAACACACAAGGGAATCCCCATCAGGATAACAGCTGATCTCTCAGCAGAAACTCTACAAGCCAGAAGGGAGTGGCAGGACATATTTAAAGTGATGAAGGAGAAAAACCTGCAACCAAGATTACTCTACCCAGCAAGGATCTCATTCAGATTTGATGGAGAAATTAAAACGTTTACAGACAAGCAAAAGCTGAGAGAGTTCAGCACCACCAAACCAGCTTTACAACAAATGCTAAAGGAACTTCTCTAGGCAAGAAACACAACAGAAGGAAAAGACCTACAATAACGAACCCAAAACAATTAAGAAAATGGGAATAGGAACATACATATCGATAACTACCTTAAATGTAAATGGACTAAATGTTCCCACCAAAAGACACAGATTGGCTGAATGGATACAAAAACAAGACCCATATATATGCTGTCTACAAGAGACCCAATTCAGACCTAGAGACACATACAGACTGAAAGTAAGGGGATGGAAAAAGATATTCCATGCAAATGGAAACCAAAAGAAAGCTGGAGTAGCAATTCTCATATCAGACAAAATAGACTTCAAAATAAAGACTACTAGAAGAGACGAAGAAGGACACTACATAATGATCAAGGGATCGACGCAAGAAGAAGATATAACAATTGTAAATATTTATGCACCCAACATAGGAGCACCTCAATACATAAGGCAAATACTAACAGCCATAAAAGGAGAAATCGACAGTAACACAATCATAGTAGGGGACTTTAACACCCCACTTTCACCAATGGACAGATCATCCAAAATGAAAATCAATAAGGAAACACAAGCTTTAAATGATACATTAAACAAGATGGACTTAATTAATATTTATAGGACATTCCATCCAAAAACAACAGAATACACATTTTTCTCAAGTGCTCATGGAACATTCTCCAGGATAGATCATATTTGGGTCACAAATCAAGCCTTGGTAA
Organism: Mesoplodon mirus; assembly: GCF_964341445.2. NCBI lineage: Eukaryota > Metazoa > Chordata > Mammalia > Artiodactyla > Ziphiidae > Mesoplodon > Mesoplodon mirus. The sequence goes on along the minus strand of NC_138978.1, from coordinate 169,752,032 downwards.
ATTTAAGAAAATTGAAATTGTATCAAGTATCTTTTCTGACCACAATGCTATGAGACTAGATATCAATTACAGGAAAAGAGCTGTAAAAATTACAAACACATGGAGGCTAAACAGTACACTACTTAATAATGAAGTGATCACTGAAGAAATCAAAAAGGAAATTAAAAAATACCTAGAAACAAATGACAATGGAGACACGACGACCCAAAACCTATGGGATACAGCAAAAGCAGTTCTAAGAGGAAAGTTTATAGCAATACAATCCTACCTTAAGAAACAGGAAACATCTCGAATAAACAACCTAACCTTGCACCTAAAGCAATTAGAGAAAGAAGAACAAAAACATCCCAAAGTTAACAGAAGGAAAGAAATCATAAAAATCAGATCGGAAATAAATGACAAAGAAATGAAGGAAATGATAGCAAAGATCAATAAAACTAAAAGCTGTTTCTTTGAGAAGATAAACAAAATTGAGAAACCATTAGCCAGACTCATCACGAAAAAAAGGGAGAAGACTCAAATCAATAGAATAAGAAATGAAAAAGGAGAAGTAACAAGTGACACTGCAGAAATACAAAAGATCATGAGAGATTACTATAAGCAACTCTATGCCAATAAAATGGACAACCTGGAAGAAATGGACAAATTCTTAGAAAGGCACAACCTGCCAAGACTGAATCAGGAAGAAATAGAAAATATGAACAGACAAATCACAAGCAGTGAAATTGAAACTGTGATTAAAAACCTTCCAACAAACAAAAGCCCAGGACCAGATGGCTTCACAGGCGAATTCTATCAAGCATTTAGAGAAGAGCTAACACCTATCCTTCTCAAACTCTTCCAAAATATAGCAGAGGGAGGAACACTCCCAAACTCATTCTATGAGGCCACCATCACCTTGATACCAAAACTAGGCAAGGATGTCACAAAGAAAGAAAACTACAGGCCAATATCACTGATGAACATAGATGCAAAAATCCTCAACAAAATACTAGCAAACAGAATCCAACAGCACATTAAAAGGATCATACACCATGATCAAGTGGGGTTTATTCCAGGAATGCAAGGATTCTTCAATATATGCAAATAAATCAACGTGATACACCATATTAACAAATTGAAGGAGAAAAACCATATGATCATCTCAATAGATGCAGAGAAAGCTTTCGACAAAATTCAACACCCATTTATGATAAAAACCCTGCAGAAAGTAGGCATAGAGGGAACTTTCCTCAACATAATAAAGGCCATATATGACAAACCCACAGCCAACATCGTCCTCAATGGTGAAAAACTGAAACCATTTCCACTAAGATCAGGAACAAGACAAGGTTGCCCACTCTCACCACTCTTATTCAACATAGTTTTGGAAGTTTTAGCCACAGCAATCAGAGAAGAAAAGGAAGTCAAAGGAATCCAAATCAGAAAAGAAGAAGTAAAGTTGTCACTGTTTGCAGATGACATGATACTATACATAGAGAATCCTAAAGATGCTACCAGAAAACTACTAGAGCTAATCAATGAATTTGGTAAAGTAGCAGGATACAAAATTAATGCACAGAAATCTCTGGCATTCCTATAGACTAATGATGAAAAATCTGAAAGTGAAATCAAGGAAACACTCCCATTTACCATTGCAACAAAAAGAATAAAATATCTAGGAATAAACCTACCTAAGGAGACAAAAGACCTGTATGCAGAAAATTATAAGACACTGATGAAAGAAATTAAAGATGATACAAATAGATGGAGAGATGTACCATGTTCTTGGATTGGAAGAATCAACATTGTAAAAATGACTCTACTACCCAAAGCAATCTACAGATTCAATGCAATCCCTATCAAACTACCACTGGCATTTTTCACAGAACTAGAGCAAAAAATTTCACAATTTGTATGGAAACACAAAAGACCCCAAATAGCCAAAGCAATCTTGAGAACGAAAAATGGAGCTGGAGGAATCAGGCTCCCTGACTTCAGACTAGACTACAAAGCTACAGTAATCAAGACAGTATGGTACTGGCACAAAAACAGAAAGATAGATCAATGGAACAGGATAGAAAGCCCAGAGATAAACCCATGCACATTTGGTCACCTTATCTTTGATAAAGGAGGCAGGGATGTACAGTGGAGAAAGGACAGCCTCTTCAATAAGTGGTGCTGGGAAAACTGGACAGGGACATGTAAAAGTATGAGATTAGATCACTCCCTAACACCATACACAAAAATAAGCTCAAAATGGATTAAAGGCCTAAATGTAAGGCCAGACTCTGTCAAACTTTTAGAGGAAAACATAGGCAGAACACTCTATGACACAAATCACAGCAAGATCCTTTTTGACCCACCTCCTAGAGAAATGGAAATAAAGACAAAAATAAACACATGGGACCTAATGAATCTTAAAAGCTTTTGCACAGCAAAGGAAACCATAAACAAGACCAAAAGACAACCCTCAGAATGGGAGAAAATATTTGCAAATGAAGCAACTGACAAAGGATTAATCTCCAAAATTTATAAGCAGCTCATGCAGCTCAATAACAACAACAACAAAAAAAAACAACCGGGCCTCCCTGGTGGCGCAGTGGTTGAGAGTCCGCCTGCCGATGCAGGGGATGCGGGTTAGTGCCCCGGTCTGGGAGGATCCCATATGCCGCGGAGCGGCTGGGCCCGTGAGCCGTGGCCGCTGGGCCTGCGCATCCGGAGCCTGTGCTCCGCAACGGGAGAGGCCACGACAGTGAGAGGCCCGCATACCGCAAAAAAAAAAAAAAAAAAGAAAAAAAAGAACCCAATCCAAAAATGGGCAGAAGACCTAAATAGACATTTCTCCCCAGAAGATATACAGACTGCCAACAAACACATGAAAGGATGCTCAACATCTTTACTCATTAGAGAAATGCAAATCAAAACTACAATGAGATATCATCTCACACCAGTCAGAATGGCCATCATCAAAAAACCTAGAAACCATAAATGCTGGAGAGGGTGTGGAGAAAAGGGAATACTCTTGCACTGCTGGTGGGAATGTGAATTGGTACAGCCACTGTGGAGAACAGCCTGGAGGTTCCTTAAAAAACTACAAATAGAACTACCATATGACCCAGCAATACCACTACTGGGCATATACCCTGAGAAAACCATAATTCAAAAAAAGTCATGTACCAAAATGTTCATTGCAGCTCTATTTACAGTAGCCAGGAGATGGAAACAACCTAAGTGTCCATCATCATCGGATGAATGGATAAAGAAGATGTGGCACATATATACAATGGAATATTACTCAGCCATAAAAAGAAATGAAATTGAGCTGTTTGTAATGAGGTGGATGGATCTAGAGTCTGTCAAACAGAGTGAAGTAAGTCAGAAAGAGAAAGACAAATACTGTATGCTGACACATATATATGGAATTTAAGAAAAAAAAGGTCATGAAGAACATAGGGGTAAGACAGGAATAAAGACACAGACCTACTAGAGAATGGACTTGAGGATATGGGAAGGAGTAAGGGTAAGCTTGGACAAAGTGAGAGAGTGGCATGGACATATATACACTACCAAACGTAAGGTAGATAACTAGTGGGAAGCAGCCGCATAGCACAGGGAGATCAGCTAGGTGCTTTGTGACTGCCTGGAGGGGTGGGATAGGGAGGGTGGGAGGGAGACGCAAAAGGGAGGGGATATGGGAACATATGTATATGTATAACTGATTAAATTTGTTATAAAGCAGAAAAAAAAAGAAATGAGAAAAAAAAGCTCTCTAGAGATCACTGAGCTCCCTCAACTCATGCACTTAAGAATATTAATTATAAGCCTGTTGTTTTATAATATCAATTTATAAATCAGAAATCTTTTTGTGACCTAACATTTCATGTTTAATATATTTTTATTTTTCCTCAGTTGATTTACTGTGAAACCAACTTACCCATAAAAAATGTCCTTAGTGACTATACCTGCTGAGAGAAAATATTGTGAAGGTTTTAATTATATACCTTGCCTATAAATTATATTATTCTGCTTCAGTTTGCTCCATTCAGAGGGAAACTATTTACTGGCATGTGTAATTAACTTTAATTAACATACATAGGCTTAGTAAAGGAAACTGACATGGCACAAGCCTTGGTAGGAAATGTTAGTCACACTCTGCAACTAATTGTGAGTAGATGTATGGTTTCATAAAGGAAATATTTGCAAAGCCTACTGGAGCAAGTTTTTTCCTTTTCTTTTCTTTTCCTAATTTTGAAACTGCCTATGTTTATTTCTTAGAACCTGAGGAAAATACTGTTCACTTAAAAGAACTGTCTCAAAAAATGCAATCGCAGAGAGTAGTTTTGAGTATTCAAACACAGAATCTGTTTTTTCTATCCGTGTGTTTGTTAAATCCATACATATTTATTAGCACACTGCCAATTATATCCATTGTTAGAAATTAAAAGTGAAACATTAGAAAAAATTAGCTTATTATATCAATTAAAAATAATAGTAATGAATCAGTTTCATATTAACATAAATAGTATGTTTTATGGAAAATATTTTTTTAAATATCAGTGAGAAGGGTAGCTTTTTTTTTTTACAGTTTTATAAATTTCTTTAATGTGTAGCTTAATAGAAGATGGCTGGATTCTCATATGTGCTTCTGCTTTTAATCTGTTGGAATATGTTGTTTTGCTTGAAGTATATGAAGAAACTCTTGTCTCACACAGATCTGTAGTTAGAAAGGGAAGAATATTTTTCACAGCAGCTTTTTCACATTCTGTGGATTTTCTTCTTTGATACCTCAGCAAAATGCAACAAGTGATAGTTTCCAAAAAGTTAGTTGCAGTGTGGAATCTGAAATCATGTCAATGAACTTTTTATATTCTGTTACATTAATCCACTGGTCTACTGTGCACTTTAAATGGATATTTTACTTATGAGTGATTCTGTAACATCACACATTTTGTCATTTGGAAAATATTGGTTCATTTATTCATACAGATCTCAATGTTTCGCATTTCATTATACAGTATTTTCATTATATTCATTAATATCACCACCAATGTCATCAGAAATGGGGGAGCTGTCAAGCCCATGGTGGGAGATACAAGGTTTCCAAAATTTGAGGCTCAATTTTATCATTGGTTATAAATGCTGTCAGTTGTCTTCCTCTAAAAGATAGGCTCATTTTGTTCATTTTGAGAAAATTTCTGCCAAAACTCAAGTTTGTTAACCATAGATTGACTGTTGGACTTTCAAGTAAAAATGGCATCCCATGAAAAAACTAGGTACTTCAGCTTACAGTTTAATTGCACCCTTTGCTTGAGAAAATCACTTCAGTATGCAGCAGAAGTGCTTATGCAGACCTCCCATTTTTGACATAAAATAATAGAAAGATGTATGCTCAGGGTCTAGATTTTTAAAAGTTAATGTTTTTACTACTTCAGCAGGATATCCTTAAGTGAAGCTGGCTTTTTTTTTGAACTGTAAGTTCTTAGCAATGAAGAGTACAATGACTCTCAGTGCAGCTTCATGACATTGTCTTGACTGGTGCTAAGTCACCCAATCTTGCTCTTGCACCATCAGTACAAATGTTAACACATTTGTTGCAGATAAATCATGAGATTCGAAAAAAATTGTACTTTGACTATTTCAGCAACACTTATTAATTAATAAGTATTTCTATTAAAATGAAGGTCTTTAAGGATTAGTTGGTACTGATACCGGACAAATATAACAAAAACAAGTGTAGTCATTCTTTAAATTTGTCCATTTTAAGGCAAAAGTATAATTCTGCAGATGAGATTTTTAATTCATGCTCCATGTTAGCAACCAAATCTTTAATTGGACAAGTTACTCTATCATTGGAAAATGACAGTAATTTCTTTTTACTCACTTTTTTTTTTTTTTTTTTTTTTTGCGGTACACGGGCCTCTCACTGTTGTGGCCTCTCCCATTGCGGAGCACAGGCTCCGGATGTGCAGGCTAAGCGGCCATGGCTCATGGGCCCAGCCGCTCCGTGGCATGTGGGATCTTCCCAGACCGGGGCACGAACCCGTGTCCCCTGCATCGGCAGGCGGACTCTCAACCACTGCGCCACCAGGGAAGCCCCTTTACTCACTTTTTATCCAGCAAGTATTCACCAATATCAAGTGCAAAATTTTTATTTATTAGCCTCTCAGCTACAGTGTGCACTTCTCTAGCTGTTGCAGTACAGTGACTTATCTCGTAAGATGCTTCAAGGGCTTTTTCACTGCTACTTTGAAAAACTCTAACAAACAATATTTGGATTTCAAAGAATATATCATATCTGTTTAAAATACGTGACTTCTTTTTTTTAATGTCCAACAATTGGTCTTAAAATGATGCTGTAACTTAACTGGCATTATAATGCTATTCAAAAGTGTTTAATTGCATAAGACAGTAAGGTAAATTATAAACATTAATAAAGGCAAGGAAAAGGAATAGCTTTAATTCTATTTTTATTTCGTATTTATACAAGACAAAAATGTATACATATAGGTTTGTGTGTCTCCACATAGGCATGAAGGAAACTTTAGGATTTCAAAATAACAATTTACTGGATCATAATGAAGTCACAAAGATTATAGCAAGTGTAAATTAAAAATAGCTGTTAAGAGCACAATAGAAATACTGAGAACACATGAGTTAATCTCTGGAAAAGCACATACTTCCTCTGAAAATTCTGGATAACACGAGAGTACACCAGCTCATCTTCCATTAACTGCCGGAGTGATGACATCATCACATGTCATCACAGCTTCTAGCGAACTCCTCTGTACATTCATAACAAATGAAAGTGAAAAAAATTAACTAATATTATTATAAAAGTTGTTTTGGGGCTTCCCTGGTGGCGCAGTGGTTGAGAGTCCGCCTGCCGATGCAGGGGATATGGGTTCATGTCCCGGTCTGGGAAGATCCCACATGCCACGGAGCGGCTGGGCCCATGAGCCATGGCCGCTTAGCCTGTGCGTCCGGAGCCTGTGCTCCGCAATGGGAGAGGCCACAACAGTGAGAGGCCCGCGTACCGAAAAAAAAAAAAAATCCAAAACAGTTATGGAATTTCCAGAACATTTGTTTACTCCCCTTATCTGGCATTGGTCTTTTATCAGTGATTATTTATACTGAGGAAGATGGGTGACCATGAGAGAAATCATCAAGTAGCTTTGGGTTGAAAAGGAGGTGAAGATGTTGGAAATGTGTTGATTTCCGAGAAGCATATGTGGAAATGAAGATGTGACTAAAGAGAGTATCCCTATCACCAAGAACATAGACATTTCCCCTGATCTCTAATTCTGTCCAAAAGTGAAAAGATCCAGGGCCTCAGTCTCAAATGAGAGAACTCCTCTGGTAATCTGGGGAAAGATATCAAATATATCCTTTTTCCTTCCCTTCCACTGTGATAGGTTTGAGAAGTGATGAAACACAGGAAATATTGAGCTACTGTTAGGTGGGTTTTTACTAAATGTTGTATATGTAAAGGATTATTTGGTCAATATCCTTCATCTTAAATCAAAACAGTCAGAAATTTAAAGTAGAGAATTTTCTCCTAAAGCACAGTTTTTCAAGCTTTCTGTGGTAAAGAACTTTTAAATAAAAGGTTTTTTTCAGTCTCTTCAGAACCATACATAGTCCCACTGCACAGCCAGTATTCAACTTAAACTGCATGTGACTCCCCTCATGAGTTTAACAACACCCAAACTGGTCTAAACTCTACTCAATAAGGCTCATCCACTGATCACGGCTTGGATGTCATGCAGTGTCTGACAACTACAAAAACTTCCAGCTGCTTTTTCTCAGGTTCTGTACTTTAAATGTATTGTAGACCAGTAACAAGCAGTTCTCAGACCTCAAGTACTGCTCTGCTGTTGACCATCACAAATAGGGAGTTGAATTTGCCACACACACTCCCTAGTAGAGATTAATTATTTCTAGACAGTTATGGCCTGTAATTTGTGTAGCTGTTGCTAGACACACAGTGGAGCTAGTTACAGTAATGTGGGCTCACCAGGTAGAATCATTCAAAGTGTATGTCATTTACATCTCGGATTAGTGCCCATGGTCCAGATACTGATTTTGGCTTTTCCTATAAAACACAAAATGATGTTAAATTACTGGCTAGGTCAAATTAACTCATCTCTATTTAAAAAATTTTTTTATTGAAGTACAGTTGATGTACAATATTACATAAGTTACAGGTGTACAGTATAGTGATACACAATTTTTAAAGATTGTACTCCATTTTAGTTATTCTAAAATATTGGTTATATTCCCTGTGTTGTACAATACATCCTTGTAGCTTATTTTATACATAGTAGTTTTTACTCTTAATTCCCTACCTCTATATTGCCCCTTCCCCCTCCTCTCTCCCTGCTGGTAACCACTAATTTGTTCTCATGTGGCTTCTTCTTATACCTGAATTGTTAATGAGGAGAAAGCAACCTGAGAAAGATGCTCTTACTGATACTTCAACTTTCCTGTTCTTTTTTAAACTATTAATACTTTGTCCTGCTGACTTCTTTTGCCCCTCTCCACAGAGCTGTTTATTTTTTCTTCCACATGACTTGACTGGTGTAAAACTCTGAGAACAAATACAGATTTCCAGCCCTTGGAAATCCAGGTAGTGCATTCGAGCCAGAGGCCTGAGAAGGGAAACGGTCAGCTGCTGTTAGTCCTTTAGATTTCCTGGCTCCATGAGAACACCTATAATATAGTTCCTTAAAAATCATATATTGTTATAAGATAATTTTCGTTTCCCAACAAACGTCTTCCCAAAGGCTATTTCCTTACTGAATCATTTTAAGTTTGACCTGTCATTTTATGATTAACCTTTTATGTTTAAGAAAAGCATGAAAGTTGTCTTATAGAGTTGAAGGATTCACGTTCTTTATTGCCTTTCCAAGAGGGTCAAACTAGTAATGGGTAAAAGTGACTCTGAAAAAAGATATAAGCTCATCATTAGAAAGAGATGTCTAGTAGTTTTAATATTTTTATATATTACATATATATTTTATATTTTTATTATAGCCTTTTAAAAATAGAATGGGCAAGTTGTGAATTAGCAAGCCTCCCCCATTGCCAGAGCACTTTGAGCAGAAGCTAGATTAAAAACATATTGGTAGGGTGATCATAATGTATCCTCACTTTTGGGAGTAAAAGGGGACACTATTAATAATTATGCTAGAATAATAGCTAGCAATAAGCCGACATGGTCTGGGGGAAAAAAAAAGGATAAATGGTCAAGGCTACATGTTGATGATGTCATAGAGGAGAGTCCTGCCTTATTTATAGGGGAATTTGGTTTAGGTGACCTCTATGGTACATGCCAACTTAACTACATAAACCTGTTTTATACACAATTATTTTCCTATAGTTTTTTTATGATTACTTATTTTGTTAGTATTCCCTAAATAGGATGGAGTTTGAAGTACATTATTAAGCATTAAAGTTTAAACTATGCTTGGCAAGTTTTTTTTTTTTTTTTTTTTTTTTTGTTTTTTGTTTTTTTTTTTGCGGTACGCGGGCCTCTCACTGTTGTGGCCTCTCCCGTTGTGGAGCACAGGCTCCGGACGCGCAGGCTCAGCGGCCATGGCTCACAGGCCCAGGCACTCCGCGGCATGTGGGATCTTCCCGGACCGGGGCATGAACCCGTGTCCCCTGCATCGGCAGGCGGACTCTCAACCACTGCGCCACCAGGGAAGCCCTTGGCAAGATTTTTGTGTAAATTGTGTTGTACTTCTTTTAAATCTTGTAACAGAAATTACACACACACATATTGTAATTTATATATAAATTAAATTACTTAGTATAATGGCCCATTCCCTAATTGTCCTTTATGAGTAAGAGTTCATGCTAATTATAATTTTCCAGCCTTGAAAGTGATATTTATAACTGATGCCTTCAACCTGCCCCTGGGATTCTTCTTATGAATTGGAGAATCAGAGTACTTCCAGAATCAGAAATGGGGATTCTCACTTTCATATTAGGTAAACTGGTATAAATTATAATAAATGGTGTGAGAACTAAAAGTTAGACAAAAAGCAAGATAGTTTCTTTGAGAAGAAAGCATGCCTAACTATTCTATGAGCTCTTTGGGAAGTTAAATATATGGCAATAAAGAATGATCAATGGATGTACAATGTGGGGAGTATACCCAGTATTTTGTAATAACTGTAAATGGAGTGTAACCTTTAAAAATTGTATAAAAAAATAAAAATTAAATTAAAAAAAGAATAATCAATGAATAACTACACATATAAGTTTTCAAGTAATCATTAGCAAAGTTTTACTATAAAGTTTATGAAATTGAGGGTTTATTGGTTTTTTTTTTAATGTGGCTAGGAAACTCTTCAAGAAGGTAGGTTGAGGGTGGAAATTAGCCAACTTATCAGCACTTTATTGAACACTTATAATGTGCTGGGATCTGTGGTAGGGGCTAGAAGAAACAGAAATGGTCCTTGTTCTCTGCATTCATGATTTTCATAGTGTATTGGGACGAGATGGGTATTTCTGTCAATGGCATAGTATAATAACTGAGATTTCCCAGCACCCTAATTTCCTACATTTCCAATGCACAAACTAGTCTTAACATCTGTGTAAATAATCTGAAATACATTGTGAAAAACTCAAATTCTGTAGATCCATCTCCCTTGGGCAGTGAAAAAACAATCTTTAGAAGACCTCACAGGGCTTTAGTAGTGAGTAAGAAAATGGCAGACTAATTGCAATGTGAGAAAACATGAGGTGTCATGTATTAGAGGAAAGTGATCCAAACTCTCTTTAAGACTCTTGGAATCTGGTTAAGTGCAGTGAGTGAAAAGGACCTAGGAATCTCTGTAGACTAGCCCTGAAAGTATCTAGCAACATGTTGATATGGTCAGGTGGATATCATCAAGAATTGAAAATGTCGTGCTTTTATACAAAACCATGTTGTTTTATAACCTAAAACATTACATTAAAAGCTTTTCAGTCAATTGCAAGAAAAGGTATAATATAAAAAGATAAGATCCTGTGAGTGAAAATTAAAATAATCGATGAGATTAGGAGAATTACCTTGCATATCATAGCAAGAGGATTAGGATGCTTTATTCTGTAAAAATGAGAAATGTTTTTAAAGTGTTGATGTCATTAGATTATGTTACTATGATTTTCCCCCATGAAATTTTAAACTACTAGAACTTTGATAGATCTTTGGATAAAAATATAGGCTGCACTACAGTCCTGTCAATTATAGACCTTAATAGATTACATTAGCCCCAAAAGGTGGTGCAGATACATCTCAAGCAATTTATATAAAATTATGGCTGCATCAAAAATTAGCCTGTTCCTGAGGAAAAGCATCTCTGAGTTCAGAAATTGACGGCAAGGGAGACCTCTTTGCCTTTTCTGATATGTTTCCTACTTTCTCTCACACATATGGAATACTCTTGTGGTGAGCCTAGATTTGACCCAGAGTTATGTTTTTCTTTTACTCTGTTCAAAGTACAGTAGACTTAAAATGACAAAGTGCTTATAAAAATATTTTATGGTCTATTTTCCTTAGATGCATAAATGGCTCTTTTCCTTGACCAGGGTCAATATTTCCTAAATTTTTATCACAATTTATAATTTATGGCCACTTTGCAGGAATGCATGTTACCATTACTGTTTCATAATAAGCAGCACATACAGTTGACTTCAGGGAAACGTTCACTACTTATTCTTTGACATGCTGTGGAGGAGAAGGCAAGTTTCTGTGATTCATTAGCCCTTTTCTTCATAAACATCCCTGCTTTATCCTGCCTTCAGTTACAAATCAGGAGCATCAGCATGTGAGTTATTGCATAAGTATACAAACTCAGCCTGTGTCACATTGCACCATTGGCTTCACTGCCTTTCATGTTCTGCTGTGTTTCCATAGTGAACCCCAGCACATGCTGACTAGAGAAGAACCCCAGCAGCTCGGAGTGCTTGATTTAATTTGGAGGTTAGAATGTTCTTTCTCTGGTAGTTTGTATTATCACTGTGGTTTTTCTAGTCTATGAGGTCAGTCTCCCCATGCTTCACCTGGGGAGGCAGGCCAGTTTTCTTGTTGTTGAAATTTGTTTTGCTTATTTTAACTAGCAATCTGGTTTTATAAACATAATCCTGCCAGACTGTGTATCATTTTTCTCCTTTCAGTATAGGAAATGAATGAGTGTGCATGTTGAGAAAAGGATTGATGCTTCATCACCTTTGGAGGGTGCAATTCATTTATGAGAAAGCTTTAGAATAATAATTTTATGCTGTATTGAAAACTAATGTGGGGCATTTAAAATTCCTTTTAATACACTGATGTTGATAGTAAAACCCTATTCATTTGAAATACACAAGTTTAAAAAAAATGTTTGATTAACTTTGGGTAGTAGAATAGTATAATACCCAGTGCAAGGGCTTTTATTTCTCTGCCTAGGCACAGTATAGCATGTGAGTATTTGCACTTGAATAATTTCTAACTCAGCACAAAACCACTAGCAAACTCATGACCTTGGTGCATTTGCATTGCTGTTGTCCTCCTTACTGTTTCTTGAGTATGTTAAGCTTTATGCTGTCTGAGGGCCTTTGCATTTGTCTGGAATGTTCTTCCCCCAGAAATTCTCATGAGTCACATCCCCCTCTTCAATTCTTGATTCTTTTCAAATGACATCACCTCATTTCTGACTACCCTCTCTAAAAAGGCACTTCTATCATTCTGTCCCCTTCTCCTGCTCTATTTTGTTCATAACACATTACTTTTTGATATGTTTACTCTCTTTTGTTTTCTATCTTCCCCATTTGAGTGTAAGTTCTGTGAAAGCAAGAATTTAATCTCATTTGTTCATTGCTATATCCTCAGTGCCCAGAACAGTGCCTGGCATAGAGTAGTTATTCTGCAGTGAATGAGTGGGTGGATGAGTGACTGAATAGATTTTGGTATTGCTTATTATTACCCTTGAGCTTGCTGCTTGCTGGGTTTTTTCCTCAGTTTTAAGCATTAGTCAACATTTATTTAATGGTAACTGCATGTTCTGTGAGGATATAAAAAAATGGTACTGAATAATTATATAGAACTTTTTACTTTACAATTCATTTTCGCTTATATTCCTTTATTTTGTTAAACATTTAGGTAGCCATCCAAAAGAGATTCCAGATTAATAATCAAAGGAAATAAAACATTCATGAAAAGTTTGTAAAGAGAGACACTAAAACCAAAATTATTGAAATTAATAGTATCCAAGTTTTGGATACACGCACACACACACACGCACAAACACAGTGAGATATGAAAGGAATAGTTCAAACCAAGCATTATTAATTAAGTTTTCATGAAATACTTTTGTGAATGAGGTAAAAGGACGGATTGAAATAGAATTCCACATACAAAGACTGGAATATGGGAAGTCTTGGTCAAAGATAGAAAATTGTGTTCTGAGAACAGCAAGTTTTGCTTTGATAGGAAGAGATATTTATAACTGGCAGTTATGAAAACTGAATATGTTAAGATTTTCTGTGTATGTGGTGATGGAGAGGAACAATGTGTTAGCAGAATTAAATTATAGGAAGTTTTGAAGCTGGTCTGAAAAAGTTTTGAAGCTAGGGAACAAGGGACTCCAGATTTTTAGAAGGGAGTTGACAGTAGTATGGAGAGGAATATACTTCTGATGAACCACAGTGTGGGCTGAAAGGAAGTAAGTTGAAATACACAGAAAGGAGCCTGGGATGTTGTTGAAATGTTCCAAGAGATGGTAAAATGACAGAGTTCCAGATGGACTATCCACTTGGAATTTGTTTCTTTTCTCCAAGGTCCACAAATTAATCATCATAACGGCAATGTCTCAAGAGCAGAGTTACCAGAAAAATGGTACCCCAAATAGAGATTAGGTAACTTGTGAGCCAACATCCCCATTTTCCTCAGTGTAAGCATGCTTAAAACTTTGCTTCCACAAAGTGTTTTAGAGCCCAAAGTATTGATGCCTATTGTTTAGCACTGTAAATTACTTTGTAAATAGCTATCACGCTCAATATAAGTAATTATTACTCATTTTTAAAGCGTATTAACAAACTGGATCTTAGTATTTTCTTTATGAGTCAAGCTGATTTGCAGACCTAGCTGTAATTTACTACAGTTCTGTTCTTGAATGTTAGCTTCTTTGTTTGGCAGTATTGTACTTGTTTCTTCTTTAGTGATACGTTTAAAAATATGATGTACTTTTGTTCATCCCATTTCTTTGCTCTGAAATTTTGGAATTATATAACATCAAGATTGAAAGGGACCAAGAGATGTCATATTTCATCGCTAGGCAAGACCATGTCTAAAATATATGAGCAAGATGAAAATCTATTATACTTCCTTCCATGACTTTTTTTAAATTAATTTTTATTGGAATATAGTTGCTTTACAATGTTGTGTTAGTTTTTGCTGGACAGCAAAGTGAATCAGCTATACGTATACATATATCCCCTCTTTTTTGGATTTCCTTCCCATTTAGGTCACCACAGAGCACTGAGTAGAGTTCCCTGTGCTATACAGTAGGTTCTCGTTAGTTATCTATTTTATATATAGTAGTGTATATATGTCAATCTCAATCTCCCAATTCATCCCACCCTCCTTCCCCCACCCCCATATCCATACCTCTGTTCTCTACATCTGTGTCTCTATTTCTGCTTTGCAAATAAGTTCACCTGTATCATTTTTCTAGATTCCACATATAAGTGATATTATACAATATTTGTTTTTCTCTTTCTGACTTAATTCACTCTGTAGGACAGTTTCTAGGTCCATCCACATCTCTGCAAATTGCACAGTTTTGTTCCTTTTTATGGCTGAGTAATATTCCATTGTATATATGTAACCACATCTTCTTTATCCATTCTTCTGTTGTTGGACATTTAGGTTGCTTCCATGTCCTGGCTATTGTAAATTTAATGACTGTTTATCCCAGTGTTTTTACCAAGCTCAGGACAGAGAGCTATGGAGGGGCTCGAATTTCTGATTGATCTTGTCCATTGCTCGTCCTCACTGCTCATTCTGTCTACCTTCTTCTTCAGTCTTTCTTTCTCGGTTAGTTACATCATTTAGATATTGCCTTGTTAGCTAATAGCTTTCTCCAGGAACAATTGCATTTTAATGATAATTACTGCCAGGCACCATGCTAAATGCTTTTCATACATTATTTCAAATCCTTTAAAACCCTCTTAGATAGTACTATCCTCAGTTATCAACAAGGAAATCGAGACCCTGAGAACTTGAGTAATTTGCCCAAAGTCACAAAACTAACATACGATTAACAAGTTCCAGAGTTAGAATTTCTCTGATTCCAAAGTCTATGCTCTTTCTGTCACATCACACAATGATTCATGCAGAAACCTAAAGATCTCAAGACTCAAAAGAATGAAACTGCCAGAAACAAAACTGGTTGGTGAAAGTTTTGATATGGGATAAGGATATTATGGGTAGGATAAAACTGTTCACCTACTCCACGTATTGAAAAGCCACTTTATTTCTTTCTATCAGGAAGCATATTTTGTTAGACCATTGGAATGTTAGGCTTAAGTCTACTTGGAGATAGTCTCAGATTCCTTATTTGCAGATAACAGTTCATCATTCTTATCTGGTAACTTTTACAGCCAGTAGAAACCCATATGTGTTCCTCATATGGAGGAAGAAGAAAAGGACAGTCCTCCAGCCCAGGTACCTGGACAGCTTATGGGGCGTCTCAGGCAGGTTTCACCTTTGGGTCGGACCTCTTTTTATGCCCACACAGCTCCAGCCACATGGCATCAACTTGCACCTGTTTACTCCAGATCTTCTTCCTTCCCAGGTATCAGCCACCTTATATCCTTCTAGCTACAGAGGGAGACCTGATTATCAGAGTTTCACTTGAATTACTGGAAAATTCTTCCTCATGTCTCTGTGCCACATTTTCTCTCAGTTTTTCCATCAGTGGCAATGGCTAATTAAATGCAAGGGGCTTCAGACTGCTGCAAAGAGTGCTTTGCCTGCTAGTTTCATCTTGAAAACACCTTCCTCTAGCCTTTTAACCTCATCTGTCTCCTCTTAATCACCTTGGAGGCTCTCTACACCTCCCTCATGTATGGACTCCATTGCTTTAGTTGGGTTCCAAAACTGGGCACAGTGGTTGGCGGGACTTGACCAATGAAGTATACGAGGCAGCAATTACTTATATTCTTTGTTTGTGACTGATTCTCCGTTGCTACATCCTGAAGTTGTTTTAGTTATTCCTTTCCATTCTCATAGAAAACCAACTTAACCTTGATTTTATTGAGATTTAGAGGGGTCATTTTCTAAGTTTAGCAGGGAAAGAGGTGAACTTCACCAGGAAAGGGCTGTGTTTTCTTCTTCCTCGGCTAAAAAGTGACTTGGGGTTGCCTTTATGTTTTCCTTGTGGTTAAAAGGCGCAATTGCTTGTTTTGCAATAGGTTTTCTTCTGTGTTGTATGCAATTTTCTCTTTTATACCTTTTTTCCCTTTAAAATTAAATCCAGTAAACTGTGAAAGAAAGAGAAGTGAAATAATCTCCACAGCTGCTGAGTTTTCGTGGGAGGGAAAGACATCTCAATTTTAAAGTTAGTCTTAAGACATGAAATCATTGTCCTTTCAAACAGCTGTCTGGTCAAAAACTCCTTTGTAGTGTTCATTTTAAACAGCAATTTTTAAAAACCACTAGGAGCTTTGTAAAGATTTCCTTTATCTGGTTATGAATTATTTTCAGTCTTTTGAGTAATTGTTAAATGATGAAACTTACTGTAATAAAACAGATGTCTGTTTTTTCTTTTGTTGTTTAGGCAGAAGGGGGAAGTGTCATTGGGATATTGGGACTTACTTGATACCTTGACAGTGAAGTCTAAATAAATTATTATTAGTATCTTAGCATTCCATTCACCATCAATTTTTATACATACTGCCGGAATATAAGCTTCATGAGAATAGGGACCTTGTCTGTCCTATTCACCATGTGTCCCTCAGGGCCTAGCACAATACCTGGCACATAGCTTCTCAACAAATGTTTATTAAACAAGTAAATCAATAAATGAATGCCACAAGAACCATTATACAGAATGACATGTCATATAACCAGTTACATACTTCATCCATCCGTCTGTTATATTTTACAGAGACACTTGGTGTGGAAATCTTCCTTAATAGAAACTTGGAGGTTGAAGATGTATCTCACAATCTCTACTGTTTTTATTAGTCCTTTATGGATCTTTTACCCAGGATTTTTATGTAAATCATCTCTGACATTGTTTATATTTCTACCACCTCTAGAAGTAATAAATTCCCTAAACAGAAGATGTAGTTCAACTCAAATGATGTATAAGTAAGTCATTAGGGGAACATAGAGAAGAGGATAATTTATGTAATTAATGCTACCTGGGGAAGATTCAGAGGAAGGAATATATGAGTTGAGGCTCTAAGGATGAGCGGAAGTTTGCCAGGTGGTAAAGAAGGTAGGAGGACATAGGCAGCATTGAATGAAAAGGCCTGAAGGATGAAAAGGCATGCCGTGGGACCCCTGGTCATAGACCCACCATCATCATCATCATCAACACATTCTGCATAAATATTGGATTGCAAAAACAACTTTTTAAAATGATATTATATTATTGGCTAATTTGCCTGCTATTGGTTATGCCCAAGTAGACACATGACCTGTGATTGTTTGGCTTGTCCTCCTATGGGAAATACATAATGAGGCTAATAAGCTGTATTAAAATAAAGTAAACTAATTCACATGGTACATAACATCACAGCCACATGTAATATGGTCATTATTTATTATCTTGAGACACCAGTCCCACATCTCCAGCTGCCTATTGGGCATTTTCACTCAGAAGGCCTACTTTCACTTCCTGTTTATAACCCATCTGAAACCAAAACTATTAACCTCTCTTCAACGCTACCCCTCACTGTTGGAGTTTTAGGGGGCCAGTAAATCACACTCTTTTCTCCCCTTCTCCAGTTCAGATTTGTTGTTGTTGTTGCTGTTTTTGGAAGCACAGGAAACAAACAGATAAGTCATGAAACAAATGGATCTAGATCTGTGGCCAGGTGTCTTGCTAATACTTCAGCCCCCAATAATCATAGCCAAAGCAGAGTGACCACAGACCTCTCCCACAAGGCAGAACTCACCAGAGCATCTTGGAATGAGAGAGAATTGCATGTGTCCCATGGACACAGCCTTGCTCAATTTCTCTTTTATAACCCATCAATCGAATCAATTAGTCCTCCTCCTCTTTTGCAGGAGAAACCATGAAGTCCAGGGGAAAGGGGCCAGGAGCAGAAGGGCTTTCAAGAAACCAGGTCTTTCCAGTTCCTACTAAGGAATCCAAACTTTCTATTTTTATTTAGATTACCTTCTTAAATTGTGTGACATCAGATTATTTTAGCATTTGGGTATGAGGAAGAATATTTAGATATAAAATATGCTATATTTTAAGAATTTCCACCACTTAAATTTTAATCTGCCTTCTTTATGACCTTTCTCATCATAAATAAGACCCCACAGTTATAACCAAAATTCATGCTTTCAGCTCTTTTATTGTGTCAGTGATTAACACTGACATGGACTTGGCACCATGGCTGTTGGCAGCCAGAGAAAGTCAGGAGTGGTGGTGACTCAGCTGATTCTGCAGCTGCACTTACAGTAAATGTGTTTTGCAATGCTCTTATATTTTAAAATATTTTTTATAAAAATTAAATTTTTTTCATTTAAAAATTTTATTTCTTCACCTTTTTCTCTTCACTGTGTCAAGGAAAGGAAATACTAAAGACTGAGTATCAAAATTGGTGATCTTTATCCTACTACAGTGGGAAGCCATTGATGGGGTTGCGTTTGGCTACAGAATGGAGAGTAGGAGAGAAGCAGGTCTAGGAGTTAGGAGTTTTGTGTAGCAGTCCAGGTGAAAGATGATGGTGTCCTGGACTAGAATGGAGGCAGTGGAGATGAAATAAAGGAGATTCATTAGGGGGCTGTGTTGACAGACGGACTGATTGAAACTGAAGTGCGGGAAAAAGAGACGTCCAGAATGACACGTATCTAGCACAAGCAACTAGTTGGAAGGGGGCACCATATACTAATACGAGGAAACTTTGGAGGAAGAGAAGATTTGAGAGTAAATCAAGATTTTGAAAGTGGAAATATCCAGAATTTAACTGTAGCTTGGAGGAGAAGTCTGGGATTTGTGAGTGGTCAATTTATACATGGTACTGAATGCAAGTGGTCTCTTTACAGTATTCCTCACAAAAACTTCTCTTAGGAAAAACCCTACTTGGTAGTGGTGGCTGGATCTTTTTTTCTATTATGGAGGTATAATCGACATATAACTTTATATTGGTTTCAGGTGTGCAACATAATGATTTGATATCTGTATATATTGTGAAACGGTCTCCACAAGTCTGGTTAACATCCGTCTCCACACAGTTACAAATTTTTTTCTTGTGGCGAGAACTTTTAAGATTTACTCTCAGCAACTTTCACATATGCAATGCAGTATTATTAACTATGATCACCATGCTCTGATCACCATTACATCTCCATGATTTATTTCTTTTTTAACTGGAAGTTTGTATCTCTTGCCCACCACACCATGCCCTGCTTTTGGCAATCAACAATCTGTTCTTTGTATCTATGAGCTCAGTTTTTTGTTTTGTGCTTTATAAGATTTGACATATAAGAGAGATCATACAATATTTGTCTTTGTCTGTGAGACTTATTTTACCTAGCATTATACACACACACACACACACATACACACACACACATTTTCTTTATCCGCTCATCCTTTGATGGACACGTAGGTTGTTTCCATGTCTTTTGAGTTTAATGTCTTACTTTTCTTTGGATAAATACCCAGAAGTGAATTGCTAGATCGTACTGTAGTTCTATTTTTAATTTCTTGAGGAACCTTCATACTCTTCCATAGTGAGTCCTCCAGTTTACATTCCCACCAACCGTGTACAAGGGTTCCCTTTTCTCCACATCCTTGCCAACATTTCTTTCTTGTCTTTTTGATAATAGTCATTCTAACAAGTGTGAGGTGATATCTCATTATGGTTTTGATGTGCATTTCTCTGATGATTAGTGATATTGAGCACTTTTTCATGTACCTGTTGGCCATCTGCATGGCCATGTTTATTCTGCCCATTTTTAAAATCAGATTTTTTGTTGTTGAGTTATGTGCATTCTTTTTATGTTTGGATATTAACCCTTTACCAGATATATGATTTGCAAATATATTCTCCTTTCATTTTGTTGATGGTTTGCCTTTTAATTTTGTTGATGGTTGCCTTTTAATTTTGTTGATGGTTTCCTTTGCTGTGCAAAATCTTTTTAGTTTGATGTAGTTTTGTTGCCTTTGTATTTGGTGTCAAATCTAAAAAATCATCACCAAGACCCATGTTAAGGAGATCACTGCTTATGTTTTCTTCTAGGAGTTTTATGGTTTCAGGTTTAAATTGAAGTCATTAATCCATTTTATATTTGTTTTTGTGTATGGTGTAAGATAGTGGTCCAGATTTATTCTTTTGCATATGACTGTTTAGTTTCCTCAACACCATTTATTGAAGAGACTGTCCTTTCCCCAATGTATATTCTTGGCTCCTTTGTTGGAAATTAATTGACTATGTATATATGGGTTTATTTCTGGGCTCTCTATTCTGTTCTGTTGATCTATGTGACTGTTTTTATGTCAATACTATACTGTTTTTGATTATTATAGCTTTGTACTATAGTCTGAAATCAGGGAGTGTGATGCCTCCAGCTTTGTTCTTCTTTCTCAAGATTGCTTTGACTATTCAAGGTCATACTTTTAAACATTTTATGACACTCAATTTCCTAACATATTTTATAGGAGTTCTACATCTTTATTCATAGGTGAGATTGGTTTATAGAGAAATATCCCAAAGTTTGGTCCTTAAAGTACACACTAGCCCTGTGAGAAGTTCAAGGAAAAAAGAATCTAGGGTCAAATAAATGGGGAATTCTGCTTAGCATGTTCTTTTCTTGGAGATTTACAGTGTGTATTGGCCTATTAATGTTTCTGAGATGCCCTGCATAAAAGAATCTTTCCCTTAAAATTTGGAAAGAAAGACCTATAAATTATCTGAGATCAGAACTATTTTGAAGAAAAATTTTGTTTTCCAGTTTATCCTGTGGATATTGGTCAGTTGGGATTTTATGATTCTTTTTTCATAATTTCCTAGAAATTTTATCCATCATTGATACTTATAAATTTGCTATCATAAAAGTATACTTAACATCTCTTAAAATAATTTAATCTTCTCCCTGTTAAATCATGTCTCATTTCTGATTTTTATTACTTTTCTCATCTTTTATTTACTAGATATTACAGAGCTGTTTCATTATTTGATTCATCAAAGAACAGAATCTTAAATTTATCAATGATAATTCAGTTTTCCATAATTAGTTCCTAATTTATTATATCTTGTATTTTGCTCTGCTAAGTTTTATCATTTTCCAACTTGTTAAATGCTGACAATGCATTTTTGCTTCTTTTTTTTTAAATAATAAGATGTACATGACTGTGATTTTGCCTCTGAATAGAATTTTGGCTGCATATCCTGAGTTTCAATCTGGTGCGTGGTATTATTTTGTCTATTTAGCAAATAGTGTGTAATTACACCTTTAAGTTGCTATTTGACACAAAATTTGGTGAGGGTGGGGGCTACTTTAAGTGGTTTTATGGTTCTTTTCTGTTTAACTTTTATCATAATTTCTAGTTTTATTGCACTGCTTCTTATTATTACAAGTAGATGAAATCAGGAATATTCTCTTTAAGATATAAGAATAATTCATAGTCCTAGCTTATTAAATTCATATTGTTGAAATCACAGGTTTGGTTCTCAATTTATAATAATGTAACATCTTGGTATCATTGATTCATTGTCAATAAGTCTTTGAAGAATTTTGGATGCTGAGAAAAGACTGAAAGAGTACTTAGTTAGCCGACAAATATTATTGAGCACCCAGCATATAATGTAAATGCTAGAAATACATTAATCAACATTTAGCACTCCATCACTGAACTTATGTTGCAGTTGGAAGAACATAAATGGAAAACGAGGTTGGAAAGGTAGATCATTCATGGCAAGAAGTTTGAATTTTTTTCCTGCTCATGGTGGGAAGTCACTGGAGGATTTTAAGCAGGGTGGTGATATAATATATGATCACTGTGGCTTCTTTGTGGAGAGTGGATCAAGAGAGGTGTCAAGGAGGTGTTAGGAAGCTGTAACAATCAACCAGATGAGAGAAGATGGTGGCTTGGATATGGGAGTCTGTAGTTCAGTGTAGAGGTCTGGAGTTATCTGCATTTAAATGGTATTTAAGGCCACCAGACAGAGATCACCTCAGAGAAAGCACAGACCATGGAAGGAGCTTGGGGCACTCCCAAATTTAAAAGTCTAACAAAGGAAGAGGAGACAGCAAAAGAGATTAAGAAGCTGCAGTCAGTAGGGTAGAAGTGTGGAAAGCAGGAGAGTGTGATATTGCAAAAGTCTTGGGAAGACAGTGATTAAAGAGAGGGAGTGGTCAACAATGTCAAATGCTGCAGTGAAGGCAAGTCACATGAAGGTTAGGAATTGAGCATTTTCTGTGGCAACATGTAGATCACATAAACTTGATAAGACCAGTAACTATAGAGTAGCAGGATCACAAATCTCACTGGGGTGGATTGACGAAAGAATGAGAGGAGAGAGAATGGAGAAAATGATTCAAGATAACTCAAGGAATTTCACTGTAGAAGCAAATAGAAATGAGGCAGAAAGTGAAAGTGTGTGTGTGTGTGGTGTGTGTGTGTGTGTTTTAAGATGGTTGCTTTTGAGGCATGCTAGTATGCCATATGAATGATCCAATAGTAGAAAGGAAGAAATTGTTGACATGGAAGAGAAAAGAAATAATTGCAGGAAGTTCAGGAAGACATTAGAAGAGATGGGACCTAGCGTATAAGTTGAGGGTTTGGTCTTCCATGGTACAAGAGGAAGGCGAACCTGTGGTTGCTAATGCAGGTAGTCTGGTGGATTTGATGGAAAGAAGATAGATCATCCTCATCAGATTGTATTTGTTTTTCCTGTGTAGTATGAAGCAGAATTATCTGTTAAGTGTGAGTGGCAGATGGTGTATTAGAGATTTGAGGGAAAAAAAGGTATGAAGTAATCCTCTGGTACAGTGAGAAAGCATATTGACTGAAGATTTATAGTAGGGAAGTCTGGAAAAGTTAGGTGCCCATTTGATATTTGAAGTGAGTTTAGTCATCACAGTTGTATAGTTTTTCTCTTGGATTCTTTAGCAACTTGGATATACGAGCTGAGTAAGAAAGTAATTCAGTTGGAGTTTTATTAGGTAAATAAAATGGTGAAGGAAAAGACAGGAAAGGGATGCAAAAGTTTGCAAGGTTATAGTTACAGTGCTAAACTGAGCATGCACAGAAGTGAAGACATAGCAGGGTGATGATGAGTGGAAATGTGGTAGGATCAGTGGATGAGTAAAAAAAAAAAAGTCCACAGAGGAGGCTGTTGTCCAGGTTTTCAAAAGGGAAAACAAAATGGAAATTTGATTGATGAGTTTATCATCACTGCCCTGCTATATACATCTATAATTAATTATGAAATTGATATTTATAATTATTTAGAAAGGATATCAGTGATCAACAGGAACTTTCTTTGAATATTGAGAAACAAGTTGAACCAAACTGACTCCAAATTTTTAATAGAATGGAGTAGATATAATATACTTAGACCTTGATATAGTCTTTTGAAATATGCGTGAGGGGAAATAGGGAGACATAAGTTGATAGTCCATTTATGATGGTCTTATGATTAAATCTTAAGTCTTATTGTTGATAGCCAATGGGTACAAGTTAATGGAACATGTAACTCTGGTATGGGATCCTTTGAAGTCTGTTTTAGGTCTATAATATGATTACCAACGACTCTGATAATGATATGGGAATGTTATGTAATAAATATGCAGATAATGCAAAACAGGAAGAATTGTGAATATATTGTTTGCCAGAATTTGGATTCGGAACATCTGAGCAAACTGTTAAATGGGCCAAAACTAACCAGATGAAATGTAATAATGCTAAGTATAAATTTTACTCATGTTTTAAAAACTCTATATGCATTCAGTCCAGGAGAGGTCTGGCTTTATAGGACGTCAAATGTAAGGGACCTAAATGCAGTGAAAGTAATGCATAATAATAATTTTTGTACTTTATATATTTTACTTGTACATTTAGCCAATGCTGGGCATGGTGTGAAATAAGTTCTTCACGCATATAACCTTATTATTATTTTTTAAAGGTGAATATATGATCCAATTTTTTTTTAATTTAATTAATTAATTAATTGATTGATTTTTGGCTGTGTTGGGTCTTCGTTTCTGTGCGTGGGCTTTCTCTAGTTGCGGCGAGCGGGGGCCACTCTTCATCGCGGTGCGCGGGCCTCTCACTGTCGCGGCCTATCTTGTTGCGGAGCACAAGCTCCAGATGCGCAGGCTCAGTAGTTGTGGCTCATGAGCCTAGTTGCTCTGCGGCATGTGGGATCTTGCCAGACCAGGGCTCGAACCCGTGCCCCCTGCATTGGCAGGCAGATTCTCAACCACTGCGCCACCAGGGAAGCCCCATAACCGTATTTTATTATCATAGTAAGCCTGAGATAGATAATGCTATTATCCCCATTTTATAGGTGAGTAAACTGAAATTCAAAGAGGTTGCCTTCTCCAACGTCATATAAGATAATAAATGATAATAATAGCCAGGATTTCAATAGGTGTTTATGGTCTTTACTATATTCTACTGTGTTTTACTTAAACTTACATTAGTAAAAGTTTTCTGTCCAGAAAGCAGGCAAAAATTCTGCCAGACTTCTTCCTTACATATGAATAATATCGCATCTGGAGATTTGTGATCAGTTGCTGGCATCTCATTTTCAGAAAATCCATTTAAAATAGAGCAAATTCACAAGAATGCAAGAAGGATGCAGTGTTATCTAGAAACCTCTTCATATGAGAAACATTTGGAAAAGTTGGCAGAAGTGTTGGCTTGGGGACTAGAAGACTTGTGGGACACGTAATATCTGGTCTCAGATGTTTGAAGAACTGTCATAGGCAAAGAAATTAAACTTCACATTTTTAACACCCAAAGACATTCTTATGATGTGAATGAAAGTTATGTATATAATCAAAACATGGGCTCATCATGTGGTCATGTTCTCTACAGTGTAACACTTAAAAGCCTTTTACTTATGGGATAAAATTTCTTATGGTCATTTTTAATATTGAGATGAATTTTATTTTTTCAAACTGCAAAACATATAGTTCAGCTTGATTTCATAGTGAAATCATTCAGAAGCCCATATCTGTGTGATTGCAGCTGAAATAGACTAAACAACAACAAAAAATGCAGGCAGTACAAATTGCTGTGGGTTATCTATATAGCTACGGCATGTGGTGAGAACCTGGAAGCTGCATCCACAGAATTTATGAGACTTCCAGTAAATCAGCTCAGTTTAGTGTTTTAGACCTGTATCCAACTCTCCTTGGATGTCTAGACACAGCCTAAGACGAGGCTTCAAAAATGGGTAAAAATGAAGCAGCCAAAGCCACCAGAAGCCTTTGACCCTCTTCTAATGTTTCAACCAGATAATTATTTTCCCTCTCAAGAATTTGGCTATCCTTTGAGGGAAAAAAAATCAAGATTTTCCATTTGAAGAGCCCCTGAAAGAAAATACTCTGGAGAAAGGTCAGTAAGAGTGGGCCAAAGCTGAATTCTTCAGATCTGCTTAGAGAGTGTGGAAAGTCTGTACCCTCTACTTTTCATGCTTTCCAGCTGGCCAAGAGCTCCCATGGCATTTGTCCAGCTTTGCCTTCCCCATACCTTTACATCTTCAAGGAACTCATACTGTGCAGTGGAAATGCCTCAGATGGAAACCTAAGTGGTAGTTAAAAGCTATTGTAGAGAGGTAATTAGAAAACTAAAAACTGATGAATTTTGATTCCATCAAGATAATCCATTACCCTTTCTGCTCTGTAGCAAAGATATGACCTTTCAAATTTTCCAACAATAAACTGTCATACTAGGAAAATATAGTTCCTTTAAATATGTCCCACTTTAATTAAAATTACTCATTCTACTTATTATGGTTTGTCTCTTCAAACTTTTTAAATCTTAGGTTTTCTGTAGAAAGTTAAGGGTCCAGTCAAAAATGAAAAAGTTGGTTTTAAAAATAAGCACAGTCCAACTTCATTCCATAGTTCATTTATTCATTGATTTCTTTGTTTGTTCATTCAACTAATATTTGTTTTACAGAGTCTATATGCCAAGGAACGTGGTAGGCCCAGGTTGTGCCGTTAATTAGCTATGTGATTTGGGGAAA
Source organism: Mesoplodon mirus (assembly GCF_964341445.2). Lineage (NCBI taxonomy): Eukaryota > Metazoa > Chordata > Mammalia > Artiodactyla > Ziphiidae > Mesoplodon > Mesoplodon mirus. The sequence goes on along the minus strand of NC_138978.1, from coordinate 169,725,632 downwards.
GTCACCTAATCTCTCTGAATCTCAGCTTCCTCATCTGTAAAACAGCTCTATAACCAACTTTGCAGGGTTGCTATGAAGGTTAAATAAGATGACCTCTTATAAAGATGGTGAAAAATTAGAAGCTTCTCTTTTGCCCTTCTCCATCCATTGCTATATCCAGAAACTCATATACAACAGAGATGGAAAGTCTCAAAAGCACTGGAAAGTGGAAATGTCAGTCAACTATTTGCAAGACTCACACAGAGTGAACTAGATTGAAATCCTTTGAGTGACCATTGCATGCATTACCCTGAATAAGAAAAACTGGGCTAAACAGTAAAAAACAATAAGAAATTTCTTCACTTACTCACTGAATCAATGTGAGAAATGTGGAGACTGCCCCAACCAGAAATTTAGATAGCTAACTCTAGTTTGAGCCAGCTCAAAAAATGAATCCAAGTAAGAATTTACAAATTGAGAAGTCCAGGTAGAAAATGCCTGATGATAAATCTTTATTAAACTTAAACATGTAGAGTTCCATCTAAATAATTGCTTAAGTGTAACAAAATTGAATACAAAAGTAAAAAAAGAAAAAAAGGAACCTCAAAGAAATGTGAAAACAATAATTCAGAAATAATATTCTAAGTTAATATTTCTAGACAGATTTGCAAATGTCATGAGGTAATGTGGAAAGTAAAAGCTTCTAAATCCCCCAAGAAGCCAAAAATTATTATTTTATTCTTAAACTTTATATACAGGAATTTTATATACAAAAATGAATTCAAGAATAATTTGGAAAACTTTAAGATGGTCATTTACCTGTAGAACTGAAAACCACTAAAATAATATAGAAACCAAAAAGGCGAGAAATAAACATGATTAAAATTTTCCTAATTGTAGGAGGTGATTTTCAAACTGGGATGAAAAATAAAAGCCTACTTTACAGTTAGCATTTATAACAGATATTTCTTTTTAAAAACTAAAACAAATGGATAAAAGCAAAAAAGTAAAAGAGACAAAGATATGTCAGGCAAAAGCAAATAAAAATGAGAAATTATTACAATAATATACAAAAAGTATGTAATGAAATCAGAACAAAGAACATCATTTCCATAAATATATAAAAATGCTCATCCTCCTTTGCAAAAATATTAAAGCTTTGACGGAGAATCACTTTTTAAAAATTTATTTATTTTACTCATTAATTTTTGGCTGCAGTGGGTCTTCGTTGCTGCACGCGGGCTTTCTCTAGTTGTGGTGAGCGGGGGCTACTCGTCATTGCGGTGCGCAGGCTTCTCATTGCGATGGCTTCCCTTGTTGCGGAGCATGGGCTCTAGGTGCGTGGGCTTCAGTAGTTGCAGCACATGGGCTCAGTAGGTGTGGCTCATGGGCTCTAGAGCACAGGCTCAGTAGCTGTGGCGCACGGGCTTAGTTGCTTCTTGGCATGTGGGATCTTCCCGGACCAGGGATCGAACCCGTGTCCCCTGCATTGGCAGGCAGACTCTTAACCACTGCCCCGCCAGGGAAGCCCCGAGAATCATTTAAATTATAAAATTTGCAAAGGTGTTTTAGAGATGATACTCAATATTTTTAAGGGTGTGATGGTACTCATTATTCAATAAGTATTTATTGAATACCTACTAGTGCTAGTCACTTAGTAAGACCTAGCAGTATAGTGTAATCAAATCAACACATACAAATATGCCTTCCCATTTATGAAGATCTTATAATTTTCTTAATTTAAAAACATTTATTTTTATGTATTTTATAGCCTTTCTCCTAGTGTGAATGGAGTATTTTTTCCATTTCAGTTATTGGGTGTATTGAGGAAAGTCATTGATTTGTATTTTTTTAACATCTTTATTGAAGTATAATTGCTTTACAATGGTCTGTTAGTTTCTGCTGTATAACAAAGTGAATCAGCTATACATATACATACATCCCCATATCTTCTCCGTCTTGCGTCTGCCTCCCACCCTCCCTATCCTACCCTTCTAGGTGGACACAAAGCACAGAGCTGATCTCCCTGTGCTATGTGGCTGCTTCACACTAGCTAGCTATTTCACATTTGGTAGTGTATATATGTCCATGCCACTCTCTCACTTTGTCCCAGCTTACACTTCCCCCTCCCTGTGTCCTCAAGTCCATTCTCTACATCTGTGTCTTTATTCCTGTCCTGCCCCTAGGTTCTTCAGAACCTTTTTTTTTTTTTTTTTTTTTTAGATTCCATATATATGTGTTAGCATACGGTATTTGTTTTACTCTTTCTGACTTACTTCACTCTGTATGACAGTCTCTAGGTCCATCCACCTCACTACAAATAACTCAGTTTCGTTTCTTTTTTTTTTTTTTTTTTTTTTTCTTTTTGCGGTATGCGGGCCTCTCACTGTTGTGGCCTCTCCCGTTGCGGAGCACAGGCTCCGGATGCACAGGCCCAGCGGCCATGGCTCACGGGCCCAGCCGCTCCGCGGCATATGGGATCCTCCCAGACCGGGGCACGAACCCGTATCCCCTGCATCGGCAGGCGGACTCTCAACCACTGCGCCACCAGGGAGGCCCGGTTTCGTTTCTTTTTATGGCTAATATTCCATTGTATATATGTGCCACATCTTCTTTATCCATTCATCTGTTGAAGGACACTTAGGTTGCTTCCATGTCCTGGCTATTGTAAATAGAGCTGCAATGAACATTGTGGTACATGACTCTTTTTGAATTATGGTTTTCTCAGGGTATGTGCCCAGTAGTGGGATTGCTGAGTCGTATAGTAATTCTATTTTTAGTTTTAAGGAACCTCCATACTGTTCTCCATAGTGGCTGTATCAATTTACATTCCCACCAGCACTGCAAGAGGGTTCCCTTTTCTCCAGACCCTCTCCAGCATTTATTGTTTGTAGATTTTTTGATGATGGCCATTCTGACCTCTGAAGCCCTTCGAGCTTCAGCTCCCAGCCCCACGCCCGTCCCAGCGGGTGAGCAGACAAGCCTCTCGGGCTGGTGAGTGCTGGTCGGCACCACTCCTCTGTGCTGGAATCTCTCCGCTTTGTCCCCCGCACCCCTGTTGCTGCGCTCTCCTCCGCGGCTCCAAAGCTCCCCACTCTGCCACCCGCAGTCTCCGCCCGCGAAGGGGCTTCCTAGTGTGTGGACACCTTTCCTCCTTCACAGCTCCCTCCCTGTGGTGCAGGTCCTGTCCCTATTCTTTTGTCTCTGTTTTTTCTTTTTTCTTTTGTCCTACCCAGGTACGTGGGGAGTTTCTTGCCTTTTGGGAAGTCTGAGGTCTTCTGCCAGCGTTCAGTAGGTGTTCTGTAGGAGTTGTTCCACATGTTCATGTATTTCTGATGTATTTGTGGGGAGGAAGGTGCTCTCCACGGCTTACTCCTCCGCCATTTTGAAGGTCCCTCCATGATTTTTGTATATTTGTCTTGCAGTCAGTGTTAGTCTTTTAAGTAAGTATCTTAATACTAGCAGTGTCTTGTAAAAGCAACTTGGGTTTTCCAATTTTTTCTGAGTTAATTTTGTTGATTTATATTTTTTAGGATATTATTAATTACCTCTAGGTTCTTAGTTTTGACATAAGATTGCATAAAGTATTTGATTGTAATTTTCTCAATCTCCTATATATTTGTGGGTATGTATTCTATCCTTTCTCATTTGTGATCTTGTATACTTTTGTTTTCTCCCCTAATTAGGATTATAAATTTATTATCTATTGCTAAAGGGAAAATACTCATGGATGTCTTTATCCTTTATGTTATCTTAATATTTCCTATTTCATTAGTTTTGGCTTTAATCTATGTTAACTTCCTTTCTTGACTTATTTTGTTTTTTTATCCTAATTTAATACTTTCTATAGATGAATATTAACTTTTTTAATTTTTTCTCTAAATGATGAACATATTTAAAGCCATAACTTTTCCTACAGCCTTGCTGTGCTCCACCGGTTGGATATGATGTGTTTATATATATTTTTTTGCTTTCTAAATAATTTACAATTTTGTTTTGGTTTCTTCTGTAATACAAGGATTATCGAGGAGTGTGCTTGCTTTTTATTTTCTTTTTGAGTCTTTTTTTTAGAAATTCATTTTTTCTTTTTCTTTTTTTTTGTTTTGTGACCAAAGAATGGGATTCATAAAATCTCTCTTTTTAAAAATTTCTTAAAGCTGATATTATGTATGTGTGCAGATCCAAGTATATGACAGATTTTTGTAAATGGTTTGTTGATGATGAAAACATCTTTATCTTCTATTTAAGCGATAAGGGAATCTATTAAATTTACTTTATCTGTTGTACTATTTATTTCTCATATGTGCTTACTTATTTTTTGTCCACTATATCTAATTTGGAAAATGCCATATTAAAAACTTTCCATATTTATATTTTAATTAATTATATGCAATAGTTATGTCAAGTTTATCCTACATTTTAAAGTAACATTTGCTTCATTTACTTGTCTATTATATTATTTGGTGCAAACAGGTTTATAAGTATTTTCCAGTCTTCATAAATTGTACTTTGTATCATTATATAATATTTCTATTTGTTCTATTTAGTGCTTTTAAATTGTTTATCCTGTTCAGTACTTTTAAATTCTATCTTGTCTATATTAATATTGCCATTCATGCATTTTTATTTCTTTCTTTTGTGTTCATCTGATATATCTTTACCTGTTCCTTTATTTTTGCAAATAACATATAACTGGGTTTTATTTTTATAACCTAAATTAACTGTTTAGCTGAGAGAATTCAGTTCACTTTTATTAATTTAATAATTAATATACTTGATTTTATTCCTATTGTTAAAATTTCCTATTTTATTTTGTTGTTTCTTTTCTTAATTTTTTGTTGATTTGATCAAGAGGCTATTAATTTTCTTTAATTTTTCTTTTTTAATTTGGGAGTTCTGTACTTTTTATTTTATTAATATTTACACTCATCAGTACATAACCCTATTATTCCATGAGGCAAATTATGAAATATTTCTCTCCCAAGACACTTTCTTCTCCTACTTCTCTCCTTGCCCACTTCTTCCAACAATATGAGAACTCTGGGATCCCTTTGCTTCCCTACTCTTCACTCCTGTACCCATCAGAGGAGAACTTGTGAGCATCTTTTTTTCCTTCCACCCTCCCCTGAGTTTTAGACTATTTGAATTTCTGTTGCAATGTGTCTCTTCTTCTTTAAGACTTCTTATTTAGTCCTTATATTGCAATTCTTAGATGATCTATCATTATTTATTTTGATTTGACTCTATGGATACGACAAATTTTGTTGCTCACCACTGTTTTCTCTTCTCTTAGTTTTTCTTCACCCTTGAACACTCTCTGCAGGTTCATTCAGTGTTGTTGTAATCCTAATACTGCCTTAGCATCTCCCTCAGATTGGGTATATGGTGATAACCTGGCTGGATGTGGGACTCTGAGTCTGAAGTCCTCTTAAGAATCCATGAATACTATTTCATTGCCTTCTACCTTTTTGAATGTTCAGTCCAGGGCCAGTCTAATTCTTTTTCCTTTGTAAGCAACTTTCTCTTTCTTTACAGAAGACTTTTCTTTATCTCAGAGCTCAAGATTTATACTAGCGTGTGTGTATGTGTTAATTTTTCTCATCAATTCTACCTGAAACAGCACTTTCAATGTAAAGATTTGGATCTTTATGAAAATCAGGATACGTTTCTTTTTTTTTTTTTTTTTTTGCGGCACGCGGGCCTCTCACTGTTGTGGCCTCTCCCGTTGTGGAGCACAGGCTCCGGACGCGCAGGCTCAGCAGCCATGGCTTACGGGCCCAGCCACTCCGTGGTATGTGGGATCTTCCCGGACCGGGGCATGAACCCGTGTCCCCTGGATCGGCAGGTGGACTCTCAACCACTGCGCCACCAGGGAAGCTCACGTTTCTTTTTTAAAAAATAGTTTCTTTTTTATAATTATTTTTCTCCTCCCATCTTCCTTTTCTTTTTCTGGAACTCCTATTATTTACAGGTTAGATGTTCTGGGTCTTTCCTCCACACTTCTCTCTTTATATTTTTCTAATTCTCCTACTGGATCTTAACATCTACTAATTCTAATCTCAAGATTGATCATCCTTTCCTTCAACTTATCTACTCAATATATTAACTTAAAAATCTTATTTTTCTTAGTTCTATAAGTCTTTTCTAATGCCCTTTTGTACCTCTTCAAATACTCATTATTCTTTTGCTACCCCCAACCTTTCTCTTTTGTTGATAGACTGCTCTGATTGCCTTCTTTATTCTTTGTCTCTCTGGCTGTTAGACCTCTTTGGGTGTCCTTTTATTTTCCTTTGTTCATTGTGGCACATGTGCAACTGCTGGGTACTTTAAGTGGACTGGTCCCATGAGTGTGGGAAGGCACAGGAGTTAACTGTGTGATGAGGGAAGGACAGATAGCTGCAGACAGAGAGAGCAGTATATTCAAAGACTTCGGGAGTAAGCATGGCATATATGAAGAAATAAAAGGCCAGTGTGGCTTAAAAATCAAGGGAGAACAGAGTATGAAAAGAAGCTAGAGAGTAAGGTAATGTTGGGCCAGACTGTGCAGGGCTTTGTAGGCCATCATAGTGAGGGTGGTCTTTTCCTAAAAACATGTAGTATTGCAGTGTTTTATACCAGGGGTTTTAACTGGTATAACCAGGTATGTTTATGTGAATATCTGATTCACATTTTCAGAAGGTAATAAGGATTCCGTGTAGAGAGCAAATTTAAAGTGGTCGTGTGATGCTGCAAGACTAAAGAGATGTTGTAATAATCCAAAAGAGAGATGATAATAACATGATGGTCAATATACAGGAAGTACACTTTTAAGTGGTAAAATGTAAGGAGGTATATGAGAGTGTGGGAGATGTCTAAGGTACCTCCACAGTATCATCATTACACTGATGCTGCATGAAATGGGAACATCAAGTTTGAAATCACCAATTCGGTCATCCATGTCACAGTGCCTTTGAGATACTCAAGTGGAGAAGTCAATAAGCAGTATGAGTCGGGCAGGTCTGGACAGGGGATGTAAATATGTAAGCCATCTGAGTTAGGTGTAAATTGAAACTCTTAGCCATGAATGAGAACACCTTGGAAAAGATAAAGAAGAGAAAAAGATTGTTAATCTTGTACACTGCTAGTATCTAAATTGGATTATCTTTTCTGGAAAGATGATTGGAACGTGTATCATTGTCTTCAAAAATGATTATAACTTTGATTCTGTAACTCTATCTGTAAGAATCTATCCTCAGAAAATAATAGTAGTAAATTAAAGTAGAAAGACAAAGGCTTATGGATAAAAATATTTATTTGAGCATTATTTATGATTGCAAATAAAGTAAATTACTTATCTAATATTAGGAGGAGGTCAAGTAAATAATCATACATTTATATTAATGAATATTATAACATTATAATTTGATGTTTATGCAGATGTAATAGCATAAGTATATGACCATGATACAATAGTAAGTGAAAAGGACACAAACTTGTTAGAGAGAGAGAGAGTGAGAAAGAGAGAGAAACTCAACTGTGGAAAAATGCATAGAACAAAAGAATATAAAGAAATAGGTTTACCTGTAAATAGTAGAAAATGGTTGATTGTATCCATTTTTATACTTTTATCTAGTTTCTAAATTATTCTAAATGGGTATTATTACATCTTGTGTATTATTTTATTATTAAGAAAGGAAATATAAAATTATAGTATTGTCCAGTTGTCAATATGCACTTCACAGGCACTTTACTCTGTTAAATATTAGTTAATGTTCTTTCCTTTTCACAATATTGATGAGCATTTGTGATTTGAATCCAGCGTAATATTTTAGTTTTTTGAGATTATTGCCATAATTTTAAAGTTTTATGAGCCATTTAGATTTGTAAATTAGTTTCAAAAATTGATCTGATTACGAGACAATAGCAAATCCATTCCCCCCAGAACAACTCCCTGTCAGTTGGCACTCAGCGTGTCATACTGAGAACATTTGTTATTTCCTTCCCTTCTTATTGCTCAGCAGTACAGATAACTCTAAATTCTTTAATGTGAGGGTTTTTAAATTGTATAATACATACATATAGGAATTTGCTAATTATTTTAAATGCAATAGATTGTTTTTGTTTTTCTTCAGTGACTGTCAGAGAACTCTTCATTTGGACTGTCATTTGTATCATCATCTGCAGGGATATAATATCATTTTGAATTTGGTTCAAAACTAAAAGCATGATTTTTTTTTGACTCCAGGAATGTATACAAAGACTATCGCTTTCTCGAGCTGGCATGTGATTCACAGGAGGATGTAGACAGCTGGAAGGCATCTCTACTAAGAGCTGGGGTTTATCCAGATAAATCTTTAGTAAGTTGGATATATCTCTTATTTTAAAATTATTAACCATGTTTAAGAAAGCATAATTCTACATACTATATGCTGGAGAAGCTAGTTCTTATTTGACTTAATTAATTTGCCATAGTTTTAACTGCTACTTTGCTTATATATTTTTTTATCCATTAGATTTCTATTATAAGAAGTTTATCAGTATATTTTTAAAGAAAATGCCCAACTTTGCCATAAAACATAATATATGTAACCTCAAAGCAAGAGAGTTTCTTTGTTTAAATTTAAAATTTTATTTTCCTTTATATGCTGTTCTACAGTATACTATTCTATAGTATTCATATAAGCAGTTTATAACATTCTTCATATAGTCTATATCATCAATCATAACACTATTTAGTATTCTTTAAAATGTACTTATTTTTATAAAAACCTACCTCCTTTCATTATGTCTGTAGTACATATATCCAAAATTAAACTCTGGTTAATGTCATTGTGAGTATAAAAGAACAAAAAAAATTACATTGCTATATTAATAAAGATAAGTTATTCCCACTTATCTTTATTAATATACTTCAAGGGTCTTAGAGACACTTCTCTCATTCAAGTTAATAAACAGAAGACCTTCTATTTGTGTTCTTTGGAAAATGTAATATTACACAGACTAGTCTGGATTTAAACTTCAGAATTCCCACCCAACATATGTACACACACCATTAAACAGACTCTGCAGATGAGTGGCTCTCACTGCTTACTTGCTACCCCCGAGACATTGTACTATCCAGGTTCCCCCCAGAAGTTAAGCAATGAGACTGGGCTTTAAGGATTTACTCCAGCTTGACCTTTGTGGTGCTTAGATTGGCTGTAGATTAGTTTATAGGACTGACCATGTATAAGTTGGGTTATTTCTAGGCCCCAAATAGGGATGGAGTCTTCTCAAGGGAAGGTCTGAGATATGAGCACATTGTGGGACAATTGAAGCATCTCGGGGTGGATTTCAGACCTGACCATATCCCTGAGGTTACACTGGAATTTAACAAAGTTCCAAAGTTCCAGGGGTAAAGGATAGAGGATTTGTGCCAAAACATTCTCTTTGTTGCTGTTATTTTAGTTCTCACGTAGACCTCTTAACCCTATCTCAACCTCCACTTGTCTGGTTAACACCTAAAACAGTGAACCCCCATGACACACCCTGTGCCTTCCAAATGAGGTGAAACCAGACTCTTTCCAGGTGATATGCAGTACAGAGGTATCTTCTGTACCACTTCTATTTTTGTTGTTAATTCTAATCATTACTTATTACTCTTTCCTATCCATTTATGGTCGTGTGTTTAATTTCTATATTAAACATTTTATATTTAAAATGCACATATATGTAATGTTTTATTCATTCATTCCACAAAAGCCTGTTGAGCACGTGGTTTTTGCCAGCTACCTTTCCAGGCACTAGTGATGCAGAGGTGAATGGTGAGGTCCTGCCCCACCAAGGAACAGATGTTAAATAATTGAATGGATACAGTATAATTGTAGAGTGTGATTGTTAGGGTGATAAGTTCTATAAAAAATTAAATTAAAGGGACAGATAGTGAGAATGAGGGGCAAGTGAGCTTTATTTTAGTAAGGTGATTAGGGAAGACCCCTTTGAAGAGTTGACATTTGAGTAGGCTCCTGAAAGGAGCAGGGAATAAATAATATGAACATCTGATGGAGAGTGTTCATGGCAGAGGGCTAACAAGTACAAAGCCAGCTCAGTGTCTTAGAAGAGCAGCAAAAAAAGTCAGAGTGCCTAGACACAATGAAGGAGAACAAAAGTAGTTGATGATTTCCAAAAGTGGTCAGTAGCCAGATTATGTAGGCCTTGAAGGAGGCAGCCAGCATTTGAGTTTTATTCTGGGTGAGATGGGAAGCCATTGGAGGGTTTCAAGCCAGTTAGTGACATGATAAGATTTATATTTTTAAAAGATTGTTATGGCTGGATTGTTACGAGAACCAGCACAGCCTATGGGTTAAATCACAGTCATTAGCATCAAACTACATAGACTGAAATTCCTGAGGCTCACATACAAGCTGTGAGATCTTGGGAAGGTTTCCTAGCCCTTTTATCTTTCAAGATTCCCACATCTAAAATGGAGATAACGAGAGTCTGCTACAGTGTGGGTGACAGGATTAAATGAGATAATGCAGGGAAAGCACTGGACAGGTTAAACACAAGTAAGCACTCTATTTTTATTTATAATGATGATGATGATAATAATAATTATTATTTTCATCACAGACTACTTACTTAAGCAAGTAGAAGAGCGTTAAAACATTGTGGATATTTATAATACAGCCCAATGAGATTGTAAATACTTTATGATATTTTTTGTCTTCCAAATACATTTGGTTATATAAAATGTCAGTGTTGTGTGTGTGTGTGTGTGTGTGTGTGTGTGTGTTCCTTCCAAGGAACTGTAATGTTTGTGAAAATGTTTTCTTACATCATAATTTTGTCAACTAAACTTATTTTAAATGCACTACACAAGTTTGCCATTTAAAAAAAAATTATGTAATGCATCTCTTGTGAGCAAAAAACTGTCTTGGAAAAGCAAAATTACCCATCCCTCTGTGAACTCTTTTTATAAATCTGAATTTTCATGTGTCCATAGCTCTACACAAAAGAAGATGCTCAATGAGATATTTGCTATTTATTCTTATTAGGCTGCTCAATTTGAAGCAAATCTAGAGTTGTCCTACACAAACTGTTTTGATTCTTTTCACATCATTTTTATTTGCTTATTAACATACATTTAGTACAGTTGCTTGGAAAATCAAGACAAAGGGGCTTTTTACTACATGCCAAAGACATGACAGGAAATTAAACTTGTCAGTGTGCCATGAGCATCACTTTTCTCAGTTTTCATCATAAACAATATTTGCATTTCTTATGCACCATGTAGTTCTGCAGGTTATATTACACTATTGCTTGACTTTCAGATGTTTAAATGGAAGCTAACTACTGAAAGCAATCTAAGTAGAATGCTTATCTAAACATTGCATTTCGTGAACACTCTTAGGTTTGGGGGAAGCGATACTTTTAGGTAGAGTTATTCCTAATTTAGAAAGATTTGATGAAGAAGTCAGAGTAACCTAATAACAGATGTCTCTTTCTAAGTAAAATTTTAGGACTTCTGGTGTTTTTGTTTTTGTATCAATAAACCATTGAGTCAACAGCAAATCAGTCAATCCCTACCCTAATAATGAAACATTTATGTGTCATACATGGATATGAATCCTGATAAAGTTCTGCTTTCTACATGATACATCTCTATTTTAACTCTACATGAGACATCTCTATTTTAACTGGAAAAAATTCTACATAGGTCATTTTTCTAAATTGTATAAGTTTGGCCTCATTTAGATAAATAGCTATAACCCAAATTTGAATGAATTGACGTTTTGGATAATTTTTTTGTCCAAACTAAGGTTGCATACTTTTTTATAACATGTTTATCCTCATCATATCTTTTTCTATCGTGTCCACGTGGTGGACAGTTTTTATGTCACTCATATCACAGTTTTCTGCTACCTTGTTCCTTCTGTCTCTTAGGTCATTTCTCTTGGAGTTTTCTACAAATTTTTCTTCTTTCTTTCCTTCCCTTCCACCATCTTCTCCCACTTCCTTCCTTCGCTTCATCTATCACTATTATTGTGGACTCTAAAGATTCAAAGATTAAAAAGGAGGCAATTCTTACTTTATAGTAATTCCAAGTCTTGTGGAGAGAGAGATGCAAATAAGTAACCACTCTACGGTGTGATTAAAAAAACTATAGTGGATATCTATATAAAGTACAACAGCCCAACTATATTCCCATGTGCATTTTCTAATTACCTTCATTCCCTTAAACTTTCTGGATCTAATGCTAAATGTAGACTTCTTATCTGAGCATTATATTGTAATAGTATGTGGCCCTAAAATGGAAATGAGGAGTCCTGAATTTTGTTTCCCACTATGCCACTGACTTACTCAGTGAACTTAGACATAACATCTCTGAGCCACAACTCTGGCACTCTACCATCACCTGAGCTTTCTGAGCAGCCAGAATATTTTTTAAATATATTTAAATCTGAATTTGGATTAGGCAGAATTTTATTTTTTATTTCTATTTCCTTTGGCCATTAAATTGAAATTATAGTCAGTATAAAATTGTCAAATAAGTGTGTGGGATTTTACACAGTTTCAAAGTAAAGATGCCTCTAATGGAATTAATTAATAGTTTTCTGGTTTTGTTTTTTACTGATGAGATATTCCCTCAAGGATTTGGAGAAAGTTGAAACAGGAGTGGGGACTGAAACCGAGTCCCCCTGAAACTGAGTTCCTCTGCTAAGTTTATAACTGACCTCTCTACCCAAAACTTTATTCCCTTTCTTGCTCTGCACCATTTCCCCCTCAAGGTTAAGGAGCATCAAAAATGTGTGTGTGTGTGTGTGTGTGTGTATCAATAGCTAGGCAGGTCATAATTTAAAAACTTTTTAAATATTATTTTATGACACATGTACATAAATTTTTCCTCTAAGTGTGAACACAAATAAGTGCAAATTTAATTAAATATCTAAAGAATGTGGTATAACATATGACTGATTTTTCTGACACAGTTTTGTCAGCTCACAGTATGACTTAATTTATATATAAACATGAAGGAATTCCAAATTCTTTGGAACATTCTGTGTGCATTGAAGTTAAGTAGACTTTAAGTCAAATCCACTCGCGTTGGAATCCCGACCCTTCCGTTTATGTGCAGTGTGGCTCAGGCGACTTACTTCACTCTCTAGTTGTTTATTCTTTTTTAAACACAAAATAATAATCTCTTCCTCTGAGTGATTTTATGGGACTAAATGAATACTGTTGCACATCACATCTAGCTCAGTCCCTGCAACTGGATGAAAGCATTCAATGCCATGTAGCCTTTATTATTGTGATTGACTATCATTAATGTGTCCATGAAGGTGTAATTCTCAGTTTAGTAGTTCCCTTTTCTTTGGAAACTATCAGTGAGATCTGGGGAGAATTTCCCCAACTGTTGTCTCAGGATACCAAATGGCTGCCCTGTGGACAGGCTGGCCTCAAAGTCTCAATCAGTTAGTCAGGAGTGAGCCATAGAGGCTGTCAGGGTAAGTGAGAATCCACAAGCCTACCCTTAGCTGCTTGTTGACTGGCTATCCGAAAAAAGCAGCTTGCAAATCTGTGCATGCCCTGAAATAAATTTGGTGCAAATTCAATTTTGCATATTTGTTGTCATATACCTCAGAACTTTCACAAGGGTTTTTTTAGCTATCTACATAGATGGTCCTCCCCTCTAGTATATGATTTAAGAGATGAAAAATGACAGTAGAAAGTGAAGCACCCTGGAACTTCACTATACCTCTGAATTCAGGACTCTCCCAGTCATAATTCATGCTTTTAAGGACTACCTTGGAGGTTGAAACCATCGCATAATTAAATCTTTTGGGGACATCAGAAAGTCCTTTTGGATAGACTCTGCAACTGAACTTTTCTCTGTGGCAAATGACAAATAGGGGAGAAGAGGGATGGACACAGACCCCCATAAATATTTATTAATATGGTGATGACCACTCCCATGCATTTACTCAGCAGTCTTTTGTACAAGACAGAAAATGCCCATGTTAGTCCAGCTGTACATAACTTTATTCTTAGCTTATCCAACAGTGCTTCCCACAGAAATTAGAGCAGCTCCATGACCAATTTTGAAGAGTTTAGTTTTTCTTCAGTGGAGGTACTTTCTAAATATAAATGCTGCCATACAGAGTGGTGGAGGAATTATAGAGAATTTACAGTTCACCAGTCATGACTGTTATGCCTCTCTCAGAATAGACAATTGGGAAATGATTGAAGGAAACAAGAAATCGCAAAGCCACACCACGTCCTCCACTTGTATGTTTCTCATATTTAAGGATTAAGGCCCCCTACTCTGTGACATCACTGTTGCCACTACAAACAGAACCATCTGCCACCGAGCAGGGAAGCCAGTCATTCCCTAATGTGCAAAAATACTTGGTTGAACTCCTGAAACTTATTTGGTAGATCAAAAGCTGCACTGCTGTGGAATGCAATAAACCCCATCTGTTTGAGGTATTTTCAGCAATACTGCACTTCTTTGGAGAACCAAGGTCCCATTATTCTCTAAAAAATATTTTACTCCTGATAAAATTCTCTTTGGGGATCTTTATTGCCTTACTGAACCACTGGCATATTCTTTTACAAAAGACTCTTTTTCCCCCGATTTCATTCATTCTTGTACCGTTATTTATGTTTCACATAAGCCAGTGATGTTAATGGTTATATCATGGCAACTCACAATGTCAAGAAGCTTCTCTACACTATTTTACCAGTGTCTTTAAATTTATGCTTTTATTAAATATGATGGCCTCGATGGTCCTTGAATTAGACATTTCCCCAGTCACCAATTGGCATTGTTTTCCAGAAAATACACTCTACTGTGATGGTTCCCTTACTGCTCTCCAGAAAATTTTTGTATGTATTACTTCCCCGCACACACTTCCTCTCTTAAAACTAAATGCCAGATCTCCAGCTCAACCTGTTACTCCACCCGTGCTCAGGCTCCTCCACAGATGCACACACTTCACTTGCAGCTCTCTTCCACTCTGCATCTCAGCGGAGAGAGAAATTCCTTCTGGGCCCCTTGTGAGAAAAGTTCAGATCTGTTCCCTGTCCATATCCCATCACGTCTCCCTCACAGGATCTGACCTTACGAGGACTCGGGCTGCCCTGGGAGTAATGAATCACTGTTTTATTTTTTTAAGCCATATGTGAGTTAAATTGTTTGATATAAATCATACTCCTGCAGTTCCAGTTTGAAACAGGAGAGCCATTTGCCTGCCGCCTGTGGCTGGCGGCTCTCTGTGTCTCTATCCAGAGTGTCCCTTTTAGAAATGACTACATTTTTGTGACTAACCTTTCCAGACCCATTTTCTTGAATGTGGACCAGTGTTTATTTTGGCTGCATCCCCACTATACAGTTTTCGCTTCCCATGCCAACCCAAGACAAAAGTCATAATTTACAAAGTAAAGGAATGGTACAGATGGAGGTCGTAACTTGGTCTGCTTACCCTGTCTCCCCAGAGCCACCCACTCTTTTCCTCTACTCATTTTTTTCCCTCACCTTCTTTGAAACCAAGGATGCAGTGTTTGTTTAAAAATGCATTGGCTGATGAAATTTTCCACTGCTTGGCACGTTGGAGGAGGGGCTGTCAGGAAAGGGCAAGCTGACATACTAAATACTTTGCCTTTCATGCTAACAGTTCACTTATTACCAATTCAAACCAATGCTTTTTGGCCAGGTTCCCATACTTCAAGTATTTCAAGTAGAAAGAAAGGGGGAAATCTCTGTCATAATTTTCTACTGTTATAAATGTATGATTTCATTTAATATAAGCAGAATCTCTGACTTGTCCATGAGCTTTGGGCTCTGTATGTGTATGAATGGGATGTCAGTGAATAGCTAAGTTATTTGTTTGGATTTTGCTCTAGCATGAAAAACCTCATGATTTTAAAATAAATTTATGTTTAACATATTTCTTTTTTGTTTCTTTTTCCTTGCGGCTACATGCACAGGGGAACAACAAAGTAAGTTCTTTGTCCTACTGCAGCTCCTCTCTCTCCAGCCCCCGCTCCCCTCCCTCATGTGCCTTGGCGAGAGTGTTTCTGTGCACTTTGAAATGACCAATGTCTGTGACAGTGCACAAATGACAGAGGGTGTGCAAATGTCAGAGAAAACAGAGCTTGGACTACCATCATGGCTATTCATTTTTGACCTTTCGGAAGGGAAATATTATGTTCCTCAGGGCTGGTTATTGGACAGTTCAGAGAGGTTGTTATTATAAGGAAAGAGAGCAACACTGAGAGCAAAGATGATGAAGATTTAATAATGAGGACTCTTCTGCAGAAAGGGGAAGACAGTCTGATGAAACTCAGTGCAGCTGAAGTTTTTGACCAAAAATCAAAGCTCTCATGTTAATGTGTAGTTATAAAAACCCCAAACTGGTGTCTTAAATAGCAGGATGGCTGGCTTTGCTGGTGAAACTGAGCTAGATCAGTACTCTGGCTTTGAAGGTGCCTTAAAATGGATGGAGGAGGGTGGGGTCAACATTTGCCTTGGCTTCTGCACCCTTGATGTATTCCAGCTGGATGGAAACAGGAGGGTGTGGGGAATGGAGGGGGAGACTGAAATGTGTATGATAGGTTTGTGAAACCAGGCAACGCACACAAATGGTGGAAATTATTTTAATGTCATTATAATAGGTAAATGAGTAATTTAGTAGTTCATAGGGTGGCTAGATTGTTAAAACTTTAATTCAACTTTTCCAGAAGATTAGAACTACTTCTCACTTATATTAGGTATGTAATAGTAACGTAGTTGGGGAAGATGGTCTTAAGTTTAGCAGGGTGATTTGTTTTTCTTTTTTTTTCTGTGGAGAATTATTAGTGCTTTATCCTACCAGGTGGCCCACTTAAAATAGGCCTTATTGAATACAATAAGAATTGAAAGGATTCTGTTATAAAGGGTCTGCCTGCATATTTAAACCAGCTGGAATTCATCAAAATTGCTATTCATAAGCCATACATATAGAATTCAAAACAAATGTGGGAAATCTTGGAGTTTAATTTGATGGAATGTGCTATTATGGAATAAGGTGATAGAGATGGTTGGTATTGAAAATGTGTCACTTTATAAATTTATATCTTGCTATAATTGCTTATGACCCAAGTAATAATATTTAATAAAGTTAAAAATAATATAAGAAAAGTACAAGATAGACATTTGTGAAGGACCAGAGGGGCAAACTCAGCCCACTAATAGTTTACTTTTTAAAACAGAAGGTAACTTATGAAATCAATTAAAGATTTCTTCTACAAAGTAAAAGCTAATATTTCTAACTAATATACCACTGTTGGAGAAAACATTTGGACAAAATTTTAGTCTTATACCATATAATGTATTTTGATTCTTGAATAGTAAGTATCTCTGATCCTGGTCACTTAGGTTACACTGAGTCGCTGTCTAGAATTTGCATGTGCTGCATCTCTTAATCGTTTAAATAGCCTGAGCTATGTGAGTGCACTAACAGCAAGCCTATACATGCTGAGGATCAGGGAATCAGCTGCTGACATTTTAGGGAGGTGCTAACCCTTAGGCCATTCAAAAAGCATTTATGATTTGCTTCTTTCACTAGTGATTCATTAATGACTTAAAAGCATTTGTAAAATTCCCCAAAGAAAACTCTTCTTCATAATAGGAGTCATCCATTTGTTGTGTCTTGCTTGGCCAAGTTCTTCTGGGTAATAAAATGTTCAGTTTAACAGAATTTACTGATTTTTCAAATAATTATACAATGAGCAATAAAACTCAAACATTCTAAGCTGCTGCTCCCCAAGGCTACCTCTTGGATGATGCAGAAGGCCTTCCAGGGTCTCCTGGCACCTGGAGCCCCCGTCTGCAGTGTAAACACTTGATACAATGCTGTGGGAGATATTTGGGTGCCAGTTAGAGTGTTGGTTGAAGAGTGCCAAATATGCAAGCACTTAACTGTTTTGATTTTTAATTAAAGAGCAGCTGCTTTGGAGGAGCTGATGTTTATTGCCCCTATGCCTTAATTCTTAGTTGCCTATATTATGAATAAGTAATAGTTTGTGAAAAAATAGAAGGCTAATACTTTTAAAATATGATCATTATACTGACCATGGACTCTGGCACAAAAGAGCCTCTTCAAATCACAAGGAGCACATCTGCATGCTATTTTCCTTTAGCTTAGAATTTCAGTATAAATGGAAAACACTGGAATACAAGCTGTGCTGTCTCCAGAGTATAGATCTGGAGTCTTCAAAAGGAGAATATGAGATTCACTTTTCCCTCTCATGCTAGAATGCTTGTCTGAGTTGTCCCCAAGGCAACATACCTGACTTGTTGCCTGCCATATACATGAGCCAGCTATGAAAGGTGACTCATTTCAGACTCACAAAGGCTAATTGTTTATTTAGTGAATGGTATTTCATTATTTATGATAACTAACCAGACACTAAAGAGAATGAAGCCTGCTCAATTAATGTTTCTTTAGATGAGCAGGATGAATGGATTCATCTTCCTACATACATTAAGTATAGTGCACATACACATATATACGTACACACACGTATATTATAAGGTGTATGGAGCAACCCTACTATTCATTTTCTCAATGACAGCTAGATTGATCTGCTTCATCCACCTTTAGATTATGCTTAGAGTGTGGGAGCTAATTCTCTAAACTCCCAGAAAGAAAAAACTTCTACAAGAGACACACAGGTTTATATTATAAATGCATGATGGGGCAAAACACCGAGGGTCACATTCTTCCTTGAACAATTATATGTATTTTATTTGTCCTTAAAAAGCAAATTTTACTTTTGTGAGGAGATCACAGTTGCTCAGGAAAATTTTTCCTTCCAGCCCCATTACTTATTTTTCCTTTCAGCCCATTACTTATTTTTCCTTTGAAAATGTTTTTCTATTGGCATAGTGATATCCTAAGTTGCTTCGGCTAGAGTCTGTCTCCTCCTTATAGGGGTTTCCCTAGACCTTGGATTCCAAGTCAGTGTCTTCCATAGTAAGAGTATAATCTAGGACTCCCTGAATCAGCTTGGGGAATGTGAACAAATATAATACAGTAACAGGGAGGTTTGGGGCTTTTTTTGTTTGTTTGTTTGTTTGGTTGGTTAAACACAAATGTAAATCAGAATGTCATTTTCAGAACTGAGGCCTTCAGGTAAAAAGTAATCTCCATGCTTTGTCCTAGAGAGAAGACATTTAATTTCCTTCTTTAATTTGATGCCCTTGCTTGGCCAGCATATCTAGAAATTTAATAAACATTTAGTGTTATGTTTTTGTTAAAGACTTTGAGTTTCAGTTAAGTATCTTTGATATATTAGGCAAATTGAAGGTAGAAAAAACCCTTAAAATATAAAGAATAAAATACTATAATAACAACTCTCAAATTTCTTAATGATGTTGGTACAGAAACACTGATGAAAAGATGAAACTGATGAAAACTGAAAAGAACCCTAGGTTCAGAAATGAATACTTCAAAAAATTTTAAGTTATACAGAAATGCTACATTTACTCTCTTATGAATATTTTATTACATTTAAAAGAGAAATTTACTATCAACTTACTTAATTTCAGTCTAAAAACTTTAGTTTTAAAAACTAAAGGATTCTTGTATGCCCCCCAGCAAAAATATGAGGTTGACTGCCTTGATTGGAGAAAAGGAGCATTTGAAAAGGAGAAATAGAACTGAAACATGCTAAAACATGTTAAAAACATGCCATGTTAAAAATAACTAAGTTTTTACTAAGTTCTAGTTAGGTTAAATGCAGTAATTTATAGAGAGTTGAGGGCTTTGATATTTAAGGAAAGAAAATCTGATTTGAACACCTGTTTTAACAACATTTAAAAAACACTTTGTCTAGTAATTTTCTAACACATTCAGCAAGACAAGTGTACATTGTCAGTCTCCATTAGTGGGAAAAATAGTTATTACCTAAAGTACTGATTTGGTAATCCATTGGATTCTGGCCATCATTTGCAAAGACAGAGTGTGCCAAATCGAATGTCACCAAAATATATTACACAGAAGAACACAGTTGTTAAATCCATGTTAATTTGTTTTGCCTCTTATGCCAGATCTTTAACTCCTAAATTGGTCATATGTGAGAGAGTATAAGTAGGCACTGAAAATCCATCATCAAACCTGGAAATGTCTTATTGGTGTTGTGTGCTAAAATCTCAGTAGATGAAGGAGAAGACAGTACAGTGTCAGTTGGTATAACATCTTACGGAAAAAACCCGAACGAACTTTTTGGCCAACCCAATATATTTCCTCTCTAGTATTTAAAATGACTGAAAGAACATTGTATGTAGTTTAGGTATAGTCAACTCCATTAGGGTTATTTATTTTCTTTGAATAATGTACATTCTTTCCTTGATTTTCCTAAAGAAGTTTAGTGAATGTATTTCCCTGGGATTTAAGGAGAGCCCATCTGGTTCCCTTAATTTATGCATAAACTAATAAGAATACCATTAAAGTTAAAAGAAAGGATGAAAACTCACTGGCCTCAAAGTATTATTTTAGTTCTATGTGCATATAAAACTGAATTGTCTGTTTCAATCACTGCAACACCAATAAACCTTTGGTTCTTTTTTGGCAAACCAGTCTTAAAAGATCGTTGCTAATGAATGCTTAGTTTTTGAATCTCCAACTTTAATTTTAAACAGTTGGAAAAAAGGATAGTTCAATTGAAGGCAAAAAGCTTTGGTAAATGAGGTGGAATCTATATTGTGTTCCCAAATTTATGAATCTTGCCAAATAGACTCTATAAGGAAGCAAGAATTGATCTGCTGTTTAGAAAGCTCACAGTGGGTGAAAGGACAGGGACCTCTGAAGGATGTTTGGGGCTTGTTTTATATTTTTATTTTCCCTATTGTATCTAAAAAGAAGTGACTTCTCTCTAGTTAATGAGAAATAAGAGAATAATGATGTCTTAAGTCGTAGCTTTTTTGATGTATTTTTTCTCACAAAATTTTAGACATCTTTTTGTATGCCCTATGATATTTTTCAAAGGAATTGGTTTAACACTGCCCCAAAATAAAAGGAATTTTTTATGATTCTGTTTTGAAAACATGTTGTCATCAAGTATGATTTTAGAAGTTTCATTGTGATAAGTTTTATTTTGAAATTTAAGCCCTCACAGAAGCATTTTTAATAAAAAAGTAGAAATTTATTTCTTTTGTTAATTTATAATAATGTGGTTATCACACTGTACAGTGAAATCATACAGAATCACTGTAGTTATGAGAGTTTAAAATCCCTCTCCTTATCTTTACCAGATCAGCTGGGCAAAAAACAAAATGAAAAGAAAAATGTGATTGGTATAAGAAAAAAGGTGGATTCAAAAGATATGTATGTGTATATTTAAAATATATATAAATATTGAATATCTAATAAGCTTTAGAAAACTAGAGACACATAGCAAACTTTATTTTTTTAATTTTTTAAAATAAATTTATTTATTTGTTTTTGTCTGCCTTGGGTCTTCGTTGCTGTGTGCCGGCTTTCTCTAGTTGCGGTGAGTGGGGGCTACTCTTCATTGCGGTGCACAGGCTTCTCATTGCGGTGGCTTCTCTTGTTGTGGATCACGGGCTCTAGGCACGCAGGCTTCAGTAGCTGTGGCTCGCAGGCTCAGCAGTTGTGGCTCACAGGCTCTAGAGCGCAGGGTCAGTAGCTGTGGCACACAGGCTTAGTTGCTCTGTGGCATGTGGCATTTTCCCGGACCAGGGCTCGAACCCGTGTCCCCTGCATTGGCAGGCAGATTCTTAACCACTGCACCACCAGGGAAGCCCTACATAGCAAACTTTAAATGTGAAAACCTATCTACTTAGAAATGAAAAAATACACTCCAAGAATGGATCCAAATGGAAATCAATGCTTAATTTACAGACTATTTGAAATATAATAACAATGAAAATACTATACAGGAAATATTATAAAATATACCCAGTGTTATTCACAGAGAAAAATTAATAACTTTAAATAGAATTCTTATTTTAATAGAAGTAAATAAATTTAAAAGGTCAGAAGGGGGCTTCACTGGTGGCGCAGTGGTTGACAGTCCGCCTGCCGATGCAGGGGACACGGGTTCGTGCCCCGGTCCGGGAAGATCCCACATGCCACGGAGCGGCTGGGCCCATGAGCCATGGCCACTGAGCCTGTGCATCTGGAGCCTGTGCTCCTCAACGGGAGAGGCCACAGCAGTGAGAGGCCCACGTACCACAAAAAAAAAAAAAAAAAAAAAAAAAAAAAAAAAAAAAAGGTCAGAAGGAGAGAAAAAAACTAAGGAAAGAAAGAAATTAATGATTAAAGTAAAAATTAATGAATTAGAAAATAGGGGAAAAATGCAAGCTTAAACTACATGCAAATTTAAAGCTTTTGTATGGGACAAAAGATAGTAAACAGTTAAAAGGCAAATGACAAATTCATAAAATATTTGCAGTATGTATGACATACAAAGGATTAAATGTTATCAAAATAGAATTGTTTCTATTCAGTTCATTTAAAACATAACAAAAACCAGCCAATCAATAGACATAATCATTTAAGACCAAAAAACAGAAAGTAAAAAGACTGATAACTAGATGAGAAAAAGTTTCAATTTCACTAGCAACCAGGAATTGTAAATTAAAATAGCTGTCCAGATACCCTTTTTAAAAAAAAATATTTATTTATTTATTTATTTTTGGCTGCATTGGGTCTTCGTTGCGGTGCGCTGGCTTCTCATTGCAGTGGCTTCTCTTGTTGCGGAACACAGGTTCTAGGCGTGCGGGCTTCAGTAGTTGTGGCACGTGGGCTCAGTAGTTCTGGCTCACAGGCTCTAGAGCTTAGGCTCAGTAGATGTGGCACACAGGCTTAGTTGCTCCTTGGCATGTGGGGTCTTCCTGGACCAGGGCTTGAACCTGTGTCCCCTGCATTGGCAGGTGGATTCTTAACCACTGCACCACAAGGGAAGCCCCAAACATCATTTTTGAGCTTCAGATCATGAGAAATGTGAAAGAATGGTCATGATAGGTGGTAACGAGGAAGCTGTCCTTCTTATGTACTGCTACATGTGGCAGAGCATACACACAGCCTTCCTGGAGGGTGACCAGTTTGGTGACGTGCATCAAATGCCTTGGTTATGTGCCAACCTTTTGGCCAAGCCATTCCACTTCAAAAATTTATTTTTATCAATTAATTTGATAGTTGTGCAAAGGTATTTGTTCAAAAATTATTTGGAAACATTTTTCATAACTACCAATGTTTAAAAACTGTATCAATATCCATCATAGATAACTGGTTAAGTAGAGTGTGGTACATCAATGAAATGCTATGAAACAATTTTTGTGTGTGTGTGTGTGTGTTACGCGGACCTCTCACTGTTGTGGCCTCTCCCGTTGCGGAGCACAGGCTCCGGACGCGCAGGCCAAGCGGCCATGGCTCACGGGCCCAGCCGCTCCGCGGCATGTGGGATCTTCCCAGACCGGGGCATGAACGCATGTCCCCTGCATCGGCAGGCGGACTCTCAACCACTGCGCCACCAGGGAAGCCCAAAGCAAATTTTTAAAAATAAAGATATATATTTTATATATGTATATAAAGATATAAATATATCAATTGCAATGGAAATTTTCATGATAAGTTAACTGAAAAAAATCACCATGGATAACATAATCCCATTTTTGCTTTAAAATTTTGTAGAAGATGATATTTATATGTGTATATATATTTACACACAGAAATCCTGAGAAGATACACACCAAAATGTTAATTGTATGGGCAATTTTAAATTTTGTTCCCATGTCATTTTCTCATTTTGTTAACAACTGTCTTTTGTGCAATTTTCAAAAAAGATTTAAAAACAGGAAAAATGAAAAAGAGGAAGATATTTAAATGCAGGATGGTGAGAAAGAAACAAATATAAAATGATGAAAATAGTATTCAGAAGGAGAGATATATTACATAAATGGATTAAACTTTACAGGAAAGTAAAAGATAATATAAGTAAATAGTGGAAATTAATCATCTGAGACTACAAACTTGGCATAATTATATAATCTTGTTTATTATTAATTTTTTAATTCATACACAGATTTTGTCAACTCCTTTCCCTTTACCCTGCCTGTGCAAATATGTTGTTTTCCTCACTGAATTAACATATTGTTGAAGGACCTTGTTATGAGTCTCTGAACGCCCACATTACCCCCCCGCCGCCGTTGCCTGTGAGACTCAAATAGTGTCATTGTTTCAAATGCTCAAATTCATAGTATCCAGCCTCCCCATCTTCCTGGACCAATCATTCTTCCTGAAGTTGCAGTTTTGTAACTGTCAGCACTATCGCCCTCTATGACTGAGTTGTGCATAATGTACAAATAATATATATTATCTAAGGATTATCAGTCATTCCGTGGCCTAATATCTGGCCCTTGATCTTCTGCTATTTAAAAAAAATCTAATTGAGATTTAAAGATGAAAACATATAATATTAGGCTAATGAAAAGAATTCTGTAAAGCTTAAATTTAAAAGTTGATTCATTTGCCTTGAATCCATTCATTTATGTAACAAAATGTATAATCTGAAAATTGAAAAACAGATGACAATTGAAGTACTAGGATTAGCATTAGAGTCCCTACTAAGAAATACTCCCCTTGAGGGGAAAAATCATCCTTTTGGTTTCAGAGAGTTATATTGACCTTTGAATATTTACTCTGTGTTGCTAGCTCCCTACCAGACACCTCCAGTTTGAACAAGAACCGAAAGGTTTAGAGGTATAAAGTATCTGGTCCCTCTGTACCATATTTAAGCACAAAGAGACTAAGGCTGATGGTAATAAAAGAAAGTGACTTAATCTGACTCTAAAAAATAAACAGGGTAAAAAAAAAAGTTAAAATTGGAGAAAACATTTGCAACACATATGGAAGGTAAAGAATTAATATCTTTGCCAAAATTAAAGAGTTCTAAGAAATCAATAAGAAAAAACAGTGATAAAGATGAAAGAGATAATTGGTGTTTAGAGGGAAAATGGGGAGGCTGCTGAGTCAGTGCAGAGGAGAGATGATGATGGCTTGGGTTAGGGTCACAGTAGTGGCAATAGTGAGAAGTAGTTGGAGTCAGGATATATTTTGGTAGTAGAGCCACACCTTTAAGATTTACTGATGGATTGGATTTGGAAAGTGAGAGAAAGAGTAAAATAAAAAAAGATTATTGGATCTTGGATGATGGGTGTGTGTTAGTGCCATTTAATAAAATGAGTAAAATGGGGAAAGGAGAAAATGGAGTGGGTCGTTTCGTTCTGACCATGTTAAATTTGGGATCCTAGTACACATCGGTGGTTAGTCAGGATAGGTTAAGTTATACTGCTGCAACAAACACTCCACAAAATCTGGTGGCTGCAAACTACAAAATTTATTTCTTGCTCATGCTGCATGTGCATCTCAAGCTGCCTGGGACTCTGTTCCTTGTTATTCCCACTTCAGGACTCAAGCTGATAGGATTATTACTGATCACCATGGCAGAGGAAATGAGTGGAGAGTCATACACTGACTGTTAATGCTTCTATCTGAATGTGACATGTAATTTCTGTACCCTTTTCATTGTCCAAAGCAAGCCACATGGCCACACCTAAATTCAAATGGACAGGAAGTACCATCTTACCAGGTATCTTGGAGGGGAGAATCAAATATTTGAATGTCTATTTAAACATCCCAATGGAGATGTCTTCTAGGCAGTTAAATATATAAATCTAAGCTCAGAGGAGAGGCCTTTAGACAGAGATTTAGGAGTTGTTAGATATTTAAAATCTTGGCACCTAAGGAGAAAGAAGCAAAGTATAGAAGCAAAAAGAAGAGAGCTGAGGACAGAATTATCTATTCTTAGAAAGATAACAGAAGAGGAGAAATCAGTAAAGGAGACTGGGAAAGAACAGATGTGTGTGTGTGTGTGTGTGTGTGTGTGTGTACGTACGTACGTAGACATACACGTTTCTGTATGTGTTTATAAGAGCATAGAGAAAGATGTAGGAAATGGGTTTGGAGAAAAGTTAGGAATTATTTTTAACTTCTTTAGACATCCATATGTTAACTTGTTACAACATTCATGTATTATCTTTATAAACTTAGAAATACAATAAGATAAGAAAAAATTTATACAGAAAGTATATGGGGGAAGTTGGGGAGAGAGCAGTAACTTTTAGGTAGACTGAGCAAGTGAGTATAAGGCAATTTGTAGGAAGCTAGAAGAAGGCCAGGTGAGCGTATGCCTGAACCCAGTTGGTAATGATAATTACTACATGGAAGCCATATACTTGCATATTAAAAATTAAGCATTCTGAAAAAAAAATTAAGCATTCTGAATGGATGGAGCAGGTAGGCAAGTATCCCAGAACAAAACCTAAAATAAGTCACTCAGGACTCTAGTTTTTAAGAAATGATAAAGAGGACTAACATATTTTAACTTAAAACTATGTTATTTTTCTAGAGCATTTGCATTTTGTTTGCCTCAACTTGCTACATGCTATTTTAGTCCAGAATTAGGAATGCATTTCCCTTAATTATTGGGATAAGCAGAATCCAGTAAAAGTTCTAAAATGAAAACAGAATAGTATTTAAATAAGAATTTAGAAGATATATTCAATTATATGCCAACTAATTGAATCAGCCCTAAAATAGAAAAGGCTAGTGTTATTTGGGGATATAACGCAAAATGGAACACTAAAGACCACCTTTACATAACGACAACACACATTCTTCAGCAAAAATTATTATTACTGACCAAGTTTTAATTGAAGAAAGTTCTAATTTGGACATTTTCATTTTCCTCTTTGAAGTAATTAGCCATTAGTCTCAAATTTTCTATTTTGCGTCACATGGCTTCAAAGGAAGAATTAGTGACACTTCAAGGAATTGGGCAAAAAAAATGACAGTTTGATACAAAGAGCAAAATAGAGCTTTAAAAAAAGGATCAGCTTGTTGAAATTTTTCTATCACTGCAGTTATTCCCTCAAGTAAGAAATTGGAAAAAAGTACTCTTTCCACTTAGATCAGTCGTTCTCAACTAAGGGTGATTTTGCTCCCCGGGGACATTTGACAATGTCTGGAGACATTTTTGATTGTTGGACTGGGGAGATACTTCTGAAATCTAGTGGGTGGAAGCCAATATCCTATTATTTACAGGATAGCCTCCTCAATAAAGAATTATTTAGTCATACGTGTCAATTGTGTTGAAGTTGATAAACCCTGACCTAGCTTGAAATAAGTATGCAAGGACCTCTCATACCCAATTTAGCCTATGAAGATTTGGACCTATAACCGTCATTAACTGAGTCAAATTCACCTAAAATTGGTTGAAGGACTGGAATCTGTTCAGACTACAAACTCTGGTTTATAAGCACTTTACACTTCCCATTATGCTTCAGCAGTATCTGCTTCATATGAAAAATATTCCTTACCCTTTGATTTGATAGGTGGCCTTAGAAAGTATGACAATAACTGAAAAGATTTTCTAACTTAAGCTTGTATACCTAGACAAGTGGTATGAGGTCAAGGACTGTGAGTGTTACAAAGAATTGCCTTCACCAGCACTTTTTTGTGAACATGTGTCTTTCATTAAATAAAAAAAGCCCGGGACTTCCCCAGGCTCAGTGGTTAAGAGTCTGCCTGCCAATGCAGGGGACACGGGTTCGAGCCCTGGTCCGGGAAGATCCCACATGCCGCGGAGCAACTAAGCCTGTGCGCCACAACTACTGAGCCTGCGCTCTAGGGCCCGTGTGCCACAACTACTGAAGCCCGTACTCCTAGAATTCGTGCTCCACAACAAGAGAAGCTACCACAATAAGAAGCCCGCACACTGCAATGAAGCGTAGCCCCCTGCTCACTGCAACTAGAGAAAGCCCACGTGCAGCAATGAAGACCCAAAACAGCCAATAAATAAATGAATAAAATTTAAAAAACAAACAAAAAGGAAAGCCCAATTTTTATAAATTTGGGTAACTTTTATGTGCTACCACTAAAAGCCTATTTCAAAATTGGAATTCCATGAAAACAGAAAAAAAGTCAAAATCTTTCTATATTTGAGCATTAGAATGAGACATAAAAAGAGACTCAGTAAAGTATGGTTAAAATCTGAGTCTTTATCAAGAAAAACGTTTCTAATGTTCTAACCTAAGCTTATTCTTCCCTTTCCATGTGGTCCAACAATCCAACTCATGGATTGTAAGCAGAAGCTTTTTTGGGGTAAGGTATGGAATGTATTGTCTGCCAATAAAGATTTTTTTAAGTCACTTTAAGATGGCGACATCCAGACCCAAAGATAAAGCCAGTCATATAAATTTGCTCAGCCCATATAAAGGTAGAGTTTGTCAAGCATTGAAGCATAACTTTGATACTTTGATTTTCTTAAAATGTGACAAAATTACTGAAGTCAGTTATAGAAGCCAAGTTTTATGAAGGCTATTAACAATTTTACATTTCCAATTCATGTGAAGTGCTGAGAGGGTTATAGTTATAATGAATTACAGAGGGACAGAAGTATAAAGATTATAGTATTATGGATTTGTAGAATACAAATGTCACATCAGAGAGTGGCAGACATCTAAATTTCAGCTTGGGGACTTCCCTGGCGGTCCAGTGGTTAAGACTACATGCTTCCAATGCAGGGGGGCAGGTTCGATCCCTGGTCGGGGAACTAAGATCCCACATGCCTTGTGACATGACCAAAAAGTAAAATTAATTAATTAATTTCAGCTTGGATTCTATAAAATGACATAATGACATGGTGGTTGTGGTCCAGGAATAGTTCTTTTTTTGCAGGCCCAGCGGCCATGGCTCACGGGCCCAGCCGCTCCGCGGCATATGGGATCCTCCCAGACCGGGGCACGAACCCGTATCCCCTGCATCGGCAGGCGGACTCTCAACCACTGCGCCACCAGGGAGGCCCACCAGGAATAGTTCTTTAACAAAGACAGTGTATTACAACTGCTTACTAAATAGAAAGGCCTCCCAAATCGTGAAAAAGCAGTATTTAAATTTTAAGTACTAGACAGGGAACATTAGGCAGAAATTTGGCAGAACAGCATTTTGTATATTGGTTGATTTGTGTGATATTCTTCTGTGTTACATTTATTGGTTTATTATTTGCTTATTGTCTGTCTTCTTAACTGTACTTCAGACTCTATGAAGACAAGATCCCCTCTGTGGTTCTGTTAACTTATTATATCCCTAGAACTTGGGACATAATAGGTAGTGAGTAAATATTTGTGCAATGATTCAATGAATGGACATAAATGATGGAAAAAAGAAGTCACACACTGTGACCTTAGACATAGAGTTTTGAGGGAAGAAGTAGGTGAAAGTGCAAAGGAGGGAAATCAGGGAAAAAGTAAGAATAGATAAGAAAAGGTAGTGACACAGACAGAAGTAGCTTCCAGAACTTCTAGCCATTAGCTTGGTCACCATGATTCATTTACCTGAAATTACTCCCATGTACATTAACATTTTTACTTTGCCAGACTATTTACACACCTCATTCTTCAGGGCTAGGCATAATAAAATGCTAATGAAATAAATTACTAGCGTTTTTTTACCAGTATGTATAAGTTAATTGTGTTGTATTCCCAACTCTATCAACATATTTTGTACCCTGAGAAAGAGAACTTTTTATGTCTTAATTTTTCTCAAAATGGGGATAATAGCATTACTATAAAAAGGAAAATCCTCAGAATTCTTTCATTTCTTCATCCTTTCTTTCTGTACTCCCAGGTCAGAGGATGTTCCTCTTCTTTGACAAGGCCATCTCTTCAGCATATATTTGGGGCTTTGCTTTATCAGTTATTTCCATGTCTTGGATTTTTTATTCTCTCTCCTACTGGCTTTTTCTTCGATAGATAGATAGATAGATAGATAGATAGATAGATAGATAATCTCTATCTATGTCTTTGTCTATAGATATATAGACTTTTCTTTCTTCTACCTGGTTCCCCATTCAAAAACTGTATTTCTCTCTTTCCCTTCGCCACTAGATGTCTTTAAATTAGCTCATTTAATCCTCACAACAGTCCTGTAAGGCAGTGCTTCTCAGCTGGGGGCATTTGGCAATGTCTAGAGACATTTGTGACTGTCACAGCTGGGTTGGGGGGTGCTACTGGCATCTAGTGGGTAGAGGCCAGGGATGCTACTAAACATCTTATAAGGCACAGGACAGCCCTCTACAACAAAGAATTATCCTGCTTAAAATGTCAGTAGTACTGCTGTTGAGAATCCCTGCTGTAAAGTAAACACTATCTTCTCCATTCTAGAGATGAAGAACATGAGGCTTAGTAAAGTTTGCAAACTAGCCAAAGATCACATATCTAATAAGTGAAGGAGTCAGGATTTAATTCAAAACCAGTTTTGAATTTAGAGTTCATGAACTTTCTGATGTACATACTCAATTTCAATATAATTTTTATTATTGTATGTAAATTTAGAGTAAACATCTTAGTGCATGATTCCTCTTATTCATTTCTGATTATTTCCTTAGGGTAGACTTGTAGAAGTGGAACTGGTATCAAGGAGAATGAATAATTACAGAGTTTTTGATTACTTTCCTCAAAGCTAGAGTGATTCACATTCCTAACATCTCACCTAACCGTAACCTACAATTAGTATTACAATTTTCTTTTACCTTCATTTTTAATCCTTGCCAATTTGATCATCTGCCTTTCACTTAAAAAAAAAAAATCCCTTCTTCTCAAATAGTTTCCTTTAACTGCAAACGTACTGACCCTCCTGATTAGGGCAACAAAGAAGTGCAGAGTTTTGAAGCTCCAGTGTGAGCTGAAATCCCAGCTCTGCCACTTAATAGTGGGGTGACCTTGTGCAAGCTACTCAGAGCCTCTCTCTTCATTTGTTAAGTGGAGCTTGATGACAATCTCTACCTCACAACGACCAAGTGAGCTAATAATACTTGTGATGTATGCAGAACAGTGCCAGGAATAAAGTCAATTCTCAAAAGGTGTTGGCTGTCTTCAATATTGTTTTTTGTACTCACATGGTTTTTTAAGCATTTTTTTTAACTTAGAATTTTTTTATTGCAATATAATTGAAATGTAACAGTTATTAGTTTCAGGTTTACAACATAGTGATTCAATATATGTATGTATTGTGAAATGAGGTCACAATAAATCTAGTTAACATCCATCACCACAGTTACACTTTTTTTTTCTAGTGATAAGAACTTTTAAGATCTACTTTCTTACTTTCAAATATACAATACAGTATTAATTATAGTCACCGTGCTGTAGATCACATTCCCAGGACTTATTTATTTTATAACTGGAAGTTTGTACTTTTTGACCCCCTTCACCCATTTTGCCCACCTCACCCCCTATTGTTAAAGTGCTATGGTTCTGGACCCAGTAGTTGCGCTGACTCCCAATACCATCCTCTTTCTCCAAATATCATCCCTTTTCCAAGCTTACTATTTACCAAAGGCTTACTATTGCTAACGCCCTGAAAAGCATCAATTGGGCTACTATTGCTGATCTACTGCTTGGCTTTTACCTTCAGAATTTGTTCATAGCCTAATCTTTGCTCCAGGGTATCTCATAGGCCCGACTATAAACCATCTCTGTCTAGGTATTACAGATTATCCTACTCAGTAGTTCTCTGCTTTTATGTATTCTTACATGAAAGTTCTATATATTGAATAGCAGCATTTCCCAAAGTATGCTCAGCCTATTTAAAGGAGAAGGAAGTGTTTTGATGATCAAAAATGCTTTGGTTACATTGTATTCTTTGTCTCTCTTCCGGTGAGACACAGAGTATATTAGCATTTTTTTTAAATTTGAGAGTCCTGGAATAAAGAAACATGTAAATGTGTTTCACTGCAATTCTTGAATTTATCAAATACCACCCCCCCCCCCCCCCCCCATTTTTTAAAACAACACGGCATCATTTTGTTTGCTGGGGAATGCTGTTGCAGAATAGGCTGCAGTACTAGGAGCGGCCTCTGACTCAGGGTTTCTCAGCATGGTCCATCTGGCCTGCACCAGGCACACCCAAGTTTCTTATTAAAAATGCAAACTCCTGGGCCACTCCCAAGTCTTCTGAATTTGAATATTTGAGGATGTCACCTGGGAATATGCATTTTAAATAAGCTGCCAGGGTAATTTTATAGCATCTAAAGTTTTAGAATTACTACTGTAGGTACTAACAGCAGCCATAGTGCAAGGTGCAAACACTATTAATATTTCCCTTCTGTCACATCGAGGAAGATTTTTACACTCATAGCCTTTGATTTTACTGTGAGGTATATTGATGTAATGTTAAGAATCAGATGCCCTAAGCCCAGGTTTACCAGAAATTCAGCTTTCTCATCACACCCCATCCCAAGTCCCTGTCAGCTGTGAGCAATAGCAAATCAGTTTGCCAGTAGCTAGAGAGGCCGTGAACGGATTCTGTTCACAGCTCTGACACTGGTGGTGAGGAATTATTACTTTTCCTCGTTGAAAATGACCGTTGGCAGTCCCCAGACTGGAAGGAAGATCTAGAGAGACCCAATACATTTCTTCATGGCGCAGGATCAGAGCCGCCACCGGGTGTGCCTGAGAGCTCAAACTAGCTCACTCTTTTCTGTATATTTGTTTGTTCAGGGAAGTCATTACCATATCTCTTTGTACTTCTGTGCTAAGAAGCTCTGAAAATTTCCAGGGAGTTTTCCAGATGAGCCAAAGTGTATAACTAGTACTTCATTTTGGTTTTAAGTCCAGAGTGCAAGTGGATCTGAACTTGACACACATAAACAGCAGAAAGTTTATTTGTACAGGTTTATAGTTTTCATTTTTTCTTTCTTTTACCTTTTGCTTATTAGAACTGTTCTGCTAAATAATATTAACTTGTTAAAAGGTATGTCCACATTTTCCCTCTTTGGTGATTTCCACACTTTGTACCCTGCCAAGTTTGCCCATGATGTTCATTGACACTTGTTTTTCTAAATAGAAAATAAAGTTTGATTGATTTCAAAGGAGAGTTGAGAATAACCTCTGGTTGTGAAATATTTTGGTCGTTAAGTTGTTCCTTTTCAATGTGTAAAAGACTAGTCCATTCTTGGTATCACTTTGGAGTCTACCTTTAACTAAATTTCCTTCCTGACTTCTGACAGTATTGAAAGTTTGCATTTGCTGCCCTTGTAAGACAAGGACAGGGTGATGCTATTCTTGAAAATGTTAACTCAAGCTGTATTATCTATTTCCATCTATGTTTCCACCAATCTGTTTCTAAACATTTGCAGTGGCTTATATTGCCTTAGAACTTCACCTCTGTCAATCACTCTTGCCCTTGACCTGTTGTTAGCATTAGATTGTCATCTGCTGAGAAATGGATGGTGCCCTGGCCTGGCAGGTTATCTGCTCCATCAAAGTACTGCAGTCTGAAGTAGTCTTTGCATGCTATGCTTAGGGGTCAAAGCACCCAGAGGTACAGCAAACACTTGGTGTTCAGCCATATTTCAAGGCAATAGCTTCCTGAATCTTCCCCCTAACTTTAGGGAGCCAGTGTACTTGCCTAGACTTCCCCAGGTAACTTCCTAGTCTCCGATAGGTGAGGGCAACCTGAGAGCGAGCCTTCTTTTATACATCATTCCTGCTTGTCCTGTCTGTTGTAGTTTGATGTGATTTATTGCTTCTCTCATTTCACATCAGTTCAGTTCACTAAACCTTTATCGAGCACTTGCCAGGTGTCAAGAATACAAAAATTACTAGGTCCATGAGTTCTCTCCTTAAGGAGCTCACTATCTGACAGAAACTTACAATAGAGGGTGATAAAAGCTATATTCAGGGTTCAGTGGCTCCTAAGGAGTGCCCAGTAATCTTTGGGATGGGAGGGGAAGGCATCCTAGTGGGCAACACCTAACTGTTGAGGTCAGGCATGGCGGGACTGATGCCCTCACAGCAGGCAGGGGATCAAGTCACTGATGATAGTGTACTTCATCCTGTGCCATGGAGAAGCTATGAAAGGTCAGAGTGATGTTTTAGACTGTTTAGTCTAGCAGCAGTGTGAAGGATAAATTTAATGGGAGCCAGGAGACCCGTCAGGAGATTCTCATAGTAGTCAAGGAGAGAGGATGTGAGGGCCTGAACCAAGAAGAGTTTTAAGGAATAGATGATGATGTAAATGAAAAATATGCCCCTTCCAAATCTTTGGGGTTAGATTTATTCTGGGAATTTAGTATGTCATCAGAATCAGATCTAGGTTGACACATCTCCTTATATTATAAGTTGTGGGTTGACAGCCTCCTCTTCTCAGAGGAGGCACCACTCTGTCTCCATTGCTGGTCCCAACTTCTGTTTGTTTGTTCCCATCTCACATACAGGTCCCCTACGCAACTCCCACTGGGCTTCTCTGCAGCTATGACCATTAAGGCTTATGCTGACCGCTCTTAGGAGCTTTTCCTAATTACAGTCTCTGACAAACATTGAGCACTTGGCACGAGTTTTACCATCTGTATGACAAAAAGTGAAAAATAAATTAGAATATATAGTATTAACCATTTCTCATTGTTGGGCGGGTAGGGTTTCCTCTCACTCCATCAATGCATTGCAACATTTCTCTAGTTAAAAATAAAAGTAAGCATGTTGTAGAAGTTGTGATCTATTACAGTCTTGTTCTGTGCTTCATTTGTTGCCTCTCAGTAATCTGTGAAGCTGTTTGGTTTTTTCCTGATATGAGCCAATTCCTTTGTTCTTTTCCGTTTACATTTCTTCTTCTTTGTTTCCCCTTTTCCTCTTTTGAGATCCCGAGAGAGTGGTTTCAAAGGAAATTCTTTAAGAGACCTGCAAAATGTATTTTCTACATTGAGTTAAAAAACTCCATAGCAATAAATTTGGTTTAATGTGGTCAGTTTTATCACAGATCAGGCCTGCCCAAGGCAAGGGAGCTCAGCCAGTAATTTGGGAAGCCTTTGAAGCCACATGCACATGTATACATTAACCTCCGAAACTAACCATAATTTTAATTAACATAAAATAATCTAAAGACATGCTGATTAGACACCATGTGGCTTGAACAAAGCATTCTGGGCAGGGGGTTGGGGAATAGAGAACTTTGACCATTCCTATCCCCAACAGACAGGGTTTTCTTTAATCATTTAGAAACACATTTTATTTTGTTCAACCTTGTTTTTTTCCTTGCACAATGTTCTTAGAGACCAAAAACAACAAAATTCCAAAAGCTTTTGCTAATTAAAAAGAGAGGAACTGAAACTGTTATAGATTATGTCAGTTAAACCCCACATTAGAAAAGAAAAAAGTAGAACTCCAGATCTCTTTTAAAGCACATGATTTACACCATATTCCAGGAAATTGAAGCAGGCCGAGAATTTTTCATTCATTTCTCTTGTGTGTCATGTGGGCCACACTTCGAGCTTTTGGTTCTCCTAGGGACAAAGCAGGAAGAATTAACTCGAGCCAGTGCTGCTTTTTATGATATGTGGTTTTGAGTTTCAGAGCAGTGGAGTGCAGTGTGAATCATGGAAGCAACCAACTGAAAAATCCTCAACCCTATAACAAAAAGCAGATTTTTTCCCACATTTCTTCCAAGTTTTTATTTCACATGCAAGTCTGAGATACGAAATATTCTGTAAAACTGTAAGGAAGCCACAGTAGTTCTTGCTGTTTAGGGGTTTCCCAGAGAGAATCGGGTTCAGAATGTTCCTTTTTTTGCCAAAAGGTTTGTTATGTGGAGTGAACGGCCCAACAAAACAGACAACACCATCTCCATTTTATTACACATGTTATTTACTGGGGTTTCCCTGAAGAAAGCTTAAGAATTCTTTCCCCATGAGTCACTGACCAAGTGATTGTTTTCTTAAAATATAAACTTTCCTTCAGCTGGTCAATTTGGAACACAGTCTTCCGATCTTCTGTTCACTGCAGGGCTGCTTCACCTTCATCTGTAAATAATCACGTCTATAGCCAAAACGAGTGGCTTGAACGTAGCCAATTTCTTTCCGTTTAACACTCAGGTTTAAGAAATCAACAGCCTGATCAGGCAAGATTCAGAGGACTCTATCCTCTGAATGTGACCTGCATAATTATATTTTCATTGCTTTGGCAAAATGCCTCTCCTTGGTTTAATTTCTGCTGGAATTAATGAAATGGGGAATTGCACCCCTTTTCACCAAGCATTGGTGGTGGTCTCTATGCCCAGGTGATCTTACCTTTTTACCTATGTGCGTGGGCTAGATGATGTTGACTTCTACTCTCGTGTTCTTATTGTATATGACACTGTAATGGCTGTCATTGCTAGTAGTTGAACTTCCTAATTAAATATTGACACCTTAACAAATGTATCAATATGAACGTTAATCAAAGTTAACTTTTTCTCCATAAAAATAGCCCTATAATTGCAATCATGTATTCTAAAGGAACAATATTATTTTAGAGAATATTTCTGAACCCCTTCCCACCCACTTTCCCAGTGGCTATAAGAAGCCAGCTGATGCCAGCTGAGTGGTCTAGAATGCCTGCTAATTACCTCCTTCCACAGCTTTTGATTTTGAGCCCAACTGATGGCGCCAGAGGCTGAACCACAGTCAGATCTACAGGCCCCTGATTTGCCAAATGGAATCTATGCAGTTTGTTTCCTTTCTCACAGTGTTTTTATGATAGACTCAGCTCAAACTAGAAATAGACTAGGAATTGCTTCAAAATATTAATGGATGATAGTTAAATTTTGAGAAAAATAGCCATCAGAATTCTAATTCCATTTCCTGTGTGTGTGTGTGTGTCTACGTGTGCACAAAAGGATACATGTAAACATGTCACAAAATTTATTTTTATGAAAACATTGGCATTCTTTTAATTATTTTCCACTAAATACACTAATACCAAAGGCTTTCAGAATACTTCACATTTTATAACCCGATAAAGGTTTTAATCCACTGTCTGTTGATGACTAACGTGTAAGGTCTCATGTCCAAATCAGATGTGCCTAGAATTTTTGCTAACTGGCATCCTTTTAAAATATGCCTTAGAAAAAAAACCATTATTGTATGCATAGAGGGAATAAGAATTCCCTTTCCGGGAGTTTCAGAGGAGTTAGCCCGAGACCCTAACAGTTATCTCTCCTTTTCGTAGAAAAAAATTCAACACAAAGCTTTAGTTTCATGACCTTTAAAAATGTTTGTTTCTCTAAAAGTACTTTTTCAGCTGTATATTGCTTTCTTATTTGAGGTTCCTTTGGAAAGGGAAATTGATTATGCTAAAGAAAATAATGTTAGAAGCCAAGCAGTTCTCTGACACTTGCGAGTTAAAGGTTTCCTAAGTGAACTAATGGCTTTTCTCCCTGTTAATTTGGCTCCAAACACATTTGGGGTATAATGGCAATAAGTCAAGTATTTCAAACTCTATAGGGCAGAGTGAATGGAAAGTTAGCTCTCATTTTTCTTTATTGATGGGAAGTTGGAAATTATGCATAATTTTAAAGAGCAGATAATCTAAATCGCACAGCAAGCACGTGCATATGCGTGCACACCTGTACACACACACACACACACACACACACACCCTGTTATCCATTAGAATAAGTCTTCCTCATCACATTTACCAAACTTGTAAGTGTAGCTGTAACCACTTGGTTCACTGATTCATCCCACAGACATTTAGTTAGCCCCTTCCATGTGTCCGGCTATGTTTGGTGCTGGGTATAAAGCATGAAAGAATTCCTCATCTCAAAGTGCTCCCAGCCTCGTAAGGGAGGCTGATAAGAAAATCATTTATCATCACCTTTTATGATTATAACGGTAATATTTCTGTTAGAGAGCATAGATGAGAGGTGCCTAATTATGTTTTCCTGACAAGCAAGGATGTGGATCAGAAAGTGCTTTGAAAAGCAAGTGACTTTTGAGATGAGTTTTGAAGGGTACAAGTAAGAATCTGGGAGAAGGCTGGG
The DNA here is from genome assembly GCF_964341445.2 of Mesoplodon mirus. Classification (NCBI taxonomy): domain Eukaryota; kingdom Metazoa; phylum Chordata; class Mammalia; order Artiodactyla; family Ziphiidae; genus Mesoplodon; species Mesoplodon mirus. Next base: position 169,687,770 of record NC_138978.1, on the reverse strand, counting down.
GAAAAGGGAGTAGATCCCGGACAGAGGAACAGTATAAGTAAAAATTCAGAGGAATGAGAATATACTGGGGGAGCCGAAGGTAGATGGCTATGACTGCATGAAGTTTGAATGACGATGTACAAAGGAGGCTGAGAGGCAGGGGAAGTAGACAGAGGACATATCTTGCTGAGTTTTGTATGCCATGGGCAGGAGTTTGGACTTTATCCTAAGAGCACTATGCAGTCATTAAAGAAATTTAAACATGGGATCATCTTTATATTTAATAAGAGTGTTATACTAGGAGTGAGTGTTAGTATATCTAATCTATTAAGATATAGGGCTGGAGACTAAGAAACTGTTGCAATAGAAAATGAATGTTGAAATGGGAACAGGCAGACTTCTATTTTAAACAGAATGACAGACCAGATACCCCGATGGACACCCCAACACAATTATAGTTAAAATGCTGAATGTAATATGTAAAATTTGTTTTTAAATGCATTGCCAAATGGATTGAAGGAAAGAATTCCCAAAGACCATAAAATAAAGTAAAAGCAAGAAACCTGGGAGGTGAGCAAATACTAGAACTGGTTTTCATTCTGAGGGTTTCACCCAAACTCTAGAGATCTTGAGCTTTCATCATGGTGGCCAAAGAAGGTCTGGGGAACAGGTGTAAAGCTTAGGACATTACCATTTCTAAGGAGTCTAACAGGAGACTGTCATACAAGCTGGTATTACAAAAAACCCCAGCAACCTTAGTATAAGGGCATAACTAGAAATAGACCCAGTGTCCAGAACGGTGAAACAAGGAAATGATCCTTTATTGACCTTGGCACTAAATGGAAGGACGGTGGTGGTGGTGATCTGCCTTTAGACTATATAACACCAAATCTGCCCTCATTTGAGTGCAAGGTCTGAATTGACATTACATGTGTGTTGTGGAAAACCTCAAATACAGAATTTAATTTTCCTGGGTTAGTAGTACCCCAGACAAATTAGCAGAAGCAAACATAAATCGTCTCTGGAAAAATGCAAGTTTAACCCAGCTCTTAAATAACTCCTTCAGATAGAGTTCCAAAGAAAATGAATAGTTCACAAGGAACAAAGAAAGGAACGACATAAGGAAACAAGCCACTACTGAGAACCAAGAGGAACAACACACAGGGAAATCAGACCATTAAGAAAAGGTATTGGAGTTATTAGGCACAGAAATAAATTTAAATGTTTAATATGTTTAAGAAATAAAAGAGAAGCTTGTAAGTATAAGCAAGAAAGAGCAAGCAGATTGGTGGGGTGGAAGGAGTAACTTCTAGATACAATCATTGAAATGAAAAATTCAATCAAAAGATTCAAAGAAACAAATTAGATATAACTGAATAAAGAATTAGTGAACTGGAAAATCTGTAGTGACATGAATACACTGACCAAAGTAAAGTTCAGACCAGAATAAAACCCACAAAGAAAAAAACTGAGATCATAGATTGAGTAGGTCTAACATATGTCTAATCAGAGTTATAGAAGGAAACAGAATGGAGAAAAGGCAGTATTCAAAAAAGGAATAGGGCTTCCCTGGTGGTGCAGTGGTTGAGAGTCCACCTGCCGATGCAGGGGACACGGGTTTGTGCCCCGGTCCGGGAGGATCCCACGTGCCGTGGAGCGGCTGGGCCCGTGAGCCGTGGCCGCTCAGCCTGCGCTTCCGGAGCCTGTGCTCCGCAGCGGGAGAGGCCACGGCAGTGAGAGGCCCGCGTACCGCAAAAAAAAAAAAAAAAGGAATAGCAGAATATTCACAATAGCACTGTTTATAATAATGAAAATCTGGAACAATCTAAATGGCCATCAATAGAAGGGGAAATGAATAAATCGTAGTATATTTTCACAGTGGAGTACTATACAGCATCCCAAACAAGTGAACTACAGTGCATGTAATAGTATGCATGAATTAGCAATATAAACTTAAAAAATTATGTATAGTGTATTCCTTTTATGAAATTAAAATAACTGATAAAAAGAACTCTTTAAAACTACATATAGATGCAATAAAACAATAATGAAAGAAAGTAAGGGAATGATGATCGTTTTCACAGATGGTTAACTTGGGTGACAGAGACAGGGAGATGAGTTGGTGGAATGTCCCCTATGAGTAGATGCAGTTATTTAAAAAGTACTAGCTTTTGTTTTGGGTAATGAATTCACAGGTGCTAATTACATTATAAAAATAACTGATTTAAAATCTAAGTAAATAAATAAAATTGATTGATACATTGACCAATGATGAAAGTGTGCCATGAACCAAGAATTGTGGTTAATCCAATTCTGTATACTAGAAGTATATTGAGGGAGATGGGAGGAGAGAGAGAGAAAAAGAGAGAGAGGAGAAAGAGAAAGGAAGGAGGACAGAGAATTTCCTAAAATTCTTGGAGTCCACCAATTCCCAGATTCAGAAAGCACAGCAAGTCCTAAATAGAATTAAATAATAATGATAATAAATATACACTTAGGTGCATCATAATGAAACTCTAAGACAAAGAGATCTTAAAAGAAGCCAGAATAGATCACCTACAAAGACAATGGAATTAGCTTGACTGTTGATCAATTAACATGTGAATATCATTGGATAGGTAAATGGTAGAGCCAAGACTCAAGTCCAGAGTCTACCAAGATTTGTCACACACCTATGTATAGAATATTTTGCTTACCATACGAATGCAAACCAGAAAAATAACAGAAAATAGAAACCCCAAAATTTGAAACGCTGGGAAAAAGCTTAGTAATAATCCATTTAACAAATGAAAATGTCTGTAAAACTTATGTAAGTACAAGAGAGAAGAGGGAAGTAACATTTGTTTAATGCCTAGATATGTGTCAGGCATTGTGCTGGTGTTTTTTTAAATCTCATTCAGTCCTCACAACAAATATTTATAGGTTGCAGTTCTTATTTCCATTTTGTGGTAGAAGAGGCCATGACTTGAGGAGATTAAATAACTTACCCAATTTCACAGAGCTGGCAAATGGTAAATTCAACTTCTGGAGAGGTGCCATCAGCCCTGCCCAACCTCTGCATCTTCCCAGTAGCATTTTCAATAAATGAATAATGTAATTTGTATTAGCTAAGGTGTCACACTTTCTGGGTAACCTTCCAATACTACCACTCCTAATATCAAGGGTTCCTGACCCCAGAGACATGCCTGGGAAGATCAATTCTCCCTTCTCACTTCTCTAGACTTTTTTCCTTCTTGGATACTCTACCAATCCCTCCACTACATATTTGGTCACCCATTTAAAAGTATATTCACTATTTTCTAATAATGCAAGCGTTTTGAATCCTGGCTTACACACTTAGACAAATTATTGAATCTGTGTGAGCTTCAATTTCCTCATATGCAGATTAGGAAACACACACCCCTCAAGGATTATTGTAATGACTAAATGAGAAAATAAAATCAATAAAGCCCTTAGTTCAGTTCCTGGCACTTAGAAGTTCTCAGTAAGTGATTGCTGCTGCTCTTATGTCCTGTACAGGTACAGAAATGGCTTTTATGGTCAGTGGTACTCATTTTCCTTTCCTAGTTTGCTTCAGGGTAAGTGATCCATCTTTAGTCTACTGGTTGTGGTCTGATATAGTCTTGACCTAGTTGTCATTAATTTTATATCATTTTAATAAGAAAATAATTATGAAATATTCTGTTCTGAATTTCACATTGAGGTAATATTTATATAGTGATATATTACAAATAGCCATTTTCTAAATTAAGATTTTTTTTTAAATCCCAGAGGTTCATCCCCTGAGTTGAATTCACTAGAATGGAATAAATGAAAACAGTGTTCACTAAGCTTCTAAAGAATATACATGTTATTTAAGTTAGTCTGGCCAAAGAGTAATTTTGCCTCCAGGATTTATTTTTCTGAATTAAGTGGTTATGCA